>NC_141883.1:55000-715361 GCF_030686135.1 Camelina sativa
TAAGTGTGTAGAGTCGACAGAAGAACTATTTAGTGTTTGGACTAGAGCAAAGCTTTACATTACGTCTAGTGTTCTTATCTGACCTCTATAAATACTAAATTTGTTTCTACTCTTTCTTGACTTAACCAGAAACACAAATGTAAATCTCATGATCGTTTGAGCTGAGAATAATTTACTCTATTCCTTAGGTAAAGGTTATTGTTTCTTCGCTTATTTTCCTATGTCTCAATAGCGACGTTGCTTTTTGATCCTTCGATGTCGGCTCTCAATATCCGCTAATTAACAACATGCTAAATGTTTTGTATTGTGGCTCATTCAGATCACGTGGTTGAAATATAATGATGAAGCCGCCTTTTTAAACAATAGCTCCATCAACTCAGGTACCCAGGTCTGGCTATATAGCTAAAATTTATGGAAGTAAGCCTCAATTCCGTGACTATTAGTTGTCAGGACTTATATAGTGAGTTTAATTAATTGTTTAACAGATGCATCTCTCGCACTAGTGTTTAAGTCCGTGTAAGAGAGTTTTCTTCTTCCAATATTATTATGTTTATGATTACCACACTCTAGCTTCTTCCACTGTTTATGTTAAAAATACTATCGTCTGCTTCTGCATATCCAATTATTTAGTTAGGTTGATGCTTTATATTGGAAGCCTTTTACAGCAAATTCTCTACTTCTTTTTACTGAATAAGTTATGACATTTAAAAATACTAGAAATCAATTATTAAATCAATTATACTTTTCACGTTTTCTAATCAAACAAATGGCTCAACATAGAGTAAGTTTTTAGATTCTTTATCCGTTTAGAACCAGTTTTTACAACATAGAGTAAGTCTCAGGGAAAAACCAGTAACGAGTAGCTAAGATTCTTTATCGTGTCTTTTACTTCACCTCTTGACTGTTTATTTTTTCATTGATACCGTTGATGGTTTTGGTTGCAGGTCGTCTGAGTGAATTTTGGAGCATCGTAGCTACAACACAGAGTAAATCACTTACAGTTGAGCAGGTGAGTTATCTTATTTGATTTCCACTCCTCATTAATCAGTTTGCTTTATCGGTTATACTAACTAATAGATGTTATTTATACTAACTAACAAATCACTTACAGTTGAGCAGGTGATTAATCTTATTTGATTACAGTTTTTTTTAGTTTCACCTGATCTGATATATTGGTGGCTAACAGATGGAAAGGTGGAATCTCGTTAGCACCAGGACCTTCATGGCTTAATCATCTGATGATGTAGTCTCTGATTAGCTCGTCTTAGCAGCTCATACAACCAAGAGACCTGACATTCTCAAAGCTTTAAGCCTTACCTTGGCGGCTGGAACATCACTAATAATCACTATTGGGCTGTAAGTCTTTTGTGATCATGATCATCTCCAATTGTTATCATTAGTTCTGTGATCTGTTTGTAATGGCTATTTGTTTGTTTGTTTGTTTGTTTGTTTGCAGTCTGTTGGATTTACAGGTGCTCCTGGTTTCATTCTAGCTGTTATCTTTTGGCTCTCTTCTTGTTGTCTATCATTGCTTCAAATGGAGAGTTTGTGATAAAGCCAAGGGTTCATCATCATCATCATCATTCGATTCAAGAAGAATTTGTTTCATTTTGTTGATAGTGTTTACTTGTGTTGCAGCGTAATTATCTCAACTCAACTCTCCCCCCCTCATTCGTTTTTGTTGGTTCTTCGTCATTTGACAGGATAGGATGTATTCTTTTATCTGTTGGACAGGATAAGTTTCATACTCTTAAGTATGTGTGTAAAATATTGTTGTTTTATAAGTAATTAAAATAATTTTTTTTTATCATTTTTAAATTATTTAAATTTGAAATTTAATAAAAAAATAGTTTTAAAAATAATTCTTTTAATAATTGAGAAACTTTCCTAGGTTTCTCTAGTGGAATGATGATTTTGGTTTAAGTACTTAATAAATTGTTTTAATTAATTTAATATTAATTATATGATTAGTTTATTTTTGAGTTCTATTGGACATGGTCTAGATTGCTGAGAACTCAATGAATCTCTCATCATTATAGTATTATTTTTTTAGTGTGAAATTTTTTGAGAAACTCTTCTTAATATTTTATTTGCATGTAATTAAAAATTATATAAAAATATTTAAACATATTAAATTACTTACTAAATAGATTTATTTTTATTCTATCAACAAATATTAATTTAAATTAATATAAAAATAAAATTTAAAATAATGAAACTTGTTAGATAGCTAATTTTATTTTAGATTTATAAAAAAATAAAGAGTAAAATATAACAACATAAACTATTTAATTAAGATTTTAAGTTTTTATAGATTTAGTTTATTATAATAAAATCTATCTATTTAAATGGGCTCTCATGGGGTTCTCTATCTGAGAACCATTGGGAAACAATTCTCTCATTTTTTGATTAAAATATTATTATATTTTAATTTTTTATTTTAGAAGTGAGAAATTCTCCTAGAAACTGCCAATGCACATGTTCTAAGATTATATTGTTCTCCACAAAAAAAAATGAAATTATTAAACAAATTAACTCTTCACTCACAATTGTGTTTGTAAATGCAGATTCTGGAACAGAGTGATGTTTCAATTAGGAAGCTGCATCAGATCACATCGTCTGAGTTGCTGACATGGAAGGTGGAGCTGACGTGGCAGTTCTGGAGCCGGTGTGACGACAAGCCAAGGAAGCTGGGCGTGAATATATGGTAAATATTTTCCACGGCAATAAAGGAAGGGAAGACCTTCATGACCAAGTGTTGATATGAGAAACAACGATTTTGAGTATTGGAAACAACGATTTTGAGTATTGGATGAATGATTAAGATGTGGGTAGGCTTTCGGTGGAAATCAGTTTGAATAAAGAAGAAACGACGAACTGGATTAATATTAATGTTGTGTTTGAATATGTTCTTGTGAGGTTACAAGTTTTTTCTGCTCAAGTATCCCCCCTTTTACATGTCTATCACAGTATTTAAATTGCTCAATCTTGTGCTCGGACTCCGAGATTTGCTCCAACGATCTCTCCTCGTTCAGCCTCGATCTCCCGCGATTCTCTCAACTGCTCCTCCTTCATCTACCGAAAAGGTTCTGGATTCGTTGCTAACTCGGGCCCTAGGCCCATTATGCCTATTATTTTGACGGGCCGGATACGGGCCCAGGACAACCGAAACCCAACTCCAACAATTTCCCCCCATCCCTTTGGCCCTACATCGAAGTTGAAGGGTGAATATTCGCAAAATCTTCCTCGGGGGAGATTACGCCGAATCCAAGTTCCCGAGATACCTCCTCTCTCGTCCCGAGATTTTGATATGATTACGAAAGGTTTGGACAGCTAGGATTCAACTGAGAGAGATTCGTGGGATCTCACAAACCAAGGTAATTATGAATTATATGCCCTTAATCACACGTCTCGTCACAACTGCGCACTCATCCACTATGTTAAGGTAACTTGCTTTTAAATTTCTTGTTTGTAACGCCCGCGTCCCGCGATCCTAAAGGGGGGGGCAATTTGTTTTAAGGAAAGTGAGAGCTAAATGAGCTAAAGTAGCTAAGCTACTAGCTCAAACAGCTAGAATATGAGCTGAACGAGCTGAACGAACTCAATGAACAAGTAGTTCAGCTAGGGACAGCTCTTGGCCAGCTGCGGACAGCTAGCGGCCAGCTGTGGACATCTATTGGCCAGCTGCGGACTGCTATCGGCTAGCTGCGGACTGCTATCGTCCAACTAGCGTCAGCTCGACCAGCTGCCAAGGAGATCTACTGAGCTCGGCCAGCTGGACGGTGGTGGACAGTCATGGGACGCGGTGGCGAACGGTTGTGGACCGAACAGACACGGACGGACAGGCACGGCCGAACAAACACGGACGGACGAACGTGCACGATCAAAGGGTCTTGACGGACAGGTGCCTTTTTGGGCCTAGACTTCGGCCAGGACACTATAAATAGAGGGCGTGGCCTTCATTTCCATAAAACATCATCCTTCCATCGTCTATCTAAGCCTAAGAAGAAAAGGGGGTGCGGCTCGGCGAGTTTACTCGTCCGAACTGATGCGCATGCTACCTCTCTATCAAAGGTACGATGAGACGAGCGACGGTTTGGCAAGCGGGCCGATCCGATCGTAGGATAAGCGGTGGTTCGTCCATGGAGACAAACCGATCGCAGGATGATCGACGGTTCGATCATAGAGTCGGATCGATCGAAAGGTCATCGACGATCCGCGTTAATGGACGGATCGATCAAGGGTTGACCGGTGATTCAATCGCTAGTCGGATCGGGTGATCAAAGGATCGACAATACGAGCCGTATGTTGGATTGATCGGTCGGGTGGTCAACAAGTCTGTCGGAAGTATCGGTCTGGTCGGAGGTCGATTGGCGATTCGATTATGGGGTCGGATCGTTCGATCGGAGCAGGCGCTGATACCAAGATCGACAAGTCGATGGCGTACAATGGTATGACCGATGGGTCAACTAATGGCACGTTCGATGCCAAGCTTCGGGAACACGAGTGGTTCAGGAAACCGATTGAGCAACCGTTCACTGTGAACCGACTATATGTCCCCATTCCTAATATGTGCAAGCCTGTGGGGTTGGTTGGTTGTATGGCTACGCACAAAAGGAATGGGTCAAGGTTAAAGATATATTCCTCTGCGTAAAGGGGTTATGAAGCAAGGCCACAAGCTAAAGCTAAGTAACCGAATCAAAGGATATTCGGCCAGGGACAGGGCCGGGACTGGAAGCCGTCACCGTGGATGCTCGGACATCTGGGTCGGGGTCTTTCAAGTGACTTGTAACGCCCGCGTCCCGCGATCCTAAAGGGAAGGGCAATTTGTTTTAAGGAAAGTGACAGCTAAATGAGCTAAAGTAGCTAAGCTACTAGTTTAAAAGGCTAGAATATGAGCTGAACGAGCTGAACGAACTCGATGAACAAGTAGTTCAGCTGCGGACAGCTAACAACCAGCTGTGGACATCTATTGGCCAGCTGCGGACAGCTATCGGCCAGCTGCGGACAGCTATCGGCCAGCTAGTGTCAGCTCGACCAGCTGCCAGAGAGGTCGACTGAGCTCGGCAAGCTGGACAGTGGTGGACAGTCATGGGACTCGGTGGCGAACGGTCATGGACCGAACAGACACGGACGGACAGGCACGGCCGAACAAACACGGACGGACGGTCAGGGCCGGACAAGCACGGACGAACGTGCACGATCTAAGGGTCTTGACGGACAGGTGCCTTTTGGGGCCTAGACTTCGGCCAGGACCCTATAAATAGAGGGCGTGGCCTTCATTTCCAGAAACCATCATCCTTCCTTCGTCCATCTAACCCTAAGAAGAAAAGGGGTGCGGCTCGGCGAGTTTACTCGTCTGAACTGATGCGTATGCTACCTCTCTATCAAAGGTACGATGAGACGAGCGACGGTTCGGCAAGCGGGCTGATACGATCGTAGGATAAGCGGTGGTTTGTCCATGGAGACGAACCGATCGCAGGATGATCGACGATTCGATCATAGAGTCGGACCGTTCGAATGGTCATCTACGATCCGCATCAATGGACGGATCGATCAAGGGTTGACCAGTGATTCAATCGCTAGTCGGATCTGGTGATCAAAGGATTGACGATACAAGTCGTAGGTTAGATTGATCGGTCGGGTGATCGACAAGTCTGTCGGAAGTATCGGTCTGGTCGGAGGTTGATCGGCGATTCGATTATGGGGTCGGATCGTTCGACCAGAGCAGGCACTGATACCAAGATTGACAAGTCGATGGCGTACAATGGTATGACCGATGGGTCAACTAATGGCACGTTCGATGCCAAGCTTCCGGAACACAAGTGGTTCAGGAAGCCGATTGAGCAACCGTTCACTGTGAACCGACTATATGTCCCCATTCCTAATATGTGCAAGCCTGTGGGGTTGGTTGTTTGTATGGCTACGCACAAAAGGAATGGGTCAAGGTTAAAGATATATTCCTCTGCGTAAAGGGGTTATGAAGCAAGGCCGCAAGCCAAAGCTAAGTAACCGAATCAAAGGATATTCGGCCAGGGACAAGGCCGGGGATGGAAGCCGTGACCGTGGATGCTCGGACATCCGGGTCGGGGTCTTTCAAGTGACTTGTAACGCCTGCATCCCGCGATCCTAAAGGGAAGGGCAATTTGTTTTAAGGAAAGTGATAGCTAAATGAGCTAAAGTAGCTAAGCTACTAGCTCAAACAGCTAGAATATGAGCTGAACAAACTCGATGAACAAGTAGTTCAGCTGCAGACAGCTAACAGCCAGCTGTGGACATCTATTGGCCAGCTGCGGACAACTATCGGCCAGCTGCGGACAGCTATCGGCCAGCTAGTGTCAGCTCGACCAGCTGCCAAAGAGGTCGACTGAGCTCGGCCAGCTGGACGGTGGTGGACAGTCATGGGACTCGGTGGCGAACGGTCATGGACCGAACAGACACAGACGGACAGGCACGGCCGAACAGACACGGACGGACGGTCACGGCCGGACAAGCACGGACGAACATGCACGATCTAAGGGTCATGACGGACAGGTGCCTTTTGGGGCCTAGACTTTGGCCAGGACCCAATAAATAGAGGGCGTGGCCTTCATTTCCAGAAACCATCACCCTTCCTTCGTCCATCTAACCCTAAGAAGAAAAGGGGGTGCGGGTCGGCGAGTTTACTCATCTGAACTGATGCGCATGCTACCTCTCTATCAAAGGTACGATGAGACGAGCGACGGTTCGGCAAGCGGGCTGATACGATCGTAGGATAAGCGGTGGTTTGTCCATGGAGACGAACCAATCGGAGGATGATCGACGATTCGATCATAGAGTCGGACCGTTCGAATGGTCATCTACGATCCGCGTCAATGGACGGATCGATCAAGGGTTGACCAGTGATTCAATCGCTAGTCAGATCGGGTGATCAAAGGATTGACGATACAAGTCGTAGATTGGATTGATCGGTCGGGTGATCGACAAGTCTGTTGGAAGTATCGGTCTGGTCGGAGGTCGATTGGCGATTCGATTATGGGGTCGAATCGTTCGACCGGAGCAGGCGCTGATACCAAGATCGACAAGTCGATGGCGTACAATGGTATGACCGATGGGTCAACTAATGGAACGTCTGATGCCAAGCTTAGGGAACACGAGTGGTTTGGGAAGCCGATAGAGGAACCGTTCACTTTGAACCGAAGGGACTATATGCCCCCATTCCTAATATGTGCAAGCCTGTGGGGTTGGTTGGTTGTATGGCTAAGCACAAAGGGATGAATCAAGGTTAAAAATATATTCTGCTGCGTAAAGGGGTTATGAAGCAAGGCCGCAAGCCAAAGCTAAGTAACCAAATCAAAGGATATTCGGCCAGAGACAGGGCCGGGAATGGAAGCCGTGACCGCAGACGCTGGGACGTCTGGTTCGGGGTCTTTCAAGTTGGTATCAGAGCATGCACGATCCTGTGAGGACGCATGCAGTTATGCTATGTGTTTGGACGAAATGGAAATCTCTGATAAGACCGAAAACATGCTTGGGAACGGGAATGTGTTCCCCAAGATGTGCTCGGGAATCGAGCGATTGTTCAAAACATCGAACACATAGCATATCAACCAGAAGGTCGGGAAAAATACGACCAAAGATCGGTAATGGCGACCGAGTCCGAGAAGGACCACCGTCGGGAAATTATCCTAGTCGGGATAAAACTAGGACGGGAAAAGACTTGATCTATTTGGAGAGTGACCAAGATCAAGGTAAATAGATCGCGTCGGGAAAGACGTAGATCTAGGAAAATGACCAAGTCCCAAAAAGAGCATGATCGAGAATAGATCAAGTCTCAAGGGGACGAAGGTCGGGAATTTCAGCACCCACCGAATTTGAGGACGAATTCATTTTAAGGGGGGTAGACTTGTAACGCCCGTGTCCCGCGATCCTAAAGAGGGGGGGGAATTTTTTTTGAGGAATGTGATAGGTAAATGAGCTAAAGTAGCTAGCTCAAACATCTAGAATATGAGTTGAACGAGCTGAACGAACTCGATGAACAAGTAGTTTAGCTACGGACAGCTCTTGGCCAGCGGCGGACAACTATCGGCCAGTTGCGGACAACTATCAGCCAGCTAGCGTCAGCTCGACCATCTGCCAAGGAGCTCGACTGAGCTCGGCCAGCTGGACGGTGGTAGACAGTCATGGAAAGTGGTGGCGAACGGTTGTGGACCGAACAGACATGAATGGACAGGCATGGCCGAACAGACACGGACGGACGGTCACGGCCGGACAGGCACGGACGAACGTGCACAATTGAAGGGTCTTGACGGACAGGTGCCTTTTGGGGCCTAGACTTCCAATGACTTCCAATACCTTTGTTCATTTCATCCTACCTTCGATAGAGAGGTAGCATGTGCATCAGTTTGGACGAGCATCAATGTACTCACCGAGCCGCACCCCCTTTTCTTCTTAGGCATATATGGACAAATGGGTTGATTATGGTGTGTTAAATGGACTAAGCGTTCATCCCTTATATAGGATGCCAATGGGGGTGTTTCATGAAAGGACACGCCCATTCCTTGCCCCTTTTCGATGGGTCACGTCTCTTTGAAGAGTCACACCCTTTTGATGGTTACCACTCAACAGTACCGTCCGTACGGACGCCAACTTGTCTGTCCCCGTACGCTAACTCATCCGCCCCTGTACACTATCGTGCGCGTACCTTGTGTACGCCTGTACATATGTCCGTTGGTTGACCAACTGATCGGCCAATCACTCGATCTACTTTTTCTCGGAAATTGTTTCAAAAATTAGTAACTTTTGGTTTTGAGTTTTAATTGTTTCAGAAAAATAAAAAACATAAAAGAATGAAAAAATCTCGGACACCAATAATCAAAGAAGAGCATCGACTGACACCACCTGGGTGTTGGTCGACACCCTTGTTGGAACGCAGAAGAGATAAAGGGCTAAAGGGTTTTCAAAATTTGCTTAGAAGTTAATGGGCCTCAGATTGAAATTGGGTCAGCTAAATTGGAAGAGCATCGACCCTCACTCATTAGTGGTGTCGGTTGACACCGATAAAAAGCAAGGCACCCGAGAGTAAAACATCGAGTCGTCTTCTTCCTCTTTCATTCAACCCAAACTCGATATAAAACCTAAATCATCCATAGCTTATTCGATTTTTCTTTGTTTTGAGTGATTCCAAGTCCTAACTCACTCAATTTTGAGCTCTCTTTCCAGAACCAGTTTCAATTCTCGGTTCGAGGCAATGCCACCCAAGAAAAAGTCAAGAACCTCTGCCAGCCCAACCACCGCCAGCCTCCATCAGTTCCAGCGAGAGCTTCCATCGCCTTACCTAACTTATCTCTTCCTTCACCCATACAATCTCGTTTCCAGCAAGAGCACTTGATTCGCCTACCAAAACCTGACCTAACTACCATTGGTGTTGATGCAAAGCAGATACGTTTTGCTCCTACTACTGATGACTTTGTTGCAGCTCCTGTAACGCCCGCGACCCTGAATAGGATCGTAGGCCATGGCTTGGTCCGAGATGGTACAAAGATCTCGGACATGTCAGGAAAAGAGCTACGCACTAGCTCGGACATGGATGGAAAACAAGCCAAGTATGGGACAAAGATCGGTCAGCTCCGGAAAACTCTCGGCCAACTGCGGACAGCTCTCAGCTAGCTGCGGTGATGAGACCATGGACAGCTCAACCAAAGAAGATGGAAATGAGGAGCAGCTTGAACCAGAGGAAGCATTGGAGGAGCAGCTAGAACCAGAGGAAGCATCGAAGGAGCAGCTTATATCAGAGGAAGCATCAGAGGAGCAGCTTGTACTAGCGGAAGGATCAGAGGAAGCATTGATCGTTCCGACGGGTCCTCTTACAAGATCAAAATCCAGGAGGTTCAACCAAGCTATCAATGGAATAATCAAGGAGCTGTACAAGAAGCAAGAAGACGTGGCTCAAACCATTTGGACGATACTCACAGCTCAGGGTGTTCGATGAAGGGTTAAGTGTTGCTTATGCACTCTTTTTCCCTTGTCAAGTTTTGTCCCATTGGGTTTTCTTGACAAGGAATTTAATGAGGCTTAAGTGACACTTAAAAGGCCCCTTTGTCACCCCATTTCGTGGTGCAAGGCCCATCTCTTCGCCTTGGCACATTTTCTTTCTCTCTTGTTCAAAGTTTGCATTTAATGCTTTTGTAAACTT
This sequence comes from Camelina sativa, assembly GCF_030686135.1. Lineage (NCBI taxonomy): Eukaryota > Viridiplantae > Streptophyta > Magnoliopsida > Brassicales > Brassicaceae > Camelina > Camelina sativa. The sequence continues at coordinate 65,175 of NC_141883.1, forward strand.
GTGCATGTCCTTGCATGAGCTTGACCTTGTGCATGCTCTTGCATATTTTTTCTCCTCTCTCCTCTTCTCCTTCGTCCCCCCTTCTCTAGTTAAACACCATGTATTTCTCTTTTGCAAACCATCAAACATTTTAATCAAAAACCTTCTTTTTACTTGTTTGATCTGAGAAGTGTGTACTATCTTCTCAACTTGTTTACTTCTTAGTGTGTCATATCTAAGTTGTAATCAAGCATGTAGTCTAAGAGATCTCCATCTCTCTTAGAAGTACACTTCATTCTCCCCTTCAATCCGCTGCAATTCCACCCCTTCACCTTCTCTGCCGTTCATCTCTCCATTCCGCTGTATCTTCAACCCATTCATCTTCATCATTTCGTTCATCCCTCTTCAAGCCCTAGCATAGTGTGTCCTTGGGCATAGATCCTCACCTAGGAGGCTATCATGCGGACAGTTCTCGGCCACCTGCGGACAGTTCGGCCAGCTGCGTCCAGCTACGTCCAACTCGACCATTTGCCAGCCAGCTCGACCCAGCTCAACCCAGCTCGGTCAGCTGTACGGTAGTGGACGGTGTGCAGGTCAGCTGGGGAGCTCGGGACCGAACGGACATGGCCGAATATGTGCGATCGGACGGGCTCGTCCGAAATGTGTCTTTTGGGGCCAAAATCATTAATACTATATTATGATTATTAATATAATATTCGAATGTTTGCCTTACTCTAAGTTTATATCATATAGACTCTTAAGTATTTAATCTCAGTATGTACGAATGAAATTTGTTTAAAGAATGGACAATGAAATATGACTAAGTAGCGAGTAAGGGACGAGAGAACCTCACCGGCCATCGCATGGCCGGGGTCGGGGTCTTTCAAGTTGGTATCAGAGCATTCTTGGTTCTAGGACTGGTAGTGCGGGTTTTGGGTATCACTACTCATCGGCCTAATGGGATCTTGCGGTAGTTGTTCTTACCATTAGCGGTTTATTTTTCTTAACCGTGTCTAAAGTGCATGAGTTTTGCAGATGGGTAACAAAAACAAGGAAAAGAGGAAGAAGGAAAAGGGGCTGGCTGATGAGCCATTGACGCCACAGAGACAGTAGTCAATGTAGGGGCAGGGAACACAAACGCCCAGAATCCAGCCGGACCTATGGCTGGAGGGAAGCAACCGGATAATGATATTCCGGAAAGTAGTGGTGCAACTGACGCAAATGGGCAACAAAATGCGGTACCATCGTCCTAAGAGCAATGGGAGACGATGAAGGCCATGATGGCACATTTGCCCGTGCTCACAAAGGCTTTGGTACCGGATCATGTGGTACCAGCGGTGCGTAGCAAGATTGTTACGGAGACCACCAAAGTAAGTCTTGATAACTCTCCGAAAAAGAGAAAGGATTACCTGGACGTATTGGAGCATGTCCCAAGATTAAGGACAAAACATTTTCCGAGATGTTCGGATCCGACTGTGGCTGACAAGTGGAGTCGACTTGTAAGAAATTTTAATTCCACTTGCTGCCCGGAGGAGTATCAAAAGGACATTGCCGTCCATTTCCTCGAAAAAGAAGCACATGATTGGTGGTTGACGGTTGAGAAATGGACAGTTGGTCAAGTCCTGACCTTTGCGGACTTTGAGGTGGAATTCAACAAGAAATTCTTTCCCCCATAAGCATGGGACCGAATGGAAAGTGTGTACCTGAACCTAGTGCAAGGGGATATGACAGTACGTGTATATGATGCTGAATTCAGCTGCCTCAGGCGCTTTGTTGGAAAGGATATCGAGGATGAGAAAGCACAAGTCCATCATTTTATCCGCAGACTAAGGGTGGACATCCATAACCATTGCATGAACAGTGTCTTTACCTCGGTCGTTGAAGTGGTGGAAAGGGCGGCAATGATTGAAGCTGGGTTGGAGGAAGAGAAACAACTTAGATGGGAGAGGGTTTCTTCGCATTCGACCCACCCAGCCAAAACCACAGACCGAAAAAGGAAATGGGACAAGGTGGATATCGCAAGGTCTGACTCCAAGTATGGCTAGTGTAGAACTTACGGAAAGCACCACATTGGTTCTGGCTGGAAGGTTGTGGGTGCATGTGGTCGCTGTGGAAGCAAGGATCATGCGATCCGGAACTATCCAAGGATGGAAAATGGCGATGGGCCAAGTACTTGTTACCTGTGCGGAAAAGAGGGACATTTTAGGAGGGAATGTCCAAAGCTGGATGAGGGGAGATAGACCCACCAACGTGGGAACCGTGGCGAGGATTCTTTACTGCCACCACCCAAGAGATAGGCCCTCGTACCACGCGTGTACGAGCTCTCCGAGGAAACTGCTGCTTGGAATTTTAGGGTGATTACTAGTATGTTAGAAGAACCATTCTAAGTTCAACTCGTGCATTACATAACATCATAATGCATGAGAAAGGGGGATATGGGTACTTAGCATTCTAGAGGAATGTGTAAGGACTTTAAATATAGGTGGTGTGGAAACGCACACCTTGTTTGATTCAGGGGCCACACATTGTTTTGTGAGCCCTGAATTGATTCGGAAAGATGGCTTCAATAAAAAACCAAATACCAGATATGGAACGGACTGAGCAGCCTGCGGGCAGGTGATAGACAGGTTTTCACCCAGGGTGTCAATCCCCTATGCAGTTGTAGTACAAAGGGTTATCAATCCAAATGGTTGTGTATTGCTAGCAGGAAGGATATGATCAGAACAATGCACGTCAAGCCAAGCAATTAGGGTTTTGGTTCTAACGATTCCTAAAATAAACAAAGTAAAAGAATATAAACAAGTAAACCACACGACCTAAGCACTCGATGCAAGCAATCAAGTACAGGATCGAGTGGGGTGACCGAGTATGCAAGTGAGATATGAACAACTCGAGGTATTACTCGATACAGGTTATCGTGTACCTGATCGGGTAAGTAGTCGAGTAAGTGAAAGAAATGCAAATAAATAAAATACGAAAGTTCCTAAGGATGGGGGTAATCGAATCCTAAGTGTTCTAGAACAGTACGTATGCCTTACATGCCTCAAGCAATTATTTCCTAGACAATGAACCTCTAAGACCTTGTCACCACACTTTCGCACTAGCAACAATCAACCTTGAACACATTACCACACTGTCGCACTAGCAATATGAACAAGCAGGCATTAAGAACGATTCATTATTGTTAGTAGACTTAAACTCATCTAATTTTGTTACTCAGAGTTAAGTAAACCTTTAGCATTGACTAAATCAAGCATTTTATCTACTCCTTTCGGCCTGTAGCATTTGTAAACGCCCTAGATCTAATCTCAACCTTTCGGTCTGTTGACAACATTAAGAGCACCAATCTAGAAGGAAATCTATCAATCATTTACAATCAACTAAAGCATCCTAACCGATCAAGAACACAAAATCATCTATCCCATCCCTAGAAACTTTACTACACTACTCGGACATAGAAGCGAATAACAAAGTAATCAAAATGAATGAAAATGACATTGTATTAAAAGATAGAGTAGAGTAGAGAAAGTAAAGGATAAAAATCTAAGAAAACTACAAAATAAAATGCAAAACAAGAAGAAAAATGTTGAGTCGCCCAGTTCTCTCACAGGAGCTCTCGCTCTCTAGTTTGAGGGTCTGCGGCGTGCTCCTTTGCAAGCTAGGGGAAGAGGGGGTTTATATATGGAAACCCATTTGACCTAGCTTCCCAGACCTGCCCGATGATCTACTCGATAGGGTACACGAGGGTGAAGTCGGGTTACTCCTCGGGTGGATCTTCGGGTTGCTCTTCATGCTCTTGGATCCTCCTCGATCTTGTTGGGGTTCGGACTTGTTATTGCAGCTCGATGGCTCCTTCGAGTACATGCTCGAGGTGTCCTTGTTTTTCCCCATTTTTGGCTCTTTAACACCTGTTTTCATCCAAAATATGCAAATGCAGAAATGCAACACCCTAAATGCTCTAAAAGTGAATTCCTACAGTAAATGACCTAAAAATGCTAAGTTAGAGGTATGAACAATGCAAAATATGGACAAAAAATGATGCTAAAAACATGTAAATTAGAGAGTTATTAGACCCCCAAACTTAAATCTTGCTAGTCCTCTGGCAAGGAAGTAAGAGGGTACGGTTTGAAAGTGGGGACTCATAACCTTAAGATGCTAACCGAAAGATTCAAGCTATAGTCCTTAAAGATAGTTTAATGGTGCTAAGATCAATCAACATACTTACAAATATTTTTCTATGCATATTACCACGCATCGATCTAGCTCAACCTCTAACTAAAGATAAGGAACATCTCTTTCACATTCAATTAAGTGTTTGGCGAATTCTTGCAAAATGAAGGTGAATCAAGCTCAATCGGTTTCAAGGGTAAGGCTTTTTAGTAAGGTGGTTTCAAACAAATTATTTGGGTGGTTTTCTCTCAAAAGATGGAATGCTAGACAGTTGTGAAGACTATCTAAGACTGAGAACAATTTGGGCATACAAAGCTTAACTTTTGATTATCTACCCTTTTCTCATTCACTCTCATTTTCATTTTTTTATTTATTTAAACCCCCTAGAATTTAAACTACCCACATCCTTGATTTTACTCTCTTTTTTTACTCCCTAAGGTTTAGACATTTAAACTTTAAACTTCTAGCTCTCTCTCTCTCTCTTTTTTTTTTCTTTTCTTTGCTAAACTCCTAATGTATATATATTCTTCTCTTTCTTTCTAGGAGACTATAGCAAGAATTTTTTTTTTTTTTTTTTTTTTTTTTTTTTTTTTTTTTTTTACTTAGAGACTTAGAGCTAATTGATTCTAACCTTAGGGAATTTTTCTTCTTCCTTTTTTTTATTCCACAACCCAACCCCAAATAAACATTCTAACCACCTAACCTTCAAAACCGAAACTATTAGCTAGTTCAAATTCTAACTTAGCTAAATCAAGAGGCAGCTCTTTGTCGTTCTCAATACTCTCAAGGTTTCACAACCTATAGAACAATGAAAAAGGCCTCACTCAACAATTCATAACAAGGTTTGAAAGAAAGGTTTGGGTTCATGGGCAGGACAAACAAGTTGGGTTAAACGAAAAGATTGGTAAAAAGTGGAGTGCTGACCCGAGTTTGGAGTTACCATGAGCAAGTATTCAAATTCCATAAGCAAGACAATTAAAGTTCAAATTAAATCCAATAATATAGAGATGTTATAATGTTCAAGCAAGTGGAGCAAGCATTCAATCGACAGAAAGGGTCTAAGCAATGATTTTTCATTTTTTTTCTAAAGACTGATCTATCAACAATGAACTGTGACTAAGGGCTATAGCTTTAATCCTAAGGTTTGATTTTAAACAAGGTGGTTTTAATCATTGTCCCCTAAGATGCATATGCGACAATCCTATATGAAACAAACTAGACTCAATCCTAATATGCAAATGCAACTACATGAACACTCTTTTCTTTTCTTTTTCTTAAAATTTTTCATATTTTTCAATTTTTTTTTATTTTTTTATTTTTGTGGGTTTTTAATGCACATAGATGCAATGCAGACTCAAATGAATAAAACTAGCATGCAAAAATTTGAAATAATAAAAATAAGAAAATAAAACACAATGTTAAAAACATTCTAGGACCCTCCCCCAAACTTAAATTACACAGTCCTTGTGTAAATAAAAGTTTGAAAAAGAATCCAAGAATCACATAAAATGAATTAAACTAAATGCAATGTTATATACAAAGATCGGATGAAAGTGGTACCTCATGGGTTGGTGAAGAAGGAGGTTACAACAGCCTCCATACTCGCCAACGTGTAGCCTAGGTCGTCTCCGGCTTCAGCAGGTGCCGGTGTTTGCTCGTCAGAGAGCTCAGAAATGCGCACTGACGACTTACTCGGACCAGCATCCGAGGTGTTTATCGAGGGTGGGATCGCGTAGTTCATCGCGTAGTACGACAGAAATGGCGGAAATGATCCAGAATGATCACCCGTGTATCCACTCGAAGGGTGGATCGTGTATGGCGTCGTGAATGGCATCTTGTAAGGTGGAGGGAAGATCCATGTGTACTCACCCGATTGGGTGCTCGATGGGTGCATCGAATAGTTCATCGTGTATCCCATCGGGTTGGGCGTCGGGTAAGCATCAGAATCGCTTCTCTGCAATGCCTCAGGTCGGTGACGTTCTCCTCGGCTTGGGGCTCTTATCATGATGCTTTGTAAGGTTCTGGAGGTGTCAGTCCTCGAGTTCCTCCTAGCGGTCCGCTTCTTTCCATCTGAGTTGGTGCTTGTGCCGAGGTAGGAGCTGAGGCACAACTTGCCTTATCTTGCAACTCCTTGATTTGACCTCCCATTGTCTTCACCAAACCGGTAAGATCTTTTACTTTCTTCGCCAAGAACTTGTTTATCCTCTTCAGCCAGCTGATCCTCTTGTGAGCTTCCCTCACTCCAACCGGTTGCTTTTGAGAGCATATATACTCCTTAAAATCGAACTCCTCCGAGCTGTCTCCCTGTCTCTGCCCGGTCTCCTCTCTCTTCTCAGCTTCGGACTCCTCCTCCGGGTTGTACAGCTCCTCCAACGGTGGTGCGAAGTCAATGTTGTCGCCCAGCCGAACCTTGGTGCATATGACATTAGGTAGAACCATTTGAGCAGCTCCGGCGGTTGGATGGATAGGCCTCTCATTGGCCAAAAATCTCACCAGCACGAGGTAGTCCGCATCCAGCCATCTTGGTTCATGAACAAGTCCCTTTAAGGGAACATCGCATGCCACTAGGATCGGTGTGACTAGTCCCCCAATGGAGATTTCTCCGCCTCCTTCTCTTCTTTTCACGGCCCACGATTTCAGGTAGAGGAATTGATCGAGTAACACAAACAACATGCTTGTATCCGCAACATCTCCAACTAGTGGTGTACCATCCCTAGTATTGTCCAAAACTTCACACAGTGCAATATCTAACAGCTGGAGCTCATGGTCGTTCACATTCCCAGTCTCTTTTCTAGCAAAAAGAGTGCATGCAAGGGACTTGTGAAAATACCTCAAGACAGGGCTCCTTATTTGAGCGGATTTGGAGCTTGTGGACTTTTAGGGGTTCTTGTCTCCTATTGTCAGCCATAGGGATCTCATTCTTCTTTGCCTACCTCCATACCTTCCCCACTACCAGATTTGAAGCTATACAGCTTCTCCATCTCTTTGAAACTGAGTCGGTAGTCCTTGTTCCTCACGGAGAAGGTGATGAACCCGATCCCCCCATCGGGTAGTAGGGTCGGGTGGTCCTGAAAATAGTGCAGCTTCAAGGTTGAAAGGAAGTGGACCGTCTCCTCCTCATATGCTTCAAGGTGGGCTCGCATCAATTGGCCCAGGTGGCACATATCGAACAGGTACTCGTCGTCTCTAGAAATGCCCAATTGCTTCATTGTTTCTCGGTCAGGGTAGCGGGTACCAACAAAGCTCATCTTCCAGAAAAACTTGAAGAGTCTTGCCAGAGTATCCACCTCCTTCTGCTTTAGCCTCTGAGAGGCTTGGCGGGTGCTCTCTCTCTGCTCCTCTTCTCTCTCTCGGTCCTCCTCCTCAGCGTGTTGATCCTCTTCCTCAACTGCTCTCTCAACAACCTTCTCAGCCTTCTCTGAAGCCGTTCTCTTCCCCCTTGCAACCGCAGCTCTGCTCCTTGAACGAGAGGTGTGGATCTCCCCTTGCTCTCCTCCTCCAGCATTAGAATCGACCTCCATAGGGTCGGTAAGGGTCTTTTCGGATGTAGACAGGTCCCTACGTCGAGGAGAACGGCGGACAGCACTCGCCATTGGACTCTATGAGCGAACTCGAGGGCCTACTCGATCGGTTACTCGAGAATCAGGTCGGGTGGTGGATCGGGTTATGCATTGGGTTGGGGAGGCTAAATGTAGATTTTAGCGATTGGTTCCATGTTTGATTCCTTGAGAAGAAAAAGGCTAAGTCTCGAGGTTAATAGGGTTAGTCCCAAAGAAATCGAATAAAGCTTCCCACGCATCAGTTCTAACATTCGTCCAGTACAGCGGTCGGCCAGTACAACTTCCCGCACATCAGTTCGGACGGTGTACGGAGGAATCTGTACAGATCCCCCTCCAACCGCCGAGCCATGTTTACTTTTCTCCATCCGTACCGTCCGTACTTGGACACTCCGGATGGTACGCTGGTCGGTAGGGAGGTAGCATGCGCATCAGTTCAGCCGTATCCCGGCCGAGCCGCACCCCCTTTCCTCTAACCAACCGGACCAACCGAAGTATTACAAATGCTTATGCAGATGCAACTACCCCATTTCCCAGAACCATAAGGTTGGTACTGTACCTTACCTCCGTCCCTTAAGCCTTATCGCCGAACTCTCTTTCTCTCAGAATCTTCTTCCCTATCTTATATTCGAACTCTCGAGTTTTACAGTATTTTCCTATTTCCGATGATGTGTTCGAAATGAGAGCCACACCCTCTATTTATAGGGTACAAGCCGCGGTTTTGGCCCCAAAAGACACCTATCGGACACATCCGTCCGATCACACATATTCGGCCATGCCTGTTCATCCATGTCTGTTCGGTCATGCCCGTTCGGTCCCGAGCTCCCCATCTAACCTGAACTCCGTCCACTATCGTACAACTGGTCGAGCTGGGTCAGGCTTGGTCGAGCTGGATCGAGCTGACTGGCAGCTGGTCGAGCTGGACATAGCTGGCCGAAAACTGTCCGCAGCTGGCCGAGAGTTTTCCGAAGCTGACCGCTCTTTGTCCCATGCTTGGCTTGTTTCCCTCCTTGTCCGAGCTAATGCGTAGCTCTTTTTCCGACTTGTCCGAGATCTCCCTACCATCTCGGACCAAGCCACAACCTACGATCCTATTCAGGATCGCGGGTGTTACAAGTCTCTCCCCCCCTTGAAAGGGATTCGTCCCCGAATGCGGATCAAGTTGATCTTCACTCATCTCCTTAAACCACTTAGGATAATCCGCCTTCATCTTGTTTTCAGTCTCCCAAGTAGCTTCTTCGTGTGCACCGCAGTTCCATAAGATCTTCACCATGTTAATCTTTTTCCTGCGCATTTCCTTTACTATTCGATCAATGATTCGAATAGGCATGGCTTCAATCGTCAAGTTTTCTTGCAACTCAGGTGGTACGTCCTCGACCACTTCGTCTTCCTCACTTAGGCATTTCCATAATTATGATACATGAAAAACCTTGTGAAAGGCGTCTAGCTTTGGTGGTAACTCCAACTTTTAAGCCACCGTGCCTACCCGTTCGATCACCTTGTACGGACACACATACCTTGGGCTCAACTTTTTTGTATTGGTAAATCGCCCTTTTCCCTTATAGGTCATCGCCTTAAGATATACCAAATCGCCCACTTCAAACTCCAACTCCTTTCGATGCTTGTCCCCATAACTTTTCTGTCGGTTTTGGGCTTCCTTTCACTTGATTTTCAAGAACTTCAACTTTTCAGCTGTCTCGTCCACAATCTCGGGTCCGAATAATGTCCGTTCCCCAACTGGCATCCAGCACAACAGCGTTTGACATGCCCAGCCATAAAGCGCTTCATAAGGCGACATTCCAATACTAGCTTGGTAGCTATTGTTGTACGCGAATTCCACCAAGTTCAAGTACTCTTCCCAGATTTCGCCCCAATCCAGTACAAACACTCGCAACATATCCTCGAGTATCTGAATTGTTCTCTCGGATTGTCCACCAGTTTGTGGGTGATAGGCCGTACTTAGGTTCACCCTTGTTCCCAACGCCCTTTGAAAAGCCTTCCAAAAATGTGAAGTGAACCGCGTATCACGGTCCGAGACAATACTCATCGGCACTCCGTGCAACCGGACAATCTCCTCGATGTACCTGACCACGATTACCTCGGCTCCATTTGTTTCTGCGATTGCGATGAAGTGTGCAGATTTGGTCAATCTGTCCACCACTACCCAAACCGCATCATGCTTAGGCTTACTCATAGGCAATCCAGTCACAAAGTCCATCGTCACATGATCCCATTTCCATTCCGGTATAGGTAAACTTTGGACTAGTCCGCTCGGCACTTGATGCTCGGCCTTGACGATTTGACAGGTTTTACACTTGGCAACCCACGCGGCCACATCCCTTTTCATTCCCTTCCAGTGATAGTATCGTTTTAGATCGTGATACATCTTAGTCGAACCAGGATGGATCGAGAACTTAGATTGGTGCGCTTCCTTTAGAATTTCCTTTCTTAACTCCTTGTTTTGCGGCACACATCCTTTTCCATTCACCAAAATGGTACCATTGTTCGATGTCTGAAACTCCGTCTTCTTATTCTCCGCCCAACTCTTAAGTTCCTCGTCTTTTTCTTGAGCCAATCGAATTCTACTAAGTAGATCCGCCTGATCGGCCGTTCCCAGGCCTAGTGGCTCAAACTCCTTAGACAATGCATTTAAATGCAAAGTCCCCATCATGTAAACCAATGCTTCCTGATTTTTCTCGGCTTCCACATCACAGCGATGTCTAAGTCATAATCTGCGACAAACTCCATCCACCTCCTTTGCCTTAGATTTAACTCCGGCTGGGTGAATATGTACTTTAAACTCTTGTGGTCGGTGAAGATTTGAACTTTGCCTCCATAGAGATATGAACGCCAAATCTTCAACGCGAACACCACCGCGGCCATTTCTAGATCGTGTGTTGGGTAATTTCCCTCAAGTTTACGCAATTGCCTTGAAGCATATGCGATTACACCAACCTTCTGCATTAGTACACAACTTAGCCCAGTTATGGAGGCATCAATGTACACCATGTACGACTCGTCCGCCTCCGGCAGTACCAGTACCGGAGCACTCGTGAGCATTGCCGAGACATACTCGCATTCTTCCAACCATTGGAACTTAGTGTCCTTTCCCGTCAATCGTGTCATTTGCTGATACATACTCGCAAAGCTTTTGACAAACCTTCAATAATATCCAGCCAACCCAAGAAAACTCCTTATCTCGGTGGCATTCTTCGGATGTGGCCAGTCCTTTATCGACTTAATCTTCTCCGGATCCACGGACACTCCTTGGTTCGAGACAACATGTCCAAGAAATCCGACACTCTTTTGCCAAAACGAGCAGTTGCTTAACTTTGCGAAAAGCTTTTGCTCCCTTAACCGCTCCAATATTGCCCTCCAGTGATTTTGATGGGTTTCCCAATCCTTCGAGTAAACGAGTATGTCATCAATGAAGATGATTACACACACGTCCAAGAATTCCCTGAACACACTGTTCATAATCTTCATGAAAGCTGCTGGTGCATTGGTCAGTCTGAACGACATGACCACAAACTCAAAGTTGTCGTACCTTGTCCGGAAAGCCGTTTTCCGAATGTCCGCTGGATCAATTGGAATTTGATGGAATGCTGAGGCCAAGTCTATCTTTGAGAACCACTTTGCACCTCGGAGATTATCTAACAACTCGTCTATCCGGGGTACTTATTCTTCACCGTCACCCGATTCAGCCCCCGGTAATCGATGCATAGTCTGAAGCTACCATCCTTTTTCTTTACAAACAAGACCGGTGCACCCCATGGTGAACTACTTGGTCTGATAAATCCTTTCTCCAACAATTCTCCCAATTGTTTCTTTAACTCCGCCATTTCTGCCGGTGCCATCCGGTAAGGCGCTTTAGTTATAGGGGTCGTCCCCGGTTCTAGCTCGATGGTGAACGGATCTGACCTATCCGGCGGCACTCCCTGTACCGCTTCAAACACATCGGTAAATTCGTTGGCTATTGGAATATCGTCCAACTCCGCCTTTTCCCCAACTTCCTTTGTTGTGATTGTGGCTAAGTATGCCTTACAACCTTTCTCCAGCATGCTTTCCGCCTAGATTGCCAAGATAATCCAACTTCCCGAAGTTGATCTTATTCCCTGGAACTTTAACGTCCCATCCTTTCTCTCAAAATTTACTCACCCTCGGTGATAGTCAATGTAAGCCTTGTACTTTCCCAACCAGTCCATCCCCAAGATAACATCGTGTTTCATGAGTGGAACAATGATCAGGTCAGTAGGCATATCGACACCATTGACGATGACTGAGATTCCACGAACCACACCGTACGGGTACATCACCTGCCCGCCGGCTGCTCGAACCAATCCATATCCGATGTGTGAACCCACCTTTCCCTATCATTTCCAAGCTCACAAAACAGTGTGTGGCCCCCGAATCAACCAAGATGTGTGTTTCCACATCACCTATTCTTAAGGTCCCTACACATTCCTCTAGAATGCTAAGTACCCATATCCCCCTTTTATATGCATTATGATGCTATGTAATGCATGAATTGAACTCAGAAAGGTTCTCATACATACTAGTAATCGCCCTGTAATTTGCAGCAGAATTTTCCTCGGATAGTTCATACACGCGTGGTGCAACAGCCTGTCTCTTTGGTGGTGGCGGTAAAGATTCCTCGCCACGGTTCCCACACTGATAGTTCTGTCTGCCCTCGTCAAGCTTCGGACATTCCCTCTTAATATGTCCCTCTTTTCCGCACAAGAAGCAGGACCTTGGCCCATCGCCATTTTCCATCCTTGGACAGTTCCGGATCGCATGATCCTTGCTTCCACAACGAACACATGACCCACGACCCTCCAGCAAGAACCGCTGTGGTATTTTCCGCAATTCCTACACTCCTTAAACTTGGCATCGGACCTTGCGTTATCCACCTTGTCCAATTTCCTTTTTCGGTCGATGGTTTTGACTGGGTTAGTGGAACGCGACGAAACCCTCTCGCGTCTAAGCTGTTTCTCTTCCTCCAACCCGGCTTCAATCATAGCCGCCCTTTCCACTACCTCCACGACCGAGTTAAAGACACCATTCACGCAATGGTTGTGGATGTGCACCCTTAATCCGCAGATAAAGTGACAGACTTGTGCTTTCTCAACCTCGATCTCTTTTCCAACAAGGCGATTGAATTCAGCATCATATGCACGTACCGTCATATCCCCTTGTATCAGGTTCAGGTACGCACTTTCCAGTCGGTCCCAAGCCTCCGGAGGAAAGAATTTCATGTTGAATTCCTTCTCAAAGTCCACATAGGTTATAACTTGCCCACCTTTCCGTTTCACAACTAACACCCACCGGTCATGTGCTTCCTCTTCCAGGAAATGGACATCGATGTCCTTTTGATACTCCTTTGGGCAGCGAGTGGAATTAAAATTCATTACAAGTCCACTTCTCCACTCGTCAGCCACGATCGGATCCGAACTTCCCGGAAAATGTTTTGTCTTCAGTCTCGACATATGCTCCAACGCATCCAAGTAGCCCCGTCTTTTTCTTGGAGAATCTATCGGACTAACTTTGATGATCTCCGAACGTACCGCTGGTACCACAGGATCCGGTACCAACGCCTTTGTCAGCACGTCCAACTGTGCCATCATTGCCTTCATCGTTTCCCACTGTTCCTGGGACGATGGTACGACATTCTGTTGCCCATTCACGTCCGTAGCACCGCTACTCTCCGACTTATCATTATTCGGTTGTTTCTCTCCAGCCACATGTCTGGCTGGATTCTGGGCATCTTTGTTCCCTCCTTCTGCGTCGCCTAATGTCTCAGCGGCGTTAGTGATCTCATCGGCCACTTCCTTGCCCTTCCTTTTATTTTCCTTGTTGCTCTTACCCATCTGCAAAACTCATGCCCTTTAGTCATGGTTAATAAAATAAACCGATAACACTAAGAACAACTACCACGAGATCCCATTAAGCCAATGAGTGGTGATACCCGAAACCCATTCTACCGGTCCTAGAACCAAGAATGCTCTGATACCAACTTGAAAGACCCCGACTGAAAGACCCCGACCCAGACGTCCCAGCATCTGCGGTCACGGCTTCCATTCGGCCCCATTCCCGGCCGAATATCCTTTGATTTGGTTACTCAGCTTTGACTCGCAGCTTTGCTTCATAACCCCTTTACGCAGCGGAATATAACTTTAACCTTGACCCATCCTGATGTGAACGCCGGACGGCCTAGAGGCTCGGACGGAGTTCTACGTCGTTGGACGGACGGAAAGGCAAGTACTTTTCTCGGACAAAGGGAGGTGGGATGAAAGTAGAGAGAGAATAAGTTATGGAGGGGAGTTTTAAGGGGAAATGGACGGATAGAGTATGGAATAGAATGGAGGGTGATGAAAGACAGATGGTACAGACGGCTGAAAGCGGTATTGGACAGTCGGACTGGGAGTACGGACGGTGGCTAGCGAACCGAGTAAGAAAATTGACCTTGGTTCTCTAGAGGATAGTGGAGTCGAAGTGAGACACAACTAACGATCTGAATCGGACGTTGTGTGGTGACGATGGTACGGATTGAACCGGCGGTGTACACGAGCGGTGTTGAGAGTCGTACACCGACTAGAAGAAGAGCAATCCCGAATCGATCCTTCTAGGGTTTCTTTCAAGCTAAGTCCCGGACTTTCTTGCGAGAAAGAGGGTTGAGACAAGAAGCAAAGATTCTCTCTTTGGAATATTTTCATTTCATTCAAGTCTAAAGAGTCTAAGCTAGGGGCGTTGGAAGTTTAAATAGTGTAAGGGTTTAGAGGGGACTAGGGACACGGGGACTCGCTATGGTCCGCACACGTTGCCCTTGACGCATCTCCACAGACAGTGAACACGTCGCCCTCTATGTGGTTTAAACAAGGCCACACACGTCACACTATTCCAAAGTTCACAACACTAGATAAAATCAAAACGCAAAGTTTAAAGGAAAAAGACAATAGAAAGGCCGCGTCCTAAGGCCGAGCTCGGATTGCCATGTCACTGATGTTAAACGCGGCATTGCATGCGTCCTTGGGTTAAACGCGACATTGTGCGGTAGGACTCGTCGCCTCGTTAAAACTTTTTCCGATAAACCTCATGGGAAAAACCCGAAGTAAGGAAAAAGAGTACGAGTCATGATCCTACCATCTTTGGCGCCCTCATCCTTGGGTAAGGACGAAGGCCGTACGAAGGGTCTCGTCGATGGTTGCCTTGGCCGAGTCGATCTCTTGGTCTTCTTGGATGAAGGTTTGGACGAAGTGGTTGATTCATTGCTTGGAAGCCCTGGATGAGCTCTTGCTCCGCGTGGTTGCACCGGGAGTGATCCTCGCCATGCTGGCTCCGAGTTGTTCCGCGGGTGATACACGTGTTCCGTCGATGTCCGGGTCTGGTGCGAGTGTTCCTGGCCGCGTCTCTAGTCCGGTGCTCACATCACATCCCTTTCTGCTTAGCCAGACAACCAACCAACCCCACAGGCTTGCACTTATTAGGGATGGGGACTGTAACGCCCCCGAACCAATATATGACCACGCAGGCCATCGGACAGCCACAGAACGCCACTATGGGAACTGTACCAAGGTGATCCAGTCTAGGGACGGAAGCTGCAGACTTCCCGACCAGTCCTCCCAAGCACAATTCCACCCGCAACCGAGACTACTTAGGCTTTGCAACCCTTGCGGCCTGGTGCGTTGTGGTGACCCGGACATGGCCGAGTACCATTTGCAACTTGCCATGCTTTCCCCGAAAACCGAATATACTACTTCAATAGTTTATTACATTGAAAATAAATCATTAAAGCAATATATAAAGATAGTCGGATAACTTGTCACAAATCGCTTATGAAAATATAGGGTTTTACAAAGAACACAAGAAAACCCTATCTGGCACCCTAATGTTTGCTCCAGCTCTAGACTCACTTAGGCTTCTTACAAGACAAAATAATATCATGAGTAATTTAAGATTACTCAGTGAGCCTGGGCACCCCTTTCTCCTAAACAGGATTCAACTTCCCAACCCGACTACCCCAGCAAGCAAAGAAAACAAGCAAGGCAAACTAGCAAACAAGTAATCAAAGCAACGCAACAGAAACAAAGCGGAAGCAACAATAATAAACAAGCGAGAGAAATTAGAATGACACGACTCTACTCGGACGAACTATACTCCCTAAACACAGAGAAAGATAACTAGAGGTACAAGGACTGCTCATAGGCATGCTCACTTGGACACAATAGACTCTTAACTCTTACACGACTAGAATAAAACAAGGGACGCTTGAAATACCCTAGACTCCTTCACCTATGGGCCCTCGATAATCTGTTCCATTCCACAACACTTCCCATGCTGAAACCACAAAGGTAACCAGCATGAGCCCCCAAAGGTTACATCGTCATGTAACGGTCAAGCTAGTAGGTAGCTAGCCATGAACGTTGTCCCGCGCGAGTGGTCATCAGGAACTCTCGCGAGACAAAACCATATTTGGAACAGAAGATCGACACTATATTATAGCTAGGACTCGAGAAACAAATTCAAGAGACTTCGCTAAAATAAACCAACCAATCAAGCAAGAAAATCAAGCAACACAAGCAAGAAATTCAAGCAAGAAAACATGCAACAATCAACAATCAACAAGCAATAGAATAACAATTCATGCGACTTAGATTGTTTTACAAACATGCAATCCATTTAAACCACTTACGCATATTAATGCAACAAGTTCGATTACGAATGCTATCCATTTTTAGCGATTTAACCCATTTAAATCCTTTAAGTCCAATTCAGCATGCAAGCTAACCTCATCCAATTTTACGCAATAAAAATTGCTAACAAACTTCCCAATTTAATCATGCATGCAACCGGTTTCAAGCAAGAGATATTGCTAGTAAATTCGCTAAGTCTCAACATGCATGCAATCCTCTTAACCAACTTTTAAGCGTTCCAATTTTACTTAAAATGCATCCAAATTTATCTTGCATGGTGATTCCTAGCTCCAATTCGATGTTCCCTTAACATGAATCTAGCATGAATCCTACCAAATTTCGCATGCATCAACTTTAGACTGATTCTACCATGAATCTAGTCTACATGCAACATGCAAATGGTGACCGCAAGGATCTAAAGATCCATGCAGCACCGCACACAATTACCGCAGAACTCACCCTTACACAACCGATGATGACCCGACTCCACTGCACCACAGATCAGACAATCTTCTCCTTCGCGTCAAACAACTTCCCGCTCTTTGTCCGCTTTCGTCTGCAACCACCGTCTCTTCTCGGCTTGTCCTCGACACCAACACTGTCTCCTTCTCGACTTAATTTTGACACCAACATCGTCTCCTTCTCGATGACCTCTCCTTTGTTTTTCTCTCGGCGCAAGCAATATCTCTCGATGATCTCTCTCTCTCTCTCTCTCTCTCTCTCGGCTTTGAGAGAACAAAGCTTTAGTGTTTTAGTGTTTGGGAGGAATGAGAGAAAAACCACAAATGAAATCGCAAGCCCTCTATTTCTAGGCTCGACTTCTCCTTCTTCTACCTTAGTGCGTTTTGACAAGTGGCGCTCTCTTTGTTTGCATGTGCCACGTGGATTACACCGCCCAATCCGCTCGCGACATTCCATTTAAAACACCAAAATTCTTTCTGCCTGTGTGCATGTAATCTGATTGGTCAGATTTACAAAGGCACACGATTTCTTGCTTTCTCCGGCAAAACTCGTCCCTTTGTCCGACGCTCTCGACATTTCTTGGTCTCGCTCGGACGCTCCTCTCGGTCATCGCTTGGACACTATCGGCTCTCTCGGCAATACTTGGACAGTTCTCTCGACTCCTCGGGTACTATCGGTCCTTTCGTCAATTTCTCTCGGCTCCTTGGGTACTATCCGCTTAATACGTCTCGGTCGAATCGGGCAGTACGTCTTGGACAACACGGCCAGTACGTCTCGGTCCGCTCAAATTTTCTCGAATTCGCTTCGGCGTTTGTCTGGTACGTCTGGTGCACATACGTCCGGTGCACGTACGTCCGGTACGGTACATGGTACATGGTACCATCGGCCATCTCTCGATCTGTCCAGAATTTCTCGGACATTCCTTCCGTAATTCTTCTACCTTCCTTCCTTGCCTTCCCTTTATGTCCTTTCCAGTCCTTTGGCCAGGGGTTTTTATTTTTAAAAATTACCCCTTCGGTTCACAGTGAATGGTTGCTCTGTCGGCTTCCCGAACCACTCGTGTACTCGAAGCTTGGCATCAGATGTGCCATTAGTTGACCCATCGGTCATACCATTGAACACCATCGACTTGTCAGTCTTGGTATCAGCGCCTGCTCCGATCGTACGATCCGACCCAATCATCGAATCACCGATCGACCTCCGACCAGGCCGATACTTCCAACAGACTCGTCGACCACTCAACCAATCAATCCAACCTATGGCTCATATCGTTGATCCTTTGATCACCCGATCCGACCAGCGATTGAATCACCGGTCAACCCTCGATCGATCCATCCATGGACGCAGATCGTCGATGACCTTTCGATCGGTCCTACACTATGATCGAACCGTCGATCATCCTGCGATCGGTTCGACTCCACGGTTGCTAAACCGTCGCTCGTCTCATCGTACCTTTATTTGAGAGGTAGCATGCGCATCAGTTCGGATGATGAAAGGATGATGGTATCTGGAAATGAAGGCCACGCCCTCTATTTATATGGTCCTGGCCGAAGTCTAGGCCCCAAAAAGCACCTGTCCATCAAGACACTACGATCGTGCACGTTTGTCCGTGCCTGTCCGGCCGTGACCGTCTGTCCGTTTCTGTTCGGCCGTGCTTGTCCAACCGTGTCTGTTTGGCCATGACCGTTCGTCACCGCGTCCCATGACTGTCCACGAGCTGTCCAGCTGACCCACAGACTGTCCACCACCGTCCAGCTGGCCGAGCTCAGTCGAGCTCCTTGGCAGCTGGTGGAGCTAGTGGTAGCTGACTATCAGCTGGTCGAGCTGACGCTAGCCGGCCGATATCTGTCCTCATCCGATGGCCGGTGAGGTTCTCTCGTCCTTTACTTAGTCATATTATACGGTCCATTCTTTAAACAAGGTTCATTCACGTATTCTGTGATTCAATATCTAGAGCCTATATGATATAACTTAGAGTACAACAAACATTCGAACATTGTATTAAATAATCAAAGGATTCGATACAACTTATGAGTTTGCATAATAAGCTAGTACAAGCTGTATAATCGATCCTAGCTACCCATATCACCACCACTCATCTTCCCGGCCATGAGTCTCGCACCTAAGCACTTCCTTTCCCGCGATCATTCTCCTTTCCTGAAATCCAAGTAACCATCAATAACCTTCCCCTTAGCCGTATAATGTCATGCAATGCATGCTAAGTTCTAACATTCGTCGATTACAGCGGTCGGCCGGTAGAGAGTTATCCTGCACATCAATTCGGACGGTGTACCGAGGAATCTTTACAGATCCCCGTCCAACCGCTGAGTCGCATTTACTTTTCTCCATCCGTACTTGGACACTCCGGATGGTACGCTGGTCGGTAGGGAGGTAGCATGCGCATCAGTTTGGCTGCATCCCGGTCGAGCCGCACCCCCTTTCCTCCGACCAACCGGACCGACCGAAGTATTACAAATGCTTATGCAAATGCAACTACCCCAGTTCCCTGAACCATAAGGTCGGTATTGTACCGTACCTCCGGCCCTTAAGCCTTATCGCCGAACTCTCTTTCTCTCGGAAGCTTCTTCCCTATCTTATACTCGAACTCTCGAGTTTTACTGTATTTTCCTGTTTTCGATGATGTGTTCGAAATGAGAGCCACACCCACTATTTATAGGGTACAGGCCACGGTTTTGGCCCCAAAAGACACCTATTGGACACATCCGTCCGATCGCACATATTCGGCCATGTCCATTCGGCCATGCCTGTTCATCCATGTCCGTTTGGTCCCGAGCTCCCTAGCTGACCTGAACTCCATCCACTACCATACAGCTGGCCGAGCTGGGTCGAGCTGGTTCGAACTGACTGGCAGCTGGTCGAGCTAGACGTAGCTGGCCGAAAACTGTCCGCAGCTGGCTGAGAGTTTTCCGAAGCTGACCGTTCTTTGTCCCATGCTTGGCTTGTTTCCTTCCTTGTCCGAGCTAATGCGTAGCTCTTTTCCCGACTTGTTCGAGATCTCCCTACTATCTTGGACCAAGCCACGACCTACGATCCTATTCAGGATCGCGGGTGTTACAAGAGAGGGGAACATACTCTTGAAGAAGTGCAATGTCTTGTGTGGCTTGAATGTAGAGATCTAGGCCAGTGTATACCAATTCCTAGGGCTTGAAAATTAAGTCCGGTGTAGGTCCTATAAAAATTAGAGACAACATTAGATCATCTGAATATCCATCAAATAGGGACTTGGGGGATTGTTGAGTCGGCTCACAGTCTTTCCAAACTTTGGTTCTGCTGTCAAGCATAATCAAGAGTCATAAGAGTGTTAATCCAAATCAAATAAACCATTAGAATAAGATTATAATCCCCTACTAGTTTTGACTCAATAAAAAAAAATGTGACTCGATAAAATGTCAAAATTATTGATGTAAAAAGTGGAAAAAGGTCTCAAGTCAACAAAATAGAAAGTAGCATTAGTATAGGATGGAACATCCTTCCCCCCAGACTTAAATCACACCGTCCTCGGTGGGAAAAAAGAAAGAGATGAGGAATAAAAATCATAAGGAAAAGTGTAGGGTTAAAGAACAATGTCACCCTACACTTAAAGCATTAAGTAAACACTTAGAATTAAAGCATAGAATAAACAGCTTTAAATCTAACAAACCCTAAAAATTGCCGCCTAAACTAAGATCATCTCCCCCCTTTGATTTATCCCTTTAAACCCAACTAGAAAACTACTCTAGCATGTTTAAGGGAATCATCATAGAAAGGTTTAAACAATTCATAAACATAAACGAATAAAGAGAGAAAAGGGTTTTAGATATTACTTCAATGATTGTCAAACAAAGTTGTAGCAAATAGAATAGAAAGAGTTGGTGGATTTCAAAGCATCAAAGAGAGGGACGAGGGAGAGGTCTGGACGTCGGCTGCTCCTATGGTCGTGTCTCTTGGCTGATCCAATGATTGCACACTCTAAACCCTAGGTTTAGAAGAGTATTTATAGGGTTTTGTCTAGGTTTAGGGTTTTGTAAGGGTAGATACGTCTTCTCTTGATAAGTGCATGGCAAGGGAGGCGTAGGAAGCTTCTAGAACGGTGGTGAAGACTTGGACTGGGCTGCCGTGGTGGTAGCTGGTCAGGCCTTCAATAAAAAGCCCATTGGCTTGATGGTTCTCCTTACGTCGGTTTAAGGTACGTATCGGTATATCGGGCATAACTTCCGGATGGTTGGATGGATTGACTTTATTCTACTTCGAGTAGAAAGATGACTCTCTCAGCTTTCCATAGACACCAAGTACGTCGAAATGTGAGTTCTGTAAGTTCTTCAAACGTTTCCCTTATTGTAAAGCTCTGAAACTTTCCTAAAACGTATTTTCCTTGCCTTTTGGTCCTTTTTGCTATAAAACCTGTAAAACCTTCTTGAAACCTAATATACTTGATAATGGCCATTAAAGCCTTGAAATCATATCAAACTCTTCCTAAATGCATACTAAAACTATAGCTAAGATGGGTAAAATATTGATGTTATCATCATGGCCGAAGCCTAGGTCCCGGGGACGACCCCTATATCTAAAGCGCCTTACCGGATGGCACCGGCAAAAATGGCGGAGATAAAGAAACAATTGGGAGAATTGTTGGAGAAAGGATTTATCAGACCAAGTAGTTCACCATGGGGTGCACCGGTCTTGTTTGTAAAGAAAAAGTATGGTAGCTTCAGGCTATTCATCGATTACCGGGGGCTGAATAGGGTTATGGTGAAGAATAAGTACCCATTGTCCCGGATACACAATTTTTTGGATAATCTCCGAGGTGCAAAGTGGTTCTCGAAGATAGACTTAGCCTCGGGGTACCATCAAATTTTGATAGAGCCATTGGACTTTCAGAAAACGGCTATCATAACAAGGTACGACCACTTTTAGTTTGTGGTCATGCCATTCGGATTGACTAATGCACTGACAGCCTTCATGAAGATGATGAATGGTGTATTCCGAGAATTCTTAGACGAGTTTGTCATCATCTTCATTGATGATATACTTGTTTACTCGAAGGAATGGGAAACCCATCAAAGTCACTTGAGGGAAGTCTTGGAACGATTAAGAGAGCACAAACTTTATGCAAAGTTTAGTATATGCTCGTTCTGGCAAAAGAGTTTTGGATTCCTTGGACACATTGTCTCGGACCGAGGTTGTGTGCTAATGCAAAAGCGTAGTGTAATCGCACATGCTTCA
Organism: Camelina sativa; assembly: GCF_030686135.1. NCBI lineage: Eukaryota > Viridiplantae > Streptophyta > Magnoliopsida > Brassicales > Brassicaceae > Camelina > Camelina sativa. The sequence goes on from NC_141883.1 coordinate 87,256, forward strand.
AGGCAATTGCGTCAGCACGAGGGGAATTACCCAACACACAACTTAGAGATGGCCACGGTGGTGTTCGCGTTGAAGATTTAGCGTTCATACCCTTATGGAGCCCAATTTCAAATCTTCACCGACCACGAGACCTTAAAATACATATTCACCCACCCGGAGTTAAATCTAAACCAAAGAAGGTGGATGGAGTTTGTCGCGGACTACGACTTTAACATTGCCTATCATCCAGGAAAGGTGAATCAGGTTGCAGATGCCTTGAGTAGGAGACGCTTCAATGTAGAAGCAGAGAAAAATCAAGAAGCGTTAATTTACATGATGGGGACTTTGCATTTAAATGCATTGTCAAGAGAAGTTGAGCCATTGGGCTTAGGAGCAGCGGATCAAACGGATCTACTCAGTAGAATTAGTTTGGCTCAAGATAAGGACGAGGAATTTAAGGGTTGGGCGGAGAATAATAAGACAGAGTTCCAAACATCGAACAATGGTACCATGGTGTTGAATGGACGAGTGTGTGTGTCGCAAAGCAAGAAGATAAGGGAGGAAATTCTAAAGGAGGTGCACTAGTCTAAGTTCTCGATCCACCGTGGTTTGACCAAGATATATCACGATCTTAAAAGATACTATCACTGGAAGGGAATGAAAAGAGATGTGGCTGTGTGGGTTGTCAAGTGTAAAACTTGTCAACTTGTCAAAGCACAGCATCAGGTGCCGAGTTGACTAGTCCAAAGTTTACCCTTGTCAGAATGGAAATGGGATCATGTAACGATGGAATTTGTGACCGGGCTGCCTATGAGTAAGCTTAAGCATGATGTGGTCTGGGTGGTTGTGGACAGATTAACCAAATCTGCACAATTCATCGCAATCGCGGAGACTGATGGTGTCGAAGTAATCGCGGTCAGATACATCGAAGAGATAGTCCGGCTGCACAGAGTGCCGGTAACCATTGTCTCAGACCGTGATACGCGGTTCATCTTGCATTTTTGGAAAGCTTTTCAAAAAGCATTAGGAACAAGAGTGAACCTAAGTATGGCCTACCACCATAAACCGAGATGCTGATTCGCCAGTCTGAGAAGGGGAGGTTGGAAAGACTACTTAAACTTCGTAGAATTCGTGTACAACAATAACTAACAAGCTAGTATTGGAATGTTGCCTTATGAAGTGCTGTATGGCCGAGCATGTCGAACGCCGTTGTGCTGGACGCCGGTTGCGTAACGAGATGGCCAAAAAGTTGAAGTTTTTGAAAATCAATTTGAAAGAAGCCCAAAACCGACAAAAAAGTTATGGGGACAAAAGTCGAAAGGAGTTGGAGTTTGAAGTGGGCGACCTAGTGTATCTTAAGGCGATGACCTATAAGGGAAAAGGGCGATTCACCAAGAGGAAAAAGTTGAGCCCAAGGTACGTTGGCCTGTACAAGGTGATCGAACGATTAGGTGCGGTGGCGTACAAACTGTAGCTACCACCGAAGTTAGATGCCTTTCATAAGGTTTTCCATGTATCACAACTACGGAAATGCCTAAGTGAAGAGGATGAAGTGGTCGAGGATGTGCCACCTGAATTGCGAGAAAACCTGACGGTGGAAGCAACGCCTATTCGAATCATTGATTGCATGGTAAAGGGAATGCGCAGGAAAAAGATTAACATGGTGAAGATTTTGTGGAACTGCGGTGGACACGAATAAGCTACTTGGGAGACTGAAAACAAGTTGAAGGCTGATTATCCTAAATGGTTTAAGGAGATGGGTGAAGATCAACTTGATCTGGTTTCGGGGACGAATCCCTTTCAGGGGGGGGGGGGCAGACTTGTAACGCCTGCGATCCTGAATAGGATCATAGGCCGGGACATGGTTTGAGATGGTAGGGAGATTTCAGACAAGTCAGGAAAGAGCTACTTGTTAGCTCGGACTATGAGGGGAACACGTGCTAAGTAAGGAATCAACGATCGGCCATTTTTTTAGCTCACTTCCTGTTACGGACAGCTCTCGGCTAGCTTGGAGCAGCTCCCGACCAGGTACAGACAGCTCGACCAGCTGCCTACCAGATTCCGGCCAGTTAAGGTCAGCTCGGCCAGCTAGCGTCAGCTCGACCAACTGCCAAGGAGCTCAACCCAGCTGGACGGTGGAGGACAGTGTGCAACTCAGCAGGGGAGCTTGTGGGCGTTCAGGATGGTGGGATACAGACCGAACAAGCACGACCAAACGTGCATGACCGAACAGTAGCGAATGAACGGTTCTGTCGAGTAGGTGCCTTTTGGGGCCTAGACATCGGCCAGGACCCTCTATGATGTGAGCACCGGACCGGAGATGCAGCCAGCAACACTCGCACCAGACCCCGACACCAACGGAACACGTGTTTCACCCACAGAACAACTCGGAGCCAGCATGCCAAGGATCACTCCCGGTGTAACCACGCAGAGCAAGAGCTCGTCCAAGACTTCCAAGCAAATGTCCAAGCCTTCGTCCAAGAAGACCAAGAGATCGACTCGGCCAAGGCAACCATCAGCGAGATCGTCCGTACGGCCTTCATCCTTACCCAAGGATGAGGGCGCCAAAGACGGTAGGATCATGACTCGTACTCTTTTTCCTTATTTGGGTTTTTCCCATGAGGTTTACCGGAGAAGGTTTTAATGAGGCGACGAGTCCTACAGCACAATGCCGCGTTTAACCCAAGAATGCATGGAACGCCGCGTTTAACATCGGTGATGTGGCAATCCGCACTCGGCCTAAGGACGCGGCCTTTCTTTTGTCTTTTTCCTTTAATTTTATCTAGAGTCTTCCCTTGTGAACGTTGGAATAGTGTGACGTGTGTGGCCTTGTTTAAACCACATAGAGGGCAACGTGTTCACAGTCTGTGGAGATGCGTCAAGGGCAACGTGTGCGGACCATAGCGAGTCTGCGTGTCCCTAGTCCCCTCTAAACCCTTACACTATTTAAATTCCCAACGCCCCTAGCTTAGACTCTTTAGACTTGAATGAAATCATAATTTTTCCAAAGAGAGAATCTCTGCTTCTTGTCTCAATCCTCTTTCTCGCAACAAAGTCCGGGACTTAGCTTGAAAGAAACCCTAGAAGAATCGATCCGGGATCTCTCTTCTTCTAGTTGGCTTACGACGCTCACCACCGCTCGTGTACACCGCTGGTTCAGTCCATACCATCGTCACCGCACGACATCCGATTCAGATTGTTAGTTGTGTCTCACTTCGAGTCCATCATCCTCTAGAGAACCGAGGTCGAGTTTCTTATTCGGTTCGCTAGCCACCGTCTGTACTCCCCGGTCCGTCTGTCCGCTACCGCGTTCAGCCGTCCATACCATCGGTCTTACATCACCGGACGTATTCTATATGTCCATTTTCCCCGGACGTATTCTATATGTCCATTTTCCCTTAAAACTCGTCTCCATAACTCATCATCTCTCTACTTTCGTCCCATCTTCCTTTGTCCGAGAAAAGTACTTGTCTTTCCGCCCGTCCAACGACGTAGAACTCCTTCGGAGCCTCTAGGACGTCCGGCGTTCACATAACTATATATACATGGAACGCCATACATTCCAAAGATACCATCAGAAACAGAAAACACAAACTCGAGAAAGAACGAGTATAAAATAGAGAAGAAGGTTCCGAGATAGAGTACGGCGATAAGGCTTAAGGGTCGGAGGTACGGTACAGAACCGACCCAATGGGTTCTAAGGGATGGGGTAGCTGCATCTGCATAAGCATTTATAATGTTCGTTTGGTTCGGTTGTTCAGAGGAAAGGGGGTGCAACTCGGAAGTGGATCGAGAACCACTAGGTTCACCGTGATACAACCGAACTGATGCACATGCTACCTCCCTACTGATCAGCGTACCACCTGGAGTGTCCATGTACGGAGAAAAGTAAACACGGTTCAGCAGCAGGACTGGGATCTGTACAGATACCTTGGTAGATCATCAAACTGATGCGCGGGATAACTCTCTACCGGCCAACTGTTGTACTGCACAGATATTATGACTTAGCATGCATTGCATGACATCGTACGACCTTGAACGACCTAAAGGAAATGTTATTAATGGCTACTTGGATTTCAGGAAAGGAGAGTGATCATGGAAAGGGAACTGTTTAGGCGCGAGACTCATGGCCGGGAAGATGATTGGTGGTGTTAAGGGTAGTTAGGATCGATTATACAGCTTGTACTAGCATATATGCAAACTCATAACTTGTATCGAATCCTTTGATTATTAATATAGTATCTGAATGTTTGCCTTACTCTAAGTTTATATCATATAGACTCTAAGTATTGAATCTCAAAATGAGCGAATGAACTTTGTTTAAAGAATGGACCATGAAATATAACTAAGTAGCGAGTAAGGGACGAGAGAACCTCAGCGGCCATCGCATGGACAGGGTCAGGGTCTTTCAGAGTTCCTATGTTTTCAAACCTCTTTCCCAGGTCTAAGTTTTTATTTTGCTTGAGGGAAAGCAAAGGCAAAGTCTAGGGGAGTTGATATATCATAGTTTTTGCGGTTTTTAACCACGATATAAGTGTTCTTTTTGAGTCTTTTGACTTTTTTTTAGGGATGTTTTTTAGTCTTTTCAGGTTTTCTTGGATTTTGGCACGGATGGAGCAAAGTGGAGCAGTTTGGATCATATTTGGAGCATTTAACCAAAGAAATCAAGTCGGAGCTGATCAAGAGTGATGGTGTCGATCGATGCCACTTTAGGTGTCGGTCGACACCCACATAAGTCGGCACACGAGCAGAGTTTTGGAAGTTTTACAAAACCTCCCGAAGTTTTCCACAATTGCAACATAAGTCATTGACGTGTTTTAAGACATATAGATATATAGTATTTTTAGGGCTTAGAAACCCTTAAGTTTTAATTCTAGCAGCTTTTTGAGAGAGAGAGATTGAGAGTTCTTGGGAGAGACGGATCTTAATTCTTTTATAGAGAGAAGATTCCTAAACTCCCTCTTTTACTTTTTAATATCTATTGCATGTTATGCAGAAAGATGTATTGTTTTTCATTGAATATGTCTGAGTAGTTTGCTTGTTAGGTTCAGGATTTTCAAAGGGTTTTTTATGGTTTATTAAATCTAATTATTTTTAGGGTTCATTATCTTCTGTGATCTTCATCTTTGGTTGTTCTTCATATTAATTCTTGATTGATCACCTAGAAAACTAAAATGATATGAGAATATATTTTTTTCCCGATTAAACATTTGATGAGCAAAAATTACTTCTTAGAAAGAGATTTGATTTAGTAATTTTGTGAACAAACTAAACTTGTTTTCAAAGCTGGTTTTAACCTCGAATTTTACAAAGAGATTTGATTTTTGGGTTTTAAACTTAGATAATACTTGCAGTGAGAACTGATTTATTTTACAAAAGAGTTTAGAGTTCTAGATCTGATTTTTAATTTTTTGAATCCTATTAATTATTTGATTTAATATTCTGTAATTTCCAGAAAAATTCCCTAGACCTAGCTTTTTAATTCCTTGAATTTACAAACCTTTATTTCAATATTTTACATTATTTATATTTCAATACAAATCATTCTGCTTAGCGTAACCATAAAACTCAATACTCCCTCCGGTTCAAAATATAAGATGTTCTAGAGAAGTTTTTTGTTTCATAATATATGATGTTTTCAAGTTGCTATGCAACTTTTAGATTAGTTTAGTATTTTATATTATGCAGTATTGTTTCTGATTGGTTGAACTTGTTAAAAGTAAAGACTTCTTAATTTGCGTGCTTTAGTTAAAACATCCTATATCATGAAACGGAGGGAGTAATATTTAGTGTAATCTTGAGTCCTTGTGGAATTCAACCCCTAAGTACTACAATGATCTCTTAATTTGAGAGAGTAGCTCTAGGGTTAATTTGAGTATATCCCAAAGAGACTCTTATTTAAAGCCAAACGAAAAGATACGACCTAATCCTAAATCTTATGAGATAAGATTTCAAACTTATCCTAAAGAAGAGAAAAACAAACCCAAAACCAAATAATAAAAGAACCTTCTAGAAAATATAATGAACACCGACACTTGCATTCCAGTAGCTTGTAAACACCTATGGGCCGCTGCATCAGGTCTCCCCGGGTGGGAGAGAATCCGGCTCGTCATTGTCCCTGAGATAGGGTAACATGTACCGAACGTTGAAAACATCTGATTGATGCAAGTGTGGAGGTAAACAGAGTTGATAAGCGTTAGGGTAAATAAGCTCAAGGACCTCAATCGGTCCAAGACGCTACAACTTCAACATGTTGTACTCCCGCGCATGCAGCTTATCCTTGGTAAAGACAACCCATACCAAATCACCCGGGTCGAACAACAGCTCACGACGCTTAGAGTCGGAACTGTGCTTGTATTTCGCTGTGGCAGTTTCAAGGTTCGCTCTATGCCATTTGTGAATGCTGTCCATTTCGGTAACAAAACAGCTGCTTGTCCATGAAACCGCGTGCGATCCAGAAGTGTTGTTAAGGTGAGAGGACCAAGAGGAACTACCCCACAAACGACCTGAAATGGAAGAAACATGAAAGACCCCGACCCCAAACATTCTATGGCCAGTGAGGTTCTCCAAAGACCCGAACCCCGAACATTCTATGGACGGTGAGGTTCTCTCGTCCCTTACTCTCTACTTAGTCATATTTCATGGTCCATTCCTTAAACAAAGTTCATTTGCACATTCAGAGTTTCAATTCTTAGAGTCTATATGATATACACTTAGAGTAAAGCAAACAACTGTGTATTGTATTAATTATTCAAAGGATTCGATACAACTTATAAGTTTGCATATAAGATAGTACAAGTTGTATAATCGATCATAGCTACCCTTAACACCACCACTCATCTTCTCGGCCATGAGACCCGCGCCTAAGAAGTTCCCTTTCCGCGATCACCCTCCTTTCCTGAAATCCAAGTAGCAATCAATAACATTTCCCTTAGGCCGTACAATGTCATGCAATGCATGCTAAGTCCTACTATCCGTCCAGTACAGTGGTTGGCCGGTAGAAAGTTATCCCGTGCATCAGTTAATCCTTCGGTTGGCCGGTAGAGAGTTATCTTGTGCATCTGTATAGATCCTCTGTCCAACCACCGAGCCACATCTACTTTTCTCCGACCATACCATCTGCACATAGACACTTCGGGTGGTACATTGATCGGTAGGGAGGTGGCATGCGCATCAGTTCGTTCGTATCACGGTGAACCTAGTGGTTCCTGATCCACTTCCGAGCTGCACCCCTTTTCCTTCGACCAACTTAAACAGATGCAACTACCCCATCCCTCGGTATTGTTCCGTACCTCCGACCCTCAACCTTCCTCGCCAATCTCTCAGACTCAGAACCTTCTTCTTTATCCTATACTTGAACACTCGAGTTTTTACTGTGTTTTTCTGTTTCCGATGGTGTGTTTGGAATGATGGTGCCCCTTGTATATATAGGGTCCTGGCCGATTTCTAGGACCCAAAAGGCACATGTCGGACATAACAATTCGTTTGGTCCCGTTTGGTCGGGCACGATCGGTCGTGCCTCTTCGGTCACCAACTCCCACCATCCTGACCGCTCACAAGCTCCCCAGCTAACCTGCACACTCTCCACCACCGTCCAGCTGGTCAAGCTGGGTTGAGCTTGAAAAACCCCGACCCCGGCCATGCGATGGCCGATGAGGTTCTCTCGTCCCTTACTCGCTACTTAATCATATTTTTTGGTCCAATCTTTAAACAAAGTTAATTCGCACATTCTAAGATTCAATACTTAGATTCTATATGATATATACTTAGAGTAAGGTAAAATAATCGAGTATTGTATTAAATAATAAAAGGTTTCGATACAACTTATGAGTTTGCATATAAGCTAGTACAAACTGTATAATCGATCCTAGCTAGCCTTAACACCACCACTCATCTTCCAGGCCATGAGTCTTGCGCCTAAGCAGTTCCCCTTCAACGATCACTCTCCTTTCCTGAAATTCAAGTAGCCATCAATAACATTTTCCTTAGACTGTAAAATTGTCATTCAATGCACGCTAAGTCATTCTATCCGCCCAATACAGCGGTTGGCCCGTAGAGAGTTATCCCGCGCATCAATTCGATGGTGTACCAAGGTATCTGTACAGACCCCCTGTCCAACCACCAAGCCAAGTTTACTTTTATCCGACCATACCGTCTGTACCTGGACATTCCCGGTGGTACGCTGATCGGTAGGGAGGTAGCATTTTGGTTGTATCATGGTGAATCTAGTGATTCCTAATCAACTTCCGAGCCGCACCCCCTTTCCTCAGACCAACTAGACCAACAGAAGCATTATAAATGCTTATGTAGATGCAACTACCCCATCCCTCAGAACCCATAAGGTCGGCATTGTACCGTACCTCCGACCCTCAACTCTTACTTCCGAACTCTTGGTCTCGAAAACCTTTTTCTCTATTTTATACTTGTTATTTCTCGAGTTTTTGCTGTGTTTTCTGTTTCTGATGGTGTGTTTGGAGTACAGGGCGCGCCCTTTATATATAGGGTCCTGGCTGCAGTCTAGGCCCCAAGAGGCACCTATCCGACATAACCGTTTGTTTGCTCCCGTTCGGTCGTATACGTTCGGCCGTACCTGTTCGGTCACCGCGTCCCACCATCCTGAACGCTCACATGCTCCCCAGCTGACGTGCACACTGCCCACTACCGTCCAGCTGGCCGAGCTGGGTTGAGCACCTTGGCAGCAGGTCGAGCTAGTTGTATCTGACTGGCAGCTGGCCGTGCTGACCCTAGCTGGTTGGCAGCTAGTCGAGCTGTCCTTAGCTGGCAGGGAGCTGGTCAATCATTTGTCCCATACTTGGCACGTGTCCCACAATGTCTGAGATCTCTCTACCATCTCGAACCAAGTCACGACCTACAATCCTATTCAGGATCGCGGGCGTTACAAGTCTCCCCCCCCCCCCTTAACCCACTTAAGATAATCAACCTTCATTTTATTTTCGGTCTCCCAAGTACCAGACTAGTCCAAAGTTTACCCATGCCGGAGTGGAAATGGGATCATGTGACGATGGACTTTGTGACCGGATTGCCAATGATTAAGCTGAAGCATGATGCGGTTTGGGTAGTGGTGGACAGATTGACCAAATCTGCACACTTAATTGCAATCGCGGAAATAGATGGAGCCGAGGTAATCGCAGTCAGGTACATCGAGGAGATCGTCCGTTTGCACGGAGTGCCGGTGAGCATTGTCTCGGACTGTGATACGCGGTTCACTTCACATTTCTCGAAAGCTTTTCAAAAGGCGTTGGGAACAAGGGTGAACACAAGTACGGCCTACGACCCACAAACTGATGGGCAGTCCAAGAGAACAATTCAGACACTCGAGGACATGTTGAGAGCCTGTGTACTAGATTGGGGCGGAAGCTGGGAAAAGTACTAGAACTTGGTGGAATTCGCATACAACAATAGCTACCAAGCTAGTATTGGAATGTCGCCTTATGAAACGCTTTATGGCGGGACATGTCAAACGCCATTCTGCTGGACTCCGGTTGGGGAGCGGACATTACTCGGACCCAAAATTGTGGACGAGACGGCCGAAAAGTTGAAGGTCTTGAAAACCAAGTTAAAGAAAGCCCAAAACCGACAGAAAAGTTATGGGGACAGGCGTCGGAAGGATTTGGAGTTTGTAGTGGGCGACTTAGTGCACCTTAAGGCGATGACCTATAAGGGAAAAGGGCGATTCACCAAAAGAAAAAAGTTGAGCCCAAGGTACATTGGCCCGTAAAAGGTGATCCAACGGGTAGGCGCGGTGGCATACAAACTGGAGTTACCACTGAAGCTAGACCGCAATGATAAGATTTTTCATATATCAAAATTATGGAAATGCCTAAGTGAGGAGGACAAAGTGGTCGAGGACGTACCACCCAAGTTGCAAGAAAATTTGGCGGTGGAAGCCACGCCTATTCGAATCATTGATCGAAATGTAAAGGGAATGCGCAGGAAAAAGATTAACATGGTGAAGATCTTATGGAACTGCAATATACACGAAGAAGCTACTTGGGAGACTGAAAACAAGATGAAGGTTGATTATCCTACGTGGGTTAAGGAGATGAGTGAAGATCAACTTGATCCGGATTCGGGGACAAATCCTGTAACGCCCGCGTCCTGCGATCCTAAAAGGGGGGCAGATTGTTTTAAGGAAATCGATAGCTATATGAGCTTAAGTAGCTAAGCTACTAGCTCAAATAGCTGAAATACGAGCTGAATGAGCTATACAAGCTCAATGAACAAGTAGTTCAGCTGCGGACAGCTATCGGCCAGCTATGGACAGCTATAGGCCAGCTGCAGACAGCTATGGACCAGCTGCGGACAGCTAGGCCAGCTAGTATCAGCTCTTCCAGCTAGCGTCCAGCTAGTGTCAGCTCGACTAAGCTCGGCCAGCTGGACGGTGGTGGACAGTCTCCGGGCCATCTGGGGAGCTCGTGGAAGGTCATGGGACGGCATGACCGAACAGGCATGACCGAACGGGCATGGCCGGACAGGCACGGACGGACAGGCATGTCCGAACGTGCATGACCGAAGGGCCTCGAGGGACAGGTGTCTTTTGGGGCCTAGACTTCGGCCAGGACACTATAAATAGAGGGAAAGGCCTTCATTTTAACACAACATCATCCTTCCATCGTCCATCTAGGCCTAAGAAAAAAGGGGGTGCGGCTCGGCGAGTATACTCGTCCGAACTGATGCGCATGCTACCTCTCTATCGAAGGTACGATGAGACGAGCGGCGGTTCGGCAAGCGGGCCGATCCGATCGTAGGATAGGCGGCGGTTCGTTCGGGGAGACGAACCGATTGCATGATGATCGACGGTTCGATCATAAAGTCGGACCGATCGAAAGGTTATCGACGATCTGCGTCAATGGACGGATCGATCGAGGGTTGACCGGTGATTCAATTGCTAGCCGGATCGGGTGATCAAAGGATCGACGATACGAGCCGTAGGTTGGATTGATCGGTCGAGTGGTCGACGAGTCTTTCGGAAGTATCGGCCTGGTCGGAGGTCGATCGGTGATTCGATTATGGGATTGAATCGTTCGATCGGAGCAGGCGCTGATACCAAGATCGACAAGTCGATGGTGTACAATGGTATGACCGATGGGTCAACTAATGGCATGTCCGATGCCAAGATTCGGGAACACAAGTGGTTCGGGAAGCCGGTAGAGCAACCGTTCACTGTGAACCGAAGGGACTATATGTCCCCATCCCTAATAAGTGCAAGTCTATGGGGTTGGTTGGTTGTATGGCTAAGCACAAAGGGATGGGTCAAGGTTAAAGTTATATTCCGCTGCGTAAAGGGGTTATAAAGCATGGCCGCAAGCCAAAGCTAAGTAACCAAATCAAAGGATATTCAGCCGGGAATGGGGCCGAATGGAAGCCGTGACCGCGGACACTGGGACATCCGGGTTGGGGTCTTTCAAGTTGGTATCAGAGCATGCACGATCCTGTGAGGACCGATGCAATTTTGCTATAGTTCGGACGAAATGGAAATCTCTGATAAGATCGAAAACATGCTTGGGAATGGGAATGTGTTTGCCAAGATGCGCTCGTGAATCGAGCGATTGTTCAAAACGTCGAACACATAGCACCTCAACCAGAGAGTCGGGAAAGTGTCGACCAAAGGTCGAGACGAACATGGACCAAAGGTCCAGGAAATGACGACCGCGTCCAGGAAGGACCAAGGTCGGGAAATTGTCCTAGTTGGGACGGAACTAGGACAGGAACAGACTTGATCTATTCGAAGATTGTCCAAGATCAAGGGGAAAATATTGCGTCAGGAAAAGACTTGATCTATTTGGAGAGTGACCAAGATCAAGGTAAATAGATCATGTCGGGGAAGACGTAGATCTAGGAAAATGACCAAGTCCTTAAAAGAGCATGATCGAGAATAGATCAAGTCTCAAGTGGACGAAGGTCGAGAATCTCTACACCCACCGAATTCGAGGACGAATTCATTTTAAGGGGGGAAGACTTGTAACGCCCGCGTCCCGTGATCCTAAAAAGGGGGCAGTTTGTTTTAAGGAAATCGATAGCTATATGAGCTTAAGTAGCTAAGCTACTAGCTCAAATAGCTGGAATACGAGCTGAATGAGCTGAACAAGCTCGATGAACAAGTAGTTCAGCTGAGGACAGCTATCGGCAAGCTATGGACAGCTATAGGCCAGCTGCGGACAGCTATGGACCAGCTGCGGACAGCTAGGCCAGCTACTATCAGCTCATCCAGCTAGCGTCCAACTAGCGTCAGCTCGACTAAGTTCGGCCAGCTGGACGGTGGTGGACAGTCTCCGGGCCAGATGGGGAGCTCGTGGATGGTCATCGGACGACATGACCGAACAGGCATGATCGAACGGGCATGGCCGGACAGGCACGGACGGACAGGCATGTCCGAACGTGCATGACCGAAGGGCCTTGAGGGACAGGTGCCTTTTGGGGCCTAGACTTCGGCCAGGACACTATAAATAGAGGGCAAGGCCTTCATTTTAACACACCATCATCCTTCCATCGTCCATCTAGGCCTAAGAAGAAAAGGGGCTGCGGCTCGGCGAGTATACTCGGCCGAACTGATACGCATGCTACCTCTCTATCGAAGGTATGATGAGACGAGCGGCGGTTCGGCAAGCAGGCCGATCCGATCGTAGGATAGGCGGCGGTTCGTCCGGGGAGACGAACCGATTGCAGGATGATCGACGGTTCGATCATAGAGTCGGACCAATCGAAAGGTTATCGACGATCTGCGTCAATGGACGGATCGATCGAGGGTTGACTGGTGATTCAAACGCTAATCGGATCGGGTGATCAAAGGATCGACGATACGATCCGTAGGTTGGATTGATCGGTCGGGTGGTCGACGAGTCTGTCGGAAGTATCGGCCTGGTTAGAGGTCGATCGGCGATTCGATTATGGGGACGGATCGTTCGATCGGAGCAGGCGCTGATACCAAGATCGACAAGTCGATGGCGTACAATGGTATGACCGATGGGTCAACTAATGGCACGTCCGATGCCAATATTCGGGAACACGAGTGGTTCAGAAAGCTTGTAGAGCAACCGTTCACTGTGAACCGAAGGGACTATATGTCCCCATCCCTAATAAGTGCAAGCCTATGGGGTTGGTTGGTTGTATGGCTAAGCACAAAGGGATGGGTCAAGGTTAAAGTTATATTCCGCTGCGTAAAGGGGTTATAAAGCATGGCCGTGAGCCAAAGCTAAGTAACCAAATCAAAGGATATTCTGCCGGGAATGGGGCCGAATGGAAGCCGTGACCGCGGACACTGGGACGTCCGGGTCGGGGTCTTTCAAATCCCTTTCAAGGGGGGAGGCTTGTAATGCCTGCGATCCTGAATAGGATCGTAGGTCGTGGCTTGGTCCGAGATGGTAGGGAGATCTCGGACAAGTCGGGAAAAGAGCTACGCAACAGCTCGGACAAGAAGGGAAAACAAGCCAAGTATGGGACAAAGATCGGTCAGCTCCGGAAAGCTCTTGGCCAGCTGCAGCCAGCTCTCAACCATCTGCGGACAGCTCTCGGCCAGCTGCGGAAAGTTCGGCCAGCTACATTCAGCTCGACCAGCTGCTAGTCAGCTCGACCCAGCTTGACCATCTACCAGTCAGGTCGACCCAGCTCGTCCTAGCTCGACTCTGCTCGACCTAGCTCGGCCAGCGGTATGGTAGTGGATGGTGTGCAGGTCAGCTGGGGAGCTCGAGACTGAACGGGCATGGCCAAACGGACATGGCCGAACAGGTATGGCCAAACGAACATGGCCGAACAGGTATGGCCGAACGGACATGGCCGAACAAGTAAGGCTAAATATGTGCGATCGGACGGACTTGTCCAATAGGTGTCTTTTGGGGCCAAAACCGCGACCAGTACCCTATATATAGTGGGCGTGGATCTCATTTCCAACACACCATCGGAAACAGAAAAACACAGTAAAACACGAGAGTTCGAGTGTAAGATACAGAATAAGGTTCCGAGAGAGAGAGAGAGTTCGGCGATAAGGCTTAAGGGCCGGAAGAACGGCACAGTACCGACCTTATGGTTCTGGGGAATGGGGTAGTTGCATCTGCATAAGCATTTATAATGGTTCGGTTGGTCCAGATGGTCGGAGGAAAGGGGGTGCGGCTCTGCCATGATACGGCTGAACTGATGCGCATGCTACCTCCTTACCGATCGGCGTACCATCTGGAGTGTCCAAGTACGGACTGTTCGGACGGAGAATATTAAACGCGGCTCGGAGGCTGGATGGGGATTTGTACAGATTCCTCGGTACATCATCCAAAATGATGCGCGGGATAACTCTCTACCGGCGGACCGCTGTACTGGACGCATGTTATTACCTAGCATGCATTGCATGACATTGTACGGCTAAGGTAAATGTTATTGATGGCTAGTTGGATTTCAGGAAAGGAGAGTGATAGCGGGAAAGGAACTGCTTAGGCGCGAGACCCATGGCCGGGGGAATGAGTGGTGGTGATATGGGTATCTTGGATCGATTATACAACTTGTACTAGCTTTTTATGCAAACTCATAAGTTGTATCCAATCCTTTGATTATTTAATACAATGTTCGAAAGTTTGCTTTACTCTAAGTTGTATCATATAGACTCTAAATATTGAATCACAGAATGCGTGATTGAACCTTGTTTAAAGAATGCACCGTATAATATGACTAAGTAGCGAATAAGGGACGGGGTCTTTCAGAGTCGACTTGTAAGAAATATTAATTCCACTCGCTGCCCGGAGGATTATCAAAAGGACATTGCGGTCCATTTCCTCGAAGAGCAAGCACATGATTGGTGGTTGACGGTTGAGAAACTGATAGTTGGTTAAGTCTGGACCTTTGCAGACTTTGAGGTGGAATTCAACAAGAAATTCTTTCCCCCATAAGCATGGGACCGACTGGAAAGTGTGTACCTGAACCTGGTACAAGGGGATATGACAGTACGTGCATATGATGCTGAATTCAGTCGCCTCAGGCGCTTTGTTGGGAAGGATATCAAGGATGAGAAAGCACAAGTCCGTCTTTTTATCCGCTGACTAATGGTGGACATCCACAACCATTGCGTGAATGGTGTCTTTAACTCGTTGATTGAAGTGTTGGAAAGGGCGGCAATGATTGAAGCTGGGCTGGAGGAAGAGAAACAACTTAGACGGGAGAGGATTTCTTCGCGTTCAACCCACCCAGCCAAAACCACGGACCGTACAAGGAAATGGGACAAGGTGGATAACACAAGGTCCGACGCCAAGTATGGCGATTGTATGACTTACAGAAAGCACCACATCGGTTCTTTCTGGAAGGTTTTGGGTGCATGTGGTCGCTATGGAAGCAAGGATCATGCGATCCGCAACTGTCCAAGGATGGAAAATGGCAATGGGCCAAAGTGGGAACCGTGGCGAGGATTCTTTACTGCCACCACCAAAGAGACAGGCCCTTGCACCATGCGTGAACGAGCTGTCCGAGGAAACTGCTACTGGGAATTTCAGGGTGATTACTAGTATGTTACAAGAACCATTCTAAGTTCAATTCGTACATTACATAACATCATAATGCATGAGAAAGGGGGATATGGGTACTTAGAATTCTAGAGGAATGTGTGGAAACGCACACCTTGTTTGATTCAGGGGCCACACATTGTTTTGTGAGCCCTGGATTGATTTGGAAAGGTGGGTTCAATAAAGAACCAAACAACAGATATGGAACGGTCCAAGCAGCCGGCGGGTAGGCGATGTACCCGTCCAATATGGTCCGAGGAATCTGGGTCATCGTCAATGGTGTCGATATGCCTATTCACCTGATCATCGTTACACTCATGAAACATGATGTTATCTTGGGGATGGACTGGTTGGGGAAGTACAAGGCTCACATTGACTGTCACCGAGGGCGAGTAATTTTTGAGGGAAAGGAAGGAACATTAGGATTCCAAGGACCAAGATCAACTTCGTGGATTTCCGTCATCTCGGTAATCCAAACGGAAAGGATGCTGGAGAATATGAGGCGTACTTAGCCACAATCACAACAACAGAAGTTGGGGAAAATACAAAGTTGACAAATATTCCAATAGCAAGTGAGTTTGCTGATGTGTTTAAAGCGGTACGGGGAGTACCACCGGATAGGTCTGACCCGTTCACCATTGAGCTGAAACCGGGGACGAATCCTATATCTAAAGCACCTTACCGGATGGCACCAGCAAAAATGGCAGAGTTAAAGAAAGAATTAGGAGAATTGTTGGAGAAAGGATTTATCAGACCAAGTAGTTCACCATGGGGTGCACCGATCTTGTTTCTAAATAAAAAGTATGGTAGCTTCAGGCTATTCATCGATTACCGGGGGCTGAATAGGGATATGGTGAAGAGTAAGTACCCATTGTCCCGGATACACAAGTTTTTGGATAATCTCTAAGGTGCAAAGTGGTTCTCAAAGATAGACTTGGCCTTGGGGTACCATCAAATTCCGATAGAGCCATTGGACTTTCAGAAAACGGCTATCATAACAAGGTACGACCACTTTGAGTTTGTGGTCATGCCATTCGGATTGACCAATGCACCGACAGACTTAATGAAGATGATGAATGGTGTATTCCGAGAATTCTTAGACGAGTTTTTCATCATCTTCATTGATGATATACTTGTTTACTCAAAGGAATGGAAACCCATCAAAGTCACTTGAGGGCAGTCTTGGAACGGTTAAGAGAGCACAAGCTTTATGCGAAGTTTAGTATATGCTTGTTCTGGCAAAAGAGTGTTGGATTCCTTGGACACATTGTCTCGGACCGAGGAGTGTCCGTGGATCTAGAAAAGATCAAATCGAAAAAGGACTGACCAAGTCCGAATAATGCCACCTAGATAAGGAGCTTTCTCTGGTTGGCTGGATATTACCGAAGATTTGTCAAAGGCTTTGCGAGTATGTCTCATCCAATGACAAGGTTGACGGAAAATGATGTTCATACCTCTATGGAGCCAAATTTCAAATCTTCACCAACCACAAGAGCCTAAAATACATATTCACCCACTCAGAGCCAAATTTCAAATCTTCACCAACCACAAGGCAAAGAAGGTGGATGGACTTTGTCGCGGACTACGACTTTAACATTGCCTATCATCCGGGAAAGGCGAATCAGGTTGCAGATGCCTTGAGTAGGAGACGCTTCGATGTAGAAGCAGAGAAAAATCAAGAAGCGTTGATTTACATGATGGGGACTTTGCATTTAAATGCATTGTCAAGAGAAGTTGAGCCATTGGTCTTAGGAGCAGTGGATCAAAAAGATATACTTAGTAGAATTAGTTTGGCTCAAGATAAGGACGAGGAATTTAAGGGTTGGGCGGAGAATAATAAGACAGAGTTCCAAACATCGAACAATGGTACCATGGTGGTGAATGGACGACTGTGTGTGCCGCATAGTAAGAAGATAAGGGAGGAAATTCTAAAGGAGGTGCAATAGTCTAAGTTCTCGATCCACCCTGCTTTGACCAAGATGTATCACGATCTTAAAAGATACTATCACTGGAAGGGAATGAAAAGAGATGTGGCCACGTGGGTTTCCAAGTGTAAAATCTGTCAACTCGTCAAAGCAGAGCATCAGGTGCCGAGTTGACTAGTCCAAAGTTTACCCTTGCTGGAATGGAAATGGGATCATGTAACGATGGAATTTGTGACCAGGTTGCCTATGAGTAAGCTTAAGCATGATGTGGTTTGGGTGGTGGTGGACAGATTGACCAAATCTGCACACTTCATCGCAATCGCGGAGACCGATGGTGTCGAAGTAATCGCGGTCAAAGACATCGAAGAGATTGACCGGCTGCACAGAGTGCCGGTGACGATTGTCTCAGACCGTGATACGCGGTTCACCTCGCATTTCTGGAAAGCTTTTCAAAAAGCATTAGGAACAAGAGTGAACCTAAGTACGACCTACCACCATAAACTGAGACGCTGATTCGCCAGTCTGAGAGAGCAATTCAAACACTCGAGGACATGTTGCGAGCTTGTGTATTGGATTAAGGGGGAGGTTGGAAAAAGTACTTAAACTTGGTAGAATTCGTGTACGACAATAACTACCAAGCTAGTATTGGAATGTTGCCTTATGAAGCGCTGTATGGTCGAGCATGTCGAACGCCGTTGTGCTGGACTCCGGTTGCGTAACAAGACGGCCGAAAAGTTGAAGTTTTTGAAAATCAGTTTGAACAAAGCCCAAAACCGCCAGAAAAGTTACGTCGGAAGGAGTTGGAGTTTGAAGTGGGCGACCTAGTGTATCTTATGGTGATGACCTATAAGGGAAAAGGGCGATTCACCAAGAGGAAAAAGTTGAGCCCAAGGTACGTTGGCCCGTACAAGGTGATCGAACGAGTAGGTGCGGTGGCGTACAAACTGGAGCTACCACCGAAGTTAGATGCCTTTCATCAGGTTTTCCATGTATCACAACTACGGAAATGCCTAAGTGAAGAGCATGAAGTGGTAGAGGATGTGCCACCTGAATTGCGAGAAAACCTGACGGTGGAAGCAACGCCTATTCGAATCATTGATCACATGGTAAAGGGAATGCGTAGGAAAAAGATTAACATGGTGAAGATCTTGTGGAGCTGCGATGGACGCGAATAAGCTACTTGGGAGACTGAAAACAAGTTAAAGGTTGATTATCCTAAATGGTTTAAGGAGATGGGTGAAGATCAACTTGATCCGGATTCGGGGACGAATCCCTTTCAAGGGGGGAGACTTGTAACACCTGCGATCCTGAATAGGATCGTAGGCCGGGCCTTGGTTTGAGATGGTAGGGAGATTTCAGACAAGTCAGGAAGGAGCTACTTGTTAGCTCGGACTATGAGGGGAACACGTGCTAAGTAAGGAATCAACGATCGGTCATTTTTTTAGCTCACTACCTGTTACGGACAACTCTCGGCTAGCTTGGAGCAGCTCCCAACTAGGTACAGACAGCTCGACCAGCTGCCGACCAGATTCCAGCCAGTTAAGGTCAGCTCAGCCAGCTAGCGTCAGCTCGACCAGCTGCCAAAGAGGTCAACCCAGCTCAGCCAGCTGGACGGTGGAGGACAGTGTGCAACTCAGCAGGGGAGCTTGTGGGCGTTCAGGATGGTGGGATACAGACTGGACAAGCACGGCCAAACGTGCATGACCAAACAGGAGCGAACGAACGGTTCTGTCGAATAGGTGCCTTTTGGGGCCTAGACATCGGCCAGAACCCTATATGATGTGAGCAACGGACCGGAAACGCGGCCAGGAACACTCGCACCAGACCCGGACACCAACGGAACACGTGTATCACCCACGGATCATGAGCTCGTCCAGGACTTCCAAGCAAAGGATCAACCACTTCGTCCAAGAAGACCAAGAAATCGACTCGGCCAAGGCAACCATCAGCGAGACTGTCCGTACGGCCTTCGTCCTTACCCAAGGATGAGGGTGCCAAAGACGGTAGGATCATGACTCATACTCTTTTTCCTTACTTCGGGTTTTTCCCATGAGGTTTACCGGAGAAGGTTTTAACGAGGCGACGAGTCCTACCACACAATGCCACGTTTAACCCAAGGATGCATGCAACGCCGCATTTAACATCGGTGACGTGGCAATTCACACTCGCCTAAGGATGCAGCCTTTCTTTTGTCTTTTTCCTTTAAACTTTGCGTTTTGATTTTATATAGAGTCTTCCCTTGTGAACGTTGGAATAGTGTGACGTGTGTGGCCTTGTAAAAACCACATAGAGGGCGACGAGTTCACCGTCTGTGGAGACGCGTCAAGGGCAACGTGTGCGGACCATAGCGAGTCTGCGTGTCCCTAGTCCCCTTTAAAACCTTACACTATTTAAACTCCCAACGCCCCTAGCTTAGACTCTTTAGACTTGAATGAAATCATAATTTTTCCAAAGAGAGAATCTTTGCTTCTTGTCTCAACCCTCTTTCTCGTAACAAAGTCCGGGACTTGGCTTGAAAGAAACCCTAGAAGGATCGATCCGGGATCGCTCTTCTTCTAGTCAGCGTACGATGCTCACCACCGCTGGTGTACACCGCTGGTTCAGTCCATACCATCGTCACCGCACGATGTCCGATTCAGATCGTTAGTTGTGTCTCACTTCGACTCCATCATCCTCTAGAGAACCGAGATCAAGTTTCTTACTCGGTTCGCTAGCCACCGTCCGTACTCCCCGGTCTGTGTATCCGCTACCGCGTTCAGCCATCCGTACCATCGGTCTTACATCTCTCTCTGTTCTATTCCGTATTCTATATGTCCATTTTCCCTCAAAACTCGTCTCCATAACTCATCCTCTCTCTACTTTCATCCCACCTTCCTTTGTCCGAGAAAAGTACCTGTCTTTCCGCCCGTCCAACGACGTAGAACTCCGTCCGAGCCTCTAGGCCGTCCGGTGTTCACATCACTATATATACAGGGAACGCCATACATTCCAAAGATACCATCAGAAACAGAAAACTCAACAAAAACTCGAGAAAGAACAAGTATAAAATAGAGAAGAAGGTTCCGAGATAGAGTACGGTACAGAACCAACCCTATGGGTTTTGAGGGATGGGGTAGCTGCATCTGCATAAGCATTTATAATGCTTTGTTTGGTTCGGTTGTTCGGAGAAAAGGGTGTGCAGATCAGAAGTGGATCGGGAACCACTAGGTTCACCGTGATACAACCGAACTGATGCACATGCTACCTCCCTACTGATCAGCGTACCACCTGGAGTGTCCATGTACGGACGGTATGGTCGGAGAAAAGTAAACACGGCTTGGAAGCAGGACCGGGATCTGTACAGATACCTTGGTACACCATCAAACTGATGCGCGGGATAACTCTCTACCGGCCAACTGTTGTACTGCACATATATTATGACTTAGCATCCATTGCATGACATCGTACGGCTTTGAACGACCTAAAGGAAATGTTATTGATGGCGACTTGGATTTCAGGAAAGGAGAGTGATAGTGGAAAGGGGACTGTTTAGGCGCGACACTCATGGCCAGGAAGATGATTGGTGGTGTTAAGGGTAGCTAGGATCGATTATACTGCTTGTACTAGCTTATATGCAAAATCATAAGTTGTATCGAATCCTTTGATTATTAATATAGTATATGAATGTTTGCCATACTCTAACTTTATATCATATAGACTCTAAGTATTGAATCTCAAAATGAGCGAATGAACTTTGTTTAAAGAATGAACCATGAAATATGACTAAGTAGCGAGTAAGGGACGAGAGAACCTCAGCGGCCATCGCATTGACAGGGTCAGGGTCTTTCAGAGTTCCTATGTTTTCAAACCTCTTTCACAGGTTTAAGTTTTTATTTTGCTTGAGGGAAAGCAAAGGCAAAGTCTAAGGGAGTTGATATATCATGGTTTTTGCTGTTTTTAACCACGATATAAGTGTTCTTTTTGAGTCTTTTGACTTGTTTTTTGGGATGTTTTTTAGTCTTTTCAGGTTTTCTTGGATTTTGGCACGGATGGAGCAAAGTGGAGCAGTTTGGATCATATTTAGAGCATTTAACCAAAGAAATCAAATCGGAGCTGATCAAGAGTGATGGTGTCGATCGATGCCACTTTAGGTGTCGATCGACACCCACATAAGTCGACACACGAGCAGAGTTTTGGAAGTTTTACAAAACCTCCCGAAGTTTTCCACAATTGCAACATAAGTCATTGACATGTTTTAGGACATATATTTATAGAATTTTTAGTGCTTAGAAACCCTTATGTTTTAATTCTAGCAGCTTTTTGAGAGAGAGAGATTGAGAGTTCTTGGGAGAGACGGATCTTAATTCTTTTATAGAGAGAAGATTCCTAAACTCCCTCTTTTACTTTTTAATATCTATTGCATGTTATTTAGAAAGATGTATTGTTCTTCATTGAATATTTCTGAGTAGTTTGCTTGTTAGGTTCAGGGTTTTCAAAGGGTTTTTATGGTTTATTAAATCTAATTATTTTTAGGGTTCATTATCTTCTGTGATCTTCATCTTTGGTTGTTCTTCATATTAATTCTTGATTGATCACCTAGAAAGCTAATATGATATGAGAATATAATTTTTTTTTCCTGATGAAACATTTGATGAGCAAAATTACTTCTTAGAAAGAGATTTGATTTAGTAATTATGTGAACAAACTAAACTTGTTTGCAAAGCTGGTTTTAACCTCGAATTTTACAAAGAGATTGGATTTTTGGGTTTTAAACTTAGATAATACATGCAGTGAGAACTGATTTATTTTACAAAAGAGTTTAGAATTCTATATCTGATTTTTAATTGTTTGAATCCTATTAATTATTTGATTTAATATTCTGTAATTTCCTGAAAAATTCCCTAGACCTAGCTTTTTAATTCCTTGAATTTACAAACCTTTATTTCAATATTTTACATTGTTTATATTTCAATACAAATCATTTTGTTTAGCGTAACCATAAAACTCAATACTCCCTCCGGTTCAAAATATAAGATGTTTTAGAGAAGTTTTTTGTTTCATAATGTAGGATGTTTTCAAGTTTCTATGCAACTTTTAGATTAGTTTAGTATTTTATATTATGCAGTATTGTTTCTAATTGGTTGAACTTGTTAAAAGTAAAGACTTCTTAATTTGCGTGCTTTAGTTAAAACATCCTATATTATGAAACGGAGGGAGTAATATTTAGTGTAATCTTGAGTCCTTGTGGAATTCAACCCCTAAGTACTACAATGATCTCTTAATTTGAGAGAGTATCTCTAGGGTTAATTTGAGTATATCCCAAAGACTTGAGACTCTTATTTAAAGCCGAACGAAAAGATACAACCTAATCCTAAATCTTATGAGATAAGTTGTCAAACTTATCCTAAAGAAGAGAAAAACAAAACCAAAACCAAATAATAAAAGAACCTTCTAGAAAATATAATGAACACCGATACTTGCATTCCAGTAGCTTGTAAACACCTATGGGCTGCTGCATCAGGTCTCCCCAGGTGGGAGAGAATTCGGCTCGTCATTGTCCCCGTGATAGGTTAACATGTACCGAACGTTGAAAACATCTGATTTATGCAAGTGTGGAGGTAAACAGAGTTGATAAGCGTTAGGGTAAATACGCTCAAGGACCTCAATCGGTCCAAGACGCTACAACTTTAACATGTTGTACTCCCACACAGGCAGCTTATCCTTGGTAAAGACAACCCATACCAAATCACCCGGGTCGAACAAAAGCTGACGACACTTAGAGTCGGAACTGTGCTTGTATTTTGCTGTGGCAGTTTTAAGGTTCGCTCAATGCCGTTTGTGAATGCTGTCCATTTCGGTAACAAAACCAACTGCTTGTCCATGAAACCGCGTGCGATCCGGAAGTGTTGTTAAGGCGAGAGGACCAAGAGGAACCACCCCACAAACGGCCTGAAATTTAAGAAACCTGAAAGACCCCGACCCCGAACATTCTATGGCCAGTGAGGTTCTTGAAAGACCCAAACCCCGAACATTCTATGGACGGTGAGGTTCTCTCATCCCTTACTCTCTACTCAGTTATATTTCATGGTCCATTCCTTAAACAAAGTTCATTTGCACATTCAGAGATTCAATTCTTAGAGTCTATATGATATACACTTAGAGTAAAGCAAACAACCGTGTATTGTATTAATTATTCAAAGGATTCGATACAACTTATAAGTTTTCATATAAGATAGTACAAGTTGTATAATGGATCAAAGCTACCCTTAACACCACCACTCATCTTCCCAGCCATGAGACCTGTGCCTAAGAAGTTCCCTTTCCGCGATCACCCTTCTTTCCTGAAATCCAAGTAGCCATCAATAACATTTCCCTTAGGCCGTAGAATGTCATGCAATGCACGCTAAGTCCTACTATCCGTCCAGTACAGTGGTTGGCCGGTAGAGAGTTATCCCATGCATCAGTTAATCCTTCGGTTGGACGGTAGAGAGTTATCCCGTGCATCTATACAGATCCCCTGTCCAACCACCGAGCCACGTCTACTTTTCTCCGACAATACCGACTGTACATGGACACTTCGGGTGGTACACTGATCGGTAGGGAGGTGGCATGCGCATCAGTTTGGTCGTATCAAGGTGCACCTAATGGTTCTTGATCCACTTCCGAGTCGTACCTCTTTTCTTACGATCAACTGGACCAACTGAAGCATTATAAATGCTTAAACAGATGCAATTACCCCATCCCTCAGAACCCATAAGCTCGGTATTGTTCCGTACCTTCGACCCTCAACCTTACTCGCCAATCTCTTAGACTCAGAACCTTCTTCTTTAGTTATACTCGAACACTCGACTTTTTACTCGCTACTTAATCATATTTTTCAGTCCATTCTTTAAACAAAGTTCATTCTCACATTCTAAGATTCAATACTTAGAGTCTATATGATATAAACTTAGAGTAAGGTAAAACAATCGAGTATTGTATTAAATAATAAAAGGTTTCGATACAACTTATGAGTTTGCATATAAGCTAGTACAAGCTGTATAATCGATCCTAGCAAGCCTTAACACCACCACTCATCTTCCCGGCCTTGAGTCTTGTGCCTAAGCAGTTCCCTATCAACAATCACTCTCCTTTCCTGAAATTCAAGTAGCCATCAATAATATTTTCCTTAGACTGAAACATTGTCATG
The DNA here is from genome assembly GCF_030686135.1 of Camelina sativa. Taxonomy (NCBI): domain Eukaryota; kingdom Viridiplantae; phylum Streptophyta; class Magnoliopsida; order Brassicales; family Brassicaceae; genus Camelina; species Camelina sativa. Next base: position 111,825 of record NC_141883.1, read on the forward strand.
CAATGCACGCTAAGTCATTCTATCCGCCCAGTACAGCGGTTGGCCCGTAGAGAGTTATCCCGCGCATCAATTCGACGGTGTACCAAGGTATCTGTACAGATCCCCTGTCCAACCACCAAGCCACGTTTACTTTTATCCGACCATACCATCTGAAAGACCCCGACCCGGACGTCCCAGCGTCCGCGGTCACGGCTTCCATTCGGCCCCATTCCCGGCCGAATATCCTTTGATTTGGTCACTAAGCTTTGGCTCATGGCCTTGCTTCGTAGACCCCTTTACGCAGCGGAATATAACTTTAACCTTGACCCATCCCATTGTGCTTAGCCATACAACCAACCAACCCCACTGGCTTGCACATATTAGGGATGGGGACATATAGTCCCTTCGGTGCACGGTGAACGGTTGCTCTATCGGCTTCCCGAACCACTCGCGTACCCAAAGCTCGGTATCGGACGTACCATTTAAATGACCCATCGGTCATACCATTAATACCCCGATTAACTCATCGGTCTTGGTATCAGAGCCAGGTCCGATCAACTATCCGACCCCATAATCGAATCGCTGATCAACCACAGACCTGGGCTGATACTTCCGACTGACTTGTCGACCACTTGACCACCCGACCGATCAATCCAACCTACGGCTCGTATCGTCGATCCTTTGATCACCCGATCCGACTAGCGATTGAATCACCGGTCAACTCTCGATCGATCCGTCCATTGACGTGGATCGTCGATAACCTTTCGATCGGTCCGACTCTCTGATCGAACCGTCGATCATCCTGCGATCGGTTCGTCTTCCCGGACAAACCGCCGCCTATCCTACGATCGGATCGGCCCGCTTGCCGAACCGTCGCTCGTCTCATCGTACCTTCGATAGAGAGGTAGCATGCGCATCAGTTCGGACGAGTATACTCGCCGAGCCGCACCCCCTTTTCTTCTTAGGCCTAGATGGACGATGGAAGGATGATGGTGTGTTGGAATGAAGGCCTTGCCCTCTATTTATAGTGCCCTGGCCGAAGTCTAGGCTCCAAAAGGCACCTGTCCATCAAGGCCCTTCATTCGTGCACGTTCGGACATGCCTGTCCGTCCGTGCCTGTCCGGCCATGCCCGTTCGGTCATGCCGTCCCATTACCGTCCACGAGCTCCCCAGCTGGCCCGGAGACTGTCCACCATCGTCCAGCTGGCCGAGCTTAGTCGAGCTGACGCTAGCTGGACGCTAGCTGGACGAGCTGATACTAGCTGGCCTAGCTGTCCGCAGCTGGTCCATAGCTGTCCACAGCTGGCCTATAGCTGTCCATAGCTGGCCGGTAGCTGTCCATAGCTGGCCGATAGCTGTCCGCAGCTGAACTACTTGTTCATCGAGCTTGTTCAGCTCATTCAGCTCGTATTCCAGCTATTTGAGCTAGTAGCTTAGCTACTTAAGCTCATATAGCTATCGATTTCCTTAAAACAAACTGCCCCTCCTTTCGGATCGCGGGACGCGGGTGTTACAACCACCCTACCCGATCCTGTACTCGAATGCTTGCATCAAGTGCTTAGGTCGTGTGGTTCTTATTTATTTGCTTTCTTTTATTTATTCTAGGATTGTTAGATCAAACAATTTATTGCTTGGCTTGACTTGCTTGTTTCTGATCGCATCTTATCTACTAGCATAACAACCATTTGGATTGATAACCATTTGTACTACAACTGCATAGGGAATTGATACCGTGGGTGAAAATCCTGTTATCAGTTACAGTGAAGAATGAGTACCCATTGCCCCAGATAGACGAGTTGTTAGATAATCTCTGAGGTGCAAAGTGGTTCTCGAAGATAGACTTGGCCTCGGGGTACCATCAAATTCTGATAGATCCAACAGACATTTGGAAAACGGCTTTCCAAACAAGGTACGACCACTTCGAGTTTGTGTTCATGCCGTTCGGACTGACCAATGCACCAACAGCCTTCATGAAGATGATGAATGGTGTGTTCTGAGAATTCTTGGACGAGTTTGTCATCATCTTCATCGATGGCATACTTTTTTACTCGAAGGATTGGGAAACACATCAAAATCACTTGAGGGCAGTCTTGGAGCGGTTAAGGGAGCAAAAGCTTTTCACAAAGTTAAGTGAATGCTCGTTTTGGCAAAAGAGTGTTGGATTCCTTGGACACATTTTCTCAGACCAAGGAGTGTCCGTGGATCCAAAGAAGATCAAGTCGATAAAGGACTAGCCACGTCCAAAGAACGCCACCGAGATAAGAAGTTTTCTTGGGTTGGCTGGATATTACCGAAAATTTGTCAAGGCTTTGCGAGTATGTCTCAGCCAATGACATGGTTGATGGGTAAAGATACCAAGTTGATATGGACAGAGAAATGTGAGAAAAGTTTCTCTGAGTTAAAGGCGATGCTCACAAGTGCTCCGGTACTGGTGCTGTCGGAGGTAGAGGAGCCATATGTGGTTTACACCAATGTCTCAATAACGGGGCTAGGTTGTGTGCTAATGTAAAGGGGTGGTGTAATTGCATATGGTTCAAGGCAGTTGCGTAAACACGAGGGGAATTACCCAACGCATAATTTGGAAATAGCCGCAGTGGTGTTCGCGTTGAAGATTTGGCGTATATACCTCTATAGAGCCAAGGTTCAAATCTTAACCGACCACAAGGGCTTAAAGTACGTATTCACCCAGCCGGAGTTAAATCTAAGGCATAGAAGGTGGATGGAATTCGTCGTGGACTATGACTTGGATATTGCCTATCATCCGGGAAAGGCAAATCAAGTTGCAGACTCCTTGAGTAGGAGACTCTTCGATGTGGAAGCAGAGAAAAATCGAGAAGCATTGGTTTACATGATGGGGACTTTGCATTTAAATGCATTGTATAAGGAGATCAATAGAAGGACGTGGAACTTATGTGTTGGGCGGAGAATAATAAGACGGAGTTCCGAACGTCAAACAATGGTACATTGTGGTTAATGGTCGAGTTTGTGTGCCTCAAAGCAAGGAGTTAAGGGAGGAAATTCTAAGGGGGCTGCACAACTCTAAGTTTTCGATTCACCCTAGTTCGAGAAAGATGTATCGCGACTTGAAGAGATACTATCATTGGAAGGGAATGAAAAGAGATGTGGCCGCGTGGGTTGCCAAGTGTGAAACATGTCAACTGGTCAAAGCCGAGCATCAAGTGCCGAGCGGACTAGTCCAAAGTTTACCCATGTCGGAATGGAAATGGGATCATGTGATGATGGACTTTGTGACCAGATTGCCTATGAGCAAACTAAAGCATGATGCGGTTTGGGTTGTGATGGATATATTGACCAAATCAGCACACTTCATCGCAATCACGGAAACAGATGGAGCCGAGGTAATAGCGGCCAGATACATCGAGGAGATCGTCCGTCTGCACGGAGTGCCGGTGAGCATTGTCTCAGACTATGATACGCGGTTCACCTCGCATTTATGGAAAGCTTTCCAAAAAGCCCTAGGAACAAGGGTGAACCTAAGTACAACATACCACCCACAAACTAATGGACAGTCCGAGAGAAAAATCCAAACCCCCGAGGACATGTTGCGAGCTTGTGTATTGGATTGGGGTGGAGGCTAGGAAAAGTACTTAAACTTGGTATAATTTCCTCACAACAATAGATACCAAGGTTGATGTGAACGCCAGACGGCCTAGAGGCTCGGACGGAGTTCTACGTCGTTGGACGGACGGAAAGGCAGGTACTTTTGTCAGACAAAGGAAGGTGGGATGAAAGTACAGACAAGATGAGTAATGGAGACGAGATTTGAGGGGAAATGGATGGATAGAGTACGGAAAGGAACGGAAGGAGGTATGAGATTGATGTTACGGACAGCTGAACACGGTAGGGGAAAGGCAGACCGGAGAGTACGGACGGTGGCTAGCGAACCGAGAAAGAAACTCGACCTCGGTTCTGTATAGGATGATGGGTTCGAAGTGAGACACATCTCACGGTCAAAGAACGCCGTGTGTGGGAGGCGGTACGGATGGAACCTGCGGTGTACACGAGCGGTGGTGAACGTCGTACGCCGACTAGAAGAAGAGCGATCCCGGATCGATCCTTCTAGGGTTTCTTTCAAGCCAAGTCCCGGACTTTGTTTCGAAAAAGAGGGTTGAGACAAGAAGCAAAGATTCTCTCTTTGGAAAAATTATGATTTCATTCAAGTATAAAGAGTCTAAGCTAGGGGCGTTGGGAGTTTAAATAGTGTAAGGTTTTAGAGGGGACTAGGGACACGCAGACTCGCTATGGTCCGCACACGTTGCCCTTGACGCGTCTCCACAGACGGTGAACACGTCGCCCTGTATGTGGTTTAAACAAGGCCACACACGTCACACTATTCCAACGTTCACAAGGGAAGACTCTATATAAAATCAAAACGCAAAGTTTAAAGGAAAAAGACCGAGTGTGGATTGCCTTGTCGCCTCGTTAAAACCTTCTCCGGTAAACCTCATGGGAAAAACCCAAAGTAAGGAAAAAGAGTACGAGTCATGATCCTACCGTCTTTTGCGCCCTCATCCTTGGGTATGGACGAAGGCCGTACGGACCGTCTTGCCGATGGTTGCCTTGGCCGAGTCGATCTCTTGGTCTTCTTGGACGAAGGCTTGGACGAAGTAGTTGATCCTTTGCTTGGAAGCCCCGGATGAGCTCTTGCTCCGCGTGGTTGCACCGGAAGTAATCCTTGGCATGCTGGCTCCAAGTTGTCCCGCGGGTGATACAAGTGTTCCGTTGGTGTCCAGGTCTGGTGCGAGTGTTCCTGGCCGTGTCTCCGGTCTGGTGCTCACATCAAAGGTAGTATTGGAATGTCACCTTATGAAGCGCTGTATGCCGGGCATTTCGAACGCCGTTGTGCTGGACGCTGGTTGGGGAACAAACGTTATTCAGACCTAAGATTGTTGACGAGACGGCCGAAAAGTAGAAGTTATTGAAAATCAAGTTGAAGGAAGCCCAACACCGACAAAAAAGTTATGGGGACAAACGTCGGAAGGAGTTGGAGTTCGAAGTGGCGACCTAGTGTATCTTAAGGCGATGACCTATAAGGGAAAAGGGCGATTTACCAAGAGAAAAAGTTGATCCCAAGGTACGTTAGTTCATACAAAGTGATCGAACGAGTAGGTGCAGTGGCGTACAAACTAGAGTTACCACCGAAGCTAGACGCCTTTCATAAGGTTTTCCATATATCGCAACTAAGGAAATGCCTAAGTGAACATGATGAAGTAGTCGAGGATGTGCCACCCGAGTTGCAAGAAAACATGACGGTGGAAGCAACGCCTATCCGAATCATTGACCGAATGGTAAAGGGAATGCGCAGGAAAAAGATTAACATAGTGAAAATCTTGTGGAACTGTGGTGGACATGAAGAATCTACTTGGGAGGCGAAGAAGCTACCTGGGAGACCAAAAATAAAATGAAGGTTGATTATCTTAAGTGGGTTAAGGGGGATACTTGTAACGCCCGCGATCCTGAATAGGATTGTAGGCCGTGACTTGGTTCGAGATGGCATAGAGATCTCAGACATTGAGGGATACATGCCAAGTATGGGAAAAATGATCGACCAGCTCTCGACCAGCTCCCTGCCAGCTAAGGACAGCTCGACCAGCTGCCGACCAGCTAGGGTCAGCCTGGCCAGCTGCCAGTCAGCTACAACTAGCTCGACCAGCTGGCAAGGAGCTCTACCCAGCTCGGCCAGCTGGACGGTAGTGGGCAGTGTGCACGTCATCTAGGGAGCATGTGAGCGTTCAGGATGGTGGGACGCGGTGACCGAACAGGTACGGCCAAACGTGTACGACCGAACGGGAGCAAACGAACGGTTCTGTCGGATAGGTGCCTCTTGGGGCCTAGACTGCAGCCAGGACCCTATATATACAAGGCTCGCCCTGCACTCCAAACACACCATCGGAAACAGAAAACACAGCAAGAACTCGGGAAATAACAAGTATAAAATAGAGAAAAAGGTTTCCGAGACCGAGAGTTTGGAAGTAAGAGTTGAGGGTCGGAGGTACGGTACAATACCGACCTTATGGGTTCTGAGGGATGGGGTAGTTGCATCTACATCAGCATTTATAATGCTTCCGTTGGTCCAGTTGGTCGTAGGAAAGGGGGTGCAGCTCGGAAGTTGATCAGGAATCACTAGATTCACCGTGATACAACCGAAACGCTACCTCCCTACCAATCAGCGTACCACCTGGAATGTCCAGGTACGGATGGTGTAACACCCGCGTCCCGCGATCCGAAAGGAGGGGCAGTTTGTTTTAAGGAAATCGATAGCTATATGAGCTTAAGTAGCTAAGCTACTAGCTCAAATAGCTGGAATACGAGCTGAATGAGCTGAACAAGCTCGATGAACAAGTAGTTCAGCTGCGGACAGCTATCGGCCAGCTATGGACAGCTACCGGCCAGCTATGGACAGCTATAGGCCAGCTGTGGACAGCTATGGACCAGCTGCGGACAGCTAGGCCAGCTAGTATCAGCTCGTCCAGCTAGCGTCCAGCTAGCGTCAGCTCGACTAAGCTCGGCCAGCTGGACGATGGTGGACAGTCTCCGGGCCAGCTGGGGAGCTCGTGGACGGTAATGGGACGGCATGACCGAACGGGCATGGCCGGACAGGCACGGACGGACAGGCATGTCCGAACGTGCACGAATGAAGGGCCTTGATGGACAGGTGCCTTTTGGAGCCTAGACTTCGGCCAGGGCACTATAAATAGAGGGCAAGGCCTTCATTCCAACACACCATCATCCTTCCATCGTCCATCTAGGCCTAAGAAGAAAAGGGGGTGCGGCTCGGCGAGTATACTCGTCCGAACTGATGCGCATGCTACCTCTCTATCGAAGGTACGATGAGACGAGCGACGGTTCGGCAAGCGGGCCGATCCGATCGTAGGATAGGCGGCGGTTTGTCCGGGAAGACGAACCGATCGCAGGATGATCGACGGTTCGATCAGAGAGTCGGACCGATCGAAAGGTTATCGACGATCCACGTCAATGGACGGATCGATCGAGAGTTGACCGGTGATTCAATCGCTAGTCGGATCGGGTGATCAAAGGATCGACGATACGAGCCGTAGGTTGGATTGATCGGTCGGGTGGTCAAGTGGTCGACAAGTCAGTCGGAAGTATCAGCCCAGGTCTGTGGTTGATCAGCGATTCGATTATGGGGTCGGATAGTTGATCGGACCTGGCTCTGATACCAAGACCGATGAGTTAATCGGGGTATTAATGGTATGACCGATGGGTCATTTAAATGGTACGTCCGATACCGAGCTTTGGGTACGCGAGTGGTTCGGGAAGCCGATAGAGCAACCGTTCACCGTGCACCGAAGGGACTATATGTCCCCATCCCTAATATGTGCAAGCCAGTGGGGTTGGTTGGTTGTATGGCTAAGCACAATGGGATGGGTCAAGGTTAAAGTTATATTCCGCTGCGTAAAGGGGTCTACGAAGCAAGGCCATGAGCCAAAGCTTAGTGACCAAATCAAAGGATATTCGGCCGGGAATGGGGCCGAATGGAAGCCGTGACCGCGGACGCTGGGACGTCCGGGTCGGGGTCTTTCAAGTTGGTATCAGAGCATGCGCGATCCTGTGAGGACGTATGCCGTTATGCTATGTGTTCGGACGAAATGGAAATCTCTGATAAGATCGAAGACATGCTTGGGAACGGGAATGTGTTCGCCAAGATGCACTCGTGAATCGAGCGATTGTTCAAAACGTCGAACACATAGCATGTCGACCAGATGGTCGGAAACTACGACCCTATTCGGGAAGGACCAGGGTCGGGAACTACGACCGCGTCCGGGAAGGACCAGGGTCGGGAACTACGACCGCGTCTGGGAAGGACCAGGGTCGGGAACTACGACCGCGTCCGGGAAGGACCAGGGTCGGGAACTACGACCGCGTCCGGGAAGGACCAGGATCGGGAACTACGACCGCGTCCGGGAAGGACCAGGGTCGGGAACTACGACCGCGTCCGGGAAGGACCAGGGTCGGGAATTACGACCACGTCCAGGAAGGACCAAGGTCGGGAAATTGTCCTAGTTAGGATGGAACTAGGACAGGAACGGACTTGATCTATTCGGAGATTGTCCAAGATCAATGGGAAAAGATTGCGTCGAGAAAGACGTAGATCTAGGAAAATGACCAAGTCCTAAAAAGAGCATGATCGAGAATAGATCAAGTCCCAAGTGGACGAAGGTCGAGAATCTCTACACCCACCAAATTCGAGGACGAATTCATTTTAAGGGGGGTAGACTTGTAACACCCGCGTCCCGCGATCCGAAAGGAGGGGCAGTTTGTTTTAAGGAAATCGATAGCTATATGAGCTTAAGTAGCTAAGCTACTAGCTCAAATAGCTGGAATACGAGCTGAATGAGCTGAACAAGCTCGATGAACAAGTAGTTCAGCTGCGGACAGCTATCGGCCAGCTATGGACAGCTACCGGCCAGCTATGGACAGCTATAGGCCAGCTGTGGACAGCTATGGACCAGCTGCGGACAGCAAGGCCAGCTAGTATCAGCTCATCCAGCTAGCGTCCAGCTAGCGTCAGCTCGACTAAGCTCGGCCAGCTGGACGATGGTGGACAGTCTCCGGGCCAGCTGGGGAGCTCGTGGACGGTAATGGGACGGCATGACCGAACGGGCATGGCCGGACAGGCATGTCCGAACGTGCACGAATGAAGGGCCTTGATGGACAGGTGCCTTTTGGAGCCTAGACTTCGGCCAGGGCACTATAAATAGAGGGCAAGGCCTTCATTCCAACACACCATCATCCTTCCATCGTCCATCTAGGCCTAAGAAGAAAAGGGGGTGCGGCTCGGCGAGTATACTCGTCCGAACTGATGCGCATGCTACCTCTCTATCGAAGGTACGATGAGACGAGCGACGGTTCGGCAAGCGGGCCGATCCGATCGTAGGATAGGCGGCGGTTTGTCCGGGAAGACGAACCGATCGCAGGATGATCGACGGTTCGATCAGAGAGTCGGACCGATCGAAAGGTTATCGACGATCCACGTCAATGGACGGATCGATCGAGAGTTGACCGGTGATTCAGTCGCTAGTCGGATCGGGTGATCAAAGGATCGACGATACGAGCCGTAGGTTGGATTGATCGGTCGGGTGGTCAAGTGGTCGACAAGTCAGTCGGAAGTATCAGCCCAGGTCTGTGGTTGATCAGCGATTCGATTATGGGGTCGGATAGTTGATCGGACCTGGCTCTGATACCAAGACCGATGAGTTAATCGGGGTATTAATGGTATGACCGATGGGTCATTTAAATGGTACGTCCGATACCGAGCTTTGGGTACGCGAGTGGTTCGGGAAGCCGATAGAGCAACCGTTCACCGTGCACCGAAGGGACTATATGTCCCCATCCCTAATATGTGCAAGCCAGTGGGGTTGGTTGGTTGTATGGCTAAGCACAATGGGATGGGTCAAGGTTAAAGTTATATTCCGCTGCGTAAAGGGGTCTACGAAGCAAGGCCATGAGCCAAAGCTTAGTGACCAAATCAAAGGATATTCGGCCGGGAATGGGGCCGAATGGAAGCCGTGACCGCGGACGCTGGGACGTCCGGGTCGGGGTCTTTCAGTGGTCGAGTAAGCAAGACGAGTAAGAACAGCTCGAAGGTATACTCGAAGGAGGTGATCGTGTACCTGTTCGGGTAATGGATCGAGTTATGAATAAAATGTAAACAATCTAAATACTAAAGCTCCTAAGGATGGGGTAATCGACTCCTAGGTGTTCCTGACCAATATGGATGTCCTACATGCCTCAAGCAAATATTCCCTTGACAATGAATCTCTAAAATCTTGTTAAAACACTCTCGTGATAGAAACAATCAACCTTAATCACTTCCCCACCCAACTCTTGTTGGAGAAACATGACCAAGAAGGCAATAAAAACCGATTCATTATTGTCAATAAACCCCTTACTCATCTTATCTCTTAGGCTAAGTGAGTAAATCTCTAGCATTAATTGATTCAAGCATTTCATCTACACCTCTCGATGGTAAAACACCCTAGATCTAATCTCAACCTCTCCGTCTGTTGATAGCATTAAGAACACCAATCTAGAAGGTAATTTATAAAACTTAAATATAAAAGCTAAGCGATCCTAACCGATCAAGAACACAAAATCGTCTATCCCATCCCTAGAAACCTTACTTCATTACTCAGATCTCATTACAGAAAATATAAAAACATAGACAAACGAAAATTGCATTGTATTAAAAATAGAAGTAGAGTAGAGTTGACAAACTTTTGCCACCACACGAGCTTCAAGAGGAAATCACCAACTATTGATGGTCAAGCTTTCTTCACTAAGACAATGCAGAGAAAAGTCAAACATCTTGAAGAAGTCAACACCACATTTGCTGTGGAACCTGGACAAGACTTGTAAAATCAATTCAATCAGCCAGCCACAGTGGAGAGGATTCCAGATCCTCCCCCTCCTAGATCCCATGCTTAAGGAGCATGAAGAATCAAGCTTAGTGACTTTAAACAAGCTCACTTAGGAGGAAGTCCCAGAGATATCCTTTATTTTGTTTTAAGTTTTATCTATTTATTCTTCTTGATTTTCTATTTTTGCATATTTATTTATTTAAATAAAAAAAAAAGAAGAAGAAAAGTGAAAAAGGAAAATTTGAGGAACCCGTGGGTCAACCCGACACCGTACTCGACGCGCCTGATCGTGTCTCTACTCGGGTGGCGAGTGGAGTATGAATTCCACAGCCCCAAGCCCACTCTCGGCGAAGCCCAATTTAAAAACCCTAGAGGCAGCCACTTCAATTTAAGAGGACTCTCTCTTCCCCAAGGCAAAACCGATAAGTGCTAAAAACTTTTAAACTTCTTTCATCTCACTTCTTCTCTCTCTCAAACTCGAGTGTTCTAAGATTTTCGGGAACTAACCCTATTGATTTCGAGTTTAGATTCTCTTTCTTTTCAAGGATTCACTATTGGCTCCAAAGATGAAGACATATCAAAAGAAGGGAAGTCGTTCAACCTCTGGCGCTGCTACAACCGGAGGTGATTCCGTTGAAACTCGAGAATCCCAAGGAAGAGGAGACGTTCCGCATTCCCAACCGTCGGCTGGACGTTTCGTATCCCCAACCCGATCCTACACCCGAGGAGATACTCGAGCAGCCGATCGAGTAGAGACCCGTGTTCTTTGCCCTGATCCTGTAGCTGTCGCAATCCGTCGATCTCTTCGACGTAGGGACCTGTCTATGTCCGAGAGAACCATTACCGACCCGATGGAGTGATAAAAGTATTTTCACCCAGGGTATCAATTCCCTATGTAGTTGTAGTACAAAGGGTTATCAATCCAAATGGTTGTTTATGCTAGCAGGAAGGATGCAATCAGAACAATGCAAGTCAAGCCAAGCAAAAGTTGGTTTTGATCTAACAATCCTAAAATAATAGAAGAAAAGAGTATAAACAAAGAACCACACGATCTAAGCATTCGATGCAAGCATTCGAGTACAGGATCAGGTGGGATGATCGAGAAAGCAAATAAAGTATGAACAATTCGAGGGGTTACTCGAAGCAGGTGATTGTGTACCTGTTCGAGTAATGGATCGAGTGATGAATAAAAATGCAAGCAATTAAAATACGAAAGCTTCTAAGGATGGGGTAATCGAATCCTAAGTGTTCTTGACCAGTACAGATGTCTTACATGCCTCAAGCAAATATTTCCTAGACAATGAATCTCTAATATCTTGTTAAAACACTCTCGTGATAGAAACAATCAACCTTGATCACTCCCCTACCCAATTCTCGTTGGAGAAACATGACCAAGCAGGCAATAAGAACTGATTCATTATTGTCAGTAAACTCCTTACTCATCTAATCTCTTAGGCTAAGTGAGTAAACCTCTAGCATTGGTTGATTCAAGCATTTCATCTACACCTCTCAGTGGTAAAACACCTTAGATCTAATCTCACCCTCTCGGTTTGTTGACAACATTAATAACACCAACCTAGAAGGGAATCTATAAAACATATACAATCAAACTAAGACATCCTACCCGAACAAGAACACAAAATCATCTATCCCATCCCTAGAAACTTTGGTACACTACTCAGATCTCATTGCAAGAAAAACAAAAGCATATACAAATGAAAATTGCATTGTAATAAATGACAGAGTAGAGAAGTAAGAATACAAGATAGAAATCTAAAGAAATGATAAAAAGTTATTAAACAAATCCTAACAAAAAGTGAAAAGAGTTTTGAGTCTCTCGGTTCTCTCACAGAAGCTCTCGCTCTCTGGTTTTGGGTCTACGGCGTGCTCGTTTGCGAGGAAGAAGATGGGGGGTTTATATATGGAAACCCATTAACCCTAGCTTCCCAGTCCTGCTCGAGGGTCTGCTCGATGGGGTGCAAGAGGATGTGCTTGGGTTGTTCTTCGGATAGACTCTCGGGTTGTTCTTCCTACTCTTGGATCCTCCTCGATCATGTTGGGGTTCGGACTGTTCTTCCAGCTCGATGGCTCCTTCGGGTAAATGCTCAGATTTGTCCTTGTTTCTCCCCATTTAGGCTCTAAAGCACCTGTTTTCATCCAAAGTATGCAAATGCAAGAATGCAACACCCTAAATGGCCTAAAAGTTAAATCCTACAGTTAATGACCTAAAAATGCTAAGTTAAGGGTGTAAACAATGCAAAATATGGACAAAAAAGATGCTAAAAACATGTAAATTAGAGAGTTATCATACCCCCAAACTTAAATCTTGCTAATCCTCTAGCAAGGAAGTAGGAGGGTGTGGTTTGAAAATGGGGATTCATAACCTTTATATGCTAAGCGAAGGATTCAAGCTATAGTCTTTAAAGATAGTTTAATGGTGCTAAGATCAATCAACATACTTACAAATATTTTTCTATGCTTATTACCATGCATCAATCTAGTTCAACCTCCAACTAAAAGTAAAAAACATCTCTTTCACATTCATGTAAGTGTTTGGCGAATTCTTGCAAATGGAAGGTGAATCAAGCTCAATCGGTTTAAGGGTAAGGCTTTTTGGTAAGGTTGATTCAAACAAATTCTTTGGGTGGTTTTCTCTCAAAAGAAGGAATGCTAGACAGTTGTGAAAACTATCTAAGATTGAGAACAATTTGGGCATACAAAGCTTAACTCTTGATAATCTACCCTTTTCTCATTCACCTTTTTTTTATTATTTAAACCCCCTAGAATTAAACTACCAACAACCTTGATTTTAACTCCTTTTTTGTAATCCCTAAGGTTTAAACTTTAGACATCTAGCTCTCTTCTCTCTTTTTTTTTCTTTTCTTTCTTTGCTGAACTCCTAATATGTATATATTTTTTTCTTCTTTTTCTAGGCGACTAGCAAGATGTTTTCTTTGTTTTTTTTACTAAGAGACTTAGAGCGACTTGATTCTAACCTTAGGGACTTCTCTTCTTTTATTCCTTAATCCAACCCAAATAAACATGCTAATCACCTATCTTTCAAAACCGATTCTATTAGCTAGTTCAAATTCTAACTTAGCTAAATCAAGAGGCAGTTCTTTGTCGTTCTCAATACTCTCAAGGTTTCACAACCTATAGCACAATGAAAGAGGCCTCACTAAACAATTCACAACAAGGTTTGAAAGAAAGGTTTGGGTTCAAGGGTAGGGAAAAATAAATTGGGTTAAACGAAAAGATTGGTAAGAATAGAGTGCTAACCCGAGTTTAGATTTACCATGAGCTGGTATTCAAATTCCATAAGCAAGACAATTTAAGTTCAAATTAAGTCCAATAATATAGAGATATTCCAATGTTCAAACAAGTGGAGGAAGCTTTCAAAAGATGCAAGGTTCTAAAGAAAGATTTTTCATTTTTCTCCACAGATTGATCTAGCAACAATGAACTGTGACTAAGGGCTATAACTTCTGAAACATGGATTTTTCTATCTTAACCTATGAATGAATGAATGATGACATGAAAACAAACAGACTTAGGCTAAGATGATCAGAATGTAATGCAAGGTGTTTCAATTCCCTTATGATGTTGTAGCATAAAGGATGTCAATCCATAAAGAGTGTGATATGTAAGCAGTTAAGATGTGATCAATGCATTCAAGTTAAGCCAAATATCAAGTTGATTTGTTTCTAACAACCTAATGACAATAATGAAATGCAATGAACTAAGGCAACTTAAGACAATACTAATGCTGAATTAAACTGTAGAACAAGTGCAATAAACAAGACTAAGCAGAATTAACTAATAAGCAGAAGAAAACAGGAACAGAACAATGCATAAGCAATAAAGTAAAATGGAGCTATAAACAAAGAAAGGTCCTAAGGATGGATTCATGGGATGGACTCAAGCTATGGCTATCTAAATTGGTCAACAAACCTCAATCAACAATGAGCTATCTCTAGACAATGATCTTCTAATACATGTTAATCCATTCTCATGACAATAACAATCAAGCCAAGATACTTCTTAGACCTAGTTCTCACTAGCTATTACATATCAAAGCAGGCATTGAACAACCAGATCATCAATGTCAAAAATCATAGTAAACATCTAATATCTTAGCATGTTTCATGATAATCTCTAGTATTAGCCTTATCTAACAACTTAGACATTGGTATGATGCTAAGAAGCTTATGATCTATCCTTACCCTCTCAGTATAAGAATAGCATAGAGCATATCTAATCTAGAAAATATATATAACAATCAAGTTTGACCAATCTAAACAACCATAACCTTTACCCAGCCTAATCCATCCCTAAGATTCTAAGCCACTAATAAGATCTAAAAATCATCATGAAGAACACAAACCCAGAAATTAATGAAACTACCATGATTAGAAAGATGAGATAAAGATGAACAATATCGAACAAAGAAGTGAAAGCAAATACTCAATAGATTTAAATTTATGAAGGTTACAAATCTATGAAAATCCTAGAAAAGATAAGAGATAATGCAATAAAGTAAAAGCAGCTAAAAATGGCAAAAACTAGGTTATGAGGTGTCTACATGGTCTCCAGGGTCTCACCCTTCAGCCACAAGTGTCAGTACACACATATATAGTAAAGAGAGAGAAGACCTAGTTAGTTAGAGGACAAAACAGAGAGGCGGCGGTCAGCTCGACCATGTGCTCGGTCGAGTGCATGGTCGAGTGGTTGGTCCGTCACGTAGCTCGAGTCTTCGATCTGGGATGATATCCGTTCAGTAAAGTCGGGATAACTCTTGCATTACACCTCTGATTG
Source organism: Camelina sativa (assembly GCF_030686135.1). NCBI lineage: Eukaryota > Viridiplantae > Streptophyta > Magnoliopsida > Brassicales > Brassicaceae > Camelina > Camelina sativa. Next base: position 127,022 of record NC_141883.1, read on the forward strand.
CCTTTAAACCACAGGCATTAGAAATGTATCTCAATTTCCTACAACTCTCATGAAGGATGCGGAAGCTGAATCGCAACAGAAGATCTTCATTTGGATTGATCTTTGAGGAGCTCGTTATGAATCCGACCGAGTACTCGACCATGTGCCTGCTCGAATGCTGTGGTCGAGTTGCCTTGCGAATCCACTTCCTGATACTTTCAGTCCTCTTGTTTAGCTCCAGAAATAACACCAAGTCCTTCCTTACCCTTTTAGAGCTCCATAACACGTAATAATACTCCAAATGCACAAATGTATGCTTCTAAACATCCTAAGTGTATATTTGGACATAAATGGCTATAAAACCTAAGGAATCATTTCTATATGATGCAAAACATGAACTAAACAAGGCCTTAAATATGGTAAAATATAGTAACATCAACACCCCCAAACTTAGGCTTTGCTTGCCCTCAAGCAAATAAACAAGACATAAGTAGGAAGGTGAGGTTTGAAAGTGGGATCTTAGAACCTAACAACTTACTAATGAGCTACCTAGAATCAATTTCCAAGTTACTAGTACTATGATGCAAGGTGAATGAGCTGTACTTAAAAACTTTAGACAGACCTATCACAACCTCTACTGATTCAAGCCTTAGATATCCACATGCATTCAGATCTATCATTTCCTTTAACATTCATTAAGCAAGAACATGAATCAGATTGTGCAATGTTTAAACTCATTTGGCTTGGAGATAAAGGTTTAGAGACAAGGATGGTCTCTCTTTAGAGTGGGGCTCATTAAGTCAAGGTTCTCTCATAAAAATGAAATCAGCTACTTGGATCAACAAGAGTGGTAAAAAGGAAAAAGATGATCCAAATATGTGTATGGTATCCATGAGTTTAAAACAATGCACAACCAGATAATTACAAGTCAATATTAGGTTCTTATAAGTAGGAAATGACATCAAATCACAACATGCTTCAATTTAGACCAAAATGCAATATAGGAATTCAAGGCTTGGTTCAATCTTATGTTTCTAGCTCACTCAACTAGCATCAAAGTACTATTAACTTGGGCATTGATCCTAGTCTAGCTAATTTAAACAAGTTAACAAGGCTGAACTAATCATAGATCCCTAATGCAAATATGAAACAGTCCTACATGAAACATACTAACAAGATCCTAATATGCAATGCAAACTGCATGAACACTCTTTTTTTTGTAAAGATTTTTGCAAAAATTTTCAAATTTTTAGGTTTTTCTATGCCATAGATGAAATACAAGTACTAACATGATTATGCTAAAAATTTGAAATAAGAAAACAAAACACAACATCAAATGTCATCTCAAACCCTCCCCCAAACTTAAATTACACAGTCCCTTGTGTAAGAGAAATTTGAAAGAGGATTTAAGAATCAAGAAAGAGCACAAAAACAACAAATGCAATGGTATATAAAAAGATAGAGTTGGAGTACTACTTGGGATGGGCTAAGGGTGGGATTCATTTGATATCCACCAAGTGCTTAAAGGACATTCATGCTACCTGCCCAACCATAACACTAAAGAAAACAAGATCAAAATAACAAAAAACTTAAACCAATATATACGAGGATACCTTTGGGACTTCCTCCCAAGTGAGCTTGTTTAAAGTCTCTAAGCTTGACTTTGCATACTTCTTATGCTTTGGAAGAGTCATAGAGAGGTGATGAAGTCCCCTTTGTTCCCAAAGATTGTTTTGCTCCTCTTATTCCTGGGTCAATGCTAAAAGAGTTGTGTCTGCTAATAATACTCAGACCTTCCCTTGCTTTCTTTGGAGAGGAACTTTTGGCTTTACCATGGAGTTGCTTGATTTGCCCACTTATCTACTCATCCTTAGTTGTTACTTCCCTCACTGAATCATGTAGAAAGTTGACAGTTTGAAGCTCAGACAAACCATCAAAGGAAGGATTTCTTGGCTCTTGTTGTTGGTGAAGCTTGGGGATGAAGTCTGGGCATTTTGGGTGACTTGGTACCACTCGGTCGAGTGACTTAAGGTGCTCGGTCGAGTGGTAGGTCGAGTGGAAGGCCGAGTGACCTAAAATCTCTGTTTCTACCCCATTCACACCCTTAAGGATTTCAGACTCAGTTTCATGACCTTTTTCTTCAATCCTGAAGGTCTGCCCATCAATAGTTGGCTTCTTCTGCTCAAGCTCTTTAATTTGTGGCTTATCCTTCATTTCAACATCTTCTAATAAAGGTTCATGACTCAAGACCATCATTGCTTGCTGATCAATAGAAGCCTTGTACTTTTTCAGCATTTGCTCTTTAAATCGTCCTGGAAATGGCACAGGTGGCTGATAGGGAGGAGGAATGAACCAAACCGGCTTGCTAAAATTTTGAGCAATGACTCGATCAGGCACTCGACCAGGCACTCAACCGTGTGCATGGTCGAGTGTATGGTCGAATGGTGTCTCAAGCTCAGTTCTCTTCTCATTCTGCACCTCTGGTTGAAGAAAATCCTCCCCAACTTGGTTGCAACTGTCCTCAGTGCGCTTTGAAGGTAGTTCTTTGAGAGAGATATCTTGGGCAGTGGCAAACTCCTTTAGATTGTCAATTTTGGTCCCATTGAGTTGACTAGAAGAAGAAGATTCATTCTTCCTCTCTAGTAGAAGCATTCTGCAAGTTAAGGCTTCAATCCTGGAATTAAGGTCACTATATATGCAGTCCACCTTGTTATTCATATATGTGAGCTTCTTACTTGTTTCCATAGCTCCATTAGCTTGACCTTGTAGGAGTTGCTGAAGCATACTCTTCATCTCATGATCTTGAGCAGGAGCTGGCTGGGGTTGTTGTGGAGGGTAAACTGGGACCATAAACTGCTCAGCTTCACAAAGAACATGTACTTTCTTCTGCTGGGTTAGAAAGAGGTTATCTAGCTTCTCAAGCTTCTCCTCTAAAGCTTGTAGTTCCTTTCTATGCTCTTCCTCAGAATCAACACCTCCCCTTAAGCTGCTATCATATTCCTCACTATAATCTCCATTAGACTGAGCAAAGTTCTCTATTAATTCCAAACCTCCAACTACATCTCTATTCATGAAGCTTCCATTGGAGGCTGTGTCTAGGAGCATCTTAATATTGGGAAGAACACCTCTATACAAAGTACACAACAAATATTCACTGCTGAATCCATGATGTGGGCATTGTGTTTGATATCCTTTGAACCTCTCCCATGCCTCACAAAAGGTCTCATTGTTCTTTTAGAGAAATCCTGAAATTTCATTCCTCAAATATGCAGTCCTTGAGCTAGTGAAGAACTTTGCAAGGAATACCTTCTTACAATCAATCCAAGAGGTGATTTTTCCAGGAGGTAGAGTCTTCTCCCACTGATGGGCTTTTTCTCCTAGAGAAAAAGGGAACAATCTCAGCTTCAAGACATTCTCACTAACTCCAATTATATTGGTGAGGCTACAGAGCCTATCAAACTCATCAAGGTGTGCAAGTGGGTCCTCAGTAGGCAGTCCATGAAATTTGATGCTTTGAACCCTTGAGATAAGACTACTCTTGATTGTGAAGGTTGTGTTATGGACAACAAGAGGCACTATCCCAAATCTCTGAGTATGAGTTGTGGGAGCATCACTATCACCAATCTTCCTTCTCCTTTCTGGTTCAGTCTGATCATGTGGGAGTTCCATTGCCACATCTTTTTCTTTGATTTTGAGACTCTGAACAGGTGCTCGACCAGTTGCTCGAACAAGCACTCGACCGTTTTCTTTGAGTAATAGAATCAAAAGTAGCATAGCTTAATCTTGAAACAATGAAATCTCGACTGGAACATATAAATACCCTAATGGTAACGGCGCCAATTGAAACATGGGTTTTTCTATCTTAACCTATGAATGAATGAATGATGACATGCAAACAAACAGACTTAGGCTAAGATGATCAGAATGTAATGCAAGGTGTTTCGATTCCCTTATGATGTTGTAGCATAAAGGATGTCAATCCATAAAGAGTGTGATATGTAAGCAGTTAAGATGTGATCAATGCATTCAAGTTAAGCCAAATATCAAGTTGATTTGTTTCTAACAACCTAATGACAATAATGAAATGCAATGAACTAAGGCAACTTAAGACAATATTAATGCTGAATTAAACTGTAGAACAAGTGCAATAAACAAGACTAAGCAGAATTAACTAATAAGCAGAAGAAAACAGGAACAGAACAATGCATAAGCAATAAAGTAAAATGGAGCTCGACCTAGCACTCGGTCGAGTGCATGGTCGAGTGGAGGGTCGAGTTGACAAGCGAATGAACAGAAACAGAGCAAATAATGAAAACAGAGCAAACAACAAGCAATTAACAATACTTAAACAGGGAAATCAATAAACAAAAAAAGGTCCTAAGGATGGATTCATGGGATGGACTCAAGCTATGGCTATCTAAATTGGTCAACAAACCTCAATCAACAATGAGCTATCTCTAGACAATGATCTTCTAATACATGTTAATCCATTCTCATGACAATAACAATCAAGCCAAGATACTTCTTAGACCTAGTTCTCACTAGCTATTACATATCAAAGCAGGCATTGAACAACCAGATCATCAATGTCAAAAATCATAGTAAACATCTAATCTCTTAGCATGTTTCATGATAATCTCTAGTATTAGCCTTATCTAACAACTTAGACATTGGTATGATGCTAAGAAGCTTATGAACTATCCTTACCCTCTCAGTATAAGAATAACATAGAGCATATCTAATCTAGAAGATATATATAACAATCAAGTTTGACCAATCTAAACAACCATAACCTTTACCCAACCTAATCCATCCCTAAGATCCTAAGCACTAATAAGATCTAAAAATCATCATGAAGAACACAAACCCAGAAATTAATGAAACTACCATGATTAGAAAGATGAGATAAAGATGAACAATATTGACAATAGATTTAAAGTTATGAAGGTTACAAATCTACGAAAATCCTAGAAAAGATAAGAGATGATGCAATAAAGTAAAAGCAGCTAAAAATGGCAAAAACTAGGTTATGAGGTGTCTACATGGTCTCCAGGGTCTCACCCTTCGACCACAAGTGCCAGTACACATATATATAGTAAAGAGAGAGAAGCCCTAGTTAGCTAGAGGACAAAACAGATAGGCGGCGGTCAGCTCGACCATGTGCTCGGTCGAGTGCATGGTCGAGTGGTTGGTCTGTCACGTAGCTCGAGTCTTCGATCTGGATGATATCCGTTCAGTAAAATCGGGATAACTTTTGTACTATAACTCTGATTGCCTTTAAACCACCGGAATTAGAAAGGTATCTCAATTTCCTACAACTCTCATGAAGGATGCGGAAGCTGAATCGCAACAGAAGATCTTCATTTGGATCGATCTTTGAGGAGTTTGTTATGAATCCGACCGAGTACTCGACCATGTGCCTGCTCGAGTGCTGTGGTCGAGTTGACTTGCGAATCCACTTCCTGATACTTTCAGTCCTCTTATTTAGCTCCAGAAATAACACCAAGTCATTCCTTACCGTTTTAGAGCTCCATAACACCTAATAATACTCCAAATGCACAAATGTATGCAATGCATGCTTCTAAACATCCTAAGTGTATATTTGGACATAAATGGCTATAAAACCTAAGGAATCATTTCTATATGATGCAAAACATGAACTAAACAAGGCCTTAAATATGGTAAAATATAGTAACATCAACACCCCCAAACTTAGTCTTTGCTTGCCCTCAAGCAAATAAACAAGACATAAGTAGGAAGGTGAGGTTTAATCGTTGTCCCCTAAAATGCATATGCAACAATCCTATATGAAGCAAACTAGACTCAATCCTAATATGTAAATGCAACTATGTGAACACTTTTTTTTTCAAAATTTTTAGGGTTTTATATGCAAATAGATGCAAACTCAAATAAATAAAACTAGCATGCAAAAATTTGAAATAAGAAAGTAAAACACAATGTTATATACATCCTAGGACCCTCGCCCAAACTTAAATTACACAGTCCCTGTGTAAATAAAAGTCTGAAAAGGAGTCCAAGAATCACACAAGATGAACTAAATGCAATGTTATTTACAAAGGTTGATGAATGAGGTACCTCATGGGTTGGTGAAGAAGGAGGTTGTAGCAGCCTCTATACTCTGCAACGCGTAGCTAGGGTCGTCACCGGCATCAGCAGGCGCCAGGACGCTGTGTAGCCACTTGCAGGGTGCATCGAGTAGGGCATCTGATACGGCATTTGGTAAGGCGGAGGAAAGGCCCTGAGTAGTCACCCGGATGTGTGCTCGGAGGTGGCATTGGATAGGGAATCGTGTACCCCATCGGGTTGTGCTTCGGATTGGCATCCGAGTGGCTTCTCCGCGATCTATCTGGTCTGGTGACATCCTCCTCTGCTTGGGGCTCGTAGGACGATGCTCTGTGAGGTTCTGGAGGTTTCAGTCCTCGAATTCCTCCTAGCGGTCCGCTTCTCCCCATCCATGTTGGTGCGTAAGCCGAGGTGGGAGCTGAGGCACAGCTTGCCTTGTCTTGCAGCTCCTTGATCTGACCTCCCATCATCTTCACCAAGCCGGTAAGATCCTTCACCTTTCTCACCAAAAACTTGTTATCCTCTTGTGGGCTTTTTTCACTCCAACAGGTTGCTTTTGAGAGTAAACATACTCCTCGAAATCAAAATCTTCCGAGCTATCTCCCTGTCCTTGCCCGGTTGTCTCTCTCCCTTCAGCTGATGATTCCTCCTCCGGATTGTACAGCTCCTCCAAAGGTGGTGCAAAGTCGATGTTATCCCCCAACCGGACCGTGGTGCACACAACATTGGGCAGAATCATTTGGGCGGCGCCGGCGGTGGGATGGACAAACTTGAAGAGCAGCATGTCGTTTGGCTTTTCATAAGCCAGGAACCTCGCCAATGTGAGGTAGTCGACGTCTAGCCATCTCGGTTCATGAACCACTCCCTTTAGGGGCACATCACAAGCTACCAAGATTGGTGTGACCAATCCTTCAATGGAGATCTCTCTAGCTCCATCTCTCCTCTCAGTTTTCATGGCCCAAGACTTCAGGTAAAGCAACTGATCGAGGAGCACAAAGACCAGGCTAGTATCCGCAACATCTCTGATGTTCATATATTTTACCCTGTTTTCCCTTAATATATTCACATCTTTTGCAAACCATTTTGACCATTATTGCATAGCTTTAGGACTGTTCTTGCATTAGAGTTTAGTTGCATTGCATTTGCATCTTTTCATGCATAAACAGGTGATTTTGGAGCTTAAGGATCATGGAAGCAATGATAAGGAGAAGTGAAGCAATCATGAGGAGAAAGCAAGAGAGCTAAGGCTGAAGAACCACGGTCCGGAGTCCAACTCGACTGCCCACTCGACTAGACACTCGACCGTGTGCTGAGAGGGACTCGACCGAGTGGGAGGAGCACAAGAGGAGCCACCTCGACCGAGTGGAAGGAGCACAAGAGGAGCCAACTCGGCCGGTCACTCGACCGAGCACCAGGTCGAGTTGGTCGAGCCGCCTGGCTATTTTGTCTTTTAGCGATTTTACGACTTCCACTACTTTTTCTATATAAGTGCTTGTACCTGCAGCCACCAAAAGGGTCCAGCTTTTTAGAGAGTCAAAAACCTAGTTTTTACCTTTTTTAGAATTATTCCTTTTGCATTTTTATTTTCCTAACATCTTGTACTTCTTTTAAAGGAGAAAAAGACTAAATTTTTCAATATTGTTGGTTTCATAACTTTCTTAATATTGAGAATTTGAGTTTGGTTCTTTCTTCAATATTGTAGATCTTTGATTTATCTTTCTAATAATGCAAGTTTCAGTATTTTCTGGATTTATGACTTTGTTGGTAATCATGTGTTCTTGTGAGTAGTTGCTTAGGATCTTGAGGATGGGTTAGGCTGGATTGTGTTTGAGGTTTGTTTGATTTGGTCAAGCTTGATTGTTGTAGATCTCTTCTAGGCTAGATGTTCTTAATGCTGATCCTATATTTGAGAGGGTAGGATCTGATTTCAAGCCTCTTAGCATCACACCAATGTCTAAGGAGCATAAATAAGGCTAGATCTAGAGACTATCATTAGGCTTGCTAAGAGATTAGAAGTCTTGTTTGATTTTTGACATATTGCTTAATGCCTGCTTGTGTAGATTCTTTACTTTGTGAGAACAAGTCTAGAGATGCATGAGTTTGATTGTTTCTTGCCATGAGAGTGGATTAAACATGTCTTAGAAATATATGTCTAGAGATTAGCTCAAATTGTTTGAGATTTGTTGACCAAGTTAGATGACCTCAATCATAGTCCAGCCCATGAATCTCTCCTCAAGACCTTCCTTGTTTATTGATTTCTTAGCTTAAATCTTGTTGTTTGATCGTTGTTTGATTTGCTTTTGGTATTGCTCTGTTTTTCTTGTGTTGCTCTGTTTTGCGTATTTGTCCAGCTCGACCCTGCACTCGATCTACACTCGATCGAGTGCTTGCTCGAGTTCCAACCCAGAACTTGTGTTTATGATTAGTGTTTGTCCTGTTTCACTCTAGTTGCATTTCTGTCGCATTCATTTAGTATCCTGTTCATTACTTACTTTGCATTAGTTCAATACTTGCATTATCATAGTTTCTATTTCTGTTTTAGCTTCATAATTGTCATAGTCCTTCTGTTCCATTTGCATTTAGCTCCTAGTTCTTGTAGTTTTACTTTCTGCATTTTACATTTCATCATAGGATTGTTAGTGACAAACAACCTTTACATCTGGCTTGACTTAGACTCATATGCACATCTTGATTGATCACAAACACTCAGATTGGATTGACATCTCTTATACTACAATTGCATAAGGGGAATTGAAACACCTTGCCATCCATTCTTTTCATATCTCATATATCATCCCATCTCATCACACCACACACAAAAAGATTGGTTTCAATTTGGCGTTGTTGCCCATTTGAGTTTGTTTGTGACATTTAGGATCATTATTAGTCTAAGATTAAGTTCGTTTATACACTTGTGAAGTTACTGAACTCAAATCTTCTTTTGCTTGGCTGTCTTGAGTTTCAGGTACCCACTCGACCACCCACTCGACCACCACTCGACCGAGTAGTGATCGAGCACTTGATCGAGTCAGAAGCTGGATCCAAATAGCCATCACTTCCCAGTCAACTCGACCACCCACACGAGCCTGCGCTCGACCGTGTATCTGTTCGAGTCTGTACTCGAGTTTGTTGATGCACACAAGGTGAAAAGGCAAAGACAGTCTTCAAAGGCCTATTGACAACATCCACAGGCTACAAAAGGGTTTGAGACATAAGCAAATAAGAGTAGTTCAAGAACAAGAAGAACAAGTAGTCATGGAGCAGCCAGATAACCATGATCATAGACCTAGACACATTGGTGCTGGGGATGCACCTAACACACACAACTAAAGAGCTGGTATTGTGCCTCTTGTTGTGGCCAATAATAATTATGAAATCAAGAGTGGATTGATCTCCATGATACAAACCAACAAATTTCATGGGTTGCCAATGGAGGATCCTCTAGATCACCTTGATGAGTTTGACAGAATATGTGGACGCACAAAAATCAATGGAGTAAGTGAAGATGGCTTCAAGTTAAGGTTATTACCATTTTCCCTTGGAGACAAAGCTCATCTATGGGAGAAGACTCTTCCTACTAGAGCTATAACCACATGGGATGCATGCAAGAAAGCTTTTCTGGCCAAGTTCTTCTCCAATGCAAAGACTGCTAGGTTGAGGAATGAAATTTCTGGGTTTGCTCAAAGGAATAATGAGAGCTTTTGTGAAGCTTGGGAGAGGTTTAAAGGATTCCAGACTCAGTGTCCCAAGATAAGAATGCTTCAAATGGCAACTTCCTCAACAAGAATGTGGAAGAAGGATGGGAATTGGTTGAGAACCTTGCTCAGTCAGATGGTAATTATAATGAAGATTATGATAGAACCATAAGGATCCCCTCCACTGATCAAGAGGACAAATACAAGCAGGATTTAAAGATGGTCAATGAGAAGCTTGACAAGATTCTCCTAAGCCAGTCAAAAACCATTCACTTCATTGGTGAAGAAGAAGCTCCAGTCCAAGAAGGAGATAGGGAGTTTGCTGAGTTGTGTTATATGCAGAACCAAGGAGGAGGATACAAAGGCTACAACCAAGGTGGAAGATTCATCAAGAACAACCTCTCTTATAGGAGCACCAATGTAGCCAACCCTCAAGACCAAGTCTATCCACCTCCTCAGCCTTAACAACAGAACAACTATGCACCCAAGCAGCAGCAACAAGTGTTCCAGCCCCAATTGTGTCCCCCACCAGGGTTTCAGACTAACCAAGGCCAGGAACAACACCTAAGAGCAATGATACAACAACTGTTGATTGGGCAAACCAATAAAAAGATTGAGGAAGCCAAACAGTTTGCTGAGTTGAATCAAAGGTTAACATCACAGTATAATGATCTGAATATGAAGTTTGAAGGTCTGAACTCAAGAGTGAAGTATATGGAGAGCAATATAGCATCTACTTCAGCTCCAAAAGCCACCCAACTCCCTGGAAAAGCAGTTCAAAACCCAAGGGAGTTTACTGCCAAAGCCATTCATATCTTTGAAGAAGAAGTCACTGGGGACAGTGAAGTTCAAGTTGGGGAGGATTGGTCATTTCTTGAAGCTCAGAGTGAAGTCTGTGCAAAGCAGTCTGAATCCGGTATTGCACTCGACCAGTTGCTCGAGCAAGCATTCGACCGAGTGAATATTCGAGTGGTCGATCGAGCTGAAGAGTCAGAAGCTGTCAAGCCTGCTAAGTACATCCCTCCTGCTTACAAACCGCCTCTACCATTCCCAGGACGTTTCAAGGCACAAAAGCTTAAGGAATTAAGGGAAATCATTGAGAAAAAAAGAAATGTTGGCTTTGCAACAAGAGGAAGAGAAGGCTTTGAAGGAAGAGGTTGTGATTGAGAAACAAGAAGAAGTGATGGCCATACAAGAGATTATCATTGCTTACCAAGAAGAAGAGAGAGGACATGCCTTGGAACAGTATGATCCATATCCTCTCTATAAGGATTTTTTGCTTGATTTATCAAAGAAGAAGGCTCAAGCTCAAGATGAGAAGGATCTTGAAAACCTTGGAGGAGTAATCATCCCAATTAAGCTTAAGGATCCAGGTCCATTCTATCTGCCTTGCACACTTAGCTATCTTCACTACAACCAGTGCTTATGTGACTTGGGAGCATCTATCAGTGTGATGCCCTATTCTATAGCACAAAAGCTTGGGCACACTGACTTCAAGTCCACCAACCTTCATATATGCCTAGCTGATGGTTCAAACAGAGATGTGGTTGGCAAGTTGGAGAATATTCCAGTCAAGATAGGAAGAGAAAGGGTTCATACAGATTTTGTGGTATTGGAGATGGACAAGGAACCTGAAGATCCTATCATCCTTGGGAGGTCATTCTTAGCCACAGTTGGAGCTGTTATTGATGTTAAGGAAGGTCTTGTGACCTTGAACATTTCTGAGGGTATAGCTATGAAGTTTAACATCTACAACCCAACCAAACTTCATACCATTGATGATCAACCTTTTACTATCAAGGACAAAGGTGGTCATGAAGGTTTAAGTGAAGAGGCAACTCCAAAGGACAATCTCTCTCTTCAAGAAGATTCTGTGGAAAAGCTTAAGAGGTCAGTTCAAGAGTTGACTGGTATGGTTAAAGATCTCCAAGTCAAGCTAAACAAGAGGTCTTTAAGGAAAGCAAGACCAAGGCTCAAAATCAAGAAGAAATATGGTTTGTGTGTTAAGGGTGAGGTGATCGAGGATCAGACTCACAGTGATCAAGGATCAGACTCATAGTGATCAAGAAGTACCAGGGAGGATTTCATCACCTCCTTGGTATCTAAACAAAGCCTAAGAAGGCAACCAAAGTCAAGCTTAGTGACTCTAAACAAGCTCACTAGGGAGGAAGTCCCTAAGGTATCCTTTGTAAATATGCTTTATTTTCTTAGTAGTTTTGATGTGTTTTCTTTTATGTTTGTGTTGGACAGGCCTTTCAATGAAAGTGTAGATGGGTATGGAGAGATTTGGACTTGGGGAAGGAGATTCGCAAGCCACTCGACCAGCCCACGAGAGGTACTAGACCGAGTTGGCAAAGAAGTAAGGCCCACTCGATGCTCATTTCTCTAGAATGATCGAGTGGAGGGAAGAAAAAGAAGAAAAATTTTGAAATTTCAAACTTTGGCCAAGGAGCTCGACCACGTGCTGGTCGAGTGTGGGGTCGAGTGGCAGCAAAAAGCAGGTCAAAGATTCCCATTTCAAATTTGAATGGTATGGACGCTCCACCCTTGTCTCCTTGTCCCCTTAGCTTCTTTAAATAGAGCCTTACACGATCTTATATCTCTCACACTCTCTCATTTGCTCAAAACAACTAAAATCAAGTTTTAAAATCTCTCTCAAAGTTCATCATTTGCTCAAGCTTAGCTCTTTTAAGTTTTTGGGTCACTAACCTATTAACCTTAAGCTTTGATTGTATTCCCTTCAGTTCTATTCGAAAATGTCTTCAAGGATTACTAGGAAGTCTCAACAAGCGGCTGCAAGCTCCATGGAACGTTGTGATGATCGCCTACAGTCAAGAAGAGAAGCTGGAAGAACCACTCGACGCCCCAATCGAGCATGCACTCGACCGAGTGGAGGTCCGAGTGGTCGATCGAGTCAGATGCCATGTTCAAGAACTCAGTCAGCTGAGGAAGATCCTGAGAGAACCAAAAGTGAAGAAGAAAGGGAGTCAACTCTTAGTGAGTTCATGAGGAGAAACAAGGCCAAGGGGAAGAGGCCAGCAGTTGAGATTGAACAAGAGGAGATTGAAAGTGAAAGTGAGGAAGAAAGTGAAGAAGAAGAGTTAGAGGATGATGGAGAGGCAGAATCTTGTGGATTGACAAAGAGGCAACTTTATGAAGCCTTCATGAGAATGGAGTTCCTGGGAACTAAGTATCCACACAAGGAAACCATGGAGAAGCTAGCCATTGATGAAGATGTGGAGTATCTTTTTGAGAAAAGCAACCTAACCAAGTTCATGGGGCTTTGCATGGAGGGGTATAAAGAAGAAAGTTGTGAGTTTCTAGCCACAGTCAAGCTGCACACATATGCAAGGAAGGATGATGAGTTTGGAGCTGGTCATATTGCTTTCACAATCAAGGGGAAGAACTATGAGCTTTCATTGAAGAAGATAGCAAATGTGTTTGGTTTTGAAGTTGGTAGTAATAGGAGCTTGATGATACCAAGAGAGGAGCTCTACGCCATTTGGGAAACCATTGGAGAAAACATCACCTATTCATCCTCCAAGACCAAGAGTTCAAAGATAAGAAGCCCAGTCCTAAGGTACTTCCACAAGGCCTTAGCAAATACATTCTTTGCTAGGAAGGAGACTGGAAATCTCAATGAGGGTGAGCTCAAGATAATTGACATGGATCTCAATGGAATCATCCTTGAGGCAAGAAATGAAACCATCATTCTTGGGACCACTGTGGAGACTGACCTTGCAATGGTGCTCATTGATCACATGATATATTTGAGAAGTTGGGTAGGCAAGCTACAAAACAAAGGGTCAAGAGGAGCCTTAGCCATTGGAGGCATCATCACTCCAATACTACAAGCTGCCAAGGTCCCACTTAGAGGAGAGAAGGTTTAGCCAAGATGGATTGACTCAAGCTACCTCACCTCTACTCTCATATTGGCCAAGGAAATGCATCAAGGAAATCACATCTTCAACTTTGAGCTTCCAACAGTTGGGAAAAAACAGTTGATCTTACCTAACCAAGAGCTCACCACCATTCAAGAAGGAGCAAACATTGACTTTTGGCCAGCTGATGAGTTCTTGTTTGATGGGATAGTTCAACCTAGAGTTGATGAAGCTTGAGATGTACAAATGGCTGATGGGGAGGAGCAATTTTACTTTGAAGATTATGAACCCAACCCAAGGGATAGTAGAGGAGTGAGAGAGACTACCAAGAGGTTGACTCTCCTACAAAAGTGGAGCAAGTGGCATGGGAAGAGGTTTGATAAGCTTAAGAAGAAGGTGACCAATATGGCTAAGTGCATCAAGGGCCTAAAAAAGGAGATTGTTGAGCTGAAGAGTGCAAACTCATCTCCAAGCCATTCAAGTCCTTTGAGGAGGAGTAGCTCAACTATAGCACTCTCAAGAGTTGCAAACCCTGTGGAGCCAAATCAGAGGAAGAGGAGTTCAAGTAGCCGAGAACAACAATTTTCGAGGCACTCGAGCACCCACTCGACCGAGCACCCCAGATGCACTCGGCCGAGTTCCAGCCCAGATCACCTTATGGCTTCCCACCTCCAGCTGTTTATCCAGGATATCCAGGTTACCCTCCCATCCCACCCCAGTACTTCATGGATCCAGCACTCTACCAGCAGTTCTACCAGCAGCAAGGTCAGAATTTTGACACTCGCGGTCCAGCTCGACCCCCCCCCCCACTCGAGCACGTACTCGACTGAGTCCCGGTCGATTCCCTTCGTCGAACTACCCCAATCTCCACCTCCAAGTCATCAAAAAGACCCCAACTACTCTTTTGACAGCATGCAAGAGGATGTGGACAGCTTCTTCTCCAATCCTTAAGGTACCACAATCACCTTCCCTTGTAAATACCATTGCATTTGATATTGTGTTTTGTTTTTGGTCTTGAATCCTCTTACAAATTTCTTTCACACAGAGGACTGTGTGATTTAAGTTTGGGGGAGGGTTTGAGATAGCATTTGATATTGTGTTTTGTGTTCTTATTTCAAATTTTTAGCATCATCATGTTAGTATTTGAATAACATCTAAGGCATAGAAAAACCTTAAAAAATTGAAATTTTTTGCAAAAATCTTTATAAAAAAAGAGTGTTCATGTAGTTTGCATTACATATTAGGATCTTGTTTAGCATGTTTCATGTAGGATTGTATAATATTTGGATTAGGGATCTATGATAAGCTTTGCCTTGTTAGCTTGTTTTATTCACTAGACTAGGATCAATGCCCAAGTTAATAGTACTTTGATGCTAGTTGAGTGGTTAGAAACATAAGATTGAACCAAGCCTTGAATTCTTGCATTGCATTTGGTCTAAATTGAAGCATGTTGTGATTTGATGCCATTTCCTACTTATAAGAACTTAATATTGACTGTTAAATATCAATGTGTGCATTGCTTTAAACTCATGGATACCATATACTTATTTGGATCATCTTTCTCCTTTTTACCACTCTTGTTGATCCAAGTAGCTGATTAAATCATTAAAATCAGTTTCCAATACCCTTAACCAACCCTTCTTTCAAGCCATGTGTATTCTTGAGTGTGTAAGGCCTATTTTGGGATTGAGGTTGGTAGAAAGTGTTAGGTTTGAACTGACAAGAATAATGCCTTGTGTAGTTCTAGTTTGCATCTTCCAAACTAGATAGGACTAGGTGATTTCATTGTTGGGTTTGGGATTTGGTTGTTTGAAAAAGAAAGAAAAGAAAAGAGAAAAAGAGAAAGAAAAGGTTAGAGTCTTTAGGAGTGTGTTTAAGTAAAATCAAAGTCTAGTGAAAGAATGGGAAATATGATATTGTTTAAAGATGGTTTCAATCAAAGAAAAGAAAGAAAGAAAAGAAGAGTATAGCAAAATGCTTTTATGTCTTAAGAATAAGAAGAAAAGAAAACCATAGCAAATAAGTAAGAATCCCCTATTCCACTAGAAAGATCAAATATGAAACCTCTCCTAAGACTTTAAAATCAAAAGAGAAAAGGGTGAAAGAGAAGAGAAGAAGTTAAAGGGTAGCACTAGGATCAATTGGGTTTAGATTGATAGGATAAACACTTTGGGTGCCTTTGGGTAGACAAGGTTTTGTTCTTGTATGTGTCTAAGTGTTCTTACCTTTAGCATTCTTCTAAAGCTCAATCCATTTTTATGAAAGAACCTTGGTATTGATAAGCCCCACTATAAAGAGAGACCATCATTGTCTCTAAATCTTTTACTACCAAGCCAAATGAGTTTAAGCATTGCATAGAATTGATTCATGTTCTTGATTAATGAATGTTAAAGGAAATGGTTGATTTGAATGCATGTGGACATCTAAGGCTCAAATCAGTAAGGGTTGTGATATGCTTGTCTAAAATCTTTAAGTACAGCTCATTCAACTTGCATCATACTACTAGTAACTTGGACATTGATTCTAGATGGTCTATTTGCAAGCTTTAGGAGCTGAGATCCCACTTTCAAACCTCACCTACCTTCTTATGTCTTGTTCATTTGCTTGAGGGCAAGCAAAGACTAAGTTTGGGGGTGTTGATGTTCATATATTTTACCCTGTTTTCCCCTAATATATTCACATCTTTGCATCTTTTGCTATCCATTTTGACCATTATTGCATAGCTTTAGGACTGTTCTTGCATTAGAGTTTAGTTGCATTGCATTTGCATCTTTTCATGCATAAACAGGTGATTTTGAAGCTTAAGGAGCATGGAAGCAATGCTGAGGAGAAGTGAAGCAATCATGAGGAGAAAGCAAGAGAGCTAAGGCTGAAGAACAAAGGTCCGGAGTCCAACTCGACTGCCCACTCGAGCAGACACTCGACCGTGTGCTGAGAGGGACTCGACCGAGTGGGAGGAGCACAAGAGGAGCCAACACGACCGAGTGGGAGGAGCACAAGAGGAGCCAACTCGACCGGTCACTCGACCGAGCACCAGGTCGAGTTGGTCGAGCCGCCTGGCTATTTTGTCTTTTAGCGTTTTTAGGGCTTCCACTACTTTTTCTATATAAGGGCTTGTACCTGCAGCCACCAAAAGGGTCCAGCTTTTTAGAGAGTCAAAAACCTAGTTTTTACCTTTTTTAGAATTATTCCTTTTGCACTTTTATTTTCCTAAGATCTTGTACTTCTTTTAAAGGAGAAAAAGACTAAATTCTTCAATATTGTTGGTTTCATAACCTTTTTAATATTGAGAATTTGAATTTGGTTCTTTCTTCAATATTGTAGATCTTTGATTTATCTTTCTAATGATGCAAGTTTCAGTATTTTCTGGATTTATGACTTTGTTGGTAATCATGTGTTCTTGTGAGTAGTTGCTTAGGATCTTGAGGATGGGTTAGGCTGGATTGTGTTTGAGGTTTGTTTGATTTGGTCAAGCTTGATTGTTGTAGATCTCTTCTAGGCTAGATGTTCTTAATGCTGATCCTATATCTGAGAGGGTAGGATCTGATTTCAAGCCTCTTAGCATCACACCAATGTCTAAGGAGCATAAATAAGGCTAGATCTAGAGACTATCATTAGGCTTGCTAAGAGATTAGAAGTCTTGTTTGATTTTTGACATATTGCTTAATGCCTGCTTGTGTAGATTCTTTACTTTGTGAGAACAAGTCTAGAGATGCATGAGTTTGATTGTTTCTTGCCATGACAGTGGATTAAACATGTCTTAGAAATATATGTATAGAGATTAGCTCAAATTGTTTGAGATTTGTTGACCAAGTTAGATGACCTCAATCATAGTCCAGCCCATGAATCCCTCCTCAAGACCTTCCTTGTTTATTGATTTCTTAGCTTAAATCCTGTTGTTTGATCGTTGTTTGATTTGCTTTTGGTATTGCTCTGTTTTTCTTGTGTTGCTCTGTTTTGCGTATTTGTCCAGCTCGACCCTGCACTCGATCTACACTCGATCGAGTGCTTGCTCGAGTTCCAACCCAGAACTTGTGTTTATGATTAGTGTTTGTCCTGTTTCACTCTAGTTGCATTTCTGTCGCATTCATTTAGTATCATGTTCATTACTTACCTTGCATTAGTTCAATACTTGCATTATCATAGTTTCTATTTCTGTTTTAGCTTCATAATTGTCATAGTCATTATGTTCCATTTGCATTTAGCTCCTAGTTCTTGTAGTTTTACTTTCTGCATTTTATATTTCATCATAAGATTGTTAGTGACAAACAACCTTTACATCTGGCGTGACTTAGACTCATATGCACATCTTGATTGATCACAAACACTCAGATTGGATTGACACCTCTTATACTACAACTGCATAAAGGGAATTGAAACAACTTGTCATCCATTCATTTCATATCTCATATATCATCCCATCTCATCACACCACACACAAAAAGATTGGTTTCAATCCCCTACTAGTGGTGTACCATCCCTAGCATTGTCTAAAACTCCACACAAGGCAATATCTAGCAGTTGGAGCTCGTGATCATTCACATTCCCAGTCTCCTTTCTAGCAAAAAGAGTGCAGGCGAGGGACTTGTGAAAATACCTCAAAACAGGGCTCCTTATTTGAGCAGACTTGGACCTTGTAGACTTGTAAGTGAGCTTGTCGCTTATTGTCAGCCATAGGGACTTCATTTCTTCCTTGCTCACTTCCATGTTCTCTCCACTCCAATCCTTGAAACCGTATAACTTCTCCATCTCCTTGTATGTGAGTCGGTATTCGTTGTGGCGCATAGAGAAGGTGATGAACCCAATCCCCCCATCGGGTAGTAGGGTCGGGTGGTCCTCGAAGTAGTGCAATTTTAGTGTTGAGATAAAGTGGACCGTCTCCTCCTCATAAGCCTCGAGGTTGGCTTGCATCATCTTGCCCAGGTGGCACATGTCGAACAGGAACTCGACATCTCTTACGATCCCCAACTGCTTCATTGTTTCTCGGTGAGGGTAGCGGGTAACAACGAAACTCATCTTGCGGAAAACCTTGAAGAGTTTTGCCGGAGTCTCCACCTCTTTCTGCTTTAGCCTCCGCGAGGCTTGTCGTGTTCGCTCCCTCTGGTCCTCCTCTCGCTCATGGTTCTCCTCCTCTGAATCTTGATCTTCTTCTTCCGCTGCACTCTCGGCTACTTTCTCAGCCCTTTCGGAGGCGGGTCTCTTCCCCCTTGCAACCGCGGCTCTGCTTCTCAACCTATAGGATTGGATCTCCTTTGGTTCTCCTCCACCGGCATCAGAATCGACCTCCATAGGGTCAGTAATGGTTCTCTCAGACGTAGACAGGTCCCTACGTCGGGGAGATCGGCGGATTGCATTAGCGATTGGGTCAGGACAGAGAACACGGGCATCCACAAGATCGGTTGCTCGAGCAACGGATCGGGTGACGGATGGGGTAGAGCATCGGGTTGGGGAAGCGAAACGTCTAGCCAGCGGTTGGGAATGCGGAAAGTTTCCTCTTCCTTGGGATTCTTGAGGTTCCATGGCATTTCCTCCGGTTGTAGCAGCAGCGGAGGTTGATCTTCTTCCCTTCCTTTGGTAGGTGTTCATCTTTGGTGCCATTGTTGAGTCCTTGAAAAGAGAGAAAAGCTAAACTTCGAGATTAGTAGGTTTAGTTCCCAAGAATTTGAAAAGACTCGATTCCCTTGAGAGAAATGCAAAAAGCTTTTAGGGTTGAAATATTTATCGATTTGTGCTGCTGAGGGAGAAGGTTTCTAGTCCCTTTAAATAGAAGAGGGTTAGCAATTTGGGCTTCCCCGAGAGTGGGCTTGGGTTCGTGGAATTCGGATTCCACTAACCACTCGATGGGGAACACGACCATGCGCGTCGGGTACGGATTCGGGTAGGGCCTCGGGTTCCCCAAAATTTCTCTTTCTTCCTTTTTTTTGTCTATTTGTAAAAATCGAAAATAATGCAAAGTAAATAAATTAGTAAAATTTAAAAGAAAATAGAAATAAAAAGATATCTTTGGGACTTCCTCCCAAGTGAGCTTGTTTAAAGTCACTAAGCTTGACTCTTCATGCTCCTTAAGCATGGGATCCTTGAGGGAGAGGTTCTGGAATCCTTTCCACTGTAGCAGGCTGATTCAATTCATTCCCCAAGTCTTGTCCAGGTTCCACAGCAAATGTGGTGTTGACTTCTTCAAGATGTTTTACCTTTCTCTCCTTTGTCTTAGTGGAAAAAGCTTGACCATCAATGGTTGGCCTCTTAATTCCCTTCTTGACACCAAACTCCATCTTGAAGTGCTCTCCATGCTCAATCCCGATTTTGCCTTGCTTCACCTCTATCACTGCACCTACTGTTGCCAAGAATGGTCTCCCCAAGATCAATGGATCGTCTGGTTCCTTATCCATATCAAGGATCATGAAATCAGTAGGGACTTCCACCCTTCCAATTCTGAGAGGCAAATTTCCAGGATCTCAATTGGATGTCTACTGGTTCTATCAGCTAGAACCAAATACAGACTACTTGGTTTGAAACTGCTGAAACCCATCTTGTTGGCAACTGATAGTGGCATGATGCTGACTGAGGCTCCCAGGTCGCACAAGCAATTTTTAAAAATCCTAAGGCCTATTGAACATGGCAGAGTGAGAGAACCAGGATCTTCCGATTTCTCTACGATTCGCAGCTCAGGATCTAAGCAAACTCCACTCCTGAGAATCTCATACCCAATCTCCAGCTGAGCTGCCTCCTCGGTGATTTCCTTTTGAAGCTCGTGTGGTGGCAAAAGTTTAGGAGGTGGAGCTTTACGCTTGTTCATACGCTCTGCAAGTGCCTCCAGTTGGATGTCAAGGGCAGCATTGAACCTTTCCTCTACTCGATGTATCATCCGATCAAGACCATCGGGTGTGTCATCGGGTTCAGGCTCGGATGGTTCTTCAAATTGTGATTCTCGAACCAGTGCTCGATCATCAACTCGATTACTCTCCTCGGGTAAAGGCTCGGGTTCATACTCAGATATGTAGTACTTAGCCTTATTTATCCCACAGTGATCCATATCCTCCCCATCTTGATCATCACTGTCCCCAGTGAGGTAATCCTCATAGTCATCATCAAGGAAGATTGCTTGGGCTGTGGCATAATCCTTGGGCTTCTAAACTGCTTTTCCTGGAAGCTGGTTTATCTTTGGAGGTGGTTGGTTGTTGTGGTGGCCCTCTAGGTACCTCAGCTTAGTGGTGAGGGAATCATACTTGGCAGTCAAATCGTTGTATCCAGAGTCGATCTTGTTGCTCATCTCCGCAAAACGTTTCGCATTATCCATAGCAGCGAATGGTTGGTTTTGTATCAACTGCTGCATTAGGCCACGGAGGTCGGCTTCTTCAGATTGGTTCTGGAGACCTTGCTGTTGTTGGAATCCAGGTGGTGCAATAGGTTGTTGGTAGTTACCAGAATATTGCTGCTTAGGAGCATAGCCTTGATTGTATTGAACAAAAGGCTTTTGCTGACCTTGGTTCCCTTGGACTCCGGATGGGTAAACTTGGTCTTAAGGATTAGCAACGTTTGGGCTACGGTAGGACAGGTTCGGATTCGGCTTGTAGTTGTTGTACCCTTTTTTGTAACCGCCTTGGTTGTTGATGTAGTTGACATCCTCTAGTTGAACAATCTCCCCATCTTGTTGTAGAAACTGCTCTTCCTCTGAGATTACATTGACATGCTGCTGCTGGTTGAGTAGCCTATCGAGCTTGTCATCGAGGGCTTTCATGTCCCTCCTGTATTTGGCATCTTCCTCTCATGTAGATCGCACAGTACAATCATACTCCTCATTATAATGCCCGTCTGATTGAGCCAAGTTCTCAACGAGATCCCAGCCTTCATCGACATACTTGTTGAGGAACTTACCATTGCTTGCAGTGTCCAGAAACATCTGTATCTTGGGGACCACTCCTCTGTAAAGTGTACTCAGCAATGAAGCATTGCTGAAGCCATGATGAGGACATCTGGTAGTGTACCCCTTGAAACGTTCCCAAGCTTCACTGAACGTCTAATTGTTCTTCTCAAAAAAGCTGGAAATGTCATTTCGCAGCCTTGCGGTTCTGGAGTTGGACAAGAATTTGGCTAAAAATGCCTTCTTGCACGCGTCCCAGGTGGTGATGGACTCCTTGGGGAGTGATTTCTCCCAGATGTGTGCTTTGTCTCCCAAATAGAATGGGAAAATCCGGAGTTTGAATCCATCCTCACTAACTCCATTTATCTTGGTGAGGCTACAGAGCCTATCAAATTCATCCAGATGATCCAATGGGTCCTCCATTGGCAATCCATGAAACTTGTTGCTTTGTATCATTTGGATGAGACTACTCTTGATCTCAAAGTTGTTGTTCTGGACAGTAGGTGGGACAATGCCATGTCTTTGATTGTGAGTAGATGGAGTGTCTCCTGCTCCTATGTTGGTCCTTGCTTGAGGAGCTGGTGGACCGTTCTGATTGTTCATTGTCTCCTCAATGGTTGCTGGTTGCGGTTGTTGAACTTGTTGTTGTCGAAGTAACCGTGGTCT
This sequence comes from Camelina sativa, assembly GCF_030686135.1. Taxonomy (NCBI): domain Eukaryota; kingdom Viridiplantae; phylum Streptophyta; class Magnoliopsida; order Brassicales; family Brassicaceae; genus Camelina; species Camelina sativa. The sequence goes on from NC_141883.1 coordinate 149,188, forward strand.
GTCGATGTTGTCGTTGAATGGACTCAGGTTTTGGTTACCCTTGGATCATGTTTTCATGCACAAATAGTTGACCGAGTGTGTACACGAGGGTCAACTCGATCCAGGTGATCGAATGACGGGTTGGGTGGGTGCTCGGGTTTTGCCTCAGATTAAAAACAAACGAACACGAAAGCAAACAAGTCAGTATCAAACCAGTATTGATAAAAGAACTTGATCTAGCAAGTGCTGAAATCCTAAACGTAGCAAAATTATATTCAACCAAATGGCAACGGCGCCAAATTGATAACAGGATTTTCACCAAGGGTATCAATTCCCTATGCAGTTGTAGTACAAAGGGTTATCAATCCAAATGGTGTTTATGATAGCACGAAGGATGCAATGAGAACAATGCAAGTCAATCCAAGCAAAAGTTGGTTTTGATCTAACAATCCTAAAATAATAGAAGAAAAGAGTATAAACAAAGAACCACACGATCTAAGCACTCGATGCAAGCATTCGAGTACATGATCGGGTGGGATGTCGAGTAAGCAAATGAAGTATGAACAACTCGAGGGGTTACTCGAAGCAGGTGATCGTGTACCTGTTCGGGTAATGGATCGAGTGATGAATAAAAATGCAAGCAATTAAAATACGAAAGCTTCTAAGGATGGGGTAATCGAATCCTAAGTGTTCTTGACCAGTACATATGTCTTACATCCCTCAAACAAATATTCCCAAGACAATGAATCTCTAATATCTTGTTAAAACACCCTCGTGATAGAAACAATTAACCTTGATCACTCCCCTACCCAACTCTTGTTGGAGAAATATGACCAAGCAGGCAATAAGAACCGATTCCTTATTGTCAGTAAACCCCTTACTCATCTAATCTCTTAGGCTAAGTGAGTAAACCTCTAGCAATTGTTGATTCAAGCATTTCATCTACACCTCTCGGTGGAAAACCACCTTAGATCTAATCTCACCCTCTCGGTTTGTTGACAGCATTAAGAACACCAACCTAGAAGGGAATCTATAAAACATATACAATCAAACTAAGACATTCTAACCGAACAAGAACACAAAATCATCTATCCCATCCCTAGAAACTTTGCTACACTACTCAGATTTCATTGCAAGAAAAACAAAAGCATATACGAATGAAAATTGCATTGTAATAAACGACAGAGTAGAGAAGTAAAAATACAAGATAAAAATCTAAAGAAATGATAAAAAGTTATGAAACAAATCCTAACAAAAAGTGAAAAGTGTTTTGAGTCGCTTAGTTCTCTCACAGAAGCTCTCGCTCTCTGGTTTTGGGTCTGCGGCGTGCTCCTTTGCGAGGAAAAAGAGGGAGGGTTTATATATGGAAACCCATTAACCCTAGCTTCCCAGTCCTGCCCGAGGGTCTACTCGATGGGGTGCACGAAGATGTGCTCGGGTTGCTTTTCGGGTAGACTCTCGGGTTGTTCTTCCTGCTCTTGGATCCTCCTCGATCATGTTAGGGTTCAGACTGTTCTTCCAGCTCGATGGCTCCTTCGGGTACATGCTTGGATTTGTCCTTGTTTCTCCCCATTTAGGCTCTAAAGCACCTGTTTTCATCCAAAGTATGCAAATGCAAGAATGCAACACCCTAAATGGCCTAAAAGTTAAATCCTACAATTAATGACCTAAAAATGCTAAGTTAAGGGTGTAAACAATGCAAAATATGGACAAAAAAGGATGCTAAAAACATGTAAATTAGAGAGTTATCATGGAGATCGATTTTGATGCCGGTGGAGGAGAACCAGAGGAAACCCAAACCTCGCGGTTAAGGAGCACAGCTGCAGTGATGAGGGAGAAGAGATCAGCCTCTGAAAGGGCTGAGAAGGTAGCCGAGAGAGCAGCTGAGGAAGAGGATCGAGACTCAGAGGAAGAGAGCCGTGACCGAGAGGAGGAGCAGATTGAACGCACATGCCAAGCTTCGGGGAGGCTGAAGCAGAAGGAGGTGCAAACTCCGGCGAAGCTCTTTAAGGTCCTCTGCAAGATGAGCTTCGTTGGTACCCGCTATCCCCACCGAGAAATGATCAAGCAATTGGGCATTGCTATAGATATCGAGTTCCTGTTCGACATGTGCCACCTGGGCAAGATGATGTGAACCAGCCTCGAAGCTTATGAGGAGGAGACGGTTAACTTCCTCTCCACACTGCGGTTGCACTATTTTGAAGACCACCCGACCCTACTACCTGATGGGGGGATCGGGTTCATCACCTTCTCCGTGCGGAACAAGGAATACCGACTCACCTACAAGGAGATGGAGAAGTTGTATGGTTTCAAGGCTGGGAGTGGAGAGAACATGGAGGTGAGCAAGGAAGAGATGAAGTACCTATGGCTAACAATAGGCAACAAGCTCACATACAAGTCCACAAGCTCCAAGTCTGCTCAAATAAGGAGCCTTGTTTTGAGGTATTTTCAAAAGTCCCTCGCCTGCATTCTTTTTGCTAGAAAGGAGACTTGGAATGTGAATGATCATGAGCTCCAGCTGCTAGATATTGCCTTGTGCGGAGTCTTAGACAATGCTAGGGATGGTACACCGCTAGTCGGGGATGTTGCGGACACTAGTATGGTCTTTGTGGTGCTTGATCAATTCCTTTACCTCAAGTCATGGGCTATGAAAACTGAGAGGAGGGATGGAGCTGGAGAGATCTCTATTGGAGGATTGGTCACACCAATCTTGGTAGCTTGCGATGTGCCCCTAAAGGGGGTGATACATGAGCCGAGGTGGCTAGATGTCGACTACCTCACATTGGCGAGGTTCCTGGCTTATGAAAAGCCAAACAACATGTTGCTCTTCAAGTTTGTCCATCTGACTGCCGGAGCCACCCAAATGATCCTACCCAACATCGTGTGCACCAAGGTCCGGATAGGGAACAACATAGACTTCACACCACCTTTGGAGGAGCTGTACAATCCGGAGGAGGAATCCGAAGCTGAGGGAGAGCAAGCGGAACAAGGACAGGGAGACAACTCGGATGAGTATGATTTTGAGGAGTATGTATGCTCTCAAAAGCAACCTGTTGGGGTGAGGGAAGCTCACAAGAGGATCGACTGGCTGAAAAGGATGAACAAGTTCCTAGCCAAGAAGGTAAAGGACCTCACTGGCTCAGTGAAGGTAATGGGAGGACAGATCAAGGAGCTGCAAGATAAGGCAAGTTGTGCCTCAGCTCCCACTTCAGCTTATGCACCCGCATGGATGGGGAGGAGCGGACCATTAGGAGGAATGCTAGGATTAACCCCTCCAGAGCCTCACAGAGCATAATCCTACGAGCCCCAAGCAGAGGAGGGTGTCACGAGACCTGAAAGATTGCGGAGAAGCCACTCAGACGCCTATCCGATGCCCGACACGATGGGGTACACGATGCCTTATCCGATGCACCCATCGAGCAGCCATTCGGGTGAGTACTCGAGGCCTTTCCCTCCCCCGTACCGAATGCCTTATCAGATGCCCTACTCGATGCACCCTGCAAGAGGCTATACAGGTGATCATTCCGGACCTCTTCCACCATATCCGTCGTACTAACTGATGCCATACACGATGACCTATGCGAGCACTTACCCGATCAACCCCTCGGATGCTGGTCCGAGCAAGTCGTTCGTGCGCATAACCGCGCTATCTGATGAGCGAATCCCAGCGCCTGCTGAAGCCGGTGACGACCCTGGCGAGTATGGAGGCTGCTACAACCTCCTTCTTCACCAACCCATGAGGTACCACATTCATCCACCTTTGTAAATAACATCGCATTTAGTTTTATTTCATCTTGTGTGATTCTTGGACTCCTTTTCAGACTTTTATTTACACAGGGACTGTGTAATTTAAGTTTGGGGGAGGGTCCTAGGATGTATATAAAATTATGTTTTATTTTCTTATTTCAAATTTTTGCATGCTATTTTTATTCATTTGAGTTTGCATCTATTTGCATAAAAATAGAACCTTATTTTCTCCACAGATGCGCACACTGTAGTGGTAAGGGAAAGCTTCCTTGCCCAACTTGCCAATCTCGCGGGTTAATCAAATGTCAGACTTGTGACAGTACTGGTTCTCTTCTTACAAGCAGTATCGCAGTTGTAAGATGGTAAGTTTTACAAATTCTTCAAGAAGGTATAATAGCTTTGTGTGGCAATTGTAAAATTTGATTTTTATTTTCGGGGTTTGACAGGAAGACTCTGTCGAAGCGAAAGGTGAATGCAACAAGAGGGGCTGGTTCAGTACCAGAAGAAGTATTTGACAGAGCATAAGGAGTTCAGCTTTGCAACACACAAGCTTACCAGTGCACGAGTGTTCATGTAGTTGCATTTTCATATTAGGATTGAGTCTAGATTGCTTCATATAGGATTGTTGCATATGGATTTTAGGGGACAATGATTAAAACTACCTTGTTTAAATCCCAAACCTTAGGATTGAAGCTATAGCCCTTAATCACAGTTCATTGTTGCTAGATCAATCTTTGGAAAAAAATGAAAAATCTTTGTTTAGAACCTTGCATCTTGAAAGCTTCCTCCACTTGTTTGAACATTGGAACATCTCTATATTATTGGACTTAATTTAGACTTAAACTATCTTGCTTATGGAATTTGAATACTTGCTCATGGTAACTCTAAATTCGGGTTAGCACTCCATTTTTACCAATCTTTTCGTTTTCCCGATTTGTTTTTCCCTACCCTTGAACCCAAACTTTTCTTTCAAACCTTGTTGTGAATTGTTGAGTGAGGCCTTTTTCATTATGCTATAGGTTGTGAAACCCTTAGAGTATTGAGAACAACAAAGAACTGCCTCTTGATTTAGATAAGTTAGAATTCGAACTAGCTAATAGAATCGGTTTTGAAAGATAGGTGGTTAGCATGTTTATTTGAGTTGGGTTAAGGAATAAAAGAAAAGAAGAAAAGAAGTTCCTAAGGTTAGAATTAAGTAGCTCTAAGTCTCTTAGTAAAAAAAGAGAAAACATTTTGCTAGTCTCCTAGAAAAAGAAGAAAGAACAAAAAATATATATATACATATTAGGAGTTTAGCAAAGGAAGAAAAGAAAAAAAAGTAGAGAAGAGAGCTAGATGTTTAAAGTTTAAATCTTAGGGATTACAAAAAAAAAAGAGTTAAAATCAATGTTGTGGGTAGTTTAATTTTAGGGGGTTTAAATAAATAAAAAAAAGAGAAAGTGAATGAGAAAAGGGTAGATTATCATGAGTTAAGCTTTGTATGCCCAAATTATTCTCAATCTTAGATAGTTTTCACAACTTCCTAGCATTCCTTCTTTTGAGAGAAAACCACCCAAAGAATTTGTTTGAAACCATCTTACCAAAAAGTCTTACCCTTGAAACCGATTGAGCTTGATTCATCTTCCATTTGCAAGAATTCGCCAAACACTTAAATGAATGTGAAAGAGATGTTCTTTACTTTTAGTTGGAGGTTGAACTAGATTGATGCATGGTAATAAGCATAGAAAAATATTTGTAAGTATGTTTATTGATCTTAGCACCATTAAACTATCTTAAAGGATTATAGCTTTAATCCTTCGCTTAGCATATAAAGGTTATGAATCCCAGTTTTCAAACCGCACCCTCTTACTTCCTTGCTAGAGGACTAGCAAGATTTAAGTTTGGGGATCTGATAACTCTTTAATTTATATGTTTTTAACATCTTTTTTATCCATATTTTGCATTGTGTATACCCTAACCTTAGCATTTTTAGGTCATTAACTGTATGAATTCACTTTTAGGCCATTTAGGGTGTTGCATTCTTGCATTTGCATTCTTTGGATGAAAACTGATGCTTAAGAGCCTAAAATGGGGAGAAACAAAGACAAATCCGAGCATGTACCCGAAGGAGCCATCGAGCTGGAAGAACAGTCTGAACCCCAACACGATCGAGGGGGATCCAAGAACAGAAAGAACAACCGGAGAGCCTACCCGAAGAGCAACCCGAGCACATCCTCGTGCACCCCATCAAGCAGACCCTCGAACAGGACTGGGAAGCTAGGGTTAATGGGTTTCCATATATAAACCCCCCCCTCTCTTCTTCCTCTCGCCCTAGCACGTCGCAGACCCTCAAACCAGAGAGCGAGAGCTTCTGAGAGAGATCTAGAGCGACTCAAACTCTTTTCCACTTTTGTTAGGATTTATTTTACTTCTTTTTGTTATCATTTTAGATTTCTTCTTTAAACCCTTCTACTCTACTCTATCTTTGAGATAATGCAATTTTCTTTCATCTATGCTTTTATGTTTTCTGCAATGAGATCTGAGTAGTGTAGTAAAGTTTCTAGGGATGGGATAGAAAATTTTGTGATCTTGATCGGTTAAGATGTCTTAGCTTTTATATTTATGGTTTATAAATTCCCTTCTAGATTGGTGTTCTTAATGCTATCAACAGACCGAGAGTTTGAGATTAGATCTAAGGTGTTTTACCACCGAGAGGTGTAGATGAAATGCTTGAATCAATCAATGCTAGAGATTTACTCACTTAGCCTAAGAGATTAGATGAGTAAGGGGTTTATTCACAATAATGGATCGGTTTGTATTTCCTGCTTGGTCATGTTTCTCCAACAAGAGTTGGGTACGGAAGTGATTTAAGGTTGATTGTTTCTATCACGAGAGTGTTTTAACAAGATTTTAGAGATTCATTGTTTAGGGAATATTTTCTTGAGGCATGTATGATATCCATATTGGTCAGGAACACTTAGGAGTCGAGTACCTCATCCTTAAGAACTTTCGTATTTAGATTGTTTACGTTTTTATTCATCACTCGATCCCTTACCCGAACAGGTACACGATCACCTGCTTCGAGTATACCTTCGAGCTGTTCTTACTTTCCTTGTTTACTCGATCACCCCACCCGATCATGTACTCGAATGCTTGCATCGAGTGCTTAGGTCGTGTGGTTCTTGTTTATATTCGCTTTCTTTGTTTATTTTAGGATTGTTAGATCAAACCCAACTATTGCTTGGCTTGACTTGCTTGTTTCTGATTGCATCCTATCTGCTAGCATAACAACCATTTGGATTGATAACCCTTTGTACTACAATTGCATAGGGAATTGATACCCTGGGTGAAAATCCTGTTATCAAGTACCACAAAATCAGTGGGTATCAAGCATTCACCAATCTTAACTGAAACATCTTCAAGAACACCATCAGGAATGCGAATTGAGCGATCCGCAAGGATAAGAGTGATCTTGCTAGGCTTGAAGTCTGTCATTCCCAGGTTGAGAGCTACCAATTTAGGCATTAAGTTGACACTAGAACCAAGATCACACAAAGATCTAGCAAATCTGTCAGTGAATATAGTACAATCAAGAACAAAACTACATGGATCAGGAAGCTTTTCTGGGATCTTGTTCTGGATAATAGCACTGACTTGAGCTGATATCATCATGACTCCTTGCTCAACATTCAAGTCCTTAGTTACCATCCTCTTGACATATATCCATAGCATTGGAGAAGTCTTAACAGCATCAATCAAAGGTAGCTCAACAATAAGCTTGACCATCATTGCTTTGCATTTAGCATCATCTAGCTCTTGTTTGGACTTCCTTGGATTCTTGGGGGAAAGGAACCTTGGGTTTGTAAACTCTTTCAGCAACTGGAGTGGAAGATGTGGCTTTTTGGGTTTCTGCCCGTGGTTGATGTCGATCGGTACCCATGTGGCATCGATCGATGCTGTCTTATGGTGTAGAAACCATGGTTTCGGGTGGACAGGGTGTCGACAGATGCTCATCAGTGTTGGTCGGCACTGGCTCAGCAGAAACTTCCTCATCGTCTTCAACATCAATCGACTCTTGGAGATCATCAGATTGATCCTTCTGGGGTATAGAATGGAGTTGTTTGCCACTTCTCAAGGTCACTGCATTGCATGAATGCTTGGGATTTGATTCAGTTCTCCCAGGGAGAAATCCCTCTTGCCTCTTGACAGATCTAGATATTTGTGCAACCTGACTTTCCAGCTTTTTGACATGAATGTTCAATGCTTCAAACTTCCCATTAAGCTTAGTGTAGACATTGTCAAGCTTCCCATTGAAATTCACTGTCATTTGCTCCTGACCTTGCAAAAGCTGCTCAAGCATAGCTTCCATCTTACTACTTTCAGCTGTTTTTGGAGGTGGAGACTGATATGAATTGGTTCCATAATTCCTTGTATATCCACTACTTTTTTGCTGCTTTTGATAATCAGGTTTGGGTGTGAAACCAGAAGAATTTCCTTGAAAGTTACTGCGCTGGCTGTTTCCACTGTAAGGCCTGCTACCTTGCGGATTACCAAACCGCTGACCTTGATTTCCATAGACATAGTTCACATCCTCTTCTTCATGCCCTTTCTCAGGTTCTAGTTCAAAAGTTTCAACTTCAGCAGCAAAGTGAACTGATTTCTTGCCAACTAAAAGGTTATGAACTGAATCCAGCTTTGCATTCACTGAAGCAAGCTGATTGGCATCAAATCCTCCATGTATTCTCTTTCTTTCAGCATCAGCTCTCTTAGTATTTTTACTGGATGCTAGGTTCTCAATCAAATTCTCAGCTTCATCTGGGAATTTTGTCTTGAAGTTTCCATGACTTGCAGCATCCAAAGCCAGCTGATATTCCCAGTCAATTCCTCTGAAAAAGATACTTAACAGCTGCACTCTTGAAAACCCATGGTGTGGACAGTCCTTTTGATATGCCTTGAATCTTACCCAAGCTGTCTTGAAAGCTTCATCTGGTTTTTGCTTGAAGGAGGACAGCTTGACTCTTAGCTCATCTGACATGGCATCATCATAAAAGTAGTTGAGAAAAGCCACCTTCACTTGTTGCCAAGAGGTCAAAGAACGGGCTGGAAATTGTTTCAACCATTGGGACGCTTCTCCTGCAAGTGAATATGGGAAGAGCTTGCAGTAGATGTAGTCTTCAGTTACTCCATTGGCCTTGACACTAGTCACCAAGTCTTCAAAGTGCTCAATATGGTCCAAAGCCTCATTTGGCAGGTTAGAGAAGGGTCTTTGTCCAACTAGCTGGAAGTAAGCAGGCTTCAGCTCAAAGTCATTCCTTGGGAATGGAGGTGGAACAATTGCAGAGCGGTTTTCATACATCAAATCAGCTCTGTTGAAGTCTGCAATAGTCCTGATCAGATCCCGGTTTTGATCCTGTCTTCGAACCGGGTTATGGACGTGGTTGGCAGCTCCACGTCCGTCTGCTGGAGGTGGGTGTCGATCGATACCCTCTTGTTGGCGTTGATCGACACCAAGGTTAACCTCCTCATCGGCAACAACTTGCTGGTTGACAACAGCTTGTTGGTTGACAACTGGTTCAACAATCACATTGTCCTCTGCATCAAGCTTTTGGCCATGCTCATTGCGCAAGTGGCCCTCTTGATCTCTCAAAGCACCATCTTCATCAACTCTCAGAATGACCGGATTGACCATCTTAGCTGATTTAGCTGCTTTTCGGTTCTCACACTCAAGTTTTCCTAGCTCTTGGTTCGAAAGCTTCACAGTAGCACCAATCTTGTTGCTCCCTGTGTGAGGTCTAGGAGGCATGCACCTGAAACACCAAAGAGAAGAAAAACAAAAACGTGTAAGTAGAAAATAAAAAATAAAAAATTTTGACGAAATTAAAAACTCAAACTAATGGTAGATCAAAGAGTCCCCGGAAACGGCACCAAAATTGATAAGCTCAAATTGTAATACCCTAATGGTACTAACAGCCTTGCAGTTGTAATACTCTATGGGTCGAATCCACAGAGACTCAAGATCAAACACAATGGATTATACAGTTTTGTCCTTACGCTAAACAAGTTAATTTAATTATTGAAAAAGCAATGCAAATATTCAAATAAAAGTGTTATGAAATCAGAAAATCAAAAGGTTAGGCAGGCCTAGGGAATTTCTCAGGTAATTATGAAGTATTAAATCAATAAATTAATTAGGATTCAAGCAATAAAAATCAGATCTAGAACTCTAAACAGTTTTATAAAATAATTCAGTTCTTACTGCAATTATTATCTAAATTTAAAACCAGAAAATCCAAATCTGTTTGTAAAATTCTAAGTTAAAAATCAGCTTTAAGAACAGGATTAGAAAACTTCACAAAATCACTAATTCAAATCTCTTTGTAAAAAGTAATTTTGTTCATCAATGGTTTTAATCAGGAAAACAATATTATTCTCATATCAATTAATTTCCCTAAGATAATAATTCTAGGTGATGAATCAAGAATTATTGTGAAGAACAACCAAAGATGAAGATCATAAAAGATTAAAAACCCTAAAAATCACAGATCTAATAAATCATAAAAACCCTGTGAAAAACCCTAAACCTAACAAGCAAATTACTCAAACATGTTTAATGAAGAACAAATCATTCTAAATAACATGCAATAGATATTGAAAAGTAAAAGAGGGAGTTTAGAAATCGTCTCTCTACAAAGAATTCAGATCCTTCTCTCCCGAAAGCTCTCAATAATCTCTCTCTCAAAAACTGCTAGAAAATAACTTAAGGGTTTAAAAAACCCAAAACACTATAAATATATCCTAAAATACGTCCAGGGGCTTATGTTGCAATTGTGGAAAACTTTGGGTAAAATAGTAAAACTTCCAATTCTTGTTCTCTCGTCGGATAAACAGGGCTGTCGATCGATGCTCACGTGGTGTCGACCGATGCCATCACTCTGATCCGACTCCAAGTTCTTTTCCTTCGGTTATATGCTCCAAAATCATCCAAATTGCTCCACTTCGCTCCATCTGTGCCAAAATCCCAAATAACCTGTAAAGACTCAAAAACAACCTAGAAACAAATGGAAAGACTCAAAAAGCACACTTATATCATGGTTAAAAACCCTAAAAACCATGATATATCAAATACTAACATGATAATGCTGAAATGTGAAATAAGAAAACAAAAGACAACATCAAATACTATCTCAAACCCTTCCCCAAACTTAAATTACATAGTCCACTGTGTAAAAGAAATTTGTAAGAGGATTCAAGACTCAAAATAAAATAAAACTAGATATGCAATGGTATTTACAATAGAGAGGTGATGTTGGTACCTTATGGGTTGTGGAAGAAGTTGTACACATCCTCATTCATGCTGTCAAATGTGTAGCTGGAGCCTGGAGCTTGATTTTGAGGTGGGGAAGGAGGAAACTCGACGATGGTCATCGACTGGTACTCGGTCGACTGCTCGGTCGAGTGGGCTGGTCGAGTTGGTGGTGGTAGGAAAAATTGTTTTCCTTGCTGCTGGTAGTATTGCTGCAAAAGGGCTGGATCCATGAAGTATTGGGGAGGGATGGGAGGGTAAGCTTTGCCATAGGGATAGCCTGGATAGCCTGCTGGAGTTGGAAAACCATAGGGAGGTCTGGGCATGTACTCGGCTGAGTGCATTGTAGGTGCTTAGTCGAGTGGGTGCTCGAGTGAACCGATCGAGTGCCTCGGAAACTGCTGTTCTGGGCGACTTGAATCTCTCCTTCTCTGAATTGGCTCATGCATCGAAGCTCTAGCTGGTACCACTGGGTTTTCAGCTCTAGATAATGCTCTAGTGGAGCTACTCCTTCTCAATGGGCTAGAATGGCTTGATGAAGAATTTCCACTCTTCAATATAGCAATCTCCTTCTTTAAACCCTTGATGGACTTAGTCATCCTTCCCACCTTCTTCTTCAACTTATCAAAATTATTTCCATGCCACTTATTCCACTTTTGTAGAAGTGTCAACCTCGTGCTAGTCTCTCTCACTCCTCTACTATCCCTTGGATTTGGCTCATAATCTTCAAAATAAAAATTTTCTTCTCCATCAACCATCTCCACATCTCCATCTTGATCTTCTCTTACTTGGGCTGTCCCATCAAACAAAAGCTCAGCAGCTGGCCAAAAATCAATGCTTAGCCCTTCACTTATGGTGGTAAGTACCTTGTTGGGTAGAACAAGCTGAGTCTTCCCTAGTGTTGGATGCTCAAAGTTGAAGAGGTGTTTCCCATGGTGCATCTCTTCGGCTAGAATGAGAGTGGAGGTGAGGTAGTTGGTGTCAATCCATCTTGGCTTGGCCTTCTCTCCTTGAAGTGGTACCTTGTCAGCTACTAGCATTGGAGTGATAATGCTCTAATGGTTAGAACTCCAGTTGAGCCCCTCTTGTATAGCTTGCTCACCCAGCTTCTATAATAGATCAATTGGTCAATGAGGACCATAGCAAGATCAGTCTCCACACTACTCCCAAGGATAATGGTCCCATCTCTTGCTTGAAGGATGATGCCATTGAGTGCTACATCAATAATCTTAAGCTCTCCCTCATTCAAATTTCCAGTCTCCTTTCTAGCAAAGAAAGTGTTTGCTAAGGCCTTGTGAAAGTACCTTAGGACTGGACTCTTTATCTTTGAGCTCTTGGACTTGGAGGATGAGTAGATTTTGCTATCTCCAATGGTTTCCCAAACATCAAAGAAGTTTTCCCTTGGTATAACCATATTCCTTCCACTACCAACTTCAAAACTATAGATATTGGCTATCTTCTTGAATGAAAGCTCATATTTTCTTCCCTTGATGGTGAAGTCACAACAACCATCTCCCAACTCTTTATCCATCCTTGGGAAGATGTGAAACTTGATGGTGGCTAAGAACTCACAGCTCTCTTCTCTATACACTTCCATGCACAAGCCCATGAATTTGCTTAAATTGCACTTCTCAAAGAGAAACTCTACATCTTCAGCAATTCCCAGCTTCTCCATGGTCTCCTTGTGTGGATACCTTGTTCCTTGGAAGCTCATCCTCATGAAAGCTTCATAGAGATATTTTGTAGTTAAGCCACAAGATTCTTCTTCGTCTTCCCCTTCTTCTTGCTCTTCTTCATTTTCACTCTCTTCTTCTTGTTCTTCAATTGCTGGCCTCTTCCCTCTTGTTTTGTTCCTCCTCATGTTCTCTTGAAGAGTGAATTCCATCTCCTCCTCACTTTCAGTTCGCTTTGGGTCCTCTTCAACTGGCTGATGTTTCTTCTTCGCCACGCCACTCGACCGCCTACTCGAACCAGCACTCGATCGTTTGCCTGCTCGAGTAGGTGATCGAGTACTACCACCAGCTTCTCTTCTTGATGCAAGCTGTACATCACGTCGATCCAATGAGCGAGCAACAGCTTTCTTACCTTCAGCTTCACGAATAGCAGCTTGTTTTGATGTTTCTGTACACCTTGAAGACATTTTGAAAGAGAACTGAAGGAAATAGACTCAAAGATCAAAGTTAATAGGTTAGTAACCTAAAAATCAAAAGAACTAAGCTTGAGCAAGAAGATGAACTTGAGAGAGAATTTAAGCTAGATTTTGATTGTTTAAAGCAAATGAGAGAGTGTGAGAAGCCTAGAATCGAGTTTAGCTCCTTATAAAGAGGTTAAGGGGACAAGGAGACAAGGTTGGAGCGTTTTTGGCATTCAAATTTGAATTGGGAATCTTTGCTTCACATTTGCTGCCACTCGACCCCACCACTTGACCCCACGTGGTTGAGTACTTGACCAAAATTCGAAATTCAAACTCCTTTCTCCCTCCACTCGATCGAGCAAGAGAAATTGGAACCGAGTGGGCTTGGGCTTCTATTCCACTTGATCGAGTACCTCTTGTGGGCTGGTCGAGTGGCCTTGCGAATCCACTTCTACAAGTCCAATTCTTCTTAAACCCATCTACATTCTCATAAAATGGCCTGCCCAACACAAACATAAAAGAAAAGAAATCAAAACTACAAGGAAAATTAGACATATGTACAATGATGCCTTAGGGACTTCCTCCCTAGTGAGCTTGTTTAAAGTCTCTAAGCTTGACTTTTGATGCCTTTTCAGGCTTGGTTTGGAGACCAAGGAGATGATGAAATCCTCCCTGGTACAACCTGATCACAATGGTGCTGATCCTTAATCACTACACCCTTAGCATTTGAACTTTGTTTCTTCTTCTTGAGTCTTGGTCTTGCTTTCTTCAAAGACCTCTTGTTGAGTTGCACTTGAAGATCCTTCACTAGACCAGTAAATTCTTGAATTGAACCCTTGAGCTTTTCAACTGATTCCTCATGATAAGAGAGCTTAGCCTTTGAAGTTTCCACTTCACTTGAGATCTCATGATCTCTCTTGTCTTTAAGAACAAAAGGCTGACCTCTATATGGCAAATTGGTTGGGTTGTTGATATCAAATTTCATGATCAAACCCTCAGCTATGCTCAAGGTTATCAACCCCTCCTTAACATCAATTACAGCTCCAGCAGTAGCTAGGAATGGTCTTCCTAGGATGATAGGGTCTTCTAGCTCCTTATCCATGTCTATAATGAGGAAATCAGTGGGAATTCTGGTCTAGCCTATCTTGACTGGGAAATTCGCCAACTTACCAACAACATCTTTATGTGATCCATCAGCTAGAAATAAGTAGAGGTTATTGGGCTTGAAGTCAGTATGCCCAAGCTTATGTGCAATGGAGTAGGGCATTACACTGATAGATGCCCCTAAGTCACACAAGCATTTGTTGAAATGCAAGTAGCTGAAAGAGCATGGCAGATTAAATGGACCTGGGTCTTCAAGTTTTGTTGGAATAACAACTTTCTCAATCTCCTCAAGATCTCTCTTGTCCTGATTCTCAGCTCTCTTCTTAGACATTTCCAGCAGCATACCTTTGTAGAGAGGATATGGAGCATACTGTTCCAAAGCAGGTCCTCTCTCTTCTTTTTTGTATTCAATGATAACCTCTTGTTTCAAAGCCATCACTTCCCTTTCTTCAATTATTTTCCTGAGTTCCTTCAGCTTCTGTTCCTTGAAACGCTCTGGGAATGGCAGAGGAGGTTTGTAAGCAGGAGGAATGTATCTAACAGGCTCAACAGCTTCTGTGGCAACGACTCGATCAGTAACTCAATTGTGTGTGTGGTCGAGCACCTGGTCGAGTGCCTTGCCGGCTTCAGTCTGCTGTGTAAAATCTTTGCTCTGGGCTTCAATTAGTGAAAAATCCTCCCCATCTTGAACTTCACTGTCCTCAGTGGCAGTTTCCTCATAAAGGTGAATAGCTTTAGCAGTAAACTCCCTTGGGTTTTGAATAGCTTTTCCAGGAAGGTTATTAGGCTTTGGAGCTGAAGTTGAAGCAATGTTGCTCTCCATGTACTTCACTTTAGAGTTCAAACTTTCAAACTTGATGTTGAGATCATTATACTGAGAAGTTAACTTTTGGTTCAGCTCAGCAAACTTCTTTGCATCCTCAATCTGCCCATTTGCTTGCCCAAGCAACAATTGCTGCATCATAGCTGTCAAATCTGGTTCTTGGCTTTGGTTGGTCTGAAACCCTGGAGGGGGACAGATTGGAGCCTGGAACCCTTGGTGTTGTTGTTTGGGTGCATAGTTGTTTTGTTGTTGGGGTTGTTGAGGTGGATAAACTTGGTCTTGAGGATTTGCCACATTGGTGCTTCTATAGGAGAGGTTGTTGTTCTTGAATTGATTGTAACCCTTGAACCCTCCTTGTTTCTGCATGTAGCAAATCTCAGCAAATTCTCTCTCCCTAGCTTGATCTGGAACCTCTTCTTCACCAAGAAAGTGAATGTTCTTTTGTTGGCTAAGTAGAATCTTGTCCAACTTCTCATGAACAACCTTCAAGTCCTTCTTATACTTCTCATCTTGATCATTGGAGGCAAATCTCACTGTTCTATCATAATCCTCATTGTAGTTCCCATCTGATTGTGCTAAGTTCTCCACTAGCTCCCATCCTTCTTCTACATTCTTGTTGAGGAAATTGCCATTGGAGGCTGTATCCAAAAGCATCCTTATCTTTGGTAAGACTCCTCTATATAAGGTGCTGAATAGAGATTCATTGCTAAAGCCATGGTGTGGACATTGTGTTTGGAAGCCTTTGAATCTCTCCCATGCCTCACAAAAGCTTTCATTATTCTTTTGTGCAAAACCAGAAATCTCATATTTCTACCTTGCAGTTCTAGCATTAGAGAAGAATTTAGCTAGGAAAGCCTTCTTACAAGCATCCCATGTAGTGATAGCACCAGTTGGAAGTGTCTTCTCCTAGAGATGTGCCTTGTCTCCAAGTGAGAAAGGAAACAATCTAAACTTGAAACCATCCTCACTTACACCATTGATCTTGGTGAGGCCACAAATTCTATCAAACTCATTAAGATGGTCTAGGGGGTCTTCCATTGGCAAACCATGGAACTTATTTGCTTGAATCATAGAGATTAGCCCACTTTTGATCTCATAATTATTATTTGCAACTGCAGGAGGCACATTACCAGCTCTGATTGTGTGTATTTGGGGCATCTCCTGCACCAATGTTCTATGGCCTTGGATCTTTATTGTTTTGTTGCTCCATTAGCAACTGATTTTCTTGTTCCTGGAGGAATCTTGTTCTCTGCTGTCTTAGGTCTCTTGGTAGGTGATTGATGTGATCAAGGTACCTCTGAAGATTCTGATTCCCCTTAGATCTTGTTTGCATCAACTGACCCGAAGACCGACTCGAACAGACACTCGGTCGAGCACAAGCTCGAGTTGAAGGTCGAACTAACTGAGCCGAGTATTCCTTTTGAATCTGGGTGGTGGCTCGATCAGGTACTCGACCGTGCAGACGGTCGAGTGGTTAGTCGAGTTGGTACCTGAGGTTCAAAACAAACAAGCAGATGAAGAATCTTAATCAATAGTGATCAAAGGAACAATAGAACTTAATCTTAGACTTGTATAAATCCTAAATGCCACAAACAAACACTCAAATGGCAACGGCGCCAAATTGAAACATGTCTATAATGTATGGTTGGTGATGAACGAATGATGATAGAGATGATGGATGAACAGGTGGATGCAAGGTGTTTCAATTACTCTTATGTTGTTGTAACAGAAAGGATGTCAATCCATAATGAGTGTGATGCAAGCAATCAGGATATGAATACTTATCTAAGTCAAGCCAAATGTGATGAATGTTTTTAACTAACAGCCTAATGATAATGATAAAATGCAGAATGTAAAGCCACTAAGACAAGATATTAAATGCAAAGTAAACAATGAAAACAAAGCAGTAATGATTCTAAACAAGAACATGAATTAAACTGGTGCAAGACAAGTAATGAAATAGGATCAAACAGAAACGAAATGTATGCAACAGGAGTGAAACAAGAAATGAAACAGGTAGTGAAACAAGTAAATGCAGAACATAAACAAGAACACTGGATGATGCTCGATCAAGCACTCGATCGGATGCGTGATCGAGTGGGAGGTTGAGTGAACTTACGGATGAAGAACAGAGATAGAACAACAATCAAAACAGAGCAAAACGAAAGTGAATCAAACAGCAAGCGAATAACAGTACTTAAACAGGGAAATCAATAGACAAAGAAAGGTCCTAAGGATGGATTCATGGGCTGGGCTCAAACTATGGTTATCTAGATTGATCAACAAACCTCAATAAACAATGAGCTATCTCTAGACAATGATCTTCCAATACTTGTTAATTCATTCTCATGGCAATAACAATCAAGCTTAGATACTCTTAGACCTAGCTCTCACTAGCTATTAAATATAAAAGCAGGCATTAAACAATCAGATCATCAATGTCAAAAATCACTTTAAGCATCTAATCTCATAGCATGCTTCATGATAATCTCTCACATTAGCCTTATCTAGCAACTTTAACATTGGTGTGATGTTAAGAAACTTAAGATCTATCCTTACCTTCTCAGTATAAGGATAGCATAGAGCATATCTAATCTAGAAGAGATGTATAAAAATAAAGCTTGATCAATCTAAACACCCATAACCTTTGCCCAGCCTAATCCATCCTTAAGATCTCTACACACTACTCACAATCACTAAACATGATGAACAAAATCATAAACCCAGAAATCAATGAAACTTGCATGATTAGATAGACAAGATAGAGATCAAAAATATTGAAGAAGATATCAAACTCAAATACTCAATACTTAGAAAGTTATGGAACCAACAAGTATCAAAGATTTCTTGAGATAATACAAAAGTGGCTAATGATCTAAGCAAAAGAAAGACAAAAAGTAGATAATTCCCAAAAGGGTATATACTAGGTCTAGATATTATTTCTCTAAAAAGTGCTCTCTTTCCGGCCATGAGGTACAAGGACTTTATATAGGAGAGAGGGGAAGCCCTAAAATGGCTAGAAAACAAAATAGGAAGGCGGCTCGGTCAACTCGACCAGGTACTCGGTCAACTCGACCAGGTACTCGGTCAACTCGACTAGGTACTCGGTCGAGTACTTGGTCGAGTGACCTCTTCTTCTGCTTCTTCCATCCGGTCGAGTCCCTCTCTGCACATGGTCGAGTGTTTGTTCGAGTGTGGTGGTTGAAAGACCCCGACCCTGACGTCCCCGCGTCCGCGGTCACGGCTTCCATTCGGCTCTGTTCCTGGCCGAATATCCATTGATTCGTTTACTTAGCTTTGGCTCGTGGCCTTGCTTTGTAAACCTCTATACGCTTTGCACATATTAGGGATGGGGACTTATAGTCCCTTCGGTGCACGGTGATCGGTTGCGCTATCGGCTTCCCGAACCACTCATGTTCCCGAAGCTTAGCATCCGACGTGCCATTATTTGACATGTCGGTCCTACCTTGGTATCCCGATCGACTCGTCGGTCTTGGTATCAGTGCCTGGTCCGATCAGATGATCTGAACCCTTAATTGAATCTCCGATCAACCACATACTGGGTCGATACTTCCAACGACTTGTCGACCACCCGACCGATCAATCCATCCTACGGCTGGTATCGTTGATCCTTTGATCACCCGATCCGCCTAGCGATTGAATCATCGATCAACCCTCAATCGATCTGTCCATTAACGCAGATCATCGATGACCTTTCGATCGGTCCGACTCTATGATCGAACCGTAGATCATCCTGCGATCGGTTCGACTCCATGGACGAACCACCGCTTATCCTACAATCGGATTGGCCCGTTTGCCAAACCGTCGCTCGTCTGATCGTACCTTCGATAGAGAGGTAACATGCGCATCAGTTTGGACAAGTAAATTCGCCGAGCCGCACCCCCTTTTCTTCTTAGGCTTAGATGGACGATGGAAGGATGATGGTGTCTGGAAATGAAGGTCACGCCCTCTATTTATAGGGTCTTGGCCGAAGTCTAGGCCCGAAAAGGCACCTGTCCAACAAGACCCTTCGATCGTGCACATTCGTCCGTGCCTGTCCGACCATGACCGTCCGTTCGTGTCTGTTAGGCCGTACTTGTCCAACCGTGTCTGTTCGGCAATGACTGTTCGTCACCGCGTCCCATGACTGTCCTCAAGCTGTCCAGCTGACCCACACACTGTCCACCACCGTCCAGCTGGCCGAGCTCAGTCGAGCTCCTTGGCAGCTGGTCGAGCAAACGCGAGCTGGCCGATAGCTGTCCGCAACTGGCCAATAGCTGTCCGCAGTTCGCCAATAGATGTCCACAGCTGGCCGATAGTTTCCCACAGCTGTCCGATAGCTGTCCGCAGCTGGCCGTTAGCTGTCCGCAGCTGGCCAAGAGCTGCCCGTAGCTGAACTACTTGTTCATCGAGTTCTTTCAGCTCGTTCAGCTCATATTCTAGCTGTTTGAGCTAGTAGCTTAGCTACTTTAGCTCATTTAGCTATCAATTTCCTTAAAACAAATTGCCCCCCTTTAGGATCGCGGGACGCGGGCGTTACAAGTCTACCCCCCTTAAAATGAATTTGTCCTCGAATTCGGTGGGTGTAGAGATTCTCGACCTTCGTCCACTTGAGAATTGATCTATTCTCGATCTCGCTCTTTTTAGGAGTTGGTCTTTTTTCTTGATCTACGTCTTTTCCAACGCGATTTATTTCCCTTGATCTCGGTCACTCTCCGATTAGATCAAGTCTTATCCCACCCTAGTTCCATCCCGACTAGGAAAATTTCCTGACCGTGGTCCTCCCTGGACTCGGTCGCCATTACCGACCTTTGGTCTCATTTTCCTTGACCTTTTGGTCGATATTGTTATAGGATCCGGAATCAAGAAACGGTGATCAAGAAATAATCAATAAGCGTTGGCGGAAGAAGGATACTACGGTAAAGGTGGTGGTGTTGCTTTGATTGACTCTCTCAATCCGTGGGCTTGATTGACTCTCTCAATCGGTGGAGAACTAGACTTGTTTGAATCACACAAACAAATCTGACCCTCTATTTATAGGGTCCTGGCTGAAGTCTAGGCCCCAAAAGGCACCTGTCCGACAAGACCCTTCGATTGTGCACGTTCGTCCGTGCCTGTCCGGCCGTGACCGTCCGTCCGTGTCTGTTCGGCCGTGCCTGTCCAACCGTGTCTGTTTGGCCAAGACCATTCGTCACCGCGTCCCATGACTATCGACGAGCTGTCCAGCTGACCCACATGTAACGCCCACGTCCCGCGATCCTAAAGGGGGGCAGTTTGTTTTAAGGAAAGTGATAGCTAAATGAGCTAAAGTAGCTAAGCTACTAGCTCAAACGGCTAGAATATGAACAAGTAGTTCAGCTACGGACAGCTCTTGGCCAGCTGCAGACAGCTAACGGCCAGCTTTGGACATCTATTGGCCAGCTGCGGACAGCTATCGGCCAGCTAGCGTCAGTTCGACCAGCTGCCAAGGAGCTCGATTGAGCTCGGCCAACTGGACGGTGGTAGACAGTCATGGGACGCGGTGGCGAATGGTCATGGACCGAACAGACACAGACGGACAGGCACGGTTGTAACGCCCGCGTCCCGCGATCCTGAAGGGGGGAAGTTTGTTTTAAGGAAATCGATAGCTATATGAGCTTAAGTAGCTAAGCTACTAGCTCAAATAGCTGGAATACGAGCTGAATGATGTGAACAAGCTCGATGAACAAGTTAGTTCAGCTGCGGACAGCTATCGGCCAGCTATGGACAGCTATAGGCTAGCTGCGGACAGCTATGGACCATCTGCGGACAGCTAGGCCAGCTAGTATCAGCTCGTCCAGCTAGCGTCCAGCTAAGTGTCAGCTCGACTAAGATCAACCAGCTGGACGGTGGTGGACAGTGTGCGGGCCAGCTGGGGAGCTCGTGGACGGTTATGGGACGTGGTGAGTGAACAGGTACGGCCGGACAGGCACGGCCAGACAAGCACGTCCGAATGTGGATGAATGAAGGGCCTTGATGGACAGGTGCCTTTTGGAGCCTAGACTTCGGCCAGGGCACTATAAATAGAGGGCAAGGCCTTCATCCAACACACCATCATCCTTCCATCGTCCATCTAAGCCTAAGTAGAAAAGGGGGTGCGGCTCGGCGAGTTTACTCGTCTGAACTGATGCGCATGCTACCTCTCTATCAAAGGTACGATGAGACGAGCGATGGTTCGGCAAGTGGGCCGATCCGATCGTAGGATAAGCGGTGGTTCGTCCGTGGAGACGAACAGATCGCAGGATGATCGACAGTTCGATCATAGAATTGGACCGATCGAAAGGTCATCGACGATCCGCGTCAATGGACGGATCGATCAAGGGTTGACCGGTGATTCAATCGCAAGTCGGATCGGGTTATCAAAGGATCGACGATACGAGCCGCAGGTTGGATTGATCGGTCGGGTGGTCGTCAAGTCTATCGGAAGTATCGGTCTGGTCGGAGGTCGATCGGCGATTCGATTATGGGGTCGGATCGTTCGATCGGAGCAGGCGCTGATACCAAGATCAAAAAGTCGATGGCGTACAATGGTATGACCGATGGGTCAACTAATGGCACGTCCGATGCCAAGATTCGGGAACACGAGTGGTTCGGGAAGCCGTTAGAGCAACCGTTTACTGTGAACCGAAGGGACTATATGTCCCCATCCCTAATATGTGCAAGCCTATGGGGTTGGTTGGTTGTATGGCTAAGCACAAAGGGATGGGTCAAGATTAAAATTATATTCCGCTGCGTAAAGGGGTTATGAAGCTAGGCCGCGAACCAAAGCTGAGTAACCGAATCAAAGGATATTCGGCCGGGAATGGGGCCGAATGGAAGCCATGACCGCGGACAATGGGACATCCGGGTTGGGGTCTTTCAAGTTGGTATCAGAGCATGCACGATCCTGTGAGGACCGATGCAATTGCGCTATGTGTTCGGACGAAATGGAAATCTCTGACAAGATCGAAGACATGCTTGGGAATGGGAATGTGTTCGCCAAGATGTGCTCGTGAATCGAGCGATTGTTCAAAACGTCGAACACATAGCACATCAACCAGAGAGTCGGGAAAGTGTCGACCAAAGGTCGAGAGGAACATGGACCAAAGGTCCAGGAAATGACAACCGCGTCCAGGAAGGACCAAGGTCGGGAAATTGTCCTAGTTGGGATGGAACTAGGATAGGAACAGACTTGATCTATTCAGAGATTGTCCAAGATCAAGGGGAAAAGATTGCGTCGGGGAAGATGTAGATCTAAGACAAATGACCTAGTCCCAAAAAGAGAGCAAGATCAAGAATAGATCAAGTCTCAAGAGGACAAAGGTCAGGAATTTCTACACACGCCGAATTCAAGGACGAATTCATTTTAAGGGGGGTAGACTTGTAACGCCCGCGTCCCGCGATCCTGAAGGGGGAAGTTTGTTTTAACGAAATCGATAGCTATATGAGCTTAAGTAGCTAAGCTACTAGCTCAAATAGCTGGAATACGAGCTGATTGAGCTGAACAAGCTCGATGAACAAGTTAGTTCAGCTGCGGACAGCTACCGGCCAGCTATGGACAGCTATAGGCCAGCTGCAGACAACTATGGACCAGCTGCGGACACCTAGGCCAGCTAGTATCAGCTCGTCCAGCTAGCGTCCAGCTAGCGTCCAGCTAAGCGTCAGCTCGACTAAGCTCGACCAGCTGGACGGTGGTGCACAGTGTGCGGGCCAGCTGGGGAGCTCGTGGACGATTATGGGACATGATGAGCGAACAGGTACGGCCGGACAGGCACGGCCAGACAAGCACGTCCGAATGTGCACGAATGAAGGGCCTTGATGGACAGGTGCCTTTTGGAGTCTAGACTTCGGCCAGGGCACTATAAATAGAGGGCAAGGCCTTCATTCAAACACACCATCATCCTTCCATCGTCCATCTAAGCCTAAGTAGAAAAGGGGGTGCGGCTCGGCGAGTTTACTCGTCCGAACTGATGCGCATGCTACCTCTCTATCAAAGGTACGATGAGACAAGCGACGGTTCGGCAAGCGGGCCGATCCGATTGTAGGATAAGCGGTAGTTTTTCCGTGGAGACAAACCGATCGCAGGATGATCGACGGTTCGATTATAGGGTTGACCGGTGGTTCAATCGCTAGTCGGATCGGGTGATCAAAGGATCGACGATACGAGCCGTAGGTTGGATTGATCGGTCGGGTGGTCGACAAGTCTATCGGAAGTATCGGTCTGGTCGGAGGTCGATCGGCGATTCGATTATGGGGTCGGATCGATCGATCGGACCAGGCGCTGATACCAAGACCGACGAGTCGATCGGGATACCAAGGTATGACCAGGAGGTCAACTAATGGAACGTCCAATGCCAAGCTTCGGGAATACGAGTGGTTCGGGAAACCGGTAGAGCAACCGTTCACTGTGAACCGAAGGGACTATATGTCCCCATCCCTAATAAGTGCAAGCCTATGGGGTTGGTTGGTCGTATGGCTAAGCACAAAGGGATGGGTCAAGGTTAAAGTTATATTCCGCTGCGTAAAGGGGTTATGAAGCAGGGCCACGAGCCAAAGCTAAGTGAGACGTCCAGGTCGAGGTCTTTCACCACACACTGTCCACCACCGTCCAGCTGGCCGAGCTCAGTCGAGCTCCTTGGCAGCTGGTCGAGCTGACGCTAGATGTCCGATAGCTGTCCGCAGCTGGCCGATAGCTGTCCACAGCTGGCCAATAGCTGTCTGCAGCTGGCCAATAGATGTCCACAGCTGGCCGATAGCTGTCCACAGATGTCCGATAGCTGTCCGTAGCTGGCCAAGAGCTGTCTGTAGCTGAACTACTTGTTCATCGAGTTCGTTCAGCTCATATCCTAGCTGTTTGAGGTAGTAGCTTAGCTACTTTAGCTTATATAGCTATCAATTTCCTTAAATCAAACTGCCCCCCTTTAGGATTGTGGGACGCAAGCGTTACTGTGGTCGAGTGGACTTCCGGACTTGGTTCATTCTGCTCTAACTCCTTGATCTTCTTCACCCTATAGCTCAAATCCTTCTCAGCATCCTTCCATGCTCCATAGAATCCAAAATCACCTGTTTATGCAATAAACTATGCAAATACAATGCAAATCTACTCTAATGCATAAAAAGTCTGAAAGCTACTCAATATGGCCAAACTGGATAGTAAATCATGCAAAAGATGTTAATATACTAAGGTAAAACAAGGTGAAATATATGAACATCACTAGTCCAAAGTATACGCATGCCGGAATGGAAATAGAATCATGTGACGATGGACTTTGTGACCGGATTGCCTATGAGTAAGCTAAAGCATGATGCGGTCTGGGTGGTGGTGGACAGATTGACCAAATCTGCACACTTCATCGCAATCGCGGAAACAGATGGAGCCAAGGTGATAACGGTTAGATACATCGAGGAGATAGTCGGGCTGCACGTAGTGCCGGTGATTATTGTCTCAGACCGTGATATGTTGTTCACCTTGCATTTCTGGAAAGCTTTTCAGAAAGCGCTGAGAGTAAGGGTGAACCTAAGTATGGCCTACCACCCACAGACTGATGGACAGTCCAAGAGAACAAATCAAACACTCGAGGACATGTTGCGAGCTTATGTAATGGATTGGGGTGGAGGCTGAGAAAAGTACGTAAATTTGGTGGAATTCACGTACAACAATAGCTACCAAGCTAGTATTGGATTGTCGCCTTATCAAGCATTGTATGGCCGGGCATGTCGAACGCCGTTGTTCTGGATGCCGGTTGCGGAATGGACGTTATTTGGACCTGAGATTCTGGACCAGACGGCTGAAAACTTGAAGTTCTTAAAAATTAAGCTGAAGGAAGCCCAAGATCGACAGAAAATTTATGGGGACAAACGTCGGAAGGAGCTAGAGTTTGAAGTGGGCTATCTAGTGTATCTTAAAGCGATGAACTATAAGGGAAAAGGGCGAATCACCAAGAGGAAAAAGTTGAGCCCAATGTACAATGGTCCATACAAGGTGATTGAACAAGTAGGTACGGGTGCGTACAAAATGGACTTACCACCAAAGTTAGAAGCCTTTCATAAGGTTTTCCATGTATCACAACTACGGAAATGCCTAAGTGAAGAGGACGAAGTGGTGGAGGATGTGCCACCTGAATTGCGAGAAAACCTGATTGTGAAAGCAACGCCTATTCGAATCATTGATCGAATGGTAAAGGGATTGCGCAGGAAAAATATTAACATGGTGAAAATCTTGTGGAGTTGCGGTGAACGCGACGAAGCTACTTGGGAGACCCAAAATAAAATGAAGGCTAATTATCCTAAGTGGTTTAAGGAGATGGGAGAATATCAACTTGAGCCGGATTCTGGGACAAATCCCTTTCAAGGAGGGGATACTTGTAACGCCCGCGATCCTGAATAGGATCGTAGGCCGTGGCTTGGTCCGAGATGGTGGGGAGATCACGGACAAGTCGGGAAGGAACTACTCGTTAGCTCGGTCAATGAGGGGAAACAAGCAAAGTATAGGATAAAGATTGGTTAAGCTCTCGGCCAGCTGCGGACAGCTCTCGTCCAGCTACGGACAGCTTTTGGCCAGTTGCGGATAGCTCTTGGACAGCTGTGGACAGCTCTCGGCCAGCTGCGGACAGCTCTCGGCCAGCTGCGGATAGCTCTAGTCCAGCTGCGGACACCTTGACCAGTTGCCGGCTAGCTAAGGTCAGCTCGACTAGCTGCCAAGGACCTCAACCCAGCTCCGCTAGATGGACGGTGGTGGATAGTGTGTGGGTCAGCTAGGGAGCTCGTGAGCGGTCAGGATGGTGGGATGCGGTGATCGAACAGGTTCGGCCGAACGTGTGCGATCGAACGGTCTTGTCAGATGGGTACCTTTTTGGGCCAAAACCGCGGCCAGTACCCTATATATAGAGGGCGTGGCTCTCCTTTCCAACACACCATCGGAAAGACAAAAACACAGTAAAACTCGAGAGTTTGAGTATAAGATAGAGAAGAAGGTTCCGATATAGAGAGAGTTCGGCGATAAGGCTTAAGGGCTGGAGGTACGGTACAGTACCAACCTTATGGGTTCTAAGGGATGGGGTAGTTGCATCTGCATAAGCATTTATAATGATTTGGTTGGTCAAGTTGTTCGGAGGAAAGGGGGTGCGGCTCGGGAGTGGATCAGGAACCACTAGGTTTAACATGATACGACCGAAATGATGCGCTTGCTACCTCTCTACTGATCAGCGTACCACCTGGACTGTCCAGGTACAGATACCTTGGTACACCGTCGAAATGATGCGCGAGATAACTCGCTACCGGCCAACTGCTGTACTGGACAGACAGTATGAGCTAGCGTGCATTGCAAGACAATGTACGATCTAAGGAAAATGGTATTGATGGCTACTTGGATTTCAGGAAAGGAGGGTGGTCGCGGAAAGGGAACTGCTTAGGCGCGAGACTCATGGCCGGGAAGATGAGTGGTGGTGATATGGGTAGTGAAACAATGTTTTAGGGCCCATTCCTTTAAACAATGTTCGTTTGCACATTCTGTGATTCATACATAATCTTTATGATATAATACTTAGAGTAAGTAAACATTCGATATTCATTAAGTAATCAAAGGATTCGATACAACTTATGAGTTTGCATAATAAGGTAGTACAAGCTGTATAATTGATCCTATCTACCCTTCACACCACCACTCATCTTCTCGGCCATGAGTCCCGCGCCTAAGCACTTCCTTTCCCGCGATCACCCTCCTTTCCTGAAACCAAGTAGGCATCAATAACATTCCCTTTCCGCTGTACATGTGATGTAATGCACGCTAGGTACTAATAACCGTCCAATACAGAGATCGGCCGGTAGAGAGTTATCCCGCGCATCAGTTCGGACGGTGTACTGGGGGTCTGTACCGATCCCTGTCCAACCGCCGAGCCGCGTTTACTTTTCTCCGCCCGATTTTTCCGTACTTGGACACCCCGGATGGTACGCTGATCGGTAGGGAGGTAGCATGCACATCAGTTCGGTTGGTTCACGGCGAACCTGGCGGTTCCCGATCCACTTCCGAGCCGCACCCCCTTTCCTCTGACCATCCGGACCATCCGAAGCATTACTTATGCTTATGTTTGATGCACTACCCCAATTCCCAGAGCCTATATGGACGGTACTGTACCGTACCTCCGACCCTTATTACCCTTCTCGCCGAACTTTTTATCTCTCGGATCCTTCTTCCTGATCTTTACTCGTATTCTCGAGTTTTTGGTGTATTTTTCTGAATCCGAACGTGTCCTCAGAACGAGAGGAGCGCCCCCTTTATATAGGGTCCTGGGCTGCGGTTTTGGCCCCAAAAGGCACCCTTCGGACGAATCCGTTCATTCAGTCCTGTTCGCTCATGTACGCTCGCCATACCCGTTCGGCCATGGCCATTAGGCCGTGCCCTTTCGGTCCCGAGCTCCCAGCTGGCCAGTGAACTGTCCACTGTCGTCCAGCTGGTCGAGCTGGGTCGAGCTCCCTGGCAGCTGGTCGAGCTGGCACTAGCTGGCCGAGCTGACCGCAGCTGGCCACAAGCTGTCCAGAGCTGGCCAAGAGCTGTCCGGAGCTGGCCCGGAGCTTTCCGGAGCTGACCAATCCTTGTCCCATACTTGACTCGTTTTCCCCCTTGACCGAGCTAACGAGTAGCTCTTTCCCGACTTGTCCGAGATCACCCTACCATCCCGGATGAAGCCATGGCCTATGATCCTATTCAGGATGGCGGGCGTTACAAGTCTCCCCCCCCTTGAAAGGGATTCGTCCCCGAATCCGGATCAAGTTGATCTTCACCCATCTCCTTGAACCACTTAGGAAAATCGGCCTTCATCTTGTTTTCAGTTTCCCAAGTAGCTTCCTCCCGTCCGCCGCAGTTCCACAAGATTTTTACCATGTTCATCCTCCTTTACCATTCGATCAATGATCCGAATAGGTGTTGCTTCCACGGTCAAGTTCTCTTGCAACTCAGCCGGAACATCTTCGACCATTTCATCCTCTTCTCTTAGGCATTTCCGAAGTTGAGATACATGGAACACCTTGTGGTAACTCCAGCTTGTATGCCACCGCACCTACACGTTCAAGTACCTTGTACGGACCAACGTACCTTGGGCTCAACTTTTTCCTCTTAGTGAAACGCCCTTTTCCCTTATAGGTCATGGCCTTAAGGTACACCAAGTCACCCACTTCAAACTCCAACTCTTTCCGACGCTTGTCCCCATAACTTTTCTGTCGGTTTTGGGCTTCTTTCAACTTGATTTTTAAGAACCTTAGCCTGTTGGTCATTTCGTCCACAATCCCGGGTCCGAATAACGTCCGTTCCCCAACCGGCGTCCAGCACAAAGGCGTTCGACATGCTCGGCCATATAGCGCTTCATAAGGCGACATTCCGATACTAGCTTGGTAGCTATTGTTGTATGCGAATTCCACCAAGTTCAAGTAACTTTCCCAGCCTCCACCCCAATCCAGTACGCATGCTCGCAACATATCCTCGAGCGTCTGAATTGTTCTTTCGGACTGCCCGTCCGTCTGTGGGTGGTACGCTGTACTCAAGTTCACCCTTGTTCCCAGGGCCTTTTGAAAAGCTTTCCAGAATAGCGAGGTAAACCGTGTATCACGGTCTGAGACAATGCTCACCGGTACCCCGTGAAGCTGGACAATCTCTTCCATGTACCTGGCCGCGATCACTTCGGCAGATTTGGTCAATCTGTCAACCACTACCCAGACCGCATCGTGTTTCCACTTGCTCATAGGCAACCCAGTCACAAAGTCCATGGTCACATGATCCCATTTCCATTCCGGCATGGGGACCAAACCGCTCGGCACCTGATGCTCGGCCTTAACGAGTTGACAGGTTTTACACTTGGCAACCCACGCGGCCACATCTCTTTTCATTCCCTTCCAGTGATAGTATCGTTTCAGATCGCGATACATCTTGGTCGAACCAGGGTGGATTGAGAACTTAGACTGGTGCGCTTCCCTTAGGATTTCGTCCCTTAGTTCCTTACCTTGCGGCACACACACCCGTCCATTCACCACAATGGTTCTATTGTTCGATGTTTGGAACTCAGTCTTATTATTCTCCGCCCAACCCTTTAGTTCCTTGTCCTTTTCCTGAGCCAAACGAATTCTACTAAGTAGGTCCGCTTGATCAGCTGCCCCTAAGCCCAATGGCTCCACTTCTCCCGACAATGCATTTAAATGCAAGGTCCCCAGCATATTAACCAATGCTTCCTGATTTTTCTCAGCTTCCACATCGAAGCGTCTCCTACTCAAAGCATTTGCGACTTGATTCGCCTTTCCCGGTTTATAGGCAATATCCAAGTCATAGTCCACGACAAACTCCATCCACCGTCTTTGCCTTAGCTTTAACTCTGGCTGGGTGAATATGTATTTCAGACTCTTGTGGTCGGTGAAGATTTGAACTTTGGCTCCATAGAGATATGAACGCCAAATCTTCAACGCGAACACCACCGCGGCCATCTCTAAGTCGTGCGTTGGGTAATTCCTTTCATGCTTACGCAGTTGCCTTGAAGCATATGCGATTACACTGCCCCTTTGCATTAACACACAACCTAGCCCGGTTATAGAGGCGTCAGTGTACACTACGTACGGCTCGTCCGTTTCCGGCAGCACCAGTACCGGAGCACTTGTGAGCATCGCCTTTAACTCCGCGAAACTTTTCTCGCATTCCTCCGTCCATAGGAACTTGGTATCTTTCCCCGTCAATCGCGTCATTGGCTGAGTCATACCCGCAAAGCCTTTGACGAATCTTCGGTAATATCCAGCCAACCCAAGAAAGCTCCTTATCTCGGTGGCATTCCTCGGACGTGGCCAGTCCTTTATCGACTTGATCTTTTCCGGATCCACGGACACTCCTTGGTCCGAGACAATATGTCCAAGGAACCCGACACTCTTTTGCCAAAACGAGCATTTGCTTAATTTCGCGAAAAACTTTTGTTCCCTTAACCGCACCAAAAATGCCCTTAAATGATTCTGATGAGTCTCCCAATCCTTCGAGTAGACAAGTATGTCATCAATGAAAATGATTACAAACTCGTCCAAGAATTCCCAGAACACACCATTCATCATTTTCATGAAGGCTGTCGGTGCATTGGTCAATCCGAACGGCTTAACCACAAACTCAAAGTGGCCGTACCTCGTCCGGAAAGCCGTTTTCCGAATGTCCGATGGCTCTATCGGAATTTGATGGTACCCCGAGGCCAAGTCTATCTTTGAGAACCACTTTGCACCTCGGAGGTTATCCAACAACTCGTCTATTTGGGGCAATGGGTACTTATTCTTCACCGTAACCCTATTCAGCCCCCGGTAATCAATGCATAGACTAAAGCTACCATCCTCTTCACAAACAAGACCGGTGCACCCCAAGGTGAACTACTTGGTCTGATAAACCCTTTTTCCAACAATTCTTCCAATTGTTTTTTTAACTCCGCCATTTCTGCCAGTGCCATCCGGTAAGGCGCTTTAGATATAGGGGTCGTCCCCGGTTCCAGCTCGATGTTGAACGGATCTGATCTATCCGGCAGCACTCCCCGTACCGCTTCAAACACATCGTCAAATTCATTGGCTATCGGAATCTCATCCAGTTCCTTACTTTCCCCAACTTCCTTTGTTGTGATTGTGGCTAAGTATGCCTCACAACCTTTCTCCAGCATCCTTTCCGCCTGGATTGCTTAGATGATCAAACTTCCCGAAGTTGATCTTATTCCCTGGAATCTCAATGTTCCTTCCTTTCCCTCAAAATTTACTCTCCCTCGGTGACAGTCAATGTGAGCCTTGTACTTTCCCAACCAGTCCATCCCCAAGATAACATCATGTTTCATGAGTGGCACAATGATTAGGTCAGTAGGCAAATCCACACCATTGACAATGACCGAGATGCCGCGAACCACACCGTACGGGAACATCACCTGCCCGCCGGCTGCTCGGACCAATCCATATTCGGTGTTTGGTTCTCTCTGGATCCCACCTTTCCCTATCATTTCTGGGCTCACAAAACAGTGTGTGGCCCCCGAATCAAACAAGGTGTGCGTTTCCACACCACCTATACTTAAGGTCCCTACACATTCCTCTAGAATGCTAAGTACCCTTATCCCCCATAGACATGCACCATGATGCTATGTAATGCACGAATTGAACTAAAAAGGGTTCTCGTTACATACCAGTAATCGCCCTGTAGTTCCCATCGGCAGTTTCCTCAGACAGCTCATACACGCGTGGTGCAACAGCCTGTCTCTTTGGTGGTGGCGGTAAAGTTTCCTCGCCACGGTTTCCCCGTTGATCAAGCTTTGGACATTCCCTCTTAAAATGTCCCTCCTTCCCGCACAAGTAGCAGGTCCTTGGCCCATTGCCATTGTCCATCCTTGGACAGTTTCGGATCTCATGGTCCTTACTTCCACAGCGTCCGCATGCACCCACGGCCTTCCAGCAAGAACCGCTGTGGTACTTTCCGCAAGTCTTGCACTCCCCATACTTGGGTTCAGACCTTGCGTTATCCACCTTGTCCCACTTCCTCTTTCGGTCGGTGGTTTTGGCTGGGTGAGTCGAACGAGAAGAAACTTTCTCGCGTTTGAGTTGTTTCTCTTCCTTTATCCCAGCTTCAATCATGGCCGCCCTTTCCACCACTTCCACGACCGAGTTAAAGACACCGTTCACGCAATGGTTGCGGATGTCCACCCTTAGTCCTCGGATAAAGCGACGTACTTGTGCTTTCTCATCCTCAATTTCCTTTCCCACAAAGCGCCTAAGGCGACTAAACTCAACGTCATACGCGCGTACCGTCATCTCCCCTTGTACCAGGTTCAGGTACTCGCTTTCCAGTCGGTCCCAAGCCTGCGGGGGAAAGAATTTCTTGTTGAATTCTATCTCAAAGTCCGCATAGGTTAGGACTTGACTACCTGTACGTTTCTCCACTGATACCCACCAGTCATGGGCTTCCTCTTCCAGGAAATGGACAGCAATGTCCTTTTGATACTCCTCCGGGCAGCGAGTGGAGTTGAAGTTCCTTACAAGTCGACTCCTCCACTCGTCAGCCACAATCGGGTCCGTACTACCCGGGATGTGTTTTGTCTTTAGCCTCGTGACATGCTCCAGTGCATCAAGGTAGTCCTTTCTCTTTCTCGGAGAATCTCCAGGACCTACCCCAATGGTCCCCGCAACAATCTTGCTACGTACCGTTGGTACCACAGGATCCGGTACCAACGCCTTTGTGAGCATGTCCAGCTGTGCCATCATGGCCTTCATCGTTTCCCACTGTTCCTGGGACGATGGTACAGCATTCGGTTGCCTATTCACGTCCGTAGCTCCGCTACTCTCCGGCTTATCATTATCCTGTTGTTTTTCTCCAGCCTCAGGTCCGGCTACAATCAGGGTGTCCGTGTTCCCTACGTCCGCATCGACCATAGTCTCCGCGTCCATGGTCCCATCGGCCACCTCCTTGCCTTTTCTTTTCTTTTCCTTGCTGCTCTTACCCATCTGCAAAATTATGCATTAGTCACGGCTAAATTAACAAACCGCAAACAGTAAGAACAACTACCGCGAGATCCCATGAAGCCGATGAGTGGTGATGCCCCAAACCCGCACTACCGGTCCTAGAACCAAGCATGCTCTGATACCAACTTGAAAGACCCCATCCCCGACCATCTATGGCCGGAGAGGTTCACCCGTCCCATTACTCTACTTAGTCATATTTTAGGGCCCATTCCTTTAAACAATGTTCGTTTGCACATTCTGTGATTCATACATAATCTTTATGATATAATACTTAGAGTAAATAAACATTCGATATTCATTAAGTAATCAAAGGATTCGATACAACTTATGAGTTTGCATAATAAGCTAGTACAAGCTGTATAATCGATCCTATCTACCCTTCACACCACCACTCATCTTCCCGGCCATGAGTCCCGCGCCTAAGCACTTCTTTTCCCACGATCACCCTCCTTTCCTGAAACCAAGTAGGCATCAATAACATTCCCTTTCTGATGTACATGTCATGCAATGCACGCTAGGTACTAATAACCGTCCAATACAGAGATCGGCCGGTAGAGAGTTATCCCGCGCATCAGTTCGGAAGGTGTACAGGGGGTCTGTACCGATCCTTGTCCAACCGCCAAGCCGCGTTTACTTTTCTCCGCCCGATTTGTCCGTACTTGGACACCCCAGATGGTACGCTGATCGGTAGGGAGGTAGCATGCGCATCAGTTCGGTTGGTTCACGGCGAACCTGGCGGTTCCCGATCCACTTCCGAGCCGCACCCCCTTTCCTCCGACCAACCGGACCATCCGAAGCATTACTTATGCTTATGTTTGATGCACTACCCCAATTCCCAGAGTCTATATGGTCGGTACTGTACCGTACCTCCGACACTTATTACCCTTCTCGCCGAACTCTTTATCTCTCGGATCCTTCTTCCTGATCTTTACTCGTACTCTCGAGTTTTTGGTGTATTTTTCTGAATCCGAACGTGTCCTCAGAACGAGAGGAGCGCCCCCTTTATATAGGGTCCTGGGCCGCGGTTTTGGCCCCAAAAGGCAACCTTCGGACGAATCCGTTCATTCAGTCTTGTTCGCTCATGTACGCTCGCCGTACTCGTTCGGCCATGGCCATTAGGCCATGCCCTTTCGGTCCCAAGCTCCCAGCTGGCCAGTGAACTGTCCACTGTCGTCCAGCTGGTCGAGCTGGGTCGAGCTGGGTCGAGCTCCCTGGCAGCTGGTCGAGCTGGCACTAGCTGGCCGAGCTGACCGCAGCTGGCCACATGCTGTCCAGAGCTGGCCAAGAGCTGTCCGGAGCTGGCCCAGAGCTGTCCGGAGCTGACCAATCCTTGTCCCATACTTGACTCATTTTCCCCCTTGACCGAGCTAACGAGTAGCTCTTTCCCGACTTGTCCGAGATCACCCTACCATCCCGGACGAAGCCATGGCATACGATCCTTCAGGATCGCGGGCGTTACAGGTAGCTAGGATCGATGATACAACTTGTACTAGCTTATTATGCAAACTCATAAGTTGTATCGAATCCTTGATTATTTAATCCAATACTCAAATGTTTGCTTTACTCTAAATTTAAATCATATAGACTCTAAGTACTGAATCTCATAATGTGTGAATGAACTTGTTTGAAGAATGGGCCACAAAATATGACTAAGTAGTGAGTAAGGTACGAGAGAACCTCACCGGCCATGCGATGGCCGGGATTGAGGTTTTTCAAGTTGGTATCAAAGCCTGCTTGGGTCTAGGACTAAAAGTGCGGGTTTTGGGTATTACCACTCATCGGCTTAATGGGATCTCGCGGTAGTTGTTCTTACTGTTAGCGGTTTATTTTCTTAACCGTGACTAAAGTGCATGACTTTTGCAGATGGGTAAGTGCAACAAGGAAAAGAAAAGAAAGGGTAAGGAAGTGGCCGATGAGACCACTGACGCTGCAGAGACATTAGTCGACGCGGAGGCAAGGAACAAAGACACCCAGAATCCACCCGGACCTGTGGCTGGAGAGAAAAAACCGTATCATGATAAGCCGGAGAGTAGCAGTGCTACGGGCGTGAATGGCAAACCAAATGTCGTACCATTGTCCCAAGAACAGTAGGAAACGATGAAGGCAATGATGGCGCAGTTGGACGTGCTGACAAAAGGCGTTGGTACCGGATCCTGCGGTACCAGCGGTACGTACGCAGTTTGTAATGCCCCCGAACCGCCGTATGGCCGGGCGGACCACGGACGGCACCGGGACGCCACTATGGAAACGTTCACCAATGATCCGGCCGGGTGCAAGAACGAATCAGGACCCTTTGGCTAGTCCATCAGTGAGGTTCCCGACCACACGGCACATCCTTAAGGCTTTACAACCCTACAGACATGCCGTGCGTTGAGCCGACTTGGACAAAGTCTATATCAGTACCACTCGCCCGTTTAACAGAAAACTGAATACTTTATTAGATGAAAAGAGTTTATTACTAAACCGATACCAAAAGATCTTAGAGTTTTTGGATAAGGCCTAGTGCCAAAGTTTGATTCAAAATAAAACATACTTGTATTTTACAATAAACACAAAATAAAACTACTCCAGGTTCCTATCGTTCACCACGCCCTCTAGTTCCCTCTAGGGTTACCTGCAACACAAATTATTATCATAAGTAATCTAGTATTACTTAGTGAGCTCAGGGTTCCTACAAAGAAATAATCCCCAACCCCAACCCCAACATCATACAACATGCAAGCAAGCAAACAATTTATAAGCAATCAACAAACACTCAACATCAATCATAGAATGGCATGCGAAAGATAATGAGCTACGCAAATTCATCTAACAAGCAAATACCACAACATGCAACAATATGCAACAACATGCAACAACACAAACTTGAATAAAAACAAGAAGTTTTAAACAAGTTTAATTTATGGGCCCGGTATGCTTCCTTTCCTTAACACCCCTTTGAACTACCGCATTACAACCACAAAGGCATGTAACCGGATTTTACTTAGAGCCACACCATCGTGTAGACAGCTTCGGCCAGGGTAGCGAGCCCAGTAACCTCCGAGCTCTTCGTAACCAACCCTACAAACACACGAACATGGGTTGCATATCGCGGCTGCATGTGGTACGGAATTGGAAGGATAGCAATACCCCAATCTTACTACGCTAGCCGGAATTTCTCGCGGACTAAAACGCATTAACACTTCACCAAAGTTGATACTTGAGTTTTTATGGTTTTTAAGCTCATAATTTTACAAGTATCTTAACTTATTTACCACCCTTGTTACTAGAACATTTCAAACTAGCAACCGGTGTAACCTCACAGCGCATGCATTTAAACAAGAAAATCACAAAAGAAATTCAAGTAAAAATGCAACTAAATGCTCATGCAAACCGTGCACTAGATGGATGTCTTTAATCCCCATCTAGCCCGGCAAAATATGTGCCTGAACTCACAGAAAACCAGCGATCATCTGACTTTCTTGATGAAGCTTCTCTCGCGGCACACTTGGATCTCCTCTTTTGTTGAAATCGATTTCCTTATCAATTCAACCTTGAAGCGGTCGATAGTTTCGTCTTGCTTCTTCCCTTCTTCTCTTTTGCGAACTCGCCCACTCTTCTTCACCTTCTCTCTCAATTTTCTCTCCTTACCCCTTGTATTCTTTTGCGAAAATGAGAAGGGGGAAGTCTTATTTATAGAGAGCTTGGGCGGTGGAGGTGGCCAATGCATGAGATGCATTTCTTCTTCCTTAGTGCATGTTGCTTAACACTTGTGAGTGTTTAACATTAACACTTGGCCACTAAAACTTTGTTGAATCCTCCACTAACTCCACTTTGAATTGTTTAATCCTCCACTAACTCCACTTTGAATAAAATATTCAACTCCCTTAGTGGGCTCTTTCCCACCCTTGGTTCATGTCTGCACATGTACTTGATCGTTCGGAGTCCGTCTGTACGTCTGTCCGTGCTCGTACGTCCGGTATGGTCCATGGTACATGCTACCATTGGCCATCTCTCGATTCGTCCAGAATTTCTCGGACATTACTTCCGTAATTCTTCTACCCTCCTTCCTTGCCTTCCAGTTGTGTCCCTTGCACGTCCTTGGACCAGGGGTTTTTATTTTTAATTTTACCCCTTGGTGAGGGTCATTACATTCTCCCCCCCCTTAATAGAATTCGTCCCGAATTCCATAGGGTTCCGATGATCCTGCTTCATCCTCTTCGACGAACAGCTGAGGATACTTCGCGTGAATTCTATCTTCATCTTCCCAAGTGATGACCTTACGGTTCTGCTTTCCCCAGAATACTTGAATTTGAGGAATGCTCCTGTTCTTCAACTTCCGAGTCCTCCTTTGCCCTATTCCAATCGGTCCTTCGAGGTAGGTGAGATTTGGCTCCAACTCCTCGATAGGCTCGGGCACAATCATGTTGGGATCTGGTACATGCTTCCGTAGTTGTGAAACGTGGAAGACTTTATGTAACCGCATAACCTCGGGCATAGATAGCCGGTAGGCTACCTCTCCAACTCTTTTCTCAATCCGGTATGGTCCAATGAACCTTACCGCAAGCTTTCCCACTTTACCAAAATGATCCTTTCCTTTCTGTGGTGCGACCTTCAAGTACACCATATCTCTGACTTCAAATTCCACTTCTCACCTTTTATGGTTCGCGTACTTCTTCTGGCGGTCCTGAGCTTTCTTCATGCTCTCTCGAATGAACTTGATCTTCTATGCGGTCTCATCAATCAGTTTGTGATTGAAGCTCGTCCTTTCTCCAACTTCCGTCCAACACATAGGCGTTCGACAAGGTCTTCTGTACATCGCTTCAAATGGTGACAGGCCGATACTCGTGTGATAACTATTGTTATACGCAAATTCGACTAATGGCAAATTCTTCTCCCAATTCGAAGACCATTCCAAAGCACATAGTCGGATCATGTCCTCTATGGTTCGGATAGTCCTTTCCGTCTGTCCATCAGTCTCTGGGTGGAATGAGGTGCTCATGTGAACATCTGTTCCCAAAGCCCTCTGCAAATCTTGCCAAAATATCGATGCACACTTTGGATCTCGGTCAGAAACAATGTTTGGTGGCACTCCATGCAGCTTCAAGATTTCATCTATGTTCTCCTCGGCTAAAACAGGCGTTTGGTTTGTACTTCTTACTGGAACCAAATGGGCTACTTTGGTTAAACGATCAACAACTACCCATACTGCGTCATTGATTCGTCCCTTCTTTATTGGTAGACCAGTAATAAAATCCATCGAGATAGAGTCCCATTTCCAAGTTGGTATGGGAAAGTTGCGAAGCAAACCTGCTAGCACTTAATGCTCTACCCTTATTCTTTGACATGAGTCGCATTGGCTTACCCATCTCGCTACTGCTCTTTTCAGTCCAGGCCAATGAAAATATCTACGCACGTCCTTGTACATCTTAGTGCTTCCTGGGTGTCCACTTAACGCTGAGCTGCGGGCTGCTCTCAGTATCTCCTCTCATAGTCCATTCCGGTCAGGTACAGTTATTCTCCCATTAAGGAGTAAGGTGTCATCATCCGCTAAATGGTAACCATTTGCATTCGGTCCGGCTAAACTCTTCAATTCCTCGATAATCTTCTTCAGGTTCTCGTCCTTGGGTTGCACTTCGCGAATTCGATGTAGTAAGCTCGCTTGAGTTACAGCTTGTAAACCCAACGGCTCACTAGATTCTCCTTCTAAGGCTAGAAGCCTTACCTTCTTCAATTCGTCGGCTAGAGATTCCACGTCTCTCTCGACATCAACTTGTGCTTTCCTTCGGCTTAGCGTATCTGCCACTACATTTGCTTTTCCTGGGTGGTATTGGATCTTCAAATCGTAATCGGCAACAAATTCCATCCATCTTCTCTGGCGCAAATTAAGATCTGGTTGCGTGAACAACTATTTAAGACTTTGATGATCCGTAAATACCTGGACAGCTTCTCCATACAAATACGATCTCCATATCCTTAACGCAAACACCACGGCTGCCATTTCAAGGTCATGGGTGGGGTAGTTCTCCTCATGCTTTCTTAACTGTCTGGAGGCATAGGCAATCACTCTATCCCCTTGCATCAAAACACATCCAACACCAACTCTTGATGCATCTGTGAACACAGAGTATGGCTGATTTGGCTCGGGTAGAGCTAACATTGGTGCTGTTGTCAATGCTCCCTTTAGCTTCCTAAAAGCTTCTTCCACCTCTTCGCTCCATATAAAAGGTACTCCTTTACCAGTGAGTTGTGTCAAAGGTTTTGCAATAGATGAAAACCCCTTTACGAATTTTCGGTAATAGCCTACCAGTCCTAAGAAACTTCTAACTTCGGACACTGAGGTTGGCTTCGGCCAATCCTGAATTGCGGCGATCTTTTCTGGGTCGGCGGACACGCCTTGCTCTGAAACTCGGTGTCCTAAGAATCCAATTTCCCTTTGCCAGAACTTGCACTTGCTGAACTTGGCGAACAACTTCATCTCCCTTAGTCTTTCCAACACTTTCTTCAAATGCTTTGCGTGCTCCTCTGCACTCCGTGAATATATAAGGATGTCATCGATGAATATTATCACGAATCGATCCAAATAGTCATGAAAAACTTCATTCATTAAACGCATGAATGCTGCCGGTGCATTGGTAAGTCCAAACGGCATTACCACGAACTCATACTGGCCATATCTTGTTTGAAAAGCAGTCTTCATCACATCTTGTTCTGCAATCAAGATCTGATGGTAGCCGGAGGCTAAATCAATCTTCGAAAATCAACTTGCTCCTCTGAGTTGATCTAACAGCTCATCAATCCGCGGCAACGGATACTTGTCTTTGATAGTTATGTTATTGATTCCTCGGTAATCAATACACAAACGCATGCTTTCGTCCTTCTTTTTGACAAATAGCACTGGGGCTCCCCATGGCGATGAACTTGGTCGAATAAAACCCTTCTCCAACAAATCCTCTAACTGAGTTTTAAGTTCAACCAACTCGGCTGGTGCCATGCGATATGGTGTTTTAGCAATCGGGGTAGCTCCGGGCTCAAGATTTATGGTAAAAGGATGATTCCTTGGTGGAGGCAATCCTTCTAACGGTCTGAACACGTCCTCATAGTTCCTGACTACGGCGATGTCCTCAACTTCCATGCCTTCCTTGTCATCTCCTCCCTTAGCGGTATGAGTGACTAGATAAACATTATCTTCTTCGAATGATCTTCCAATCCTTACTGCAGATGCGAAGTATGTCGTCTTACTTGGGTTAATTCCATTGAAAACTAGAGGTGTCCTTCCTCCAATTTCAAATACAACTCTGCTCCTGCTGCAGTCTATATGGGCTTGGTGCTCCGACAACCAATCCATTCCCAAAATAGCATCAAACCTTTCCAACGGCATCACTAGAGGATTCACCGGGAGGTTTGTATCCTGCAAGACTAACGACACTTCCTTGAACCATCTTCTTGTCTTCAGAGGCGGTTGATTACTAGCAGTGTAGACGTTGATGTTCACTTCTTCTTCCTCACACAAGTCTCCGAACTTGTCAGCCACTTTAGGAGTCACAAAACTATTGGACGCTCCCGAATCGAACAGTACATGTGTGGGGTTACCACCAACAACTAATGTTCCTAAATGCAAGGCAAATATAAGAAAAAAGCAATGCAAAAACTAATCACACAAACACTCACAAGAGAGTTAGAACCCAATCAAACCTGCTTGCTTCTTTGTTGGGGGTTCCTTCACTTGCTGCACTGGCTGGGCACGGTTCGCAGTTTGGGTGTTCGGTTTGGTCGGCTTCGATGGACATGAGGTCGCATAGTGTCCCATATCGCCACAGTAGAAACATGTGACGGATGACAAACTGGTATTCTTTGTTTCCACAACGTTTGGACAAGCTCGAGCAAAATGCCCAAGTTGACCACACATATAGCATCCCCTAGGATCCATGTTGTTCGTAGTACGTCCTCCTTGGTTAACAGTCATATTGACTTTACCACGGCCTGCGCCCCAATTTCGTCCTGCTACTTGATTCGCCTTCCGAAAGTTTACAATCTTATTCTGCTGAACTGGTTCCTTCTTTTTCTCTCGGGCCACAATCTCTTTTTCCATCTTGATGGCGTCCTCAACACTCACCGCTCTCTCATCCACTTCTGCAACGCTTCGGTATGTCACAGCGTGCAACCTTCCCTTTATATCTGTCATGAGTCCGTTAAAGAATCTCCGGGCCATAGCTAACTCATTGTCATTACCTTGGTACAAATATCTCCGAAGTCTTGTAAAAACTCTCCCATATGCTCAAACACTTAATTCACCTTGTTCCAGTCGCAAGAATTGATTCTCTAGTCGGTCACGCGACTCTGGTGGAAAGTACTTTTGCTCAAACTCCCTCTTGAATATATCCCATGATATAGTCTGATATCGATAGCGAGAAACCACGCTATCCCACCATGCACGAGCATCTTCTTCTAGGATTTTGACTGCGATTGGTCTTCTAAACTCTTCTGGACATCTTGACATTTCAAAGTTAGTCTCCAATTCTCTTATCCATGTGTCTGCTAGGACCGTGTTCGGATCTCCTTTGAATTTGGGAAGTCCTAGGTTCCTCATCATCATCACTAATTTTTATAAAATGATCTGATGAAGTTTCTGCTGATTGATTTCCTTGGTTCCGCTGCTGCTGCTGAATCATGTGGTTCAAAAGATCTTGAATCATCTTAAGTGTCTGCTGGGTCTCTGGTACATTCTACTCTCTCGGGCCTTCGCCACGAACTTGGTCTCCTCTTGGCATGTTCAGGTTCAGATTGGCAGTGAACTGACCAATCGATGAAAATCCTGGTGCTGGCTGGTACATATTCTCCGGCGTACTGTACCGAGTTGAACTTGATGGTGTGTATCTCGGCGTCGCGACAGATACATCCCATTCAGGCATATACATATTTGGTTGGAATATGCCTGGAAACGATTCCTCCCCTTGTTCGTCCTCAAACTGTGGACCCTATTCCTCCGGACCAAACTGTTGACTTGAACCCCTCCCTGTGTCCGGTGAAAAGTGCATCGATCTAGGCCTTTCGGATCCTTGATCAGACATTTGCATCCACGATCAACAAAGGGTTTACTTAATCCCGTCTAACCCTAAGTGATGAACGAACCGGATTATCCTAAGTGTCTATTGCGACCATTTTGACTCGATAAAACATTTGAAAACACGAGTAATATAGCATCATAACCATGCTCTGATACCACCGTTGTAACACCCCCAAACCGCCGTATGGCCGGGCGGACTGCGGACGGCACCGGGACCCCACTATGGAAACGTTCACCAACGTTCCGGCCGGGTGCAAGAACGAATCAGGACCCTTTGGCCAGTCCATCGGTGAGGTTCCTGACCACACGGAACATCCTTAAGGCTTTACAACCCTACAGAGACACCGTGCGTTCAGCCGACTCGGACAAAGTCTATATCAGTACCACTTGCCCGTTTAACAGAAATCCGAATACTTTATTAGATGAAAAGAGTTTATTACAAAACCGATACCAAAAGATCTTAGAGTTTTTGGATAAGGCCTAGTGCCAAAGTTTGATTCAAAATAAAACATACTTGTATTTTACAATAAACACAAAATAAAACTACTCCGGGTTCCTATCGTTCACCATGCCCTCTAGTTCCCTCTAGGGTTACCTGCAACACAAATTATTATCATAAGTAATCTAGTATTACTTAGTGAGCTCAGGGTTCCTGCAAAGAAATAATCCCCAACCCCAACCCCAACATCATACAGCATGCAAGCAAGCAAACAGTTTATAAGCAATCAACAAACACACAACATCAATCAGGGAATGGCATGCGGAAGATAATGAGCTACGCAAATTCATCTAACAAGCAAATACCACAACATGCAACAATATGCAACAACACAAACTTGAATAAAAACAAGAAGTTTTAAACAAGTTTAATTTATGGGCCCGGTATGCTTCCTTTCCTTAACACCCCTTTGAACTACCGCATTACAACCACAAAGGCATGTAACCAGACTTCACTTAGAGCCACACCGTCGTGTAGACAGCTTCGGCCAGGGTAGCGAGCCCAGTAACCTCCGAGCTCTTTGTAACCAACCCTACAAACACACGAACATGGGTTTCATGTCGCGGATGCATCTGGTACGGAATTGGAAGGATAGCAATACCCCAATCTTACTACGCTAGCCGGAATTTCTCGCGGACTAATACGTATTAAGACTTCACCAAAGTTGATACTTGAGTTTTTATGGTTTTTAAGCTCATAATTTTACAAGTATCTTAACTTAGTTACCACCCTTGTTACTAGAACATTTCGAACTAGCAACTGGTCTAACCTCACAGCGCATGCATTTAAACAAGAAAATCACAAAAGAAATTCAAGTAAAAATGCAACTAAATGCTCATGCAAACTGTGCACTAGATGGATGTCTTTAATCCCCATCTAGCCCGGTGAAATATGTGCCTTAACTCACAGAAAACCGGCGATGATCGGACTTTCTTGATGAAGCTTCTCTCGCAGCACACTTGGATCTCCTCTTTTGTTGAAATTGATTTCCTTATCAATTCAACCTTGAAGCGGTCGATAGTTTCGTCTTGCTTCTTCCCTTCTTCTCTTTTGCGAACTCGCCCACTCTTCTTCACCTTCTCTCTCAATTTTCTCTCCTTACCCCTTGTATTCTTTTGCGAAAATGAGAAGGGTGAAGTCTTATTTATAGAGAGCTTGGGCGGTGGAGGTGGCCAATGCATGAGATGCATTTCTTCTTCCTTAGTGCATGTTGCTTAACACTTGTGAGTGTTTAACATTAACACTTGGCCACTAAAACTTTGTTTAATCCTCCACTAACTCCACTTTGAATTGTTTAATCCTCTACTAACTCCACTTTGAATTGTTTAATCCTCCACTAACTCCACATTGAATTGTTTAATCCTCCACTAACTCCACTTTGAATAAAATATTCAACTCCCTTAGTGGGCTCCTTCCCACCCTTGGTTCATGTCCGCACATGTCCTTGATCCTTCGGTGTCCGTCTGTACGTCTGTCAGTGCTCGTACGTCCGGTACGGTACATAGTACATGGTACCATTGGCCATCTCTCGATTCGTCCAGAATTTTTCGGACATTACTTCCGTAATTCTTCTACCCTCCTTCCTTGCCTTCCATTTGTGTCCCTTGCACGTCCTTGGACCAGGGGTTTATATTTTGAATTTTACCCCTTGGTGAGGGTCATTACACAGACCATCGAAGTTAGTCCTGGAGATTCTCCGAGAAAGAGAAGGGACTACTTGGATGCGTTGGAGCATGTGTCGAGACTGAATACAAAACATTTTCCTTGAAAGTTCGGATCCAATTGTGGCTGACGAGCAGAGGAGTCGACTTGTAAGGAATTTCAATTCCACTCGCTGCCAGGAGGAGTATCAAAAGGACATTGCTGTCCATTTCCTTGAAGAGGAAGCACATGACTGGTGGGTGACAGTTTTGAAACGGAAAGGTGGTCAAGTCCTAACCTTTGCGGACTTTGAGGAGGAATTCAACAAGAAATTCTTTCCGCCGGAGGCATGGGACCAACTGGAAAGTGCGTACCTGAACTGGTACAAGGGGATATGACGGTACGTGCATATAATGATGAATTCAGTCGCCTCAGGTGTTTTGTTGGAAAGGGAATCGAGGATGATAAAGCACAAGTCCGTCATATTATCCGCGGGCTAAGGGTGGACATTCGCAATCATTGCGTGAACGGTGTCTTTAACTCGGTCTTGAAAGTGGTGGAAAGGGCGGCCATGATTGAAGCTGGGCTGGAGGAAGAGAGACAACTTAGATGCGAGAGGGTTTCTTCGCGTTTGACCCACCCAGCCAAAACCACTGACCGAAAAAAGAAATGGGACAAGGTGGATAACGCAAGGTCCGACACCAAGTATGGGGAGTGTAGAACTTGTGCGAAACACCATAGTGGTTCGTGCTGGAAGGTCGTTGGTGCATGCGGTCGCTGTGGGAGTAAGGATCATGCGATCCGGAACTGTCTTAGGATGGATAATGGTGATGGGCCAAGGTCTTGCTACTTGTGTGGAAAAGAGGGACATTTTAGGAGGGAATGTCTGAAGCTTGACGTGGGCCTTGTACTTCCCCAACCAGTCCATCCCCAAGATAACATCATGTTTCATGAGTGGAACGATGATCAGGGTAGTAGGCATATCGACACCATTGACAATCACTAAGATTCCTTGAACCATACCGGACGAGTACATCGCCTGCCCGCCAGCTGCTCGGACCGTTCCATATCTAGTGTTTGGTTCTTTATTGAACCCACCTTTCCCTATCATTTCAGGGCTCACAA
This sequence comes from Camelina sativa, assembly GCF_030686135.1. Classification (NCBI taxonomy): domain Eukaryota; kingdom Viridiplantae; phylum Streptophyta; class Magnoliopsida; order Brassicales; family Brassicaceae; genus Camelina; species Camelina sativa. Next base: position 194,061 of record NC_141883.1, read on the forward strand.
AACAATGTGTGGCCCCCCGAATCAAACAAGGTGTGTTTCCACACCACCTATACTTAAGGTCCCTACACATTCCTCTAGAATGCAAAGTACCCATATCCCCCTTTCACATGCATTATGATACTATGTAATGCACGAATTGAACTTAGAAAGGTTCTCACAACATACAAGTAATCGCCCTAAAATCCCCAGCAGCAGTTTCCCCAACAGTAGTTTCCTGTCTCTTTGGTGGTGGCGGTAAAGAACTCTCGCCACGGTTCCCACGTTGATGGTTTTGTCTTCCCACATCAAGTGTCGAACATTCCCTCTTAAAATGTCCCGCTTTTCCACACAGATAGCAAGACCTTAGCCCATCGCCATTTTCCATCCTTGGATAGTTTCGGACTGCATGATCCTTGCTTCCACAGCGACCTCATGCACTCACGACCTTCCAGCAAGAACCGTTGTGGTGCTTTCCGCAAGTCCTACACTCCCTATACTTAGCATTTCACCTTGCGTTGTCCACCTTATCCCATTTCCTCTTCTTGTTCGTAATTTTTGTTGGGTGGGTCGAACGCGAGGAAACCCTTTCGCGCCTAAGTTTTTTCTCTTCCTCCAACCCACCTTCAATCATGGCCCCCTTTTCCACCATTTCAATGACCATGTTAAACACACCGGTCAAGCAATGGTTACGGATTTCCAACCTTAGTTCGTGGATAAAACGACAAACTTGTGCTTTCTTGATAGACTTCTAGGTGAGGATCTATGCCCAAGGACACACTTTGCAAGGTCTTGAAGAGGGATGAATGAAATGATGAAGATGAATGGGTTAAGATGCAGAGGAATGGAGAGATGAACGACGAAGAAGGTGAAAAGGTGGATTAGCAGCGGATTGAAGGGGAGAATGAAGTGTACTTCTAAGAGAGATGGGGATCTCTTAGACTACAGAGAGATTGAAATATTTTGCTAAAATCAGAATCATTAGCATACAAGTCTTTTATTTGCTCAAAACCCAACAATCTTGCATCCAAAGAAGTAAGCAAAACATACCTTCGAGATAATGCCTCGGCTACAACATTATCTTTACCTTTTTTGTACTTGATCACATATGGGAAAGTTTCTATGAATTCGACCCACCGCGCATGACGTTTGTTGAGCTTTTGTTGACCCTTTAAATTCTTAAGAGACTACTGGTCCGTATGAATGACGAACTCCTTTGGCCATAGATAGTGCTGCCAAGTTTGTAGTGCTCGAAATAATGCGTAAAGCTCCTTAACGTAGGTCGGATAGTTGAGTGTCGCTCCTCCTAGCTTCTTACTGAAGAAAGCTATGGGCTTATGATCCTGCATCAAAACAGCTCCAATACCTATCCCGGAGGCATCACACTCAATCTCAAAAGTTTTCATAAAATTAGGAAGAATTAAAACAGGGGAATTAGTAAGCTTCTCTTTCAAGGCCTGGAAGGCGTTTTCTTGTGCAGCTTCCCATTTGAACCCAACGTCCTTTTTAATGACTTCCGTAAGCGGGACGGCAATAGTGCTGAAATCCTTGACAAACCGTCGGTAGAATCCTGCTAAACCGTGAAAGCTTCTCACCTCGCTCACATTTGTAGGACTTGGCCATTCTTTGATTGCCTTGACTTTCTCCTCATCAACCTTGATTCCATCTGCACTCACAACAAAGCCTAGGAAAACAAGATTATCTGTGCAAAAGGTACACTTCTTAAAGTTCGCATAAAGCTTTTCCTTCCGAAGCAAATCCAAAACAAGTTTAAGATGCATGACATGATCCTCCAAATTTTTGCTATAAACCAAGATGTCATCAATATAAACCACAACATAAATTCCAATATGCTTCCTAAGGACATGATTCATCAATCTCATGAAAGTACTAGGCGCATTAGTTAACCCAAACGACATGACTAACCATTCATATAACCCTTGTTTAGTTTTAAAAGCCGTTTTCCACTCATCACCTTCTTTCATGTGAATTTGATGATAACCACTTTTAAGATCAATTTAAGAAAAGATGCTAGAACCATGCAATTCATCAAGCATATCATCTAATCTAGGGATAGGGTGGCGATACTTAACCGTTATGTTGTTGATGGCTCGGCAGTCCAAGCACATTCGCCAACTCCCATCTTTCTTTGGTACTAGCAACACTGGAACGACACATGGACTCATGCTTTCTCGAATATGTCCTTTGTCCATCAGCTCGTTCACTTGTTTCTCAAGTTCTTTTGTTTCGGTTGGGTTGGTGCGGTAAGCTGGTTGGTTTGGTAAAGCGGCTCCCGGCACAAAGTCAATTTGATGCTCGATCCCTCGGATAGGTGGTAAACCAATGGGATTGTCCTCCGAAAACACATCCTTCTACTCTTGCAAAACCAACTCAATCTTACTCGGTAGCACCGGTACAGGGTTAGTTGAACAAGCAAGGGTTTCTTTGTAAACAAGTAGTAAACTATTGTGACTTACCTTGCTCTTACCCTTTGTATCGATTGGTTCCGTTTATTTGGTGGTCCGCTGTTTCATGCTTAGCTGGTCTAGAAAGACTTCATGCAGTGTCATTGGAATGAGAGTTGTCTTTTGGCCATTGTGTTCGAAGGTGTGTCGATTGGTGAAACCATCGTGGTGAACTTGTCGGTCTGATTGCCATGGTCGTCCAAGAAGAATGTGGCTAGCGTCCATTGGTAATATGTCGCATATGATCTCGTCCTGATACTTACCAATTGAAAGCGGCACCTTGACTTGCTCCTTGACGGACATCTCACCAATTTCATTGAGACATTGTAGCGCATATGGTTTCGTATGTTTAAGCACTTCTAGGCCAAGCTTCTCAACCATAGTCCTGCTTGCAATGTTAGTATAACTACCAGCATCAATAATTAAACTGTATACCTTATCTTTGACTAAGCATCGCGTGTGGAACAAGTTTTCCCTTTGTGCTTGCTCCTCGGTTTTAGTTAGAACACTCAAAGATCTTCTAGCAACAAGCAACTCTCCTTTAGCTGGGGCTTCCGAACCCTCTTCCATTGAGTCGTTTTCCGAACGCTCTTCTTCAGATTCTACTTCGCCATTATCTTTAAGGATCATGATTCTTTTGTTGGAACACTCGCTTGCGTAATGCCCAAGTCCTTGACACTTAAAGCATCGAATATCTCTTGCCCTGGTGTTCACCTCCTTACCCTTACCTTTCGGATCAGAATCTATCGGTTTTGTCTTGACAAATGGCTTGTAGTCCTTCTGATAGCCGGGCTTGTCCTCCTTTTGATAACTTGATTTTCCTGAGCTATAGTTGGTCTTAGTGGTGCTTTAGCTGGATCGAGAGTTCTTCCTTTTGATTTGCTGTTCGAACATGACTGCCTTGTGAAGCATTTCCTCAATTTCCACATAGTGCTGGATTTCTCGGTTGAGACCTCCCATGAATCGTGACATAACAGCTTCACCATCTTTTTGAATATCGGCTCTTAGCATAAGGGTTTCCATTTCCTTGAAGTACTCCTCTACTGACTTGCTTCCTTGAACCAAATTCCTCAATCTCTGATGAAGATCACGGTGATAGTAACTCGGCACAAATCTTCTTCGCATGACAATTTTCAGCTGGTTCCATGTTTCGATCAGTGTATCTCTGGTACGTCTCCGGCTGGTAACAAGTTGATCCCACCAACTTAAGGCATCGTTGTAGAACTCAGTAGCAGCAACTTTAACCTTGTGGTCCTCAGTGAACCCTTGACAAATGAAGACTAACTCAATTTTCTGCTCCCACTCCAAGTAAGTATCCGGGTTGCTGGTTCCATGGAAGGCAGGAATCTTGAACTTTAGACCTCCCAAAGGATCTCTAGGTTGCGGTCTGTCTCATCGTCGTCTACGTTGACTGCTGTGAGAGGAGGCGTGACTGTAGTAATCTCTTGTCTCATCGTTTGGCCTTGGTTCCTCCTGGTTTTGCCTTTGCTGTTGATTTGCTCCTAGGTTGGTTTGATTCAAGTGAAGAGCACCAAGTTTTGCATCAAGCATGGTTGCCATGGCTGTTGTGACAGATTTAAGGATCCTCCTTTCAAGACTAGATGTAGAAGACTCTTCCTCTTCCGAAGTTACCATGGTACCTGCAAAGAAGACAAAGATCCACAAGTAAAAAGTTCCAAATACACGCCAATGGAAACGAATCTGGGACAAATATTAAAACAAAACCAAAATTCTCAAATCAATTTTCAAAAATACTAGACTCTTTTCTGGTTCAAAAAAAGTTGATTTTGTAATTTTTGAATGAGGAAAACATTTTATAAAATTCTCTCAAGATAGATAACAGATCTTAAAAAAAATAAAAAGTGACGATTGGAATCTCAAAACCTGGTTGCAAAGTGGCTCTGATACCACATGATAGACTCCTAGGCGAGGATCTATGCCCAAGGACACACTTTGCAAGGTCTTGAAGAGGGATGAACGAAATGATGAAGATGAATGGGTTGAAGATGCAGCGGAATGGAGACATGAACGACGAATAAGGTGAAAAGGTGGATTTGCAGCGGATTGAAGGGGAGAATGAAGTGTACTTCTAAGAGATATGGGGATCTCTTAGACTACAGGCTTGATTACAACTTAGATATGACACACTAAGAAGTAAACAAGTTGAGAAGATACTACACACTTCTCTGATCAAACAAGTAGAAAGAAGATTTTTGATTGAAATGTTTAATGGTTTGCAAATGAGAAATACATGGACTTTAAATAGAGAAGGGAGGACGAAGGAGAAGAGGATAGAAGAGAAGACAAGTGTAGATCATGCAAGAGGTCGAGCTCATGCAAGAGTCCACACTCATGCAAGCTTATGCACAATGTCTTGGAAATTACAAAAGCAATAAATGCAAAAGAGATAGAGAAAAAGGGGGCTTGAAAATGTTACTTAGGCCTCATTAAAAACCTTGTCAAGAAAACCCAATGGGACAAAACTTGACAAGGGAAAAAGAGTGCATAAGCAACACTTTACCCTTTACCGAGCACCTTGAGCTGTGATCATTGTGAAAGTGGTTTCAGCCACGTCTTCTAGCTTCTTGTCCAACTCCATAAGTATTCCATTGATGGCTTGGTTGAACCTCTTTGACCGTGACCTTGTTAGAGGACCCGCCGGGACAATCAATGCTTCCTCCGCTGCTTCCGCTGGTACAAGGTACTCCTCCGATGCTTCCTCTGGTTCAAGCTGCTCCTCACGTCCATGTTCTTTGGTTGAGCTGTCCATGGTCTCATCATTTCTCATCCTCAATATTCTTCCCAACTTAGCACCTAAGGCGTCTGAATTCAACATCATATGCACGCACCATCATATTCCCTTGTACCAGGTTCAGGTACGCACTTTCCAGTCGGTCCCATGCCTCTGCGGGAAAGAATTTCTCGTTGAATTCCGCCTCAAAATTTGCAATGGTTAGGACTTTACTAACTGTTCGTAACACAACCATCAACCACCAGTTATGGGATTTCTCTTCAAGGAAATGGATGGCAATGTCCTTTTGATACTCCTCCGTGCAGCGAGTGGAATTAAAACTTCATACAAGTTTACTCCTCCACTCATCAGCCATGATCAGACCGAACTCACTAAAAATGTTTTGTCCTCAGTCTCGTGACATACTCCAACGTATCAAAGTAATCCCTTCTCTTTTTCGGAGAATCTTCAGGACTTACTTCGGTGGTCTCCGTAACAATCTTGCTACGCACCGCTGGTACCACATGATCCGGTACCAATGCCTTTGTGAGCACGTCCAACTGTGCCATCAATCCCTTCATCGTCTCCCATTGCTCTTGGGATGATGGAACCACATTTGGTTGCCCATTTGCGTCAGTTGCACCACTACTTTCCGGAATATCATTATCCGGTTGCTTCTCCCCAGCCACAGGTCCGGTTGGTTTCTGGGCGTTCGTGTTCCCTGCCCCCACGTTTACTACTGTCTTTGTGGCGTCAATGGTCTCATCAGCCAGCCCCTTGTCTTCTTCCTATTTTCCTTGTTGCTCTTACCCATCTGCAAAACTCATGCACTTTAGTCACAGTTAAGTTAACTAAACCGCTAGCAGTAAGAACAACTTCCATGAGATCCCATTAAGTCGATGATTGGTGATACCCAAAACCCGCTCTACCAGTCCTAGAACCAAGCATGCTCTGATACCAACTTGAAAGACCCCAACCGCGTACATTCTATGGCTGGTGAGGTTCTCTCGTCCCTTACTCTCTACTTAGTCATATTTTATTGTCCATTCCTTAAAAAAAGTTCATTCGCACATTCTGAGATTCAATACTTAGAGTCTATATGATTTAAACTTAGAGTAAAGCAAACAATCAGGTGTTGTATTAATTAATCAAAGGATTCGATACAACTTATAATTTTCCATATAAGCTACTACAAGCTCTATAATCGATCCTAGCTACCCTTAACACCACCACTCATCTTCCCGACCATGAGTCTCGCGCCTAAGAAATTCTGTTTCCACGATCACTCTCCTTCCCTGAAATCCAAGTAGCCATCAATAACATTTCCCTTAGGTCGTACACTGTCATGCAATGCATACTCAGTAATAATAGCCATCCAGTACGGCAGTTGGTCGGTAGAGAGTTATCCCGTGCATCAGTTCGACGGTGTACCAAGGTATCTATACAGATCCCTGTCCAACCGTCGAGCCGCGTTTACTTTTCTCTGACCATACCGTCCCTACATGGACACTACGGGTGGTACGTTATTCGGTAGGGAGGTAGCATGCGCATCAGTTTGGTCGGCTCACGGTGAACCTGGTGGTTCCCGATCCACTTATGAGCCGCACCCCCTTTCCTCCAACCAGTTGGACAACCCGAAGCAGTATATATGTTCATGTAGATGCAACTACCCCATCCCTTAGAACCCATATGGTCGGTAATGTACCGTATCTCCGACCCTCAAACCTTACTTGTCGAACTCTTGGCCTCGGAAACCTTCTTCTCTATTTTATACTCGTTCTTTTCAAGTTTTTGTTGTGTTTTTTGTTTCCAATGGTGTGTTTGGAATGAAGGTCGCGCCCTGTATAAATAGGGTCATGGCCGAAGTCTAGGCCACAAAAGGCACCTATCTGACAGAACCATACGTTCACTTCCGTTTGGTCGTGCACGTTCGCCCATGCCTATTCGATCACTGCATCCCTCCAACCTGACCGCTCACGAGCTCCCCAGCTGACCTTTACAGTGTCAACCACCGTCCAACTGGTTGAGCTAGGTTTCTCCTTGGCAGCTGGCCGAGCTATTAGTAGTTGACTGGCAGCTGGTCGAGCTGGCCCTAGCTGGCCAACAGCTAGTCGAGTGATCGTCGAGCTGTGCGTAGCTAGTCGGCAGCTGGTTGAGTGTTGTTCAATCCTTTTTCCCATACTTGGCATGTTTCCTACCAAAACCAAATAATAAAAGAACCTTCTAGAAAACATTACTAACATCACACTTGCATTCCAATAGCTTGTAAACACCAATATGCTGTTGCATCACCTCGCAACAATATCCCCTTCACTCAATGGTAACCTAGGGCTAACATGGCCGCCATCGTCAACTCTGGCGCAACACACCACATTACTTCCGACCTTAACAACCTCTCGCTGGACCAGCCCTACACTGGTGGTGATGATGTCGTAATTGTTGATGGATGATATCTTGTGTTTTTGTTGGCTTTTAAGCCTTGTTTTGGATAGTTTTGATGCATAATCTTTTCATTCTAGGTTTTTTAGAAGCATTTGCATCTAGTGTGTTATTTCTCAGGTTCTTGGAGTAACCTCACCACATTTGGAGCATTTGGACTTGTTTTGATGCAAAGCACCAAAGAGGAGTGAAGTTGGAGAAGTGACAAGACCAGGAACCACACACGGCCAAGATCATCGGCCAAACGTTGGTTGTGTGCAGCCATCGGTCACTTGACGCGGCCAAACCTTGGCCGATCGAGCTCAAGGCGATGAAGGACAATAGACACCCACAGCCAAGATCATCGGCCAACAGCCTGCCGATCGAATCCTCCACGCCAAGGACAGGAGCCATCAGCGGCCACCACCATCGGCCAGAAGCTGCCCGGCTGTCCCAATCGGCCACCACCATCGGCCAGAAACTCCCTGGTTTTCTCGATCAGATGAAGCATCAGGGACCATCAGCGGCCACTCCCATCAGCCAGAAGGTGACCGGTTGACACCATCGGCCTTGCCAATCGGTCAAGCTGTACCCGAAGCCGCCTTAGTCCACACTTGTTTTTGGTTTATTCCGCGTTTGACCCAGTTTGTTTTGGGTTGACCCGGGTCCTTTTCTATTTTCCTATAAATACTCTAACCATATTAAGGGGAGACTTCTCTTTGTTTTATCTTTTGTTTAGCAGCTTTTTAGGGTTCTTAAGCTTTCTTACTCTTGGTTTGTTGAAAGATTGAGTACTTCTAAGTTTTTAATATCAAGTTCTTATTTATTTCTCCTAATCTATAATCTCTTATTATGATTTCACAAAGATCAAACTCTTTCCTTTGTGTGATCATGATGATGAGTGAGTAGATCTCTAGAACTTTGGGCTAGGTAGATTAGGGAGATAAATGAATGATCTTTGATGTCTAAGGCTTTATTTATGAGTTTCCTATCTTGTTTAGTGTTAATAATGCTGGATAGCCTTGATTAAGCTTGAATCTTGATATTAGGATTTCCATGCCCAGAAGGTGTTTGATGAAATTCCTGAATCAAACTATCCAAGAGCTTTTCATTCCTAACCAATGGAAATTGATGATTAGGGTGTTTAGTGGTATAAAGTCTTGATTTTAATGCATGCTTATCTTGTGATTGCCTTTGGAAATTGTTGATTATTGCTTGATTTGCATAGTATTTTTATCATGGAAGTGAATTGATTTACATAAGTGTTCTTAGGCTAAGGAATATTCTTGATTATTTGCTTAGATATCAAGGATTGTTTAGCTATCTTCCAAGTCATTTACCTTTCCCAAGGTTCACTTGTTTAAATTTGATTTCAAATCTGTTCTTAGTTGTGTCCTTGTTTGTTTTGGGTTTGCATTGTTTTGATTTTGTTTTCTTTTCTTTCTTTAATCTTTTTTGTTAGTTAAGACTGTTACAATAAACCAATTCCTGTTTTAAGTTTAGATTAAGCATCTTTGTGTACTCTTAGTGAGTTGATTAATGCAGATTGTGGATTGATAATTTAATTGAAGTAAAAATACTATATCAATGGATCTACTATGTCCATCACTCACATGGGTTACATGCTTCTTCCTTCTCAAACTAGAACTTAAAAATTGGATAAGGTTTTATTTGTTCCTAATATACATAAGAACCTTATTTCTGTATATCGTCTTTGTAACGCTAACCGTGTTTCCGTTCATTTCTTTATTGCCTTCTTTCAGGTGAAGGAACTGAGTACGGGGTCCCATTACTCCAAGGCCGAACTGATAGAGGGTTGTATGTCTGGCCAATGACAAATCTGAGGGTTGTGGCAATGTTATGTTCTTCTGGTCCAATAACAAGTCTCGTTTCATGGCATTCACGCTTTGGGCATCCTTCTCCCCCTATTTTTAAAAATAATTATTTCTACTTTTTCTCTTCCTATTGCTTTTTCTACTCAAAATCACTTATCTTGCTCAGATTGTCTTATAAAAAAAAGTCATAAGTTGCCATTTCCAAACTCTTCTATAACCTCCAATCACCCACTTGAGTATCTTCTCTCTAATGTTTGAATTTCTCCAATTCTCTCCACTCAAAACTACAAATTCTATTTTGTTCTTGTTGACAATTTCACATGTTATACATGCTTGTATCCCCTCCAACGCAAGTGTGATGTCGAAGGCGTGTTCCTCACTTTCAAAGCACTTGTTGAAAATCAATTCCAAACACGAATTATAACCTTTTTTACCGAAAATGGAGGCGAGTTTGTGGCTCTGCAATAGCTTCTCTCGACACATGGCATTACACATCTTACTTTGCCGCCTCAAACTCCAGAACATAACGGTTTATCTGTGAAACAAGTCTTTTTGTGGGTGTGGTGATGAATGATGTATGAAATGATGACTTATGAATGAATGGATGGCAGGGTGTTTCAATTCCCCGTATGCAATTGTAGTATAAGAGGTGTCAATCCAATTTGAGTGTTTGTGATCAATCAAGATGTGCATATGAGTCTAAGTCAAGCCAGATGTAAAGGTTGTTTGTCACTAACAATCCTATAATGAAATGTAAAATGCAGAAAGTAAAACTACAAGAACTAGGAGCTAAATGCAAATGGAACAGAAATGCAACTAGAGTGAAACAGGACAAACACAAATCATAAACACAAGTTCTGGGTTGGAACTCGAGCAAGCACTCGATCGAGTGCTGATCAAGTGCAGGGTCGAGCTGGACAAATACGCAAAACAGAGCAACACAAGAAAAACAGAGCAATACCAAAACGAATCAAACAACGATCAAACAACAGGATTTAAGCTAAGAAATCAATAAACAAGGAAGGTCTTGAGGAGGGATTCATGGGCTGGACTATGATTGAGGTCATCTAACTTGGTCAACAAATCTCAAACAACTTGAGCTAATCTCTAGACATATATTTCTAATACATGTTTAATTCACTCTCATGGCAAGAAACAATCAAACTCATGCATCTCTAGACTTGTTCTCACAAAGTAAATAATCTACACAAGCAGACATTAAGCAATATGTCAAAAATCAAACAAGACTTCTATTCTCTTAGCAAGCCTAATGATAGTCTCTAGATCTAGCCTTATCTATGCTCCTTAGACATTGGTGTGATGCTAAGAGGCTTGAAATCAGATCCTACCTCCTCAGATATAAGATCAGCATTAAGAACATCTAGCCTAGAAGAGATCTACAACAATCAAGCTTGACCAAATCAAACAAACCTCAAACACAATCCAGCCTAACCCATCCTCAAGATCCTAAGCAACTACTCACAAGACCACATGATGAACAACAAAGTCATAAACCCATAAAATACTGAAACTTACATCATTAGAAAGATAAATCAAAGATCTACAATATTGAAGAAAGAACCAAACTCAAATTCTCAATATTAAGAAAGTTATGAAACCAACAATATTGAAGAATTTAGTCTTTTTCTCCTTTAAAAGAAGTACAAGATCTAAGAAAAATAAAAGTGCAAAAGGAATAATTCTAAAAAAGGTAAAAACTAGATTTTTTGACTCTCTAAAAAGCTGGACTCTTTTGGTGGCTGCAGGTACAAGCCCTTATATAGAAAAAGTAGTGGAAGCCCTAAAAACGCTAAAAGACAAAATAGCCATGCGGCTTGACCAACTCGACCCGGTGCTCGGTCCAGTGACCAGTCGAGTTGGCTCCTCTTGTGCTCCTCCCACTCGGTCGAGTCCCTCTCAGCACACGGTCGAGTGTCTGGTCGAGTGGGCAGTCGAGTTGGACTCCGGACCTTGGTTCTTCAGCCTTAGCTCTCTTGCTTTCTCCTCATGATTGCTTCACTTCTCCTCATTGTTGCTTCCATGCTCCTTAAGCTCCAAAATCACCTGTTTATGCATGAAAAGATGCAAATGCAATGCAACTAAACTCTAATGCAAGAACAGTCCTAAAGCTATGCAATAATGGTCAAAATGGATAGCAAAAGATGCAAAAGATGTGAATATATTAAGGGAAAACAGGGTAAAATATATGAACATCAACACCCTCAAACTTATTCTTTCCTTGCCCTCAAGCAAATGATCAAGACATAAGTAGGTAGGTGAGGTTTGAAAGTGGGATCTCAGCTCCTAAAGCTTGCAAATAGACCATCTAAAATCAATGTCCAAGTTACTAGTACTATGATGCAAGTTGAATGAGTTGTACTTAAAGATTTTGGACAAGCATATCACAACCTTTACTGATTTGAGCCTTAGATGTCCACATGCATTCAAATAAACCATTTCCTTTAACATTCATTAATCAAGAACATGAATCAATTATATGCAATGCTTAAACTCATTTGTCTTGGTAGTAAAAGGTTTAGAGACAATGATGGTCTCTCTTTAGAGTGGGGCTTATCAATATCAAGGTTCTCTCACAAAAATGGATTGAGCTTTAGAAGAATGCTAAAGGTAAGAACACTTAGACACATACAAGAACAAAACCTTTTCTACCCAAAGGCACCCAAAGTGTTTATCCTATCAATCTAAACCCAATTGATCCTAGTGATACCCTTTAACTTCTTCTCTTCTCTTTCACCCTTTTCTCTTTTGATTTTAAAGTCTTAGGAGAGGTTTCTTATTTGATCTTTCTAGTAGAATGGGAGATTCTTACTTATTTGCTATGGTTTTCTTTTCTTCTTATTCTTAAGACATAAAAGCATTTTGCTATACTCTTCTTTTTCTTTCTTTATTTTCTTTGACTGAAACCATCTTTAAATAAAATCATACTTCCCATTCTTTCACTAGATTTTGATTTTACTTAAACACATTCCCCTCCTAAAGACTCTAACATTTTCTTTCTCTTTTCCTCTTTTCTTTTCTTTCTTTTTCAAACAACCAAATCCCAAACCCAACAATGAAATCACCTAGTCCTATCTAGTTTGGAAAATGCAAACTACAACTACACAAGGCATTATTCTTGTCAGTTCAAACCTAACACTTTATACCAAGCTCAATCCCAAAAAGGCCTCACACACTCAAGAATAAACATGGCTTGAAAGAAGGGTCGGTTAAGGGTATTGGAAACTGATTTTAATGATTGAATCAGCTACTTGGATCAACAAGAGTGGTAAAAAGGAGAAAGATGATCCAAATATGTATATGATATCCATGAGTTTTAAGCAATGCACACATTGATATTTAACAGTCAATATTAAGTTCTTATAAGTAGGAAATGGTGTCAAATCACAACATGCTTCAATTTAGACCAAATGCAATGCAGGAATTCAAGGCTTGGTTCAATCTTATGCTTCTAACCACTCAACTAGCATCAAAGTACTATTAACTTGGGCATTGATCCTAGTCTAGTGAATAAAACAAGCTAACAAGGCAAAACTCATCATAGATCCCTAATGCAAATATTATACAATCCTACATGAAACATGCTAAACAAGATCCTAATATATAATGCAAACTACATGAACACTCTTTTTTTTTTATAAAGATTTTTGCAAAAAATTTCAAATTTTTAGGGTTTTTCTATGCCTTAGATGCTAACATGATGATGCTAAAAATTTGAAATAAGAAAACAAAACACAACATCAAATGCTATCTCAAACCCTCCCCCAAACTTAAATCACACATTCCTCTGTGTGAAAGAAATTTGTAAGAGGATTCAAGATCGAAAACAAAACACAATATCAAATGCTATGGTATTTACAAGGGAAGGTGATAGTGGTACCTCAAGGATTGGAGAAGAAACTGTCCACATCCTCTTGCATGCTGTCAAAAGTGTAGTTGGGGTCTTGCTGATGACTTGGAGGTGGAGATTGGGGCAGCTCGACGATGGGAATCAACCCGGACTCGGTCGAGTACGTGCTCCAGTGGGGGGGTCGAGCTGGACCGCGAGTCTCCTTTTCTTCTTCCAGTTAAACTCCCTTGCTTCCCTGACCATGAAAACACCAAAACAAATATCAAAATAAAAAAAATTCTAATCATTATGTACATGGATACCTTAGGGACTTCCTCCCTAGTGAGCTTGTTTAAAGTCACTAAGCTTGACCTTTGATGCCTTTTTAGGCTTGAGGAGCATCCTTGAAACTGACTTTCTTTGTGGTGTGTGAATGAATGATGTATGGAATGATGATGTATGGAATGAATAGAAGTCAGGGTGTTTCAATTCCCCTTATGCAGTTGCAGTATAAGAGGTGTCAATCCTATCTGAGTGATTGTGAACAATTAAGATGTGCATATGAGTCTAAGTCAAGCCAATTGTAAAGATTGTTTGTCACTAACAATCCTATAATGAGATATGAAATGCAGAAAGTAAAAACAACTAGAACAAGATACTAAATGCAAATGAAACAGAATGATTATAATAGCAAGAACAGAAATAGACACTATGCTAATGAACTAATGCAAGACAAGTAATGAACAGAAAACTAAGTGAATGCAATAGAAATGAAACAGGAATGAAACAAGACAATCACAAATCAAAAACACAAGTTATGGGGATGAACTCGAGCAGCACTCGACCGAGTGTAGGTCGAGTACGTGGTCGAGCTAGACTTAAACGTGAAAACAGAGCAACACAAGAAAAACAGAGCAATGCTAAAACTAATCAAACAACAAGCAAGCAATGATATTTAGACTAAGATTTCAATAAACAAAGAAGGCCTTGAGGAGGGATTCATGGGCTGAGCTAATCATTGTGGTTATCTAACTTGGTCAACAAATCTCAAGCAAACTTTGAGCTGATCTCTAGACATACTATTCTAAGAAAAGTTTAATCCACTCTCATGGCACGAAACAATCAAACCTATGCAATTCTAGACTTGTTCTCACAAAGTAAAGAATCTACACAAGCAGGCATTAAGCAATACATCTCAAACCAAACAAGACTCCTAATCTCTTAGCAAGCCTAATGGTAAGCTCTAGATCTAGCCTTATCTATGCTCCTTAGACATTGGTGTGATGCTAAGATGCTTGAAATCAAACCCTACCTTCTCAGATATAGGATCAGCATTAAGATCATCTAGCCTAGAAGAGATCTACAACAATCAAGCTTGACCAAATCAAACAAACCACAAGATCAACCCAGCCTAACCCATCCTCAAGGTCCTAAGCAAACTACTCACAAGAACACATGGTGAAATATGTCAAAAACCCAGAAAATAATGAAACTTGCATCATTAGAAAGATGAAACAGAGATCTACAATGTTGATGAAGAAATAAAACTCGAAATCTTAATATTTTGAAAGTTATGAAACAAACAAAATACAAGGATCTAGTCTTTCTTTCTTAAACAAGTACAAAATCTAAAATAAAAGAAAAGTGCAAAAGGAATAAAATCTAAAAAAGGTAAAAACTAGGTTTTAGACTCTCTAAAAAGCTGCACTCTTTGGTGGCTGCAGGTACAAGGGCCTTATATAGGAGGTGAGGTGGAAGCCCTAAAAATACAAAAAGTCAAAGTAGTCAACGGCTCGGTCAACTCGACCAGTGCTCGGTCGAGTGGCTGGTTGAGCTGGCTTCTCTCGTGCATTCTCCACTCGGTCGAGTCCTCCTCAGCACACGGTCGAGTGGTGGTCGAGTGGGGCGGTCGAGTTGGACTCCGGACCTTGATTCTACAGCCTTAACTCTCTTGTTTTCTCCTCAGGACAGCTTCACTTCTCCTCAGCATTGCTTCCATGCTCCTTAAGCTCCAAAATCACCTGTTTATGCATGAAAAGATGCAAATGCAATGCAACTATACTCTAATGCATGATTAGTCCTAAAGCTACACAATAATGGCCTAAATGGATAGCAAAAGATGCAAAAGTTGTGAATAAACTAAGGGAAAACAAGGTAAAATATATGAACATCAACACCCCCAAACTTAGTCTTTGCTTGCCCTCAAGCAAATAATCAAGACAAAAGAAGGTAGGTGAGGTTTGAAAGTGGGATCTCAGCTCCTAAAGCTTGCAAATAGACTATCTAGAATCAATGTCCAAGTTACTAGTACTATGATGCAAGTTGAATGAGCTATACTTAAAGACTTTAGACAAGCATATCACAACCTTTACTGATTTGAGCCTTAGATGTCCACATGCATTCAAATCAACCATTTCCTTTAACATTCATTAATCAAGAACATGAATCAATTATGTGCAATGCTTAAACTCATTTGGCTTGGCAGTAAAAGGTTTAGAGACAATGATGGTCTCTTTTTAGAGTAGGGCTTATCAACATCAAGGTTCTCTCATAAAAAATGGATTGAGCTTTAGAAGAATGCTAAAGGTAAGAACACTTAGACACATACAAGAACAAAACCTTGTCTACCCAAAGGCACCCAAAGTGTTTATCTTATCAATCTAAACCCAAATGATCCTAGTGCTACCCTTTAACTTCTTCTTTTCTTTTTCACCCTTTTCTCTTTTGGTTTTAAAGTCTTAGGAGAGGTTTCTTATTTGATCTTTCTAGAGGAATGGGGGATTCTTACTTATTTGCTATGGTTCTCTTTTCTTCTTATTCTTAAGACACATAAGCATTTTGCTAGACTTCTCTTTTCTTTCTTTCTTTTCTTTAACTAGAACCATCTTTAAACAACCTTATTCTTCCCATTCTTTCACTAGACTTTAAATTTTCATAAACAAATCCCCCTCCTAAAGACTCTAACCTTTTCTTTCTCTTTTTCCTCTTTTCTTTTCATAACAGCCAAGTCCCAAACCCAACAAGTGAACCACCTAGTCCTATCTAGTTTGAAAAATGCAAACTAGAACTACACAAGGCTTTACTCTTGTCAGTTCCAACCTAACACTTTCTACCAAGCTCAATCCCAAAAATAGGCCTCACACACACAAGAATAAACATGGCTTGAAAGAAGGTTTGGTTTAGGGGTAGGGGAACTGATTCTAATGATTCAATCAGCTACTTGGATCAACAAGAGTGGTAAAAAGGAAGAAGATGATCCAAATATGTATATGGTATCCATGAGTTTAAAACAATGCACACATTGATAATTGAAAGTCAATATTAGGTTCTTATAAATAGGAAATGGTTTCAAATCTCAACATGCTTCAATTTAGACGAAATGCAATGTAGGAATTCAAGACTTGGTTCAATCTTATGCTTCTAACCACTCAACTAGCATCAAAGTACTATTAACTTGGGCATTGATCCTAGTCTAGTGAATAAACAAGCTAACAAGGGAATACTCATCATAGATCCCTAATGCAAATACTATACAATCCTACATGAAACATGCTAAACAAGATCCTAATGTGCAGTGCAAACTACATGAACACTCTTTTTTTATAAAGATTTTTGTAAAAATTTTCAAATTTTTAGGGTTTTTCTATGCCTTAGATGCTATGCAAGTACTAACATGATGATGCTAAAAATTTGAAATAAGAATCACAAAACACAATGTCAAATGCTATCTCAAACCCTCCCCCAAACTTAAATCACACAGTCCCTGTGTGAAAGAAATTTGATTGAGGATTCAAGATGAAAAACAAAAAACAAAACACAATATGAAATACAATGATATCTACAAGTGAAGGTGATAGTGGTACCTTAGGGATTGTGGAAGTAGTTGTCCACATCCATCTGCATGCTGTCATAGGAGTAGTTGGGGTCTTGTTGGTGACTTGGAGGTGGAGATTGGGGCAGCTCGACGATGGGAATCGACCCAGACTCGGTCGAGTACGTGCTCGAGTAGGGGGGTCGAGCCGGACCACGAATCTTCTTTTCCTCTTCTATTTGGTCTCCCTTGCTTCCCTGATCATGAAAATACCAAAACAAAAATCAAAATACCAAAAACCTTAAACAATATGTACATGGATACCTTAGGGACTTCCTCCCTAGTGAGCTTGTTTAAAGTCACTAAGCTTGACTTTGGTGTCCTTTTTAGACTTGGTTTAGATACCAAGGAGGTGATGAAATCCTCCCTGGAACCTCTTGATCACTGTGAAGTTGATCCTTGATCACCTCACCCTTAACACACAAACCATGTTTCTTCTTGATTTTGAGCCTTGGTCTTGCCTTCCTTAAGGACCTCTTGTTCAGCTTAACTTGAAGATCCTCAACCATACTAGTCAACTCTTGAACTGACCTCTTAAGCTTTTCCACAGAATCATCTTGAAAGGAGAGCTTAGCCTTTGGAGTTGCTTCACCACTTGAACCTTCTTGACCTCCTTTGTCCTTGATAGTAAAAGGTTGATCATCAATGGTAGGAAGGTTGGTTGGGTTATAGATGTTAAACTTCATGGCTATATCTTCAGCAATGTTCAAGGTCACAAGACCCTCTTTGACATCAATAACTGCTCCAACAGTTGCTAGGAATGGCCTTCCAAGAATGATTGGATCTTCAGGTTCCTTGTCCATCTCCAACACCACAAAATCAGTGTGAACCCTTGCCTTCCCTATCTTGACTGGGACATTCTCCAACCTTCCAACTATCTCCTTGTTTGACCCATCAGCTAGACATATATGAAGGTTGGTGGATTTGAAATCAGTTCTCCCAAGCTTTTGTGCTATGGAGTATGGCATCACACTTGTTGAAGCTCCCAAATCACAAAGGCATTGGTTGTAGTGAAGATAGCTAAGTGTGCAAGGCAGATAGAATGGACCTGGATCCTTAAGCTTGATTGGAATGATAACTCCTCCAAGGTCCTCAAGATCCTTCTCATCTTGAGCTTCAGCCTTCTTCTTTGACAAATCAAGCAAAAAATCTTTGTAGAGAGGATATGGATCATACTGTTCCAAGGCAGGTCCTCTCTCTTCTTCTTGGTAAGCAATGGTGATCTCTTGTACGGCCAACACTTCCTCAACCACAGCTTCTTCCTTTAAAACCCTCTCTTCTTCTTGTTGCTTAGCCATCATCTCCTTTCTCTCAATGATTTCCCTAAGCTCCTTAATCTTTTGTGCCTTGAAACGTCCTGGGAATGGAAGAGGTGGCTTGTAAGCAGGAGGAATGTACTTAGCAGGCTTGACAGCTTCTGAGTCTACAACTCGATCGAGTGGCTGTTCGAGTACTTGGTCGAGTGCAATAACGGACTCCAGTTGCTTTGCACAAACGTCACTTGGGGCTTCAGTAACTAATGAATTCCCCCAAACTTGGACTTCACTGTCCTCAGTGACTTCCTCATCAGAGATATGAATGGCTTTTGTAGTGAACTCCCTTGGATTTTGAACAGCTTTTCCAGGGAGTTGGTTGGGTTTAGGAGCTGAAGTAGAGGCAATGTTACTCTCCATATACTTCATTCTGGAGTTGAGACCTTCAAACTTCATGTTCAGATCATTGTACTGTGATGTGAGCCTTTGATTCAACTCAGCAAACTGCTTGGCTTCCTCAATCTTGCCTTGTGTTTGCCCAATCAACAACTGTTGCATCATTGCTCTTAAGTCTTGTTCCTGGCCTTGGTTAGTCTGAAACCCTGGTGGGGGACACAATTGGGGCTGGAACACTTGGTGTTGTTGCTTGGGGATGTAGTTTTGTTGCTGTTGAGGTTGTTGAGGTGGATAGACCTGGTCTTGAGGGTTGGCCACATTGGTGCTCCTATAAGAGAGATAGTTGTTTTTGAAACCTCCTTGGTTGTAGCCTTTGAATCCTCCCTGGTTTTGCAAGTAGCACAACTCAGCAAATTCAGGCTCCCCCTCTTGAACTGGAGCTTCCTCTTCACCAATGAAGTGAATGGACTTGGACTGGCTGAGGAGTATCTTGTCAAGCTTCTCATTGACCATCTTCAAATCCTTCTTATACTTGTCCTCTTGATCAGTTGAGGAGCTCCTTATGGTCCTATCATAGTCCTCATTATAATTGTCATCAGATTGAGCAAGATTCTCAACCAATTCCCATCCTTCTTCCACATTCTTGTTGAGGAAGTTGCCATTAGAGGCTGTGTCAAGAAGCATTCTTATCTTGGGAAGCACTCCTCTATACAAGGTGCTTAGAAGTGACTCATTGCTGAAGCCATGGTGAGGACACTAAGTTTGGAATCTTTTAAACCTCTCCCAAGCTTCACAAAAGCTCTCATTATTCCTTTCAGCAAACCCAGAAATCTCATTCCTCAGCCTAGCAGTCCTTGTATTGGAGAAGAACTTGGCCAGAAAAGCTTTCTTGCATGCATCCCATGTGGTGATAGCTCCAGTAGGAAGAGTCTTCTCCCAAAGGTGAGCTTTATCTCCAAGAGAAAATGGGAAGAGCCTTAATTTGAAACCATCATCACTCACTCCATTGATCTTAGTGAGTCCACATATTCTGTCAAACTCATCAAGGTGATCTAGTGGATCCTCCATTGGCAACCCATGAAACTTGTTGGCTTGTATCATTAAGATCAATCCACTCTTGATCTCAAAGTTATTGTTTGCTACTGAAGGTGGCACAATTCCAGCCCTTTGGTTGTGGGTATTGGGTGCATCTCCTGCACCAATGTGCCTTGGTCTTTGCTCATGGATAGCTGGTTGCTCCATGATGGCTTGACCTTGTTGTTGTTGAACTACTCTTCCTTCCTTATGTCTCAAACCCTTTTGTAGCCTGTGGATGTTGTCAATAGGCTGTTGAAGACTGTCTTTGCCTTTTGACCTTGTGTGCATCAACAAACTCTACTACAGATTCGAACAGGTACACGGTCGAGCGCAGGCTCGAGTGGGTGGTCGAGTCGACTGGGAAGTAATGGCTAATTGTATCCGGCTTCTGTCTCGATCAAGTGCTCGATCACAGCTCGGTCGAGTGGTGGTCGAGTAAGTGGTCGAGTGGGTACCTGAAACACAAAGTTATTGTTTAAACGAACTTAATCTTAGACTAATAATGATCCTAAATGTCACAAAACACACTCAAATGGGCAACGGCGCCAAATTGAAACTGACTTTCTTTGTGGTGTGTGAATGAATGATGTATGGAATGAATAGAAGTCAGGGTGTTTCAATTCCCCTTATGCAGTTGCAGTATAAGAGGTGTCAATCCTATCTGAGTGATTGTGAACAATTAAGATGTGCATATGAGTCTAAGTCAAGCCAATTGTAAATATTGTTTGTCACTAACAATCCTATAATGAGATATGAAATGCAGAAAGTAAAAACAACTAGAACAAGATACTAAATGCAAATGAAACAGAATGATTATAATAGCAAGAACAGAAATAGACACTATGCTAATGAACTAATGCAAGACAAGTAATGAACAGAAAACTAAGTGAATGCAATAGAAATGAAACAGGAATGAAACAAGACAATCAAAAATCAAAAACACAAGTTCTAGGGATGAACTCGAGCAGCACTCGACCGAGTGTAGGTCGAATACGTGGTCGAGCTAGACTTAAACGTGAAAACAGAGCAACACAAGAAAAACAGAGCAATGCTAAAACTAATCAAACAACAAGCAAGCAATGATATTTAGACTAAGATTTCAATAAACAAAGAAGGCCTTGAGGAGGGATTCATGGGCTGAGCTAATCATTGTGGTTATCTAACTTGGTCAACAAATCTCAAGCAAACTTTGAGCTGATCTCTAGACATACTATTCTAAGACAAGTTTAATCCACTCTCATGGCAAGAAACAATCAAACCTATGCAATTCTAGACTTGTTCTCACAAAGTAAAGAATCTACACAAGCAGGCATTAAGCAATACATCTCAAACCAAACAAGACTCCTAATCTCTTAGCAAGCCTAATGGTAAGCTCTAGATCTAGCCTTATCTATGCTCCTTAGACATTGGTGTGATGCTAAGATGCTTGAAATCAAACCCTACCTTCTCAGATATAGGATCAGCATTAAGATCATCTAGCCTAGAAGAGATCTACAACAATCAAGCTTGACCAAATCAAACAAACCACAAGATCAACCCAGCCTAACCCATCCTCAAGGTCCTAAGCAAACTACTCACAAGAACACATGGTGAAATATGTCAAAAACCCAGAAAATAATGAAACTTGCATCATTAGAAAGATGAAACAGAGATCTACAATGTTAGTGAAGAAATAAAACTCGAAATCTTAATATTTTGAAAGTTATGAAACAAACAAAATACAAGGATCTAGTCTTTCTTTCTTAAACAAGTACAAAATCTAAAATAAAAGAAAAGTGCAAAAGGAATAAAATCTAAAAAAGGTAAAAACTAGGTTTTAGACTCTCTAAAAAGCTGCACTCTTTGGTGGCTGCAGGTACAAGGGCCTTATGTAGGAGGTGAGGTGGAAGCCCTAAAAATACAAAAAGTCAAAGTAGTCAACGGCTCGGTCAACTCGACCAGTGCTCGGTCGAGTGGCTGGTCGAGCTGGCTTCTCTCGTGCATTCTCCACTCGGTCGAGTCCTCCTCAGCACACGGTCGAGTGGTGGTCGAGTGGGGCGGTCGAGTTGGACTCCGGACCTTGATTCTACAGCCTTAACTCTCTTGTTTTCTCCTTAGGACAGCTTCACTTCTCCTCAGCATTGCTTCCATGCTCCTTAAGCTCCAAAATCACCTGTTTATGCATGAAAAGATGCAAATGCAATGCAACTATACTCTAATGCATGATTAGTCCTAAAGCTACACAATAATGGCCTAAATGGATAGCAAAAGATGCAAAAGTTGTGAATAAACTAAGGGAAAACAAGGTAAAATATATGAACATCAATCCTGGAGAAGCATTGTGCACTTCTCAGGTGTTTCTTTTTCTCCCAAATATTTCTTAACTCTCTGACCATTGATTGTGAACTCACTACCATCCTTGTTGAGAAGTGTGACAGCTCCAAATGGTAGGATCTCCTTTATCTCAAAAGGGCCTCCCCATCTACTTTTCAACTTCCCAGGGAATAACTTGAGTCTTGAATTGTAAAGCAAAGCTTGGTCTCCAGCCTGTAGGTCTTTGATGAGAATCTTCTTTTTATGGAAGGCTTTAGTTCTTTCCTTGTTGATTTTGGAGTTTTCATAAGCTTCCAATCTGATTTCCTCAAGCTCATGCAATTCAAGGCTTCTCTTAGCTTGTGCTGTCTCTAGATCCAAGTTCAAAAGTTTGATTGCCCATAGGGCTTTGTACTCAACTTCAACTGGGAGATGGCAAGACTTGCTATAGACCAGTTGGAATGGGGTTCTTCCTATAGGTATCTTGAAAGCTGTTCTATAGGCCCAAAGTGTTTCATCAAGTTTACTAGACCAATCCTTTCTTGTTGCTCCTACTATTCTTGATAGAATGGCCTTGATTTGTTTGTTTGACACTTCAACTTGCCCACTTGTTTGGGGGTGGTAGGCTGTAGACACCTTGTGTTTAACTCCATACTTCCTTAGCATTCCTTCAAAGATCTTGTTGATGAAGTGTGTTCCTCCATCACTAATCACAGCCATTGGAATTCCATACCTTGGGAAGATTATGGTCTTAAAAAGTTTAAGTACCACTTTGTGATCATTAGTAGGGCTGGCAATAGCATCTACCCACTTGGAGACATAGTCCACTGCCACTAATATGTAGACATTCCCATTTGAAGGAGGATTAAAAGGTCCCATGAAATCAATTCCCCACACATCAAATATCTCAACTTCAAGAATTGGGTTTTGGGGCATCTCATTCCTTCTTGTGATATTTCCCATTCTTTGGCAAGCATCACACTTTGTGATGAACTTGTGAGTGTCCTTGAATAATGTAGGCCACCATAAACCAGCTTGTAGGAATTTCTGGGCAGTCTTGAAAGTTGCAAAATGGCCTCCATAAGTAGAACCATGACAATGCCCTAGCACTCCTTCAACTTCATTTTCTGCTATGCACCTCCTAAACAACCCATCTGATCCCTTTATGTATAAGTAAGGTTCATCCCAATAGTACCCATTGATGTTCTTGAGCAGCTTTTTCTTCTTATAAGGGTCCATATCTGCTGGGACTTCTTCACACACCTTGTAATTGACTATGTCAGCAAACTAAGGTAGATCTTCACTTTCAAGTGCCATCCACTCCTCCATCTCATCCTGCTCGATCGAGTGCCCAAACATACTCGGCCGAGTGCTTGCTCGAGTAGGCGGTCGAGTTGGAGGCCGAATTGTCCCAATTTGCATCAGTTTCTCCTCAGGCATTGAATCATCGATTGTAATCTCCTTCTCTATCCTCATTCTGGACAAATGATCAGCTACTCCATTCTCTATCCCTTTCTTATCAACTATTTCCATGTCAAACTCTTGGAGAAGCAAAATCCATCTCAACAACCTTGGTTTTGTGTCCTTCTTTGAGTAGATGTGCCTCAAAGCAGCATGATCAGTGTACACAATTACCTTGGACCCTACTAAGTAACTTCTAAATTTTTCAAAGGCAAAGACCACTGCTAGAAGCTCTTTCTCTGTTGTTGAATATCTTCCTTGAGTTTCATCCAAGGTCCTGCTTTCATAGTGAATAACATGCAGCTTCTTATCTTTCTTCTGTCCCAGAACTGCTCCTACTGCAAAATCTGAAGCATCACACATAATCTCAAATGGAAGATCCCAGTTTGGAGCTTGGACTATTGGGGCTGATATCAAAGCAGCCTTGATCTCCTTGAAAGCCTTCAAGCAATCTTCATCAAAGTTGAAATCAGTCTCCTTGCAAAGCAACCTTGTCAATGGCCTAGCTATCTTTGAGAAATCCTTGATGAACCTTCTATAAAATCCAGCATGACCAAGAAAGCTTCTTATGTCCTTGACTGTTTTTGGTGGTTGAAGTTGAACCATGACTTCAATTTTTGCTTTGTCAACTTCAATATCCTTCTCTGAAATCTTATGACCAAGAACTATCCCTTTTTCAACCATGAAGTGACACTTTTCCCAATTCAAGACTAGATTTGTCTCCTCATATCTCTTTAAAACCCTGCATAGATTAGTAAGACAAGAAGAAAAGGAATCTCCATAGACAGAGAAGTCATCCATAAAAACTTCAACCACATCCTCAATAAGATCATAGAAGATTGACATCATGCACCACTTGAAAGGTAGCTGGAGCATTACATAATCCAAATGGCATCCTTCTATATGCAAAGGTACCATATGGACATGTGAATGTTGTCTTCTCTTGATCATTGGGATGAATAGGAATTTGGAAAAATCCAGAATATCCATCCAAGAAACAGTAATGGGTATGATTGGCTAATCTTTCCAACATTTGATCAATAAATGGAAG
Source organism: Camelina sativa (assembly GCF_030686135.1). Taxonomy (NCBI): domain Eukaryota; kingdom Viridiplantae; phylum Streptophyta; class Magnoliopsida; order Brassicales; family Brassicaceae; genus Camelina; species Camelina sativa. Next base: position 218,734 of record NC_141883.1, read on the forward strand.
AGGAAAATGATCTTTCCTAGTAGCAGAATTAAGCTTCCTATAGTCAATGCACATTCTATGTCCTGTTATGGTTCTAGTGGGAATTAACTCATCACGATCATTCTTTACTACAGTGATTCCTCCTTTTTTAGGGACACAGTGTACTGGTGAGACCCAAGTACTATCAGAAATAGGATAGATCACACCAGCTCCAAGCAATTTTAGAATCTCTTTTTTGACTACTTCCTTTAGGTTGGGATTAAGCCTTCTTTGAGGTTCAATACTAGAGTAGGATTCATTTTCAAGGTGGATTCTATGCATGCAGAGACTAGGTGAAATTCCTTTAATGTCATCCAAAGTATAACCAATAGCTTTTCTAAACTTCCTTAGCTCAACAACTAGCAAATCAAGCTCTTTCCTACCCAAGTTAGCATTTACTATCACAGGATAAGTAGAGTTCTCACCTAAAAAGACGTACCTTAGCCCAGATGGGAGAGGTTTTAACTCTACTTTTGGTGCATTCAGTTCAGACCAGTCGTCTGTGGAGGACTCGGCAGTGCACTCGGTCGAGTAGTGTTGGTGCTCGGTCGAGTGTATGATCAAGTAGGTGGTCGAGCTATCCGTAATTGCTGTTTGAACTGACCAGACTTCCTCTCTTAATGCTGGTAACCCCTCAAAAACCTCTGGATGGTGTGATTCTCCACAGGAGTCCAATATATCTTCATAGGCCTTGGTTTCTTTATGGATGAACCCTTCCTCTCCACTTTTGGTCAAAACAGTTCTAAGGTGATCTTGTTCTGCTAGCTCTTCCATCAATTCTCCTGATAATTTGTCCAACTCTTCAACCCAAAAGACTTGTCCTCCAATTGTTGGTTTCTTCATAGCCTCTACAATGTCAAATGTCATTTTGAGGTCTTCTCCCAAGTTGAGATCAATCTTCCCTTGTCTCACATCAATTATTGCTCCTGCTGTAGCCAGGAAAGGTCTCCCCAAGATCAAAGGATCTTTTGGTTCTTCATCCATTTCCAAGACTACAAAGTCTGTTGGGACTTCCACTGCTCCAACTCTAACTGGTAGATCTTCCAAAACACCATGTGGTAATCTTATTGATCTATCAGCTAAGATCAGGGAGATGTTGCATGGCTTATACCTTGTAAACCCTAGGCGCTTAGCAACTGATAGAGGCATTGAGCTTATTGAGGCTCCCAAATCACAAAGGCATCTATTGAAGGTTAAGGGCCCTATAGAGCAAGGTAGAGTAAAGGAACCAGGATCTCTTAGCTTTTGAGGGTTCACTTGCTTTTGTTTTATGGCACTACACTCATGGCTGAGAATCACCATCCCTTGAACTTCTTTGATCCTTTCCATCACAGCATCTTTCAAGAATTTTTGGTAAGGAGGGATCATCACAAAGGCATCTATTAGAGGCATCCTAAGCTTAATCTCTCTAACTTGTTTGTCAAACAATGCCTTGTATTTCTCAGCCATCTGTTTCTTAAATCTTCCTGGGAAAGGTAGTGGAGGCTTGGTAAGGAGGAGGAATGAACCGGACTTCTTTTTCTTTGGAGGTAACTGAAAGACCCCGACCCGGACGTCCCAGTGTCCGCGGTCACGGCTTCCATTCGGCCCCATTCCCGGCCAAATATCCTTTTATTTGGTTACTTAGCTTTGGCTCGCGGCCATGATTTATAACCCCTTTACGCAGCAGAATATAACCCCTTTACGCAGCGGAATATAACTTTAACCTTGACCCATCCCTTTGTGCTTAGCCATACAACCAACCAACCCCACAGGCTTGCACTTATTAGGGATGGGGACATATAGTCCCTTCGGTTCACAGTGAACGGTTGCTCTACCGGCTTCCCGAACCACTCGTGTTCCCGAATCTTGGCATCGGACGTGCCATTAGTTGACCCATCGGTCATACCATTGTACGCCATCCACTTGTCAATCTTGGTATCAGCGCCTGCTCCGATCGAACGATCCGACCCCATAATCGAATCGCCGATCGACCTCCGACCAGGCCGATACTTCCGACAGACTCGTCGACCACCCGACCGATCAATCCAACCTTCGGCTTGTATTGTCGATCCTTTGATCACCCGATCCGACTAGCGATTGAATCACCGGTCAACCCTCGATCGATCCGTCCATTGACGTAGATCGTTGATAACCTTTTGATCGGTCCGACTCTATGATCTAACCGTCGATCATCCTGCGATTGGTTCGTCTCCCCGGACGAACCGCCGCCTATCCTACGATCGGATCGGCCCGCTTGCCGAACCGCCGCTCGTCTCATCGTACCTTCGATAGAGAGGTAGCATGCGCATCAGTTCGGACGAGTAAACTCGCCGAGCCGCACCCCCTTTTCTTCTTAGGCCTAGATGGACGATGGAAGGATGATGGTGTGTTGGAATGAATACCTTGCCCTCTATTTATAGTGCCCTGGCCGAAATCTAGGCTCCAAAAGGCACCTGTCCATCAAGGCCCTTCATTCGTGCACGTTCGGACATGCTTGTCCGTCCGTGCCTGTTCGGCCATGCCCGTTCGGTCATGCCTGTTCGGTCATGCCGTCCCATGACCGTCCACGAGCTTCCCAGCTGGCCCGGAGACTGTCCACCACCGTCCATCTGGCCAAGCTTAGTCGAGCTGACGCTAGCTGGACGCTAGCTGGACGAGCTGATACTAGCTGGCCTAGCTGTCCGCAGCTGGTCCATAGCTGTCCGCAGCTGGCCTATAGCTGTCCATAGCTGGCCTATAGCTGTCCATAGCTGGCCGATAGCTGTCCGCAGCTGAACTACTTGTTCATCGAGCTTGTTCAGCTCATTCAGCTTGTATTCCAGCTATTTGAGCTAGTAGCTTAGCTACTTAAGCTCATATAGCTATCGATTTCCTTAAAACAAACTGCCCCCCCTTTAGGATTGCGGGACGCGGGCGTTACAAGTCTTCCCCCCTTAAAATGAATTCGTCCTCGAATTCGGTGGGTGTAGAGATTCTCGACTTTCGTCCACTTGAGACTTGATCTATTCTCGATCATGCTCTTTTTAGGACTTGGTCATTTTCCTAGATCTACGTCTTCCCCGACGTGATCTATTTACCTTGATCTTGGTCACTCTCCGAATAGATCAAGTCTTTTCCCGACGCAATCGTTTCCCCTTGATCTTGGACAATCTCCGAATAGATCAAGTCTGTTCCTGTCCTAGTTCCGTCCCAACTAGGACAATTTCCCGACCTTGGTCCTTCCAGGACGCGGTCGTCATTTCCTGGACCGTTGGTCCATGTTCCTCTCGACCTTAGGTCGACACTTTCCCAACTCTCTGGTTGATGGGCTATGTGTTCGACGTTTTGAAAAATCGCTCGATTCACGAGCGCATCTTGGCGAACACATTCCCGTTCCCAAGCATGTTTTTGATCTTATAAGAGATTTCCATTTCGTCCGAACACATAGCACAATTGCATCGGTCCTCACAGGAGCGCGCATGCTCTGATACCAACTTGAAAGACCCCGACCCGGACGTCCCAGTGTCCGCGGTCACGGCTTCCATTCGGCCCCTTTCCCGGCCGAATATCCTTTGATTTGGTTACTTAGCTTTGGCTCGCGGCCATGCTTTATAACCCCTTTACGCAGCGGAATATAACTTTAACCTTGACCCATCCCATTGTGCTTAGCCATACAACCAACCAACCCCATAGGCTTGCACTTATTAGGGATGGGGACATATAGTCCTTTCGGTTCACAGTGAACGGTTGCCCTACCGGCTTCCCGAACCACTCGTGTTCCCGAATCTTGGCATCGGACATGCCATTAGTTGACCCATCGGTCATACCATTGTACGCCATCGACTTGTCGATCTTGGTATCAGCGCCTGCTTCGATCGAACGATCCGACCCCATAATCGAATCGCCGATCGACCTCCGACCAGGCCAATACTTCCGACAGACTCATCGACCACCCGATCCAACTAGCGATTGAATCACCGGTCAACCCTCGATCGATCCGTCCATTGACGCAGATCGTCAATAACCTTTCCGAACCGCCGCTCGTCTCATCGTACCTTCGATAGAGAGGTAGCATGCGCATCAGTTCGGACGAGTAAACTCGCCGAGCCGCACCCCCTTTTCTTCTTAGGCCTAGATGGACGATGGAAGGATGATGGTGTGTTGGAATGAATACCTTGCCCTCTATTTATAGTGCCCTGGCCGAAATCTAGGCTCCAAAAGGCACCTGTCCATCAAGGCCCTTCATTCGTGCACGTTCGGACATGCTTGTCCGTCCGTGCCTGTTCGGCCATGCCCGTTCGGTCATGCCTGTTCGGTCATGCCGTCCCATGACCGTCCACGAGCTTCCCAGCTGGCCCGGATACTGTCCACCACAGTCCAGCTGGTCGAGCTTAGTCAAGCTGACGCTAGCTGGACGAGCTGATACTAGCTGGCCTAGCTGTCCGCAGCTGGTCCATAGCTGTCCGCAGCTGGCCTATAGCTATCCATAGCTGGCCGATAGCTGTCCGCAGCTGAACTACTTGTTCATCGAGCTTGTTCAGCTCATTCAGCTCGTATTCCAGCTATTTGAGCTAGTAGCTTAGCTACTTAAGCTCATATAGCTATCGATTTCCTTAAAACAAACTGCCCCCCCTTTAGGATCGCGGGACGCGGGCGTTACAAGTCTTCCCCCCTTAAAATGAATTCGTCCTCGAATTCGGTGGGTGTAGAGATTCTCGACCTTCGTCCACTTGAGACTTGATCTATTCTCGATCATGCTCTTTTTAGGACTTGGTCATTTTCCTAGATCTACGTCTTCCCCGACGTGATCTATTTACCTTGATCTTGGTCACTCTCCGAATAGATCAAGTCTTTTCCCGACGCAATCGTTTCCCCTTGATCTTGGACAATCTCCAAATAGATCAAGTCTGTTCCTGTCCTAGTTCCGTCCCAACTAGGACAATTTCCCGACCTTGGTCCTTCCAGGACGCGGTCGTCATTTCCTGGACCGCTGGTCCATGTTCCTCTCGACCTTTGGTCGACACTTTCCCGACTCTCTGGTTGATGGGCTATGTGTTCGACGTTTTGAACAATCGCTCGATTCACGAGCGCATCTTGGCGAACACATTCCCGTTCCCAAGCATGTTTTCGATCTTATAAGAGATTTCCATTTCGTCCGAACACATAGCACAATTGCATCGGTCCTCACAGGAGCGCGCATGCTCTGATACCAACTTGAAAGACCCCGACCCGGACGTCCCAGTGTCCGCGGTCACGGCTTCCATTCGGCCCCTTTCCCGGCCGAATATCCTTTGATTTGGTTACTTAGCTTTGGCTCGCGGCCATGCTTTATAACCCCTTTACGCAGCGGAATATAACTTTAACCTTGACCCATCCCATTGTGCTTAGCCATACAACCAACCAACCCCATAGGCTTGCACTTATTAGGGATGGGGACATATAGTCCCTTCGGTTCACAGTGAACGGTTGCCCTACCGGCTTCCCGAACCACTCGTGTTCCCGAATCTTGGCATCGGACATGCCATTAGTTGACCCATCGGTCATACCATTGTACGCCATCGACTTGTCGATCTTGGTATCAGCGCCTGCTTCGATCGAACGATCCGACCCCATAATCGAATCGCCGATCGACCTCCGACAAGGCCGATACTTCCGACAGACTCATCGACCACCCGATCCAACTAGCGATTGAATCACCGGTCAACCCTCGATCGATCCGTCCATTGACGCAGATCGTCAATAACCTTTCGATCGGTCCGACTCTATGATCGAACCATCGATCATCCTGCGATCGGTTCGTCTCCCCGGACGAACTGCCGCCTATCCTACGATCGGATCGGCCCGCTTGTCGAACGGCCGCTCGTCTCATCGTACCTTCGATAGAGAGGTAGCATGCGCATCAGTTCCGACGAGTATACTCGCCGAGCCGCACCCCCTTTTCTTCTTAGGCCTAGATGGACGATGGAAGGATGATGGTGTGTTGGGATGAAGACCTTGCCCTCTATTTATAGTGCCCTGGCCGAAGTCTAGGCTCCAAAAGGAACCTGTCCATCAAGGCCCTTCATTCGTGCACGTTCGGACATGCCTGTCCGTCCGTGCCTGTCCGGCCATGCCCGTTCGGTCATGCCTGTTCGGTCATGCCGTCCCATGACCGTCCATGAGCTTCCCAGCTGGCCTGGATACTGTCCACCACAGTCCAGCTGGCCGAGCTTAGTCAAGCTGACGCTAGCTGGACGCTAGTTGGACGAGCTGATACTAGGTTGCCTAGCTGTCCGCAGCTGGTCCATAGCTGTCCGCAACTGGCCTATAGCTGTCCATAGCTGGCCGATAGCTGTCCGCAGCTGAACTACTGGTTCATCGAGCTTGTTCAGCTCATTCATCTCGTATTCCAGCTATTTGAGCTAGTAGCTTAGCTACTTAAGCTCATATAGCTATCGATTTCCTCAAAACAAACTGCCCCCCCCCCTTTAGGATCGCGGGACGCGGGCGTTACAGTAACTGGATTGATTTTCTCCTGAGAAGCAGCTCGATCGGGTACTCGACCACCTACTCGGTCGAGTGAGTGGTCGAGTGGTGCGTCGAATTCAAAGGTGTTTTCATTCTGAGTTTCTTCTTGTTGGAAACCCTCCCCCTCTTGAATCCCACTGTCCTCAGTGTTGGGATGTGCTCCTAGCCGTGTTGGTAAGACTCTTCCACTGCAAAGATTGATAGCATTGGCAAATTCAGTACTTTGCACAATAGCGTTGCCCTTGTGATGGTCATGCTTTGGGGCAGAAGCTTGTTTATTCTCCATAGTCATAATCCTGGATGTCAGTGTGTCAAACTTGGCATGAAGTTCACTGTAAATATCATCTATCCTCTTGTTCAGCTCAGCAATTCTATTTGCTGCCTCAATCTTGTAACGCCCGCGATCCTGAATAGGATCATAGGCCATGGCTTGGTCCGGGATGGTAGGGTGAACTCGGTCAAGTCGGGAAAGATATACTCGTTAGCACGGTCAACGGGGAAAAACGAGTCAAGTATGGGACAAGGATTGGTCAGCTCCGGACAGCTCCGGGCCAGCTCCGGACAGCTCTTGGCCAGCTCTGGACAGCTTGTGGCCAGCTGCGGTCAGCTCGGCCAGCTAGTGCCAGCTCTACCAGCTGCCAGGGAGCTCGACCCAGCTCGACCCAGCTCGACCAGCTGGACGACAGTGGACAGTTCACTGGCCAGCTGGGAGCTCGGGACCGAAAGGGCACGGCCTAATGGCCATGGCCGAACGGGTACAGCGAGCGTACATGAGCGAACAGGAGTGAATGAACGGATTCGTCCGAAGGGTGGGGCCAAAACCACGGCCCAGGACCCTATATAAAGGGGGCGCTCCTCTCATTCTGAAGACACGATCGGATACAGAAAAATACACCAAAAACTCGAGAGTACGAGTAAAGATCAGGAAGAAGGATCCGAGAGATAAAGAGTTCGGCGAGAAGGGTAATAAGGGTCAGAGGTACGGTACAGTACCGTCCATATAGGCTCTGGGAATTGGGGTAGTGCATCAAACATAAGCATAAGTAATGCTTCGGATAGTCCGGTTGGTCAGAGGAAAGGGGGTACGGCTCGGAAGTGGATCGGGAACCGCCAGGTTCACCGTGAACCAACCGAACTGATGCGCATGCTACCTCCCTACCGATCAGCGTACCATCCGGGGTGTCCAAGTACGGACAAATCGGGCGGAGAAAAGTAAACGCGACTTGGCGGTTGGACAGGGATCGGTACAGACCCCCAGTACACCATCTGAACTGATGCGCGGGATAACTCCCTACCGGCCGACCTCTGTACTGGACGGTTATTAGTACCTAGCGTGCATTGCATGACATGTACAGCGGAAAAGGGAATGTTATTGATGCCTACTTGGTTTCAGGAAAGGAGGGTGATCGCGGGAAAGGAAGTGCTTAGGCGCGGGACTCATGGCCGGGAAGATGAGTGGTGGTGTGAAGGGTAGATAGGATCGATTATACAGCTTGTACTAGCTTATTATGCAAACTCATAAGTTGTATTGAATCCTTTGATTACTTAATGAATATCGAATGTTTACTTACTCTAAGTATTATATCATAAGGATTATGTATGAATCACAGAATGTGCAAACGAACATTGTTTAAAGGAATGGGCCCTAAAATATGACTAAGTAGTGTAATGGGACGGGAGAACCTCTCCGGACATAGATGGCCGGGGATGGGGTCTTTCAAGTTGGTATCAGAGCATGCTTGGTTCTAGGACCGGTAGTGCGGGTTTGGGGCATCACCACTCATCGGCTTCATGGGATCTTGCGGTAGTTGTTCTTACTGTTTGCGGTTTGTTAATTTAGCCATGACTAATGCATAATTTTGCAGATGGGTAAGAGCAGTAAGGAAAAGAAAAGAAAAGGCAAGGAGGTGGCCGATGGGACCATGGACGCGGAGACTATGGTCGATGCGGACGTAGGGAACACGGACACCCTGATTGCAGCTGGACCTAAGGCTGGAGAAAAACAACCGGATAATGATAAGCCGGAGAGTAGCGGAGCTACGGACGTGAATAGGCAACCGAATGTTGTACCATCGTCCCAGGAACAGTGGGAAACGATGAAGGCCATGATGGCACAGCTGGACGTGCTCACAAAGGCGTTGGTACCGGATCCTGTGGTACCAACGGTACGTAGCAAGATTGTTTCGGGGACCATTGGGGTAGGACCTGGAGATTCTCTGAGAAAGAGAAAGGACTACCTTGATGCACTAGAGCATGTCACGAGGCTAAAGACAAAACATTTCCCGGGTAGTACGGACCCGATTGTGGCTGACGAGTGGAGGAGTCGACTTGTAAGGAACTTCAACTCCACTCGCTGTCCGGAGGAGTATCAAAAGGACATTGCTGTCCATTTCCTGGAAGAGGAAGCCCATGACTGGTGGGTATCAGTGGACAAACGTACAGGTGGTCAAGTCCTAACCTATGCGGACTTTGAGATAGAATTCAACAAGAAATTCTTTCCCCCGGAGGCTTGGGACCAACTGGAAAGCGAGTACCTGAACCTGGTACAAGGGGAGATGACGGTACGCGCGTATGACGTTGAGTTCAGTCGCCTTAGGCGCTCTGTGGGAAAGGAAATTGAGGATGAAAAAGCACAAGTACGTCGCTTTATCCATGGACTAAGGGTGGACATCCGCAACCATTGCATGAACGGTGTCTTTAACTCGGTCGTGGAAGTGGTCGAAAGGGCGGCCATGATTGAAGCTGGGATAGAGGAAGAGAAACAGCTCAAACGCGAGAAAGTTTCTTCTCGTTCGACCCACCCAGCCAAAACCACCGACCGAAAGAGGAAGTGGGACAAGGTGGATAACGTAAGGTCTGAACCCAAGTATGGAGAGTGCAAGACTTGCGGAAAGTACCACAGCGGTTCTTGCTGGAAGGCCATGGGTGCATGCGGACGCTGTGGAAGTAAGGACCATGAGATCCGAAACTGTCCAAGGATGGACAATGGCAATGGGCCAAGGACCTGCTACTTGTGCGGGAAGGAGGGACATTTTAAGAGGGAATGTCCAAAGCTTGATCAACAGGGAAACCGTGGCAAGGAAACTTTACCGCCACCACCAAAGAGACACGTTGTTGCACCACGCGTGTATGAGCTGTCTGAGGAAACTGCCGATGGGAACTACAGGGCGATTACTGGTATGTAACGAGAACCCTTTTTAGTTCAATTCGTGCATTACATAGCATCATGGTGCATGTCTATGGGGGATAAGGGTACTTAGCATTCTAGAGGAATGTGTAGGGACCTTAAGTATAGGTGGTGTGGAAACGCACACCTTGTTTGATTCGGGGGCCACACACTGTTTTGTGAGCCCAGAAATGATAGGGAAAGGTGGGTTCCAGAGAGAACCAAACACCGAATATGGATTGGTCCGAGCAGCCGGCGGGTAGGTGATGTTCCGTACGGTGTGGTTCGCGGCATCTCGGTCATTGTCAATGGTGTGGATATGCCCACTGACCTAATCATTGTGCCACTCATGAAACATGATGTTATCTTGGGGATGGACTGGTTGGGAAAGTACAAAGCTCACATCGACTATCACCGAGGGAGAGTAAATTTTGAGGGAAAGGAAGGAACATTGAGATTCCAGGGAATAAGATCAACTTCGGGAAGTTTGATCATCTCAGAAATCCGGGCGGAAAGGATGCTGGAGAAAGGTTATGAGGCATACTTAGCCACAATCACAACAAAGGAAGTTGGGGAAAGGATGCCGGGGATGGGGTCTTTCAAATCTTCCCATTGGTTTGCCTAATCAACAGCTGTTGTATCATTGCTCTTAGGTCTTGTTCCTGGCCTTGGTTAGTCTGAAACCCTGGTGGGGGACACAATTGGGGCTGGAACACTTGTTGATGCTGCTTGGGTGCATAGTTTTTCTGTTGTTGAGGCTGAGGAGGTGGATAGACTTGGTCTTGAGGGTTGGCTACATTGGTACTCCTATAAGAGAGGTTGTTCTGCTTGAATCCTCCACCTTGGTTGTAGCCTTTGTATCCTCCTCCTTGGTTCTGCATATAACACAACTCAGCAAACTCCCTATCTCCTTCTTGGACTGGAGCTTCTTCTTCACCAATGAAGTGACTGGTTTTTGACTGGCTTAGGAGAATCTTGTCAAGCTTCTCATTGACCATCTTTAAATCCTGCTTGTATTTGTCCTCTTGATCAGTGGAGGGGATCCTCATGGTTCTATCATAATCTTCATTATAATTACCATCTGACTGAGCAAGGTTCTCAACCAATTCCCATCCTTCTTCCACATTCTTGTTGAGGAAGTTGTCATTTGAAGTTGTATCAAGAAGCATTCTTATCTTGGGAAGCACTCCTCTATACAAAGTGCTTAGAAGGGACTCATCGCTGAAGCCATGGTGAGGACACTGAGTCTGGAATCCTTTAAACCTCTCCCAAGCTTCACAAAAGCTCTCATTATTCCTTTGAGCAAACCCAGAAATTTCATTCCTCAACCTAGCAGTCCTTGCATTGGAGAAGAACTTGGCCAGAAAAGCTTTCTTGCATGCATCCCATGTGGTTATAGCTCTAGTAGGAAGAGTCTTCTCCCATAGATGAGCTTTGTCTCCAAGGGAAAATGGGAATAGCCTTAACTTGAACCCATCTTCACTTACTCCATTGATTTTTGTGAGTCCACATATTCTGTCAAACTCATCAAGGTGATCTAGAGGATCCTCCATTGGCAACCCATGAAATTTGTTGGCTTGTATCATGGAGATCAATCCACTCTTGATTTCATAATTATTATTGGCCACAACAGGAGGCACAATACCAGCTCTTTGGTTGTGTGTGTTAGGTGCATCCCCAGCACCAATGTGTCTAGGTCTATGATCATGGTTATCTGGCTGCTCCATGACTACTTGTTCTTCTTGTTCTTGAACTACTCTTCTTTGCTTATGTCTCAAACCCTTTTGTAGCCTGTGGATGTTGTCAATAGGCCTTTGAAGACTGTCTTTGCCTTTTGACCTTGTGTGCATCAACAAACTCGAGTACAGACTCAAACAGGTACACGGTCGAGTCGACTGGGAAGTGATGGCTATTTGGATCCGGCTTCTGACTCGATCAAGTGCTCGATCACTGCTCGGTCGAGTGGTGGTCGAGTGGGTGGTCGAGTGGGTACCTGAAACTCAAAACAGCCAAGCAAAAGAAGATTCGAGTTCATTAACTTCACAAGTGTATAAGCGAACTTAATCTTAGACTAATAATTATCCTAAATGTCACAAAACAAACTCAAATGGGCAACGGCGCCAAATTGAAACAAGTCTTTTTGTGGGTGTGGTGATGAATGATGTATGGAATGATGACTTATGAATGAATGGATGGCAGGGTGTTTCAATTCCCCTTATGCAATTGTAGTATAAGAGGTGTCAATCCAATCTGAGTGTTTGTGATCAATCAAGATGCGCATATGAGTCTAAGTCAAGCCAGATGTAAAGGTTGTTTGTCACTAACAATCCTATGATGAAATGTAAAATGCAGAAAGTAAAACTACAAGAACTAGGAGCTAAATGCAAATGGAACAGAAATGCAACTAGAGTGAAACAGGACAAACACAAATCATAAACACAAGTTCTGGGTTGGAACTCGAGCAAGCACTCGATCGAGTGCTGATCGAGTGCAGGATCGAGCTGGACAAATACGCAAAACAGAGCAACACAAGAAAAACAGAGCAATACCAAAACGAATCAAACAACAGGATTTAAGCTAAGAAATCAATAAACAAGGAAGGTCTTGAGGAGGGATTCATGGGCTGGACTATGATTGAGGTCATCTAACTTGGTCAACAAATCTCAAACAACTTGAGCTAATCTCTAGACATATATTTCTAAGACATGTTTAATCCACTGTCATGGCAAGAAACAATCAAACTCATGCATCTCTAGACTTGTTCTCACAAAGTAAAGAATCTACACAAGCAGGCATTAAGTAATATGTCAAAAATCAAACAAGACTTCTAATCTCTTAGCAAGCCTAATGATAGTCTCTAGATCTAGCCTTATCTATGCTCCTTAGACATTGGTGTGATGCTAAGAGGCTTGAAATCAGATCCTACCCTCTCAGATATAGGATCAGCATTAAGAACATCTAGCCTAGAAGAGATCTACAACAATCAAGCTTGACCAAATCAAACAAACCTCAAACACAATCCAGCCTAACCCATCCTCAAGATCCTAAGCAACTACTCACAAGAACACATGATGAACAACAAAGTCATAAACCCAGAAAATACTGAAACTTGCATCATTAGAAAGATAAATCAAAGATCTACAATATTGAAGAAGGAACCAAACTCAAATTCTCAATATTAAGAAAGTTATGAAACCAACAATATTGAAAAATTTTGTCTTTTTCTCCTTTAAAAGAAGTACAAGATCTAAGAAAAATAAAAGTGCAAAAGGAATAATTCTAAAAAAGGTAAAAACTAGGTTTTTTGACTCTCTAAAAAGCTGGACTCTTTTGGTGGCTGTAGGTACAAGCCCTTGTATAGAAAAAGTAGTGGAAGCCCTAAAAACGCTAAAAAACAAAATAGCCATGCGGCTCGACCAACTCGACCCGGTGCTCGGTCGAGTGACCGGTCGAGTTGGCTCCTCTTGTGCTCCTCCCACTCGGTCGAGTCCCTCTCAGCACACGGTCGAGTGTCTGGTCGAGTGTCTGGTCGAGTGGGCAGTTGAGTTGGACTCCGGACCTTGGTTCTTCAGCCTTAGCTCTCTTGCTTTCTTCTCATGATTGCTTCACTTCTCCTCAGTGTTGCTTCCATGCTCCTTAAGCTCCAAAATCACCTGTTTATGCATGAAAAGATGCAAATGCAATGCAACTAAACTCTAATGCAAGAACAGTCCTAAAGCTATGCAATAATGGTCAAAATGGATAGCAAAAGATGCAAAAGATGTGAATATATTAAGGGAAAACAGGGTAAAATATATGAACATCAACACCCCCAAACTTAGTCTTTGCTTGCCCTCAAGCAAATGATCAAGACATAAGAAGGTAGGTGAGGTTTGAAAGTGGGATCTCAGCTCCTAAAGCTTGCAAATAGACCATCTAGAATCAATGTCCAAGTTACTAGTACTATGATGCAAGTTGAATTAGCTGTACTTAAAGATTTTGGACAAGCATATCACAACCTTTACTGATTTGAGCCTTAGATGTCCACATGCATTCAAATAAACCATTTCCTTTAACATTCATTAATCAAGAACATGAATCAATTATATGCAATGCTTAAACTCATTTGGCTTGGTAGTAAAAGGTTTAGAGACAATGATGGTCTCTTTTTAGAGTAGGGCTTATCAACATCAAGGTTCTCTCATAAAAAATGGATTGAGCTTTAGAAGAATGCTAAAGGTAAGAACACTTAGACACATACAAGAACAAAACCTTGTCTACCCAAAGGCACCCAAAGTGTTTATCCTATCAATCTAAACCCAATTGATCCTAGTGCTACCCTTTAACTTCTTCTCTTCTCTTTCACCCTTTTCTCTTTTGATTTTAAACTCTTAGGAGAGGTTTCTTATTTGATCTTTCTAGTGGAATGGGAGATTCTTACTTATTTGCTATGGTTTTCTTTTCTTCTTATTCTTAAGACATAAAAGCATTTTGCTATACTCTTCTTTTTCTTTCTTTATTTTCTTTGACTGAAACCATCTTTAAACAGTATCATACTTCCCATTCTTTCACTAGATTTTGATTTTACTTAAACACATTCCCCTCCTAAAGACTCTAACCTTTTTCTTTCTCTTTTCCTCTTTTCTTTTTTTTCTTTTTCAAACAACCAAATCCCAAACCCAACAATGAAATCACCTAGTCCTATCTAGTTTGGAAAATGCAAACTACAACTACACAAGGCATTATTCTTGTCAGTTCAAACCTAACACTTTCTACCAAGCTCAATCCCAAAAAGGCCTCACACACTCAAGAATAAACATGGCTTGAAAGAAGGGTCGATTAAGGGTATTGGAAACTGATTTTAATGATTCAATCAGCTATTTGGATCAACAAGAGTGGTAAAAAGGAGAAAGATGATCCAAATATGTATATGATATCCATGAGTTTAAAGCAATGCACACATTGATATTTAACAGTCAGTATTAAGTTCTTATAAGTAGGAGATGGTGTCAAATCACAACATGCTTCAATTTAGACCAAAGGCAATGCAGGAATTCAAGGCTTGGTTCAATCTTATGCTTCTAACCACTCAACTAGCATCAAAGTACTATTAACTTGGGCATTGATCCTAGTCTAGTGAATAAAACAAGCTAACAAGGCAAAACTCATCATAGATCCCTAATGCAAATATTATATAATCCTACATGAAACATGCTAAACAAGATCCTAATATGTAATGCAAACTACATGAACACTCTTTTTTTTTTATAAAGATTTTGGCAAAAAATTTCAAATTTTTAGGGTTTTTCTATGCCTTAGATGCTAACATGATGATGCTAAAAATGTGAAATAAGAAAACAAAACACAACATTAAATGCTATCTCAAACCCTCCCCCAAACTTAAATCACACAGTCCTCTGTGTGAAAGAAATTTGTAAGAGGATTCAAGATCGAAAACAAAACACAATATCAAATGCTATGGTATTAAGCAATATGTCAAAAATCAAACAAGACTTCTAATCTCTTAGCAAGCCTAATGATAGTCTCTAGATCTAGCCTTATCTATGCTCCTTAGACATTGGTGTGATGCTAAGAGGCTTGAAATCAGATCCTACCCTCTCAGATATAGGATCAGCATTAAGAACATCTAGCCTAGAAGAGATCTACAACAATCAAGCTTGACCAAATCAAACAAACCTCAAACACAATCCAGCCTAACCCATCCTCAAGATCCTAAGCAACTACTCACAAGAACACATGATGAACAACAAAGTCATAAACCCAGAAAATACTGAAACTTACATCATTAGAAAGCTAAATCAAAGATCTACAATATTGAAGAAAGAACCAAACTCAAATTCTCAATATTAAGAAAGTTATGAAACCAACAATATTGAAGAATTTTGTCTTTTTCTCCTTTTAAAGAAGTACAAGATCTAAGAAAAATTGATGTTCATATATTTTACCTTGTTTTCCCTTAGTTTATTCACAACTTTTTCATCTTTTGCTATCCATTTAGGCCATTATTGTGTAGCTTTAGGACTAATCATGCATTAGAGTATAGTTGCATTGTGTTTGCATCTTTTCATGCATAAACAGGTGATTTTGGAGCTTAAGGAGCATAGAAGCAATGCTGAGGAGAAGTGAAGCTGTCCTGAGGAGAAAACAAGAGAGTCAAGGCTGTAGAATCAAGGTCCGGAGTCCAACTCGACCGCACCACTCGACCACCACTCGACCGTGTGCTGAGGAGGACTCGACCGAGTGGAGAATGCACGAGAGAAGCCAGCTCGACCAGCCACTCGACCGAGCACTGGTCGAGTTGACCGAGCCGTTGACCACTTTGACTTTTTGCATTTTTTAGGGCTTCCACCTCACCTCCTATATAAGGCCCTTGTACTTGCAGCCACAAAAAGAATCCAGCTTTTTAGAGAGTCTAAAACCTAGTTTTTACCTTTTTTAGATATTATTCCTTTTGCACTTTTATTTTATTTTTAGATTTTGTACTTGTTTGAGAGAGAAAGACTAGATTCTTATATTTTGTTTGTTTCATAACTTTCAAAGTATTAAGATTTCGAGTTTATTTCCTTCATCAATATTGTAGATCTCTGTTTCATCTTTCTAATGATGCAAGTTTCATTATTTTCTGGGTTTTTGACATATTTCACCATGTGTTCTTGTGAGTAGTTTGCTTAGGACCTTGAGGATGGGTTAGGCTGGGTTGATCTTGTGGTTTGTTTGATTTGGTCAAGCTTGATTGTTGTAGATCTCTTCTAGGCTAGATGATCTTAATGCTGATCCTATATCTGAGAGGGTAGGGTTTGATTTCAAGCATCTTAGCATCACACCAATGTCTAAGGAGCATAGATAAGGCTAGATCTAGAGCTTACCATTAGGCTTGCTAAGAGATTAGGAGTCTTGTTTGGTTTGAGATGTATTGCTTAATGCCTGCTTGTGTAGATTCTTTTCTTTGTGAGAACAAGTCTAGAATTGCATAGGTTTGATTGTTTCTTGCCATGAGAGTGGATTAAACATGTATTAGAATAGTATGTCTAGAGATCAGCTCAATGTTTGCTTGAGATTTGTTGACCAAGTTAGATAACCACAATGATTAGCTCAGCCC
Source organism: Camelina sativa (assembly GCF_030686135.1). Classification (NCBI taxonomy): domain Eukaryota; kingdom Viridiplantae; phylum Streptophyta; class Magnoliopsida; order Brassicales; family Brassicaceae; genus Camelina; species Camelina sativa. The sequence continues at coordinate 235,485 of NC_141883.1, forward strand.
ATGAATCCCTCCTCAAGGCCTTCTTTGTTTATTGAAATCTTAGTCTAAATATCATTGCTTGCTTGTTGTTTGATTGGTTTTAGCATTGCTCTGTTTTTCTTGTGTTGCTCTGTTTTCACGTTTAAGTCTAGCTCGACCACCCACTCGACCTACACTCGGTCGAGTGCTGCTCGAGTTCATCCCCAGAACTTGTGTTTTTGATTTGTAATTGTCTTGTTTCATTCCTGTTTCATTTCCATTGCATTCACGTAGTTTCCTGTTCATTACTTGTCTTGCATTAGTTCATTAGCATAGTTTCTATCTTTGTTCTAGTTTCATTATAGCTTCAAGTTGTTTGTTCTGTTTGCATTTAGTATCATGTTCTAGTTGTTTTTACCTTCTGCATTTCATATCTCATTTTAGGATTGTTAGTGACAAACAATCTTTACAATTGGCTTGACTTAGACTCATATGCACATCTTAATTGTTCACAATCACTCAGATAGGATTGACACCTCTTATACTGCAACTGCATAAGGGGAATTGAAACACCCTGACTTCTATTCATTCCATACATCATCATTCCATACATCATTCATTCATACACCACAAAGAAAAGTCAGTTTCAATTTGGCGCTGTTGCCCATTTGAGTGTGTTTTGTGACATTTAGGATCCCTATTAGTCTAAGATTAAGTTTATTTTACACACTTGTGCAGTTATTGAACTTGAATCTTCCTTTGCTTGGCTGTTTTGTGTTTCAGGTACCCACTCGACCACCTACTCGACCACCACTCGACCGAGCTGTGATCGAGCACTTGATCGAGCCAGAAGCCGGATCAAATTAGCCATAACTTCCCAGTCGACTCGACCACCCACTCGAGCCTGCGCTCGACCGTGTACCTGTTCGAGTCCGTAGTAGAGTTTGTTGATGCACACAAGGTCAAAAGGCAAAGATAGTCTTCAACAGCCTATTGACAACATCCACAGGCTACAAAAGGGTTTGAGACATAAGCAAGGAAGAGTAGTTCAACAACAACAAGGTCAAGACATCATGGAGCAACAAGCTATCCATGAGCAAAGACCAAGGCACATTGGTGCAGGAGATGCACCCAATACTCACAACCAAAGGGCTGGAATTGTGCCACCTTCAGTAGCAAACAATAACTTTGAGATCAAGAGTGGATTGATCTCAATGATAAAAGCAAACAAGTTTCATGGGTTGCCAATGGAGGATCCACTAGATCACCTTGATGAGCTTGACAGAATATGTGGACTCACTAAGATCAATGGAGTGAGTGAAGATGGATTCAAATTAAGACTCTTCCCATTTTCTCTTGGAGACAAAGCTCACCTTTGGGAGAAGACTCTACCTACTGGAGCTATCACCACATGGTATGCATGCAAGAAAGCTTTTCTGGCCAAGTTCTTCTCCAATGCAAGGACTACTAGGCTGAGGAATGAGATTTCTGGGTTTGCTCAAAGGAATAATGAGAGCTTTTGTGAAGCTTGGGAGAGGTTTAAAGGATTCCAAACTCAGTGTCCTCACCATGGTTTCAGCAATGAGTCACTTCTAAGCACCTTGTATAGAGGAGTGCTTCCCAAGATAAGAATGCTTCTTGACACAGCCTCTAATGGCAATTTCCTCAACAAGAATGTGGAAGAAGGATGGGAGTTAGTTGAGAATCTTGCTCAATCTGATGGCAATTATAATGAGGACTATGATAGGACCATAAGGAGCTCCTCAACTGATCAAGAGGACAAGTATAAGAAGGATTTGAAGATGGTCAATGAGAAGCTTGACAAGATCCTCCTCAGCCAATCCAAGTCCATTCACTTCATAAGTGAAGAGGAAGCTCCAGTTCAAGAGGGGAAGCCTGAATTTGCTGAGTTGTGCTACATGCAGAACCAGGGAGGATTCAAAGGCTACAACCAAGGAGGTTTCAAGACCAACAACAATCTCTCTTATAGGAGCACCAATGTGGCCAACCCTCAAGACCAGGTCTATCCACCTCCTCAACCTCAACAGCAACAAAACTACATCCCCAAGCAGCAACACCAAGTGTTCCAGCCCCAATTGTGTCCCCCACCAGGGTTTCAGACTAACCAAGGCCAGGAACAAGACTTAAGAGCAATGATGCAACAGTTGTTGATTGGGCAAACACAAGGCAAGATTGAGGAAGCCAAGCAGTTTGCTGAGTTGAATCAAAGGCTCACATCACAGTACAATGATCTGAACATGAAGTTTGAAGGTCTCAACTCCAGAATGAAGTATATGGAGAGTAACATTGCCTCTACTTCAGCTCCTAAACCCAACCAACTCCCTGGAAAAGCTGTTCAAAATCCAAGGGAGTTCACTGCAAAAGCCATTCATATCTCTGATGGGGAAGTCACTGAGGACAGTGAAGTCCAAGTTTGGGGGAACTCATTAGTTACTGAAGCCCCAAGTGACGTTTGTGCAAAGCAACTGGAGTCCGGCATCTGGCTCGACCAAGTACTCGAACAGCCACTCGATCAAGCGCATGCTCGAGTGGTCGATCGAGTTGCAGACTCAGAAGCTGTCAAGCCTGCTAAGTACACTCCTCCTGCTTACAAGCCACCTCTTCCATTCCCAGGACGTTTCAAAGCACAAAAGATTAAGGAGCTTAGGGAAATCATTGAGAGAAAGGAGATGATGGCTAAGCAACAAGAGGAAGAGAAGGCTTTGAAGGAAGTGGTTGTGATTGAAGAAGCTGTGGTTGAGGAAGTGTTGGCCATACAAGAGATCACCATTGCTTACCAAGAAGAAGAGAGAGGACCTGCCTTGGAACAGTATGATCCATATCCTCTCTACAAAGACTTTTTGCTTGATTTATCAAAGAAGAAGGCTGAAGCTCAAGATGAGAAGGATCTTGAGGACCTTGGAGGAGTTATCATTCCAATCAAGCTTAAGGATCCAGGTCCATTCTATCTGCCTTGTACACTTAGCTATCTTCACTACAACCAATGCCTTTGTGACTTGGGAGCTTCAACAAGTGTGATGCCATACTCCATAGCACAAAAGCTTGGGAGAACTGATTTCAAGTCCACCAACCTTCATATATGTTTAGCTGATGGGTCAAACAAAGAAATAGTTGGAAGGTTGGAGAATGTCCCAGTCAAGATAGGGAAGGCAAGGGTTCACACTGATTTTGTGGTGTTGGAGATGGACAAGGAACCTGAAGATCCAATCATTCTTGAAAGGCCATTCCTAGCCACTGTTGGAGCAGTTATTGATGTCAAAGAGGGTCTTGTGACCTTGAACATTGCTAAAGATATAGCCATGAAGTTCAACATCCATAACCCAACCAACCTTCCTACCATTGATGATCAACCTTTTACTATCAAGGACAAAGGAGGTCAAGAAGGTTCAAGTGGTGAAGCAACTCCAAAGGCTAAGCTCTCCTTTCAGGATGATTATGTGGAAAAGCTTAAGAGGTCAGTTCAAGAGTTGACTAGTATGGTTGAGGATCTTCAAGTTAAGCTGAACAAGAGGTCCTTAAGGAAGGCAAGACCAAGGCTCAAAATCAAGAAGAAACATGGTTTGTGTGTTAAGGGTGAGGTGATCAAGGATCAACTTCACAGTGATCAAGAGGTTCCAGGGAGGATTTCATCACCTCCTTGGTATCTAAACCAAGTCTAAAAAGGACACCAAAGTCAAGCTTAGTGACTTTAAACAAGCTCACTAGGGAGGAAGTCCCTAAGGTATCCTTTGTAAATATGGTTTATTTTCCTTGTAGTTTTGATATGTTTTCTTTTTTGTTTGTGTTGGACAGGCCTTTAGGTGAGAATGTAGTTGGGTAAGGAGGGAATTAGACTTGGAGAAGGAGACTCGCAAGCCCACTCGACCTACCCACGAGAGGTACTCGACCGAGCTGGAGAGGAATTGAGGCCCATTTGATCTTCAAATCACTAGAACGATCGAGTTGAGGGAAGAACAAGAAGAAAAATTTTGAAATTTCAAAATTTGGTCAATGTGCTCGACCGTGTACAGTCGAGTGTGGGGTCGAGTGGCAGCAAAAAGCAGGTCAAAGATTCCCATTTCAAATTTGAATGGTATGGACGCTCCACCCTTGTCTCTTTGTCCCCTTAGCTTCTTTATATAGACCTTGCACGAAACTATGCCTCTCACATTCTCTCATTTGCTCAAAACCATTGAATTCAAGTTTTAAAGTCTCTCTCTTAGCCTATCTTTTGCTCAAGCTTAGTTCTTTCAAGTTTTTGGTTCACTAACCTATTAACTTTGAGCTTTGAGTCTATTCCCTTCAGTTCTATTTGAAAAAATGTCTTCAAGAATCACTAGGAAGTCTCAACAAACCACTGCAACCTCCATGGAATGTCATGATGCTAGCCTTGAATCAAGAGGACAAGCTGGAAGGACCACTCGACGCCCCACTCGATCATGCACTCGACCGAGTGGTGGTTCGAGCAGCCGGTCGAGCCAGATGCCGCGTCCAAGGGGAGAGAGAGTTGAGGAAGATCCTGAGAGGACTGAGAGTGAGGAGGAAAGAGAGTCAACTCTCAATGAGTTCATGAGGAGACACAAGGCCAAAGGGAAGAGGCCAGCAGTTGAGGTTGAACAAGAGGAGAGTGAGAATGAGAGTGAGGAAGAAAGTGAAAAAGAAGAGATAGAAGATGATGGAGAAGCTGAGTCATGTGGGTTGTCAAAGAGGCAACTCTATGATGCTTTCATGAGAATGGAGTTCTTAGGGACAAGATATCCACACAAAGAAATCATGGAGAAGCTAGTCATTGGTGAAGATGTGGAGTACCTCTTTGAAAAGAGCAACCTGACCAAGTTTATGGGGCTTTGCATGGAGGGCTACAAAGAAGAGAGTTGTGAGTTTCTGGCCACAGTCAAGCTGCATACATATGCAAGGAAGGATGCTGAGTTTGGAGCTGGCCACATTGATTTCACAATCAAGGGGAAAAGGTATGAACTCTCAATGAAGAAGATAGCCAATGTGTTTGGTTTTGAGGTTGGGAGCAATAGGAGTTTGATGATTCCAAGAGATGAGCTCTATGCTGTGTGGGAAACCATTGGGGACAACAAATACTACTCATCCTCCAATTCCAAGAGTTCAAGGATAAGGAGCCCAGTCCTAAGGTACTTCCACAAAGCTCTTGCCAACACCTTCTTTGCTAGGAAGGAAACTGGGAATATTAATGAGGGGGAGCTAAAAATGATTGATTTGGCTCTCAATGGAGTCATCTTCCAAGCAAGAAATGGCACCATCATTCTTGGGAGCACTGTGGAGACTGACCTAGGAATGGTGCTCATTGATCACATGATTAACTTGAGAAGTTGGGTAGGAAAGTTGGAGAATAAGGGATCAAGAGGAGCACTAACCATTGGAGGCATCATTACTCGAATCCTTCAAGCTGCTAAGGTTCCACTTAGAGGAGAAAGGGTTTCACCAAGATGGATTGACTCTAGCTACCTCACCTCTACTCTCATCCTAGCCAAGGAGATGCATCAAGGGAATCACATTTTCAACTTTGAACTTCCAACACTTGGGAAAAAGCAACTGATTTTGCCTAACCAAGAGCTCACCACCATTCAAGAAGGAGCCAATATTGACTTTTGGCCAGCTGAGGAGCATTTGTTTGATGGGATAGTTCAACTTAGAGTTGATGAAGCTGGAGATGTGCAGATGGCTGATGGGGAGGAGCAATTTTACTTTGAGGATTATGAGCTCAACCCAAGAGATAGTAGAGGAGTGAGGGAGGCTACCAAGAGATTAACCCTTCTGCAAAAATGGAACAAATGGCATGGGAAGAGGTTTGATAAGCTGAAGAAGAAGGTGACCAACATGGCTAAGTCCATCAAGGGCTTAAAGAAGGAGATTGCTGAGTTGAAGAGTGGGAATTCTTCACCTACACCATCAAGCCCTTTGAGGAGGAGTAGCTCAACTAGAGCACTTTCTAGAGTTGCGAACCCTGTGGAACCAGCTAGGGCTTCAATGTGTGAGCCAAATCAGAGGAAGAGGAGCTCAAGTACCCGAGAACAACCCTTTTCAAGGTACTCGACCGGGTCACTCGAGCACCCACTCGACCGAGCACCCCCAATGCACTCGGTCGAGTTCCAGCCCAGATCACCCTATGGTTTCCCACCTCCAGCTGCTTATCCAGGATATCAAGGTTACCCTCCCATCCCACCCCAGTACTTCATGGATCCAGCACTCTACCAGCAGTTCTACCAGCAGCAAGGACCGCATTTTGACACTCGTGGTCCAGCTCGACCCCCCCACTCGAGCACGTACTCGACCGAGTCCCGGTCGATCCCCATCGTCGAGCTGCCCCAATCTCCACCTCCAAGTCACCAACAAGACCCCAACTACTCCTATGATAGCATGCAGATGGATGTGGACAGCTACTTCCACAATCCCTAAGGTACCACTATCACCTTCCCTTGTAGATATCATAGCATTTGACATTGTGTTTTGTTTTTTGTTTTTCATCTTGAATCCTCAATCAAATTTCTTTCACACAGGGACTGTGTGATTTAAGTTTGGGGGAGGGTTTGAGATAGCATTTGACATTGTGTTTTGTGATTCTTATTTCAAATTTTTAGCATAATCATGTTAATACTTGCATAGCATCTAAGGCATAGAAAAACCCTAAAAATTTGAAATTTTTTGCAAAAATCTTTATAAAAAAAGAGTGTTCATGTAGTTTGCACTGCACATTAGGATCTTGTTTAGCATGTTTCATGTAGGATTGTATAGTACTTGCATTAGGGATCTATGATGAGTATTCCCTTATTAGCTTGTTTATTCACTAGACTAGGATCAATGCCCAAGTTAATAGTACTTTGATGCTAGTTGAGTGGTTAGAATAAGATTGAACCAAGCCTTGAATTCCTACATTGCATTTGGTCTAAATTGAAGCATGTTGAGATTTGAAACCATTTCCTATTTATAAGAACCTAATATTGACTTTCAATTATCAATGTGTGCAATGCTTTAAACTCATGGATACCACATACATATTTGGATCATCTTCTTCCTTTTTACCACTCTTGTTGATCCAAGTAGCTGATTTCCTCATTAAAAATCAGTTCCCCTACCCCTAAACCAAACCTTCTTTCAAGCCATGTTTGTTCTTGTGTGTGTGAGGCCTATTTTTGGGATTGAGCTTGGTAGAAAGTGTTAGGTTTGAACTGACAAGAGTAAAGCCTTGTGTAGTTCTAGTTTGCATTATTCAAACTAGATAGGACTAGGTGGTTCACTTGTTGGGTTTGGGACTTGGCTATTATGAAAAGAAAAGAGGAAAAAGAGAAAGAAAAGGTTAGAGTCTTTAGGAGGGGAATGTGTTTAAGAAAATTTAAAGTCTAGTGAAAGAATGGGAAGAATAAGGTGGTTTAAAGATGGTTCTAGTTAAAGAAAAGAAAGAAAGAAAAGAGAAGTCTAGCAAAATGCTTATATGTCTTAAGAATAAGAAGAAAAGAGAACCATAGCAAATAAGTAAGAATCCCCCATTCCACTAGAAAGATCAAATAAGAAACCTCTCCTAAGACTTTAAAACCAAAAAGAGAAAAGGGTGAAAAAGAAGAAAAGAAGTTAAAGGGTAGCACTAGGACCAATTGGGTTTAGATTGATAGGATAAACACTTTGGGTGCCTTTGGGTAGACAAGGTTTTGTTCTTGTATGTGTCTAAGTGTTCTTACCTTTAGCATTCTTCTAAAGCTCAATCCATTTTTTATGAGAGAACCTTGATATTGATAAGCCCTACTCTAAAAAGAGACCATCATTGTCTCTAAACCTTTTACTGCCAAGCCAAATGAGTTTAAGCATTGCATAGAATTGATTCATGATCTTGATTAATGAATGTTAAAGGAAATGGTTGATTTGAATGCATGTGGATGTCTAAGGCTCAAATCAGTGAAGGTTGTGACATGCTTGTCTAAAGTCTTTAAGTATAGCTCATTCAACTTGCATCATAGTACTAGTAACTTGGACATTGATTCTAGATAGTCTATTTGCAAGCTTTAGGAGCTGAGATCCCACTTTCAAACCTCACCTACCTTCTTGTGTCTTGATTATTTGCTTGAGGGCAAGCAAAGACTAAGTTTGGGGGTGTTGATGTTCATATATTTTACCTTGTTTTCCCTTAGTTTATTCACAACTTTTTCATCTTTTGCTATCCATTTAGGCCATTATTGTGTAGCTTTAGGACTAATCATGCATTAGAGTATAGTTGCATTGCATTTACATCTTTTCATGCATAAACAGGTGATTTTGGAGCTTAAGGAGCATAGAAGCAATGCTGAGGAGAAGTGAAGCTGTCCTGAGGAGAAAACAAGAGAGTCACGGTTGTAGAATCAAGGTCCGGAGTCCAACTCGACCGCACCACTCGACCACCACTCGACCGTGTGCTGAGGAGGACTCGACCGAGTGGAGAATGCACGAGAGAAGCCAGCTCGACCAGCCACTCGACCGAGCACTGGTCGAGTTGACCGAACCGTTGACCACTTTGACTTTTTGCATTTTTTAGGGCTTCCACCTCACCTCCTATATAAGGCCCTTGTACTTGCAGCCACAAAAAGAATCCAGCTTTTTAGAGAGTCTAAAACCTAGTTTTTACCTTTTTTAGATATTATTCCTTTTGCACTTTTATTTTATTTTTAGATCTTGTACTTGTTTGAGAGAGAAAGACTAGATTCTTATATTTTGTTTGTTTCATAACTTTCAAAGTATTAAGATTTCGAGTTTATTTCCTTCATCAATATTGTAGATCTCTGTTTCATCTTTCTAATGATGGAAGTTTCATTATTTTCTGGGTTTTTGACATATTTCACCATGTGTTCTTGTGAGTAGTTTGCTTATGACCTTGAGGATGGGTTAGGCTGGGTTGATCTTGTGGTTTGTTTGATTTGGTCAAGCTTGATTGTTGTAGATCTCTTCTAGGCTAGATGATCTTAATGCTGATCCTATATCTGAGAGGGTAGGGTTTGATTTCAAGCATCTTAGCATCACACCAATTTCTAAGGAGCATAGATAAGGCTAGATCTAGAGCTTACCATTAGGCTTGCTAAGAGATTAGGAGTCTTGTTTGGTTTGAGATGTATTGCTTAATGCCTGCTTGTGTAGATTCTTTTCTTTGTGAGAACAAGTCTAGAATTGCATAGGTTTGATTGTTTCTTGCCATGAGAGTGGATTAAACATGTATTAGAATAGTATGTCTAGAGATCAGCTCAATGTTTGCTTGAGATTTGTTGACCAAGTTAGATAACCACAATGATTAGCTCAGCCCATGAATCCCTCCTCAAGGCCTTCTTTGTTTATTGAAATTTTAGTCTAAATATCATTGCTTGCTTGTTGTTTGATTGGTTTTAGCATTGCTCTGTTTTTCTTGTGTTGCTCTGTTTTCACGTTTAAGTCTAGCTCGACCACCCACTCGACCTACACTCGGTCGAGTGCTGCTCGAGTTCATCCCCAGAACTTGTGTTATTGATTTGTAATTGTCTTGTTTCATTCCTGTTTCATTTCCATTGCATTCACGTAGTTTCCTGTTCATTACTTGTCTTGCATTAGTTCATTAGCATAGTTTCTATCTTTGTTCTAGTTTCATTATAGCTTCAAGTTGTTTGTTCTGTTTGCATTTAGTATCCTGTTCTAGTTGTTTTTACCTTCTGCATTTCATATCTCATTTTAGGATTGTTAGTGACAAACAATCTTTACAATTGGCTTGACTTAGACTCATATGCACATCTTAATTGTTCACAATCACTCAGATAGGATTGACACCTCTTATACTGCAACTGCATAAGGGGAATTGAAACACCCTGACTTCTATTCATTCCATACATCATCATTCCATACATCATTCATTCATACACCACAAAGAAAAGTCAGTTTCAAAAATAAAAGTGCAAAAGGAATAATTCTAAAAAAGGTAAAAAGTAGGTTTTTTGACTCTCTAAAAAGCTGGACTCTTTTGGTGGTTGTAGGTACAAGCCCTTATATAAAAAAAGTAGTGGAAGCCCTAAAAATGCTAAAAGACAAAATAGCCAGGCGGCTCGACCAACTCGACCTGGTGCTCGGTCGAGTGACCGGTCGAGTTGGCTCCTCTTGTGCTCCTCCCACTCGGTCGAGTCCCTCTCAGCACACGGTCGAGTTGGACTCCGGACCTTGTTTCTTCAGCCTTAGCTCTCTTGCTTTCTCCTCATGATTGCTTCACTTCTCCTCAGCGTTGCTTCCATGCTCCTTAAGCTCCAAAATCACCTGTTTATGCATGAAAAGATGCAAATGCAATGCAACTAAACTCTAATGCAAGAACAGTCCTAAAGCTATGCAATAATGGTCAAAATGGATAGCAAAAGATGCAAAAGATGTGAATATATTAAGGGAAAACAAGGTAAAATATATGAACATCAATCTGAGCGAAAGGATTGTCACATTGTGGAAACAGGTCTTACTCTCATGTCAATGGCATCACTACTGAAGGTTGCCACTGTTGTTTACAAAATCAACCGGATGCCAACTCCAATTCTTGTTATTTAGTCACCGTTTCATAAGATATTTCAACAACACCAAATTATGAGAAGCTTCAGGTATTTGGGTGTTTGTGATTTTTGTGGCTTTGTCCCTATACACAACATAAGCTTTTTGATCGCTCTCAAGGGTGTGTTTTCCTTGGCTACTCAGCTACTCAAAGTGTATACTATTGCTTTCACATCCCGTCTGGCTGCATATATACTTCTTGTCATATTCAATTCGTTGAACATGTCTTCCAGTTTCGTGAAATGGTATCGGACCGTCCTGTACATCCTATATTGAGTATTGGTGCACCGTCTTTTACGTTGTAAGTCACCTTGATTCGGGTGGCTCTGTTGATAGTGCAACTACCACCGTCTCAACCTTCTTCTTCACCACCATCGTCTTTGCCATTGTCTCGACCTCCTCTTCTCTACACTTATCAACGACGTGATAAAAGTGTGGGTCAAACTCAAGGCCCATCAGCAAATTCTCATGTCCAACACAAGTCCACGGCCCAACAACATCCCAATCATCATCACGACCCACTCTTTCTTTGGCTGTCTCTGGTCCGTTGTCAACCCCGTCTTCTTCAACTCCGAGTTTGATACCCTCCGACACCGATCTTCACTTGCCATCGTCACCATCATCCCGTCAGCACCCTCAGGTATCGCCTCCTCTAACTTCCTCTTCTCCTTCTACAATCTCGGAGCCCACTGCTCCTCCTAACAATGAGTCAAGACCCAAGACTAAGCCACACCCTCGATCCATTGAGCCTACTGCTCGACCACAAAATGAGTTGTGACCCACAACTTAGACACAACCAGCACAAATCCAACCACCACACCAAGCTATTCCCAATTGTAACGCCCGCGATCCTGAATCGGATCGTGGGCCGTGACTTAGTTCGAGATGGCAGGGAGATCTCGAACAGGTGGGGAAGGAACTACTCGGTAGCTCGGACATTGAGGGAAGCGTGCCAAGTATGGAACAAAGGATCGACCAGCTAAGGACAGCTCGACCAGCTGCCGGCCAGCTAGGGTCAGCTCTGCCAGCTTCCAGTCAGCTATCACTAGCTCGACCAGCTGCCAAGAAGCTCAACCCAGCTCGACCAGCTGGACGGTAGTTGTATTGACCCTCACTACAGGGTAAAATTAAAATAAAAACCCATGACCAAAGGACCTGGAAAGGACTTGGAAAGAAGGAAAGGAAGGAAGGTAGAAGAATTGTCGAAGAAGTGTCCGAGAGAATGTGGATGGTTTGAGAGATGGCCGAGAGACTGACGATGGTACCGTACCATGTACCATACCATGTACTGTACCGCGTACCGCAGAGTCGTTCGTGTCGTACCGCAGAACCATCTGTGACCATACTTACCGCGCACGGTGTCACGTACCGCGTCGCGTACCGTTGACTGCACCGTGGTATCGCTAACCCGAGCATACAAGAATCTGGAAATTAAGGCTGATTTGTCTCCTTAATCTACCAATAGGATTTCATGCAAGAAAGTGGGAGACATAATTATTACTTTTCTTAAAACGTAACCGATGAGATTTCATGCAAAAAGAGATGGGAGGCATCATCATTTTGTCTTCATTAGATATGGCCAATGAAGACTCATGCAAAGAGGAATGAGAGACAAAGGATAGGAGAGGAGATTCTCTAGCCAAGTGGTGTGCGATTTCACCAAGTATTTTCGTGGCACCAAAGGAGAACACTTGCTCAACATCCATTGGTTGGTAGAACCGCCCAAAATCACACCTTCCACTATATATAGACCCCTTAGGAAGCCATTTCGTTTCCATCCCACCCTTAGAGAAAATTAGAAAAGTTAGAAAGAAGTTAGAGTGTTACAGAGAAGTTAGAGGGTTAGAAAGAGAGTTCTTTCCTTAGAAGCTTTTCTCTTCCACAAGTAGTTAGCCGCGTCTGCTTAGGTCGTTCCGGGTTGCTAGCTAGGACTAGAAGTCTGTTAGATTCGATTCTTTCAGCCAAGTCCAGGTGAGTCTCGAAGCATGTATTATGGTACATAATAGGTTGAGTTTTTGTTGATTTTCGCTTAGGATTTTTGTGTTAAATCTAGGCATTTTTGGGTAGATTTGTTTCTTATCTTCTAGATCAAATTCTAGGTAGTTAAGTCTCGTTTATTGCTTCCTTGCATGTTATAGTGAGGTTGCGTCTAGCTCTTAGTCTCTAGATTTTATTCTAGTTACTTAAGTTGCTTGTTTGTTGTTGCATGTTTGCTTGAGTGCATTGCATGTTAGTATTTAGCGCTTAGTCTCTAGCCTTTATTCTAGTTACTTAAGTTGCTTGTTTGTTGTTACATGTTTGCTTGAGTGCATTGCATGTTAGTACTTAGCGCTTAGTCTCTAGATTTTACTCTAGTTTCTTAAGTTGCATGTTATTGCTAGTGGTTTGCATGTTTAGTGCTTAGTCTCTAGATATTTCTCTAGTTAATTAGGCTTGCATACCAGGCCCATAAAAGTAAAAATTTAAAATATTTCTTTTATTCAAGTTTATTGTTGTTATTGTTTTGATTGCTTGCTAGATTTGTTTGTTTAGCTCATTATCTTCCGCATGCTTTCTCTGATTTATTGTTTGATTGTTTGCTTGCATGTTGATAGCTTAGTCTTGCATGTTGATAGCTTAGCCTTTCATGTTGATAGCTTAGCCTTGCATGTTGACAGCTTAGTCTTGCATTTTGATAGCTTAGCCTTGCATGTTGATAGCTTAGTCTTGCATGTTTGTTTAGCTTAGGCTTGCTTGTTTGTTTTCTTGCTTGTTGGGGTTGGGGTTGGGTTCTGGTTCTTGTTAGGTTCCTCAACTCACTGAGTGATTAGCACTCAAGACTCCATAAATTGTTTTGCAGGTAACCTTAGTGGGAAAAGCCTTAGGGGGAGCACGGGATGTTAGGCTAGCAGGTGTAGTGTTGTATTGCCTTTGCAAGTTGTTGTTTTTGTAAAACTTAAAGTTTATCGTGTTTTTGGCCTTAGGCTTGGTGCCATTTTCGTATAAATGTTTTCTGAACTTATTTATGAAATAAATAAAGTATGAAGTTGTTTTTCGTTTAGGTTGTGTGGATTCAAATGGTACTAGCCTTGTCCGGGCCAACACAACGCACCAGACCGCAAGGGTTGCAAAGCCTAAGTAGTCTCGGTTGCAGGCGGAATTGTGCTAGGGAGGACCAGTCAGGAAGCTCCTGCTTCCGTCCCTCGACTGGACCACCTTGGCGCAGTTCCCATCGTAGTGTTCTGTGACTGTCCGTTGGCCTGTCTGGCCATAGGACGGATCGGGGGCGTTAGAGTAGTGGACAGTGTGCAGGTCAGCTAGGGAGCTTGTGAACGGTCAGGATGGTGGGACGTGGTGACCGAACAGGTACGGTCGAACGTACACGACCGAACGGCAGCGCCATTCATTCCAACACACCATCGAAAACAGAAAACACAACAAAAACTCGAGATAGAACGAGTATAAAATAAAGAAGAAATATTCCAAGACCGAGAGTTCGGAAGGAAGAGTGGAGGGTCAAGAGGTACGGTACAGTACCGACCTTATGGGTTCTGAGAGATGGGGTATTTGCATCTGCAGAAGTATTTATAATGCTTCGGTTGGTCCAGTTGGTCGGAGGAAAAGGGGTGCGGCTCGGAAGTGGATCGGGAACCACTAGGTTCACCGTGATACGACTGAACTGATGTGCATGCTACCTCCCTACCGATCAGCGTACCACCCGGAGTGTCCATGTGCGGACAGTATGGTTGGAGAAAAGTAAACGCGGCTCGGCGGCTGGACTGGGATCTGTACAGATACCTTGGTACACCGTCGAATTGATGCGCGGGATAACTTTCTACCAGCCAATTGCTATACTGGGCAGATATTATGACTTAGCATGCATTGCATGACATTGTATGGCCTTGCACGGCCTAAGGGAATGTTATTGATGGCTACTTGGATTTCATGAAAGGAGAGTGATTGTGGAAAGGGAACTGCTTAAACGCGAGACTCATGGTCGGGAAGATGAGTGGTGGTTCAGAGATATGTATATATCAATATACGAATAGGGATCTTGTAATTATTGTAACCCTAGTCTCCCTATGTACTATAAATATGTGTGTAACTCATTATGATTAATGACGGAATATTTCAGCCTCTATACCTATATCACATTGTAATATACCACGTTTGGAGAGACCGTAACACTAGACGCCACCATAAAGAGCACAGCCCGTGCAGTCACCTCATTACCATCATCGACAAGACCATTCGAGATCATCACCAGTCTTCACTATCAAGGCACCAGCAAATATGCAAAGCTTCAGAACGCTGGCGTAACTGACGAGATAGTTTGTAATGCTCTGTTTTGTCCTCATCTCCTAGCTCTGTTTTGTCCTCATCTCCTAGCTTTTTTCAGCGTAGTTTACTTTTCCAGCTTTTCTTATCAAAACTATGTATACATTTTTTCGTTGCTAACATTTCAACAAACGAAAAAAATATGTATGTATAAATGCCGCATGCGTTACTGTTTTGATAAAGTAGCTTTAGAAGAATGCAGTGTGTTGGGAATAAGAGTAATGTTGTTTTGTGTTTACCAAATTACAGCACATCATAGACATATTCATTCTTCATGCTCATGACAGTACCTAGAATTAAAAACTAGTGATGACATCACTAGAGGAAACTCCTAACTAATAAGGATTAGGATAGACAACACTACATGTGGTACACTCAACAGATGCCATGTGATACAACTCAAAGATTATCTGCTGAAACCTTATCCAACTGATCTTCAGCCCCAAGCAGTGATGTAGATGGCTGGTCGAAGGCGAGAGCATGGTCTGACTGATGGTAAGAAGCGTTCAAGCCTGATTCTAGTATTGGGTGCGCCACTACAATATCAGGTGTATAACCAGCTGCACCTCTCACCAATCTGGGCTTCTTTGATGATCTCTCATCTCCTCCGCTCTCATCTGGAGACCCAATGTTACACCCTGAGTCCGGTGTTAAAGGCTCCCGGTAAGATGAGAGAGACTCGTCAACTGAGAGGCTCTTATCTGGTCCACATTCCTTGCCAGACTTGTCTTGAAGGGGAGACTCAGATGTTGGGGCAGGGGTTGCAGGATCTGATTCCCCTGTAACTGGGGCTGAGGGTTCCCCAAGTACTCCACTGAGTCGTTGTTGCTCTTCGATTATCTTCTTCAAGTACTTCCCTTGTGCCTCTATCCGTAGTTGCAGCTGCCTTTGCACCTGAAAAAAATACACATCAAAGAATGTCATATGTAATGGAAACTAAGTGCTCCACTGAAATCCTGACAAATTGTTTCGTTTTTTCCTTGTCTTTCTTAAAAAGTAAGTATGGTGAAGCATACTTCTAGTTGCTCGTGCAATCGTTTCTGAACTTCCATCTGCAACTTGAGGGCTTCAGTTATCTGCATTCCCCTGTAATCTCGAAAAGATAATGATCACATAATCTGAGGCAACAGGTAAGAGCATCACAAAAAAATCAACTCAAAGAATGAAATTTCACGTACGACGAGCCGTCCAACCCAGAGAGCATATCTCCAGATTCTTTCTTATCAGTTTTTTTCCCTGAAAATTATAAAAGATATCAGTTTTCAGGTAAAAATAGGCAACTGGTAGAATGAGAAAAAAAAAAAAAAAAAGAGAGATGAAGGAAATCAATGTCCACCCTACTACCTTCAGAAGACGAATCTGGAAGATACTTTGCAAGTCGATATTTCTGACTCCAAAAAAACGCAAGTGCAAAAAAATCAGCACGGGTAAGTGGAAGAGAGACGAGACGAGACACATTTGAAAATACCTGTAAGTGACTCTTGACATGATATATAGTTAATCCTTGTACACCCATAACTCTAAGAACGCCTTTGGGTGTAGCTCCTTTTGGAAATCAAAAGAAGAAAAATATTTAGAAAACCTAAAAAGCAAACAGATGATGGGGCTTTCCCTCTCATGACTAGTAGTAGCATAAACCGCAATCTGATCAATCATATTGGTGTGCATACATATTATCACCACAGAATCTATTGATGAGTTACTAATTTACAATAGACTGACTTGACTATACAAAAAAGAAGGCATGCCAGAAAGAAAGAAAAAGGAAACTTACTATCAGGGCCACCAAGTTGAGCAACAGCATCAACGAAGCGTTCATGTAGCTCATGCGTCCAACGCAAACGTTGTTTGGATGCATGACTAGAATTGGTGCCTCCTCCGTTATCTGCTTCCATGAGGGCTGGCTAAGATGAAAAAATCGTTCAAGGGAAATTTATAAATGAGTTGTTGAAAAGAGATATATAGCTCGTCAGAAATATATACAGTACTGTATGAGGCAGTCATTTAATCGCAGTAAATGTAATGGCGAAAGCGAGAGAGAGAGAACTAGGAATGGAAAGAAGGATTTCTCCTAGTCCGTCATGTCTATCATATGAAGAAAAATTGATTGATTGAGAGGACTTTGTTGGTTAATTTACCGAAATAGCACGAATTTGTCGAAAACTATGTAACTTTTGGAGAAAAGAACAGATAGGTAGTAAAAACAGTGAAGTCAAGTTTAAAACTTGCTCCGGCAGATCGATCCACCACCACCACCAGAGGGTTTGAGAGCCGTGTAAATCAGAGACATGAACCACATGGTCACGGGTGGGTTTCGGAGGAATCTGTCACTAAGAAATTAAAATAAAAATAAAAAATCCAAGGAATCTACGAACGAACCTGCGGGGGAGAGGGTGGGATGGATCTATACAAGAATCAGACGACGTCCCTCCATTTCCCGAACTTGCTCTTCTCCGACACACTCCCCCAATCTAATCTAAATCTGAAATAGATTTTGCTGTGTTATAGAGTAGTTTACTGAGTCCGATTGATTGGTTTATTTACTGGGCGGCGATGCAGCACAGCAGAGCAGAGTCCTCCTCAAAATCAAAAACAAAAAGTTCCAGTCGTCCCAGACTCTTCTCTTTTCTTTCCTTTTTTTTTTTTTTTTTTTTTTGTTTCTTATCGCTCGATCGAAAAATTCCAGGACCAGCAGTGTCATTTATTCATTGACTATTTTTTCTCTTTTTTTTGGTGGGCCGGAACACTCGTTATGAGCCTAAAACCATCCTAAAGCCCAAGCATTATATGTTTAAGTAGGTGGCTGGCTGGGTCCAACCAAAGTCAGCAAGGTAGACCAACTCTGCAGCTAGCTGCTGTTCTCTTCTCCCGCTTCCAGTTAATTCCCATTTCCAGGCCGAGAAATCCTCCTCCTCCTCCTCCTCCTCTTCCTTCCCCAATAATATGGAAAAACTGATCCACCTGTCTCTGCTGCTTCTTCTCTCTTTCCACTTTCAAATCGCAGGGGCCTCCACCCACATCTACCCCTCCCAGCCCTTCCACGATGTCGGTAATTCTCTTCTCCTCTACGGTGGCAGCGAGGGCATCTTCGCCTCTTCCCGATCTTTCATCAGGTTGGTAATATTTATATATCCATCCTTCAACTCTTGTGCTGTCCTCACTGGTCTGTCCTGTCGTGCAGGTTTGAGAACATCACTCTCTGGAGAACAATTACTACAACTGATAACCGCCGCCACAGCAATGGGTTAGTCCAAGCAGTGGTCTTTGAAGCCTCCGATCGTAACAATATCGGTGGTTCAGCTTACGGCGGTCAAAGATCTATTTGCTGCACTCCGGATCTGGCCAAGCTTCAAGGTTGTAAGCAGGGTGAGATCATTAGGATTCCTTCTGCACATGACCCTAGATGGCCTATCCTCTTACGTGTCCGCTTCAGAGGAAGACGTTTGTCTGCTAAGATGGAAGACACTCAGATTCTGATCGGCAAGACTGGAATCTATAACCTCTTATTCATATCCTGCGATCCACAACTCAAGGGCCTCAAAATGACCGGAAAGACTGTTTGGAAAAATCCCGACGGCTATCTCCCTGGTAGGATGGCTCCCCTCATGAATTTCTATGTCTATATGTCTCTCGCATATTTGCTGCTCAGTGCTGTCTGGTTCTTCCAGTATGTGAGGTTCCGGATGGATATATTGCCGCTTCAACATTGCATAACTGCTGTCCTTGTTCTCGGATTGCTTGAGATGCTCTTTTGGTACTTGGATTATGCAAATTTTAACAACACGGGGATGAGGCCTTTAGCCCTCACTACATGGGTTGTTACCATTGGTGCTTTCAGAAAGACTTTTTCCCGCATTCTCATACTCTGTGTTTCCATGGGATTTGGGGTTGTCAAATCCACTCTTGGTGGTCTCACCTCTAAAGTCCTCCTTGTTGGAGTTACTTACTTCATAGCTTCTGAGATGCTTGATATAGCTGAGCACGTTGGCATCATTGACGACATGTCCGGAAGATCAAAACTTTTTCTTGTCCTTCCTGACGCCTTCCTGGATGCATTTCTCATTTTGTGGATATTTACCTCTCTTTCGAAAACGCTCCAACAGTTACAGGTTTCTCTTCCTTTCCAAATTAGCAACTCTGTAGTCAGACTCTGTAAGTTGTAAGGTTTTTGTTTGTGGCTAAAAAGTTTCTTTATTGTTTTTTTCTTGCGCAGATGAAGAGGACCTCGGTGAAGTTGGAAATTTACCGCAAGTTCTCAAATGCTCTTGCAGTGATGGTTGTTGTCTCTGTTGTATGGATAGTGTATGAGGTACCATCCTGTCAATCCCGATTTGTTGCTGAATTAGTAACCTCAAATCTTACTTTTAAGGAAATTTAACTGCTCAACTAAAACTGGCATAGAATTCAAGCTAGGAAAAAAGAAGCTCCTTCTTTCTTGGAATATACCCACCTTGCCTGATGATTTGTTCCCTCCCTGCAGGTGTATTTCAAAGCAACAGATCCATTCAATGAACGATGGCAGACTGCTTGGACCATAACTGCCTTCTGGGATGTTATTGCATTCTTGTTGCTATGTATTATTTGCTATCTCTGGACCCCCTCACAGAACTCCCAGAGGTATATTCCATCACTCAAAAGATTTTGATACCTGTTCAGCATACCAACCAATAAATAAGCTTGGTTTTGCGAGCTGCGAGTTACTTGCTTGTGGGAAGTCTTGGTTCACTTTGTTGTCCCAGGATGTGACAGGGATGCATGCTAATATGAAACTAATGATGGACAGATATGCGTATTCGGGAGACGTGGATGAAGAAAACGAGGAAGCTCAGTCACTGACAGGGGGGAAGCAAGAAGGTGATATTAGCTTAGTTAAGCAAGAGAAGAATGCCGACTCGGACAGTGAAGAAGATGTCGAAGAAGATAAGAGAGAGTGAGGAGAGTCGGCAAAGAAACGGCTAGGCATCTGTGTTTGATCATGAGCTGAGGGAAGTAGAAATATCAGCATGAGGGTCAACTATAGCACAAGGCAACAAAGCTACGACGTCTTAATACATATATGTAATTGTGTGTTTGTATTTTATTTTAGTTTATTTTTTCTGAAGTACAGATTAAACTTTGCAATATTCGAGTATCAGTTTTGTGATACAACATATGTCCTTACTGAAGAACCAACATCTGAGTCATCTAATCCTTCTCCCGGTGTTGCTGTCATAGAATTTAGAAATCGCCTCGTACACGGCCCTAGTGATAAAACTTTTGATTCTGTTTGTGGTGTAAGATGAAGAGGAGAGGGTGAGATTTGCCTAAAATAAAATGCTGTAAATCTATATTAACATTTTTGAAGTACATTTTGGTTTATGTCATTGAAGTTTATCTTATTTAATTTGTTTTTTTTGCAACATTAACCCTTACAGATTTTCCTAAAATAACATTTCTACTTAATTAATTCCTACAGATTTTCCTAAACTAACATTTCAAATTAACTCAATTAATGGAACTATAGGAATGGTTCAAATTTATTAATGTTTATTGTCATACACAGCATGACACCATCATTTAAGAGATCGAGAATAAATGCTCAAAACTTATTTAATACATATTTTATGATATGTTGAATGTAAATTGACCCACTTTGAGAAACAAAAAATTACAACCTCAAAGATTATTATGACATCGATAACGTCCTTAAACACGAGAACCAAAATTAAGGAAATCACATTTTAGCAAATATATAACTTTGTAAGCAAGAAATACATTTATTTCTGTACATATCTCCTTTAGAAACTAAATATAATTCTGCAATATTCTCACAGCTCCATTAGGCATACAAAAAAATCTCGTGTTTATTGCTAAGGATCGTTTGACACCTTGCTCAGCAAGCATTTATTCAATTATAAATCTATATATACATTTTTGAAATACATTTTGGGTTCTACCCTTTTAGTTTTGTTTATTTTAAATTTTATTTACAATCTTAATCCCTAGAATATTGCACAAAAAAACAATAAGTAATATATGGTAAAACATAACTGATTACTCTAATAATATATCTTAAAATCGAGAAATCATTTAGCTTCCTAAAATATCTCTACTAATTAATATAGATGAAATCGAGATATTATATCCAATGGAAACTAAATAACTATACATATGAGATTTTTAGAATATTCCTTACCTAAATCAGAAAATCCTTTACTTTGAAACGTAAATGTCATATTTTTAGAGATTTTTTTGCTTGCTCACCAATTTATTCTCAATTCCATATTACACCTAATTCAATCAATCTTAAAGCACTATAAATAACCTCTCGCTAGCTAAATGAGTGCACCGAACATACTTATAACAGCAAAAGAAACTTTATTAAAATCGATGGAAATTGCTTTATATTTTCTTTATTCTTCTCTTACTTTTGATGTTTATTTTTCGTTGTAAATTAGTCACTCTGCTTTTAAGATATGAATCATACTCATCACTAAAGATTCAATGTGTATGTTTTCATCGTGTTGTATATTGTTTTGCTTATCATATCAATAAAATTAAGTTTTCAGTTTCTACTCATGACTAACCACCGTATCTTTCCTCATGTCTATGTTTTTCGTTAACTAATATGCACTATATGCCAATTATTTCGTTGATATATTCGTTTGTCCAAATACTATATGTTGATAATTTCCTTCATCTCTCTCAGTTTTACGGAAACGTTGCATAAGTTTTATTTTAACGTACATGTATGTGATTGTATGAATCCCTTTAAAAGTTAATTATTTCACTAAAATTCTGCTAACCTAGATTCAAATCTAGCCAAGACTATCTAGAAAACTAACCAATGAATTGGCCACACAAGGACAAAGAGGATGACGGATGACTAGCAAATAATAGAGCAACAACGATTAAGATAATAAGTCACATACTCACAAGTCACAACCATATATAAGAGACAAGATGAGTCATGAGCACATCTTTCCGCCGAGGACTCACTCAGAGGACATAGTAGACACATAGAATTCATTAATTCAATATCACCCACTTATAAACAATTTTTGATAGATTTTGTTAGTTTATCTTTTATTATCATTTTTTATATTATTAACTAATTTTTTTACAGCTATTGATTAACTTGAATAACTGTTTAAAACATGTTATCTCTAAGTAGAATGAGTAAGACATTTGAGCTCTTTAATACATACATGTCTATACTAATCAAGTTATATGAGATTCTTACGCTTTTTTTTTCTTTCAAAAGACAAGAAAATAACTGAGATCACCATAGAAAAACAAACACTTATCTTTTTTTCACAGTAACATTATCTTTTCAAAAATAATATTTTCTATATTTTACTTGTTTATCATAACATCATTTCAAAAATTTCAGAGTATGATTATTGATATAACTAAAATTAATAAAAAATAGAATATTATGTATATGTAAACTTATTAATGTTAAAAATATCATAAAACGGGGTTATTTTGCATAAAGGATAATAAGAAAAGACGGTTTATATTAACATTAGTATAAATTTAGTCTGACACTTGAACACGGGTTAAATCTTTATCTGATTATTTTGTTAGTAATTTTAGAATATTAGGCATATCTAATTAAGTTGATTAATTACGATTATGTAAAAAATTGAATAATAGGTGAAATTCTAGAATTAATAATCAAAATAAAATTTTACAATCTTAAACACTAAACAAAACAAACAATATTAATAAACAAACAAATATAAGTTGATAAAAAAACAAATGTAACTTAAAATTAGAATACTTTAATTATAAAAAGTTATTCCACAATGTATTACGGGTTAAAATCTAGTTAATAATATTTTATTGATGGTTAAAATTGGTATTATTGTGCATTATTAATTCGTCAATTACTGTCCAGGACGCGGAAACGGGGACGCTCTCTCTCTCTCTTATTGTGCTTCTAACACACCGCCATTTACAGATTAGTAGACTAGAGATTGCAAGTGGATTGAAGTGAGAGTGGAAAGGGAGAGGGAGCTTCCTGCTTTCACTTATAATTATGCCTCCTTCTCCTCCTACTACTTCCAGGCCAGGTATCAACGGACATGGACGTCCTCCGATCGCGGCTGAGACGGTGTTGGTTAGGCACCAGCAGCCGTATTACCGGAGCTACTCGTCGTCTTCGTCGTCGGCGTCGCTGAAGGGATGCTGCTGCTGCTTGTTCTTGCTGTTCGCGTTCCTGGCGCTGCTAGTACTGGCGGTGGTGCTCATAGTAATACTGGCGGTGAAGCCGAAGAAGCCGCAGTTCGATCTGCAGCAAGTGGCAGTGGTGTACATGGGAATCTCTAACCCTAGCGCTGTTCTGGATCCAACCACCGCCTCCCTCTCCCTGACCATCCGCATGCTCTTCACCGCCGGCAACCCCAACAAGGTCGGGATCAGGTACGGGGAGTCCAGCTTCACGGTGATGTACAAAGGCATGCCACTGGGGAGGGCGACGGTGCCCGGATTTTACCAGGACGCGCACAGTACGAGGAACGTGGAGGCCACCATTTCCGTCGATAGAGTCAATCTTATGCAAGCCCACGCCGCCGATCTCGTCAGAGACGCTTCCTTGAACGACCGAGTGGAGCTCACAGTCCGCGGAGACGTTGGCGCTAAGATCCGAGTCATGAATTTCGATTCACCGGGAGTTCAGGTTCTCCTTCTACTCCCTTCTTCCCTTTCGTCACAATCGGGGATCTGGCCTAGCTAAGCCTAGTGTGAACACTACTAAACTCTTCTTGACTCTTGAGAAAGAAATTACCACCTGGTCCACCCAGTCAACACACACACATTCGTAAAAACAATTGCGGGTAAAAGTTAAAAAAAAAAAAAAAAAAAAAAGAAAGAAAAGAAGTTGTTAAGTTAATAGATTCCTTACACCACTAGTCGTGCTCTCTGTCCCCACTCTGCTTTGCTTTTCGCCTTTGCTTCTCCTTCACTTTTGATATTTTCTAGGATCCACGTACGTATGCGTATGCCACCACCTAAAAAAAGCTAAATAATAATAATAATCCATCTATGTATATTGATTGAGCTGTAAATAATTAACCATCCATCGGCCATCGCCTTCCTGTGATATTGATTAATGATATTGATGTGAAAAAATGACCGATGCATTGCAGGTATCGGTCAATTGCGGGATAGGCATTAGTCCCAGAAAGCAAGCTCTCATTTACAAACAATGTGGCTTTGATGGCCTCAGCGTCTAATTCCAAACTGTAACATAAATATATATTTTATATATTTCTTCTACTGACCACTCCCAGCCTGCGAGGAGTTGCAAAAAGACTAAAAGATCCCAGCCAAAACTGGTAAGTAAAGAAATTGGAACGAGATCCATCCTTCCCCTGCTTCTTTGGGAAATTTTTGTTTGTACAAGCTCAATTTGCAAAAGTAACAATGTTTATTTACCAAAGATAAATTTACTCACCCAGTAATTTACTCACGCTGCAATCCCTTGGCCCATCTAAGGAGCATTCGTTTCTATTTATCAATTAAAGAGATGTGCACTCATCATCCGCTAGCTACACAGCAAGTATATTGAGTGATTTTTGTGAGGCTTGCTCTGAAAAACTCTGACATACGCTTTCTCCTGTTTGGTTGAATTCGACGAAATGCAAATACTCGTGCATCACACGCTGCTAAGTTGAAGTGAACTGCTCCAGAATTGACAGGTGTTAATAGATAGCTTTCAATATTGATTTTCTTGATTCGGTTACAATCCGAGAGTGGATGGTCTGCCATTCATTTGATGGTACCGCAATATGCAAAGCAGTATTAGAATACTTAAATTACCTGGTCAATATGCGACTGAAATGACCCGACACTGTTCTTTTCGGATTACATATCGGAAGATACGTGATCAGTTCCACCAACCTCTCAATCGACTATTTGGTAGCAATCCATCGCAAGTGTCTAGAGCTTGTGAAAAGTGAGTTTCTAATCAAGCCTCCACCTCCTTAATTATTCCCATTGTAACTTGCCTGTTATTATCTTATCCTTGGCAAGTGTCTAAAAGCATGTGATAGAGAGAATAAGGAGTCTAAAGCTTGTGAAAGTGATTTTCTAATTTAGCCTCCACCTCCTTATTCGCTTTTGTAACCTGTTATTACATCTGTAGCATTTTTAGCAGCCTCCACCTCCTTGTTGTCATTCTTTTTGCTTGGCTTTTAGAGTCTTTTATCTTTCTCCTTTACAACCTTTTTCAGTAAAGCTTTCTATATCCTGGTATGTCTTATTGTCCTTCCGGAGCGCCCTTCTTAAAAGGGGCTTCCGTCAGTTTTACCTTGTAATACACCGGAAACCTTCTCACAAGTCACTCAACAATGTTGAACGGCTTACACACTCAAGCACTAAGGCGACTTTGCCTGAGCGTATGTACGAGCACGACCTAAGAAACAAATTTAACTGTACACCAATTGCCCCATCGAGGCTTGTTTATGGAGGAAAAAGACTGGGAAGCTTCCTCTTCGAGCGAAAACGAAGCTGGTTTTCCAAACGATGATGACGAAGAGTTTCATTCTGGTGGTTCAGTGCCCAAGTTACAGCACAGGTGAATAAAAATCCGCGACTAATTTTTCGTTTTACTAGCCCTCATCATAAACTGCTAAGTCAACAGTTCATACGCTCAGTTTCTCTTTTATATTGGTGCTTGCAACATGTAGAGTAGGATCTTCGAAGGCTCGTTGGATTGCCGAATGAGGAATGGCTGAAGTTGAGGTTAAAAGGGGGAAACTTTGGACAACTACTGGAATCATTCGTAGTGGAAAGACATATTGCTTCATAGAAGAGGCTTTGTATGTGGCAAACTAAAGTTTTATGGATCTTTGATTTCTGAAATATTCATATTATGAAGTCTGTTCCTTTTTAGGATTCTCTTCTTCTCGTGGCAGGTATTTGAGTGAAATAGGAGAGTTGCAGATCTTAGGTAGTGAAGATGATGTTGTGATCCCATTGAAGGACTTGTATGAGAAAGTTGCAGAGGAAAAAAGCGGTTGCTGTTGGGAAAACTACGAGGTTTATAGATACTAAGGGTCTTGGTTACATCCTAGGCAGGCATAGGGTTTCTTGGACGTCAAAGGATGCTGCATTTACAGTTCGTTCCGGTGAATGTCCTGAAGACAAGGATACTGTAGCTAAACTCTTGGGAGATATGCAGATCTGTGATGGGAAAGCGGTGTATGACGTGTATTTGCCGAATAGCCGGTTCAAGAAGTCTTCTCCTGGTGTACAGAGCTTTGTGGCTTGCTTCTCGGGGTAAGGGCTTTCGTTTGTTGGAACTATGGAAGCAAGTTTTGCATTACACATCTTACTCAATATGTTCATCCTCTTTTACAGGGACTCTCCACCAAGCAGAGAAGATATTAAAGTGCTGCCAAAACGCATAGCTGTACCATTAATGTTTTGTCATATCGCTCAGGGCCGTGCCAGTTTCTTTTCCTTCAGTTCCATAGACCTCCGTGTCTTACCATAAAATGTTGCAAAAGACTGAATAATCTTGTATTCTTTCGACAAATTCACAATACAAAGTAACTTTGATGTACGTATATATCTACGACTCTTATGTATTTTTACTAAGGGGAGAATCTTGTAAAAGGATTCAGACAAAAAAATGGAAAGACAAAAGCTTCTTTGAGTGAGATTGCTTGTATCCCCCTTAGATCATCTAAGGACTGCAGAGGTTTCTCAGGTCCCTTGACTTGGCAAACCACTTGGGTGTTACAGATTAGGATACAAGTCCTTGTATGTTCCTTTTATCGTTTTTTTTTTCTGCAATTCCAGTGAATTTTATATGACTTGCAACTCATAAACTTTCAGTATGTTAGAGAAAGAGAGACAGCTAGCTTGCTATAGTCTGTATAAAGACTGTTTTCGGTTTCAAGAAAAGGAAATGTGTCATTGCAGCCCCAAGTACACCGATCATCACATTGCTTGGATTCAAACATCTATAGATCTTTGCCAGCTCCGTTGTTTTATCCGGTCTGAAAACCTCGACAACGAATCCAATTTCCTCAGCTTGTTCCACCAAAAGACTCTCATTCAGTATCTCGACAGAATCACTAGTTTCGGTTTCTTGAACCCGTCGTCTCCAACTCCTTTACCAGTCTTGTTCACTGACTCGAGTTTTTCCTCTTGAATCAGTCCACGGATGCGAGGCCAGTAAGCTCGATCCAACACATTTCTGAAATCAAGAATCGTTTTATTCCCAAACATCAACGATGGAGTAAGAGTATATATGGAGTAGCATTTAGAATGACCAAATCTCCAATGATTTCATTAGGAGAGGTTGCTCCTTAATGGTCTCCTGTTTCCCAGGAGACATAAACAAAAACGGCACGCTGTGCTTTGGTCTTGTACATAAACGGCACGCAAACCATATATATGTGTACCTGTATAGAAATAAATATATTTAGAGCACGAGAGAGAAAATCGCGAGACGAACCGAACCGAACCGTCGTCTTTTGTTCTCAAAAAGAAGCGAAGCCCTAGCTAGCGTCTCCGTCCGTCTTCCCCTATCTGTTCCTTTCCTTTAAGGTAAGCTCTCTCTCAGATTTTCAGATTCTCCTAGTTTAAATCAAGATCTGACTTTTTGCCACTCACGGATCATCATCGATCTTTAAGATCTGTGTTCCGATTTCTCCGATCCACTAAATCCGTAGGGATTTGTTTTCTCGTCTCTAGGTCGCTTATTTTTCGTCTCTTCCATGCCAAGAGTCTTATTTTATCGTATACTTTCTGATGTTTGGATGATTCTAGTGATATATATTATGCCCCTAAAATATGATGAGTTGCCCCTCTTTTGCAGATTCATAATCTGTTTTTGTTGTAGGACTGCCTCTCCTCTTTGGCTTATCATAACCTCTCTCACTCGCATCAGGTAAGAAGTTTGGTTCAGATTTAGTGAGGCTTATCGCTTTAGTTTCAAAGCTTATCAGCTCGCCATGTTGGAATAACCTATAATAGCAACAACTGGAATTTTGATCCCTTCTAGATCATCAACAAAACTTAGTTAGTCCCTATTGGATTGATTTTTTAGCTGTTTGATTCAAGAGCCTTTATGTATGATGGAACGCTTTTACCCTAATATATAATAGCAACAACTGCAACTTACTGTAAAGTATGTTTTTTTTTTGTTTTGTTTATTCCTTGTGTGCTTTGGCTTCTATTTATTGCGCTCATGAACCGCTCGTTTGATGGAAGAGCTAACATTGTTTTTTCTTCTCTTTTGTGAGATGCACTTTTGGTTATCTTCATACCAAAATGCAGATTTTCAGTTGCATTTTCAATCCAAATGGACTGCAAGAAGTTCATCCAGATGGTCGAGGAGAAGAAACGAAGAGTTCTAGAGAAGCAAGAAGCTCCTTTGAAATGGGAGCAGAAGCTAGAGGCAGCTGCCAACGCTAAAGCGGACTCGGACACCAAAGCAAAGAAGTCAAAGGCCAGTAAGAGAAAACAAAGAGGTGCGTCTGAATCTAGCTCAGAAAGTGATAGTAGCTCTGAGGTGAGAAGAAAGTCTAGAAGATCTCACCATAAGCACCGGAGACATGCACACTCTGATTCAGATGACGGTGATAGGATGAAAGAGAAGAAATCCAGGAGGCAGAAACGAAGGTCCTTGAATCCAAGCGATGATAGCAGTGATGAGTATAAAAACGGGTCAGAGGATGAGCTGAGGATGAAGATAAAGCACCATAGGAGGCACAAGTGGCATAGCTCAAGAAAGACTTGGGATGTCGACAATACCGAAGATGTAAACAGAAGACATTTAAAGCATCACAGGCGCAGTGAGGTGGTCACTTCAAGTGATGGTGAGGAAGACAGTGGAAGAAGAAGGCGAGGCAAATATAACAGGCACATCAGAGGTTCAGCTTGGTCGAGTGGCTCGGAAGATAGTGGGAAAAGTAGGAAGAGAAGGCATCGTTGGGCAGAGTCTTCAAGTGAGGACGATGGAGCAATAAGAAGGAGAAGGCATAAAAGACATGACAGAGATTCAGCATCCGAGTCTGATGGAAGAAGGATATCAGATGAGAAAAGCGAGCACAACTTGGACAAATGAAAATGGAAATTGTATTTGTTTTAAATTCACGTCATAAGATCTGGATGTTGTGGTAACTAAACGAGCACATGATTTCTACCCAGATGCTGGGACCCAAAGATGATGAATATTCTGTTGAATTACAATTGTAGCACTTTGTCTCTGTTCTTAGATTTTCGTTTCACATTTGTCGCAAGAATGGTTTTTGGTTTGATAGTTCCTCATGTTGCAAATTATCTTTGATCAAGTTGGCTTGTGAACTTCCCTCTGCAGGTCCTGGGTCCAGTTTGATTTTTCTTCATTATTTTGAATATGGAATCACTTGTATTGTATGTTTCATGGAGTGCAGCACACATAGCCATTGCAGCATCTAAAAGATTAGACTTTGATCTCCAGAATTTGAATTATATAATTGACGATATATGACCCTCCCCTTAACCTTGTTGCTCTTTTAGGTCTATAAATTTTGTACATCCAAAGAAGATAAACACTTTTGGATCACAAACTGTGGTCTAATGCATGGAAAGTGTAATAATATACTCTACAAGATACATGATTGAACAACCAAGTTTCTCACCGACCTGTGAGCTTGACCATCCATGCACCACCCAAGTAGAGCCCTAGAAGCGGTGTAGCTAGGAGCATTTGAGTGACAGGGTCTGTCGAGGGTGTGACTACAGCTGCTGCAACCACCGCACCTACCACCACATATCTCCAAATTGAAAGCATTTGATCTCCTGACACCACCCCTACTTGTCCCAGGAGTAACTGAATGACTGGAACCTGTAAACCAAAAAGAAAGAAGCAGCAGGAAAATTCCAGGTGAAGATGGCTAAAGCAATGTTTGAGAACCAAGTATATATATATTATCATCGGCCACATACCTGGAAAGACAGGCCCGTGCTGAACATAAGCACTAATACAAACTCGAAGTACTGGTCGATAGACCACAGAGATTCAACCACACCTTCAGCGTAATTGACAAAGAAATTCAAGGCTGCAGGGGTTAAAACCCAGTAGGAGAAGGCAAGTCCAGCATAGAAGAGCAAGGAGGAACCAAAGACAATTGGCCCCAGAAACCTTCTCTCAGCCTTGGTCAGGCCGGGAAGGACAAAAGCTATAATCTCATACAGGATCACTGGGCTCCCTAGTAGAAGCCCGCAATAACCCGAGACCTGCACCGCAAAACAACAACAACAACAACAACAAAAAAGCATCTTTCTTGTTCATTTGATGCCTCTATCTATCTGTCTATCTGATAATTAAAATTAGCTAGTTGAAGAAGAAGACCTTTAAAGTTGTGAAGAAAAATTCGCCTGGAGCAAGCTGCAGAAACCGCACACCCTGAGTTTTGACGGGAGCTTCAAGAAAGACAATAAGATCTTTGGAGAAGGCGAAGCATCCCAAGATTGCAGCTCCCACAGCCAAAACCGAGACAAATATCCTCTCCCGGAGCTCCTCGAGATGATCGAATATAGTCATTTCTTTGTCATCAGGGAGCTCCTCTTTACGGGGATAGAGAAACTCATAGACCGGACTTGCTCTATCTTCTTGCTCAAAGGACACAGCTGTGTATGTATGTAATCCATCAATCAACCCGGGAAGCTCTACTTAAAAGAGGGTGACCTCTTGACACCAACACATATGATTTTTAAAAAAGCAATCAAAGAAAGGTAGTAGAGTTTCTCTCGTATTACCTGGTGGTCTGTCTTCTACAGCAGAGCCAGCGCCGGGGGTGGACTCCGTTGGTGAATCGTCAGAACTATCATCCAGAGCTGACAAGCGGCCTAAGCCTTTGCTCCGGCGTTGCGTCACAGCGTATCGGAGTCCAGCTTCCCTCCACGAACTGCAGAAATTTACAGCGTGAGGACGCTTTGTAGGCGAATCCAAGTTGCGAGTGGTGAGGCGGAAATGGTGGACTAGAGCAGAGCTGGTGGTGCTTGTGCTGCCCATCTCTAGAATCCAAGAGCTTCACAGAAGGAACGATTGGTTCCGGTCGAGTTTCGTTGCCCACATCTGATATTTCCAAAACCCAATCCTTTATTTTCCTTTTTTTCTGTTGAACACTTCCGTCACAAAACTTGCTAACACCGTGTAAAACGACCTCGTTTAGAGAGAATACCACCATGGCCCTTGATTGTCGGAAATAGCCCATTAAGGCCCATACAGTTCTCATTCACCCCTTCGTGATTGAGTGAGTGAGTGAGGGGGCTGGCCTGCGTAATTTTCCCGCCAAGTTGGGTTCCCGATGGGCAAAGAGATTATTCCGGCGGCGGAGAAATCCCTAAATCTGATTCGCGGGAGACTCTGCGATCCTAGTTATGTCTTCAGACCTCTTTCCGCTTCGTCAGACAGCAACTACAGGTCTGATTGCTTCACCACTTTGGTAACGAATTCGATTATATATATTATTATTATATACGGGCCCTAGGTGTGCCTAATACACAAATTTGTCTTGTCTATAACACACAGTAAGTTGAAGTTCATTGTATCAACCTCTATCACGGAGGGATGCAACAATTCCATCTTGCTTCTCGGCCCTCGCGGCTCTGGAAAAGCTGCTGTATGGCTCCCTCCTCAAACCATCTTCTACTCTCTCCCTTCTTGGATTTTTTTTTTCTTCTAAATGGGTTGATTTCAGGTCTTGGATCTCGTTGTTGGTGATTTATTGGAGGAGTTCCCTGATTCAGTATCACTGGTATGTGTGATTTTTTTTAGCGCATTTTCTTTTTAATCTCATCCCATCTTATCGTATCTTACACTACCCATCTCAAATTGTGATGCAGATCAGACTGAATGGTCTCTTGCATAGTGATGATAACTGTGCTTTTAAGGTCTGATCCCTTAGCATTCTCAATCCCTTAAGGAAGGGTACACCTTTATTATATATTCACCGACTTACACTGATTTTTTCAGGAAATTGCCAGACAGTTGTGCATGGAACACCACCTGCTCTTCTCCAAAATGGTATGCCTTTGTTCTCTCCAAATGTTCTTTTTCTTCTTCTCCTCTTAGCTTGGTTTAGCCGATGCCTCAATTGGCCTGATTCTCCCAGGCATCATTGGATGAGAATTCACAGTTCATAGTAGCCATGTTGCGGTGAGTTTATAATTGACGATATATGACCCTCCCCTTAACCTTGTTGCTCTTTTAGGTCTATAAATTTTGTACATCCAAAGAAGATAAACACTTTTGGATCACAAACTGTGGTCTAATGCATGGAAAGTGTAATAATATACTCTACAAGATACATGATTGAACAACCAAGTTTCTCACCGACCTGTGAGCTTGACCATCCATGCACCACCCAAGTAGAGCCCTAGAAGCGGTGTAGCTAGGAGCATTTGAGTGACAGGGTCTGTCGAGGGTGTGACTACAGCTGCTGCAACCACCGCACCTACCACCACATATCTCCAAATTGAAAGCATTTGATCTCCTGACACCACCCCTACTTGTCCCAGGAGTAACTGAATGACTGGAACCTGTAAACCAAAAAGAAAGAAGCAGCAGGAAAATTCCAGGTGAAGATGGCTAAAGCAATGTTTGAGAACCAAGTATATATATATTATCATCGGCCACATACCTGGAAAGACAGGCCCGTGCTGAACATAAGCACTAATACAAACTCGAAGTACTGGTCGATAGACCACAGAGATTCAACCACACCTTCAGCGTAATTGACAAAGAAATTCAAGGCTGCAGGGGTTAAAACCCAGTAGGAGAAGGCAAGTCCAGCATAGAAGAGCAAGGAGGAACCAAAGACAATTGGCCCCAGAAACCTTCTCTCAGCCTTGGTCAGGCCGGGAAGGACAAAAGCTATAATCTCATACAGGATCACTGGGCTCCCTAGTAGAAGCCCGCAATAACCCGAGACCTGCACCGCAAAACAACAACAACAACAACAACAAAAAAGCATCTTTCTTGTTCATTTGATGCCTCTATCTATCTGTCTATCTGATAATTAAAATTAGCTAGTTGAAGAAGAAGACCTTTAAAGTTGTGAAGAAAAATTCGCCTGGAGCAAGCTGCAGAAACCGCACACCCTGAGTTTTGACGGGAGCTTCAAGAAAGACAATAAGATCTTTGGAGAAGGCGAAGCATCCCAAGATTGCAGCTCCCACAGCCAAAACCGAGACAAATATCCTCTCCCGGAGCTCCTCGAGATGATCGAATATAGTCATTTCTTTGTCATCAGGGAGCTCCTCTTTACGGGGATAGAGAAACTCATAGACCGGACTTGCTCTATCTTCTTGCTCAAAGGACACAGCTGTGTATGTATGTAATCCATCAATCAACCCGGGAAGCTCTACTTAAAAGAGGGTGACCTCTTGACACCAACACATATGATTTTTAAAAAAGCAATCAAAGAAAGGTAGTAGAGTTTCTCTCGTATTACCTGGTGGTCTGTCTTCTACAGCAGAGCCAGCGCCGGGGGTGGACTCCGTTGGTGAATCGTCAGAACTATCATCCAGAGCTGACAAGCGGCCTAAGCCTTTGCTCCGGCGTTGCGTCACAGCGTATCGGAGTCCAGCTTCCCTCCACGAACTGCAGAAATTTACAGCGTGAGGACGCTTTGTAGGCGAATCCAAGTTGCGAGTGGTGAGGCGGAAATGGTGGACTAGAGCAGAGCTGGTGGTGCTTGTGCTGCCCATCTCTAGAATCCAAGAGCTTCACAGAAGGAACGATTGGTTCCGGTCGAGTTTCGTTGCCCACATCTGATATTTCCAAAACCCAATCCTTTATTTTCCTTTTTTTCTGTTGAACACTTCCGTCACAAAACTTGCTAACACCGTGTAAAACGACCTCGTTTAGAGAGAATACCACCATGGCCCTTGATTGTCGGAAATAGCCCATTAAGGCCCATACAGTTCTCATTCACCCCTTCGTGATTGAGTGAGTGAGTGAGGGGGCTGGCCTGCGTAATTTTCCCGCCAAGTTGGGTTCCCGATGGGCAAAGAGATTATTCCGGCGGCGGAGAAATCCCTAAATCTGATTCGCGGGAGACTCTGCGATCCTAGTTATGTCTTCAGACCTCTTTCCGCTTCGTCAGACAGCAACTACAGGTCTGATTGCTTCACCACTTTGGTAACGAATTCGATTATATATATTATTATTATATACGGGCCCTAGGTGTGCCTAATACACAAATTTGTCTTGTCTATAACACACAGTAAGTTGAAGTTCATTGTATCAACCTCTATCACGGAGGGATGCAACAATTCCATCTTGCTTCTCGGCCCTCGCGGCTCTGGAAAAGCTGCTGTATGGCTCCCTCCTCAAACCATCTTCTACTCTCTCCCTTCTTGGATTTTTTTTTTCTTCTAAATGGGTTGATTTCAGGTCTTGGATCTCGTTGTTGGTGATTTATTGGAGGAGTTCCCTGATTCAGTATCACTGGTATGTGTGATTTTTTTTAGCGCATTTTCTTTTTAATCTCATCCCATCTTATCGTATCTTACACTACCCATCTCAAATTGTGATGCAGATCAGACTGAATGGTCTCTTGCATAGTGATGATAACTGTGCTTTTAAGGTCTGATCCCTTAGCATTCTCAATCCCTTAAGGAAGGGTACACCTTTATTATATATTCACCGACTTACACTGATTTTTTCAGGAAATTGCCAGACAGTTGTGCATGGAACACCACCTGCTCTTCTCCAAAATGGTATGCCTTTGTTCTCTCCAAATGTTCTTTTTCTTCTTCTCCTCTTAGCTTGGTTTAGCCGATGCCTCAATTGGCCTGATTCTCCCAGGCATCATTGGATGAGAATTCACAGTTCATAGTAGCCATGTTGCGGTGAGTTTATTATTTACCTTGACATAAATGAGCCTTTTTTCTTTCTTTTTTTTGCTATGTTGATATTTAACGCAGACGAAACTGATAGAGGTGGTATTTCAGGGAATGTGGACTAGCACATAAGACGATCATCTTTGTGCTTGATGAATTTGACATGTTTGCACAGGCAAGAATTCCTGATTTTCTTATAGCTTGCTAATTGTATTCGTACTCGTTTTCCCTATGATCTTTGTCTTGATATACAAAGGAATTGGACACTGGTGTTTTCTATCCACTCACCCTATTTATTACCTGGTTATAATATCTAGGGAAAGCAGCGGTTGCTATACAGTTTGCTGGATGCTATGCAATCTGTAACATCACAAGCTGTTGTCATCGGTCTCAGTTCTCGATTGGTATGAGCATGCCTATATAGATATACATGTTTTGGGTTTTACAAATTGTTTCTTTTTAATTTATCATTCTACAACTGTATGCTGTTTATGTTTGATGACAGCTGACTTTGGTTGTTGTTAACTGTACTCTGGTTCAAAATCTTATAATATCTCTCACCACAGGACGCTGACCAACTTCTGGAGAAAAGAGTGAGATCTCGCTTTTCACACAGAAAAATATTGTTTCTTCCTCCATCCAGGGAAGAATTTGACGGGTAATGAGCAGCCAGCTTCTTTTCTGTTATTACTTATTAGCAGTCAGCTTTTTTTTCCAATGAACTTATTTAATTAATAGAAACTATATACATTATCTAGTTTGTTGGAACACCTGCTGTCTCTACCAGCAGACTCAAGCTTCCCCAACGGATATGTTTCTCGGTTCAATGAAAAGAT
Organism: Camelina sativa; assembly: GCF_030686135.1. Lineage (NCBI taxonomy): Eukaryota > Viridiplantae > Streptophyta > Magnoliopsida > Brassicales > Brassicaceae > Camelina > Camelina sativa. Next base: position 270,971 of record NC_141883.1, read on the forward strand.
TAAGGTTCTAATATCCACTCCCAATTAGTACTATGACACGCTTAGCTTTTCTATGATGGTTAATTCTTCTTCTGAAGAACTGATACTTGTACCAATTTCAAAAAAAATAAAAGAAACACCTTCTGTGCAGAATATAACATCAGACACGAGATTTAAAGACATACTCAAGACATTATTTAATGCCAATTCTACCGTAAACAGTTTGCTGAAGTTTATGTAAGTTCTTCGGTTACAATAGTGAGATGTTTCCTTAAGATGTCATTTCCTCTGTGTTGAGTCTATCTCTTGATGTTAGATTCCGCGCTGTTTCTTTAATGAATTTGGAATCTGGCCTCCTCTCTCTTGAGAACTTCAAAGCAGCACTTTCAAGTATGCAAAGGCAACCAAAGTTGGAAGCCGTTAGAGGTATGATAAGCTGCGGTGTTGCTTCTACATTTTCCTAGGGAACATCAATTGACATTATCTTTGTTGAGCAGATTGTTCCATACTGGAGCTTTATCTCCTGGTATGTATGAGGAGACTAGAAGTGAAGGAGCAAAGCGCATACAACATCATTAGTGTGATGAAAGGTAATCTGTAAGTTTGGCTTAAGAGAAAATGCAGGTTGCACTACTACGAAAATGATTTGAGATTTCATGTGTTCCAGAGTATAAGACGATACACGAGTCTTTTCAAACCTCGGACTACTACGCACAAAATGTCTGCCTACGGGTATGTTTACAGCTCTCATGAGATGCCATGGTTTATATGTGGTGGTCTAAATGGTTGACATGACAGGCATTTGAGCACCTAAGAGAGCGACAAGTTATACGCTACACAGAGAATAGAGTACAGTCTCAGACAGGTGAGTACCGTCCCATGAAGCTTTTGATATCAGCCTCTGAGCTTCATCAGGGAATGAGATCTCATGCGTGTTGCCCCGTAAGCCTCCTTTTTTTATCTATACCCTCCTTTTCTTCCCTTTACTTTTGTAAACTGATTTCAACTTCGTGATAATTCCCCCCCCCCCCCCCCCCCCCCCCGCTGGAACAGGCCATCCTTCTCAAGTTATTGGACCATTGATCTCTGTGTTTTTGTCCCTTGGGAATAAGACAGTCTCTGAAAGTCCTGTGATATGTAATGTTACTTCATGGGAAATGTTACTTCATGGGAAAAGCTACTTGGTTAAAAAACAGTATCTTTAGTTTTGCCTTTGCTTTGTGTTTTCATGTAAAGGGAGAGAGCATGTCAAAACAATACTTGCTCAGTTTCTGATTACCAATTACACTACTTCAAGTAGGCAACTTTCTCTAATACATACACCCAAACCCATTCGTGTCTCATCATTAAACCCTTCTACTCATACAATTACACCTCATGCTAACAATTAAAACCCATACAAATTGAACATATTAATTCACAATATCCAGATCAACTCAATCTCTCTCCCTTTCTGTTTGTTGCACCAACGAAGTTTGCTCCCCAGCTCCACCCTTCCACCCGGTTTGATTACACAGAGTTGCTCCGAGTCTATTCTCTTTCTTCTCACTTGTGCTTCCAGGCTGGCCCAGGAAAATTATGGACTCCACAAAAACGGCTTTTTCATTTTACCTTCTACAAGGCAATGGTCTCAGGCTCTCTGAGAAGCAATCAGAGGTGATCCTTCTTGCTTTTCTTCAGCAGCTTTGACATATGGTTCACCTGCTCATGACTTTCCTTAGCCCCGCCCCTCAGCCATTGAATAGCCTCAGCTGCCGCATCTTTCTCAGCACTCTTCTTGTTGCTGCAAGGTTGTCCTATGATCTGTGTCTCATTAAATTCTACTGTTGTTTGGAACTTGTTGCTCATCAATTGCTTAGTCTTATAAATTGGTGCTGCATAACCAGCCCTAGTGAGTACTGTTTGGAGCTGACTCTTGGAATTGTCACCCCCCAGCCCACTTTCGGTCCTTGAAAGCAATGTCGGTTTTGTTGACAAAGCCGATGTTTCTAAAGGCCTACGTATTTGGCGACCAAACACAAATCTCCCATCACATCCATCCCCAGAGACTAACAACCGTATAGCTGATAAGAGTTCACGGTGTGCTTGCACGTCCATTTTAGGATTAAGTAGCTGGAATGTTTTTTAAAAGTATCACAACTCAGATATGGATTCCCTAACCAGATCTGTTATCACAGTAGAAATACCTGACAGAATAAAACAACAACAAAGCCACAAAGGTGGGTTCTTTTGAGGTTTTATGAAACTCACTTTGTTCTGTATCAGCTCGTCAAGCTCTTTCTTCAAGGTTTGGCATATCTCTGCAACAGCAGGTTTCATGAAAAACTCCAAGTATCCTCCCAACATTTTCAGGTGGCCATCCTGCCAAAAAGCCCAAAAAACAAGAAGTTGGTTGGGAATGAAATTGCTGTCAATTCTAACAACAAAAACATCAAGAAAGACCGATAGAGTAAAAAGCTCACAATGTCTCCTTTGGAGATGCTACCGCCAAAGAGGATAAGAGTAGAGTCAGAGACAGCTGTCGAATCCCTCAAGAAAACAGAGTTCACTTTTATCTTCTCGTTGAACACCAACCACGGATATGGTATTTTTGTTTCCCGTGCATTTACAGAATTCTATGAAAAAAACACCCAAAAAAATGAATGTTATAAATTTCCAACCAAAGTATACTATCATTAATTTTGACTGGACGGATGCGTACTGAATAAAGAAGAACTTGGCCATCCTCCATCGTCTTCAGGGAAAATGATCTCTCATTATGCTGCATGTATCATATATATAGATGCTCAATAAAGCAAACTGCTGAATAGAGAGAGGCCACTGCAGGGCAACTAAATTCACGAGAAGTACTCACCACAACTGAGCAGATTCCTGGATACATGCCATAACAAATAACGGCTCTGGTAAGATTCGCATCATTCCCCTCTGAATTGCAGATCGATTTGTTTCCATCTATGAGTCCAGTATCCTTAAGTAATGAGAAGAACTCTTTTCGGAGAGAATCAATAGCTCTCAGCGACTGTATTGACAGAAAGTTTTTCCAGCAGTAATCATATACAGCAGACTCTTCCTCAGCGTTTCTCCACCCCTCATATGCCCGAACAAGTGCAAGATGATCACTGTGATCCCGTGAAAACTGGAATTTTGCAGCTTCTGCGAGCTGGGAAAGTTAAAAACGAAACATCATATTCTATGGTCTTTCAGAGGACACAAGAATTCTCAACACTACGTCCAAAGAGAAGAGTTTTACCGTAATTAACTCAAGGTCAAGTCACCTTGGCTAACAGAGAGACAGAAAACCATAAATGCTAATGAAGAGTTTTACTGTAACTAACTCAAGGTAAAAACATAAACTAAGATTCATATATTTTCCAGCCAGATAAATGGTATAACTATACAGTACAAGGTGGGAGAAGGACTTACATCTTTCTTGTCCTGAGGTGTCAAGAAAGGATCTCTTACACTCAGGCCAGCGACAACAGTCAATATAGGATCAAGGCAACCAAGAATAGCTCCTAGTATGAGCATTTTTCCAAGCTTTGGCTCCATGGGAAGCTTGGACAAATAACGACCTGCAAAGAATTTCAAAAACATGAAATAAATTTCAGTCCTGCCTGCTCAAAACTGTCATGATTCAGCATATTTCCTCTTACCTAGAGTTGTGAGGTATTCATTCTCATCTAATGCGCCTATTATCTTCAGATATTCTATGGCCTTTTGAACCTGCGGGAAAATTTGAAGAAACAAAATTACTGTCTCGTTGATTATTATAAGTATGGTTCAAATCAAACACCTTCACTTGAGTAAAGTTCTAAATCAGAAAATCTTACCAAAGAATTAAACAAATAAGACGTACCGCTAGTAGTTCGGGAGATTGCAGCGCCCTTGACAAGAACTCGGATATGCTCCCGAGATTTAAGCTTTTGATTTGCAGACACAGTGACTGTAAAGGCGTCCTCAAAATTTCAGGCAACTGATATTCTGTAAAAGCTTCATATACACACTTTGGGTAAAGATGATAACACTGCCCAGGTCGAACACGACCGGCTCGTCCTCTTCTCTGCAATCACAAACGGAGCATGAGAATCAACAAAAAAAAAAAAAAAATCAATAAATGTAAGCCCACGGAGCTGTCAGAGAATTAAACTTGTAGGCAATGAATAGTCATACTCAATTTTACTGGTCCAGTGTATTCGAAATGCAACTCCGCATAAGACAAACAAAGAACATCTAATAGCTGATAAATTTACGTCTACTAATCCCTCTCTTTGTTCCTGTCGGTAAAATTGACTAATGGCCATTCCTATTATGAATCTACAGTATGGGGAATTGGCTCTGTAGTCTCATTAATAGTATTATTACAGTTTGGTTCTCAAAAGGTATCAACTCTAACAAACTAAAAATACCTGCTGAGCTGAAACCTTGGAAATCCAAGAAGGAAGCAAACAGGGAGTATTGTTTAATGCATCATAGGAGGTCTCTTTTGCCTTTCCACAGTCGATGACAAAAGCAACATCATTAATCGTGATGCTCGTTTCTGCGATATTGGTGGCCAGAATTATCTTTCTTACTCCACTTGCAGGTTCTTCAAATATTAACCTCTGCATTTACTCAAAAATAAAGTCAATGGTTAATGATAAATATGTTTCCTTTAAATACATGTTCCAGATGCACAGAATTGGTAATAGCTCTGCAACGGATGAACACTAGCATATGATACGGGTTGAGATCAGGAGAAAAAAGTATAAATCACCTGCTCAAAACTTGCCATAGAACCATGGCAGGCAAGCAACATAACCCGATCTGGGTTGCCAAAGATTGGATGAATCTGCAGTTTTTCTTTCAGAGCGCTGATATCATCCCACCCAGTCATAAAAACTAAAATACCACCAGGACCCTCATTCTCACATATATCGCAAAGGAGAAATTCTATGAGATTAAAACCAATGCAATCAGGATTCCAACAAGATAAAGACTCTTGAGTCTCAGGGCTAAACTCCTTGAAGTCAGCAGCTCTCAGTGCGTCCTGTTTACATAAGGGAAAAATAAATGAGGAGGACCTATCATGTAGAATTGAGCTACTGATATTCTTATTCAAATACCTCAACGACAAAGGCAATTTGGCTCTTGCGTTTTTTTGGGATCTGTTTGTTCATCTTCCACATTCTTTCTTGACCATAATCATCAATTTGATTGTATGGAGTCATTCTATACCTGGTCATCTCCAGAATATCCTCTAGGAAATGGCTGCGGACTGGATATGTAAATCCCTATATAGTGAGGAAGACATTACTGAGGTTAATCAGAGCATGTAGATCCAAGGAATATCGAATCAGCCAACATTTAAATATTTGAAATGTTCTAGCGAGGATAAACAAAAATATTCATCCCATGAAGATTGAATAGTTCCAGACAACCTCCTCACTAGTATATTCTGTTTCTTACTTACTGGGATGTGAATGACACCTGCCCCACCAAAGTATGACGAAAAAAGCTCAGCATCTAAAGTTGCACTCATCAGAACCAGCTTAAGCTCTGGGCGACGAGATAGGAGCTCCTTAAGAATGATAAGAAGGAAATCTGAAACACAAAAGTAATATAGTAAGACACCAAAATCAGGTTAAGCGCCTACAAATGAGGAGCTGCGTAATAAGCACAACTTTACCTTCATTCATTCCACGCTCATGAATTTCATCCACGATAACATGAGTAACACCTCTTAAATTTCTATCTACCAACAACCGTCTCAACAAAATGCCTGTGGTGCAGAAGAGTAGGCGGGTATCTCTTCCTCTAACACCTTCCAATCGAACTTTATATCCAACCTTCACCAAAAAAAGCCACATCGAGCTTAATTATGTAGTAAAATAAAGTGAGGAATTCCAAGTATAAGGCTCCAAAGCCAACTACATATAGAAGCATGCAGAGTTAAAACTTACGGATTCACCCAACTGCTCTCCTCTCTCGTAAGCAACCCTCTCCGATACAGACATAGCAGATATTCTCCTTGGCTGAGTACATATGATACTGCAAAAAGCTCCACGGTTTGCTTCAATCTCGGATTCTAATATAAACTGCGGAATTTGTGTGGTCTTGCCACAACCTGTTTCTCCAGAGATAACAATAACCTGTAAGACGAACATTGATGTGGGTAATCGTCGAAACTAATACAAAACAAAGAAGACTGTCAAGTTGAGCACAAGCGTTCTCTTCTCTTCTTTGCAGACCTGATTTTGTGAAATTGCTGTCAATACTGAATCCCTTTGCTTGGAAGCAGGGAGACTTCTCCGAGATTTCACCATTCTTCGGCCTTCTACTGAAGCCTAATCAATGGAACACGTCAAAAATAAAATGGATGCTGAGGGAGAATAGTAAGTTTAGTATCAAGGACCTAATATAATAATAAATATTAGAAAGGAGAGTACACAGAACCTCCCAATATTCTTGTCGATCACGCAGCTGTAAACTCCTTCGCCAAAGAATTTTGTCCAGCGTAGTTTTGCTGGCAGGCATGGGCTCTGGTTGCTCAAAAAGCCATTCATCGGGACTGCTTATGCTACTAGTTCTTGCTAAGGAATTGGCAGGGAATCTATCTACTACACTCTTTGATTTTTTACTGAGGTATACTCTGAGGTAAGCTTCGACTCTTTGAAGGAAGTCAGTATGCAAATTCACCTGTCAAATTTGTTTTATAGTTTGCTCTTTAAATAGGATGCAAGAATAATAAGAAGAGAGCGAGGGAGCAGCAGATAATACCTCCCTCTGTGGCTTCTTGTCATCTAGATCAAACCTATAGTTGGGGAGTGGGACCTTACTGAACACAACAACCTTAGCATATGCATGACTGTCAAAAGAAAAAAAAAGAAAGATATATACATAAAGAAACTGTACTTTTGAGAAAAAAAAAAAAAAAAAAAAAAAAGGAGCATAATAAGGAGTGTGATTGATGTTAGAGAGGAGGGGGTACACCTATACAATCCCAGGGTTGTAGCCAGTGCAGCAAGTTTATCAAAATCCCTTCTATCTTTTTTCTCCCTGGAAACAACTTCTTGCTTTACAGAATCTTGCAAAAGCATAGAAAAGTTCCTATTCCATTCATCCAAGTTGGCACAACGAATTGTACCCTGCTGCAAAGCAAAATTGATATATATATATATATATATATATGGTTCCAGTTCATGAGTTCAAGCCCGGGCAGAGGAGAGGATGAGAAGAAGAAGAAGATGAGATAATAAAGGAACAAAAAAAATTATATAAGGATGTTTCAAGTTGCTCGCTCACATACATTATGATATGATCGTGACTTGCGGAGTCTTTCTCAGAGCCAAAAAAAACAAACAAGAAAAGCACAAAAGGTACAAATTTGGAAGAAAACAAAAAAAAAAGACAACAAGGGTCCTTCTTATTACGACGATCTCTGACAAAATGAACAATCTCAGTAGGTGTAACCTTTGACAAACATTCCTTTCTTGGCGTCCTCGTTCTCTCCCTCGGCTGAGTATTTGCCAAGCTGGGCCAGTGAGTTGGCCTTTGCCCTCACCAACAGTGCCTTCTGCGAGGCCTCGATCTTCTCCGGGTTGCCTTGCCACGTCCTGAGCACAGAGTTCTGCAGGGCACGTGCGTAGGAGAAGGACACATGCCATGGGTTTGGGCTCTGGTTCATGGCGTTCAGGTTCAGTGTGGCCTCTGCCTCCGATTGTCCTCCAGACAGAAACATGATTCCTGGGACAGCTGGAGGGACCCTCCTTTTCAGCATGGTGAGCGTGAAATCCGCAACGGTCTCGGGAGAGGCCTTGTTCTTGTGCTCAGCGCCTGGGGTGACCATGCTCGGCTTCAGCAGAATGCCCTCGAACATGACGTTGTTCTGGGCCAAGTAGAAGAAGACCTCGGACCACACTTTCTCTGCCACCTCGAGAGTCCTCTCAATCGGGTGGTCCCCGTCCAGAAGGATCTCCGGCTCCACAATGGGGACAAGACCATTCTCCTGAGAGATGGCCGCATAGCGAGCAAGGCCCCACGCAGCTTCTTTGACAGCCAGTGCTGAAGGGCCACAAGGAACACTCACAACTGTCCTCCTGGAGAAACACACACACACACATTTTTCAATTTTCATCATCATAATTATTAACTAGGAAGAGCAGATTCACATCAACCAAAGAAGGAATAAAGAGAGAGAGCTATAAGAACACCACATGGTGAGATATTATGAATGACATACCACTTGGCAAAACGAGCGCCTTGCTTGTAGTACTCAGCAGAGCGTGAAGCCAATCCATCGAGGCCTTGGCACCAAGACTCGTCGTTGGAGCCGGGGAGAGGAGACAAGCCCTGTCAGGAGGCAACAGGTGGATTGTCAATTTTTGACACAGATAAATGATATGATTGAATACAACAGATGGATGGAATTGGATAGTTCATAGTTGAATCCAAAAAGAAAAAAGAAAAAAAAAAACAGAACGAAGAAAAAAACCTTGTCAACTTTGATGCCAGGGACGATGTTGGCATCGCGAAGGCAATCGACAAAGGTCTTGCCGTCCTTAGTGGACTGGTAAAGCGTCTCCTCGAAGAGAATGGCACCAGAGATGTAATCGCCGAGGCCAGGAGTGGTAAGCAAAAGTTGCCTGTATGCCTGACGGTTGTCCTCCGTGTTATCCAAGCCGATAGATGCGAGCCTCTTCCCACAGGTTGCGTTCGACTCATCGATAGCGAGGATACCTCTCCCGGGGGATGCCACGCTTTTCTATTACCGCAAAAAAATCACAATACCACAAAAATCTCACATTAAAATCAACAACTAACGTTTGACTTTGTTGAATCGAGTGGACAAGACGACTAATTAAAAAGCGTATTATTAACGATTAAAGGATGATAACAAGGGAATTTGGCATGAGAGAGATCTAGCGCTGGAAAAAGGGACCAAAGAGATGAAAGTATACTCACGGCAGTTTTAACAAGCTCGTCGGAGTAAGCACTGGCACGGATCGCGAAGGAGACTCGAGGAGGAGGAGGAGGAGTAGAAGCAGAGGGGTGGGCGCGCCCAGCGGAGCGCTGGCCGATCCATGGAGAAGAGAGAGTGTTTGGCTTTACAAAGGTGGAAGACGCCATAGTAAAGCAGCAGGCTAGAACAAAAGTGGTGATCGATCGATCTCTCTCGGGGACTCCGCAGCGATCTGGTGTGGAGAGAGTGTAAAAGAGAACCAAAACAAAATGCTTCTTTCCTCTGATTGATGCGAATATTATTTATTTTACTTTTAAGTAGTAGTATTACTAGTCGAGTCGTCTCCTCTGCTTTGGCATCAAATCACCTACTACTCCCACCCTCCTCCAATCGCCTCCTTTTATTTACCATCTTACCCTCTTTCTATCGTAAATGACGCTTTTAACCTTCTCCTAGAGACGATTTTCCTAACTACTAAACACAATTGCAAATCCGGCCCATGACAACCCCCATCGTGCGTGATTCGAGGACCCGAGTCTCTCTGACTCTTTGGTGTAAACAATAGTACACAGTCTATTTAAAGGGCTCATACTGTATTATTATACTATCTTTCTCGGTTTCAACCATTTTGTCTACCCAAACTGCCCTTGTCTCTTCGTCTTAGTCAAATATTAGTTTCTACTACCTCTTTTGTTCACTCTGTTTCAAAATATAGGATGTTTTAGTGAAAATACGCATATTAAAAAATAGTTACTTTTAAGAAGTTTAACCAATCATAAACAAGTCTGCATACTATAAAATATAAATTTAATCTAAAAGTTGCATCGAAAGTTGAAAACATTATATATTATAAAACAAAAATATTTCTCTAAACATCCTATATTATGAAACGGAAGGAGTATAATATAACATTTCTTCCTCCAACCAACAGATGCTATAAATTTTTTCTTAAATTTATCAATACTTACAAGCCCCTAACCACCATCCTATAGGAGTGAAAATTTAGAGGTCGGATATGCCGTTGGGGCACAATACGCCTAAAACAAAACAACATAAAATCCTCTCTTTCACAGTTGGGCCCAGTAATGATGGGGCTTAGTTTCAGTTAAACAATATGAGTCCACGCCAAAGACTGCCATGCTATAGATAGATACGTCTAAATATTGGTGTTTCTCGTAACAGGCGAGGTAGTTGTAAAAAAAAGAGGGATGGATAATGCAAGTTCCGAGGACCGTTTTGTGAAAACTTCATTCTTTTATAGTTTTTTTTACCTTATTAACGTACATGCATGTGTTTTTTCCTTTTTACATATTTTTACATATTTACATAGACTGTGTATTTTTACATATTTTTCCAAATCTGTTGTCTATTATTACGAACAGCTGTTACACTAAATTTTTAAAATATACTACTAGATTTTAACCTGCGTATACCGTGGATCTATATTATTTTTATTATTTTGATTATTTACAAACATAAATTTTTGGGCGCTTGTGCGACTAAATGTTAATACTGATTCAAATTCGCTTAATATGTAAATTATTTTACAGGAAAACAAATAATTAGTTTAATTAAGTATATCACAGAATATAATACAGATAGTGAACTGTAATAAAAATGAATATATAAAACAAAAATAAAATCTGAACATATTAATACTCATACTAGGATTTACCCCGTAGTACACCACCGGTCTATTCGTTTTCATAAATCATTTAAATAGGTTAGTATACTAACATAATCAGGTTTTTTAGTTAGTTAATATAAATATTACAATATTATATATATGTTGTTGTATTTGCAAAATTTATCCCATAGTAAATTTCTTTGTTTTGTAATACCAATGTTACACTGTTATATATATTTTGGTGTTTTTACAATAACTAGGTATGGAGCCCCCGCGATATCGCGGGAGAACTCATTTTAGGAAAATATTTATTACAAAAAAATTTTAATTAAATTTATTTATTAAACTATTGAGATTCTTAAACTATTTAATAAAAATTTCAAAAACATACAATTTTTTGAAAATTTCTTTATATTTTATTTGAAAAATATACTTAAAAAAAAATATTACATTAACATATGATTAAATAGATAATTATTAATGCTACACAGTACACACATCAAATTAAACAAAATTTTACGATTAACTGCCATGAGATTATATTGAAGTCGTGTCATTTCGTTCGCTTTTATTCGTAACCTTTCGTTCGCATCTTTTCAATGTAACATTTTATCTGTGTCTTTTAGTAATAACTTTTCGTAAATATTTTTTAATTTCTGAAAAAATGAATAAATGCAATCTACAGTCGTGTCTTCTCTTCTTAATCTTACAGTCATATTTTTCTATATTTTATGAACCATTACAACTTGTTCTATTGTTGTCAAATATGATATGTAAATGATTATATTTTTAAATTTCTTTCTTTTTGTTTTGTTTTAAACGATAAAAATTATGAATACATTGTGTAAGACACTATAAATTTCTTTAATAATCATATAACAAATTACAAATATTAAAATTATTAATTGAGGACCATTCTTAATATGACATAATGCTTTGTTTAAATTCATTTAAATTAATTATTTTTTATCTTTTTTAGCATAACTGAAACATATTCTATTTCCAAAATCAATTTTTACTTCATAAAAATGAATATTAATATTATTATTCAGTCAATCAGTAAGAAACTTACCAATCCTCTCAAATTTGAATATAACTAAACAGAAAATTATCACATATTTTATTTACTTGAATCAAAACTCAGTTATATATTCATATAAAAAAGAATATATCTATTTTCATAAAGGCAGTATTGTAAATGAATATATAATACAAACAACTATCGTTTTATAGATGAAACATATTTCTATATAAAAAAAACCTATAGTCATTAAACATTTTGGCAATTATAATAGATTATATATATATATAGTTAATCCAATATTGAATGTACTTACTACTTATTTTTCTCCGCCTAAGATGCTGGTTAATTATCTCGAGTCACACATAAATAAATACTAGAGGAGAAAAATAATAGTTAAAATTTATAACAATAATATTTAGGTGTATGATGTAGCATCACAATGTGCGCGTCTAAGGAAGATGGTCGGCCAAGGACGATCGGGTTCATTGCTCTCAACACGCTTCTCTTTTTGTTTGGCAGTCAGAATCTAAAACCTTTTCAAACTTTTAAAATATTTCATATTCAGTATATTTTGTTGTTAAGATTTCAATTTGAGTGTATTATGACTAGAACTAAATATACAAATTCCCTTAACCTATATAAAGTTGTAGATAAGTCTTTGTCGTCAAGATAGTTTATTGGACAATCATCTCAACCGTCAATTTTTCTGTTGATCACCGGTTTTTCATCTCCCAATAAAGTGAATATTCCCAACTGTAGAAAATATAATAGAACGAATTTTAATATTTTATTTTTATTTTTACCTTGATATTTCATAATCAGTTTTTTTTAAGAAATAAAAATATAGAAATCCATCTTGTTTTCTATAATACAATTAGTTTTCTAATCAAAAAGCATGGAGTAGACAAATATATACTTGTGACAAAAAAAAACAAAACGAGCCAATATGCTCTCATTTTCTGAAAACCCAACTTGAACCACATTTTTTAACAACTAAAAACCAAAATTTCGGTTTGGATTCATACCAATAGAATGATAACCCTCGATGAATAGATTTTTAAAGAGAGTGTCTTAAGATTACTTAAACAAAAACAAAAAAATATTTAAATATATTTTAGTATTGTAGACACAACCATAAATATCAAATTTACCAAAAAATTACAACGATTCATAAGATAAATCAAAAGTTTTAATGGTTCATTAAATAAACAAAATTTGTCGTGGTGTAATTAAAAGGTTGCAACAATTCATTTTAAATATATTTTAGTTATTTAAAACTAATAAATAATAATTTATGAATAGTTTATCCAAGTAATGTGATCTTAAATATTAATTATACCAATATTGTAATGGTTCAATTAAATGACTAAAATATATGTTTTAATATATTAAAATTAATAATTTATGAAGATGTATACCTAGAGACTGAATATAATTAAATATTACAACGATTAACAAAATATATTAAACTGCAGTAAATTTTTCACAGTGATGATATGTCATTTCTAACAAATTTTGTTTTAACTAATATAAATATAAAAAAAAATTTGAATACAATGATGAGAAGTTATTTATATATAGATTTATAAAAATGTGAAAATTTGAATAGACACAACTGTTTGTAAAAGACACAACTCTATATTCAACATACACAACTTTTGAGAGAGATGCAACTGTAAAAAATTTCTGTCAAAAATATAAAATTCTCTTATAACTAATACAAATATAAAGAAAATTTGAATACGATGAGAAGTTATTTATATATAGAAATTCCAATCGATTTGCCAGATCTCATATGTTCATTAGCTAGTCATCATAATTCACCTACTTCTTCTAGACTCTTCTATACACTGCCTCTGCGTCTTATAATATATATATATATATATATATATATATATATATATATATATATATATATATATATATATATCTAAGCTGTTGGTGAGGATCTTTGATTAACACTTTGGTCATGCATATGAAATCTAATGATTTTTAAACGATAAACTTCAAACGCGTCTTGATACAGTTCAGATGCACATGTCACCCAGAAGAAAGGATTGACTCTCATCAGATCTTTCTCGGTGTTTGTGTTCACTTGGCCACGCTCCATAATTTAACAACGATTTAAATATAGAAACAAGCTAATTAGACCATGGCCAATAAAGTAATCTATCTGAAATTACTCAAAAATAAATTAATCATATAATTAATATTAAACTAATTTAAGCAATTCAATAAGGATTTAAACCAAAATCATTTTCCACTAGAAAAACTTATGAAAGTTTCTCAATCATAAAACTGAAATTGTTTTGCAAGTTAAAAAAAATTATGTGCTCATTCTCTCAATACTTGCAATAATCATAAATAAAAAAACACAAACATTCAAATCCTAAACAATGGCATATAAAACATATGATGTGTAAGCCTTGAGGATTGAGACATACATATGGAGAATCAGTTGATGTAGGGAAAATCTCAGGCTCACTAGTCTTCCCTACAGCTTCTTTCACAGCATTTCCTAAGAGCTCCAACCATGGATTTGAATCATCTTTAGCTGTAACTAAGTGCTTCTCTGGGATATCCTGATTTAACCGCCAAATCTGACATATACCAAGAACTTGTGAGCTTCAGACCAAAGCTACAGGGAGCAGCCTCTTTCACTCCGAGAGACGAGAGGAAAAAAAAGAGTTTCAAATGAGTTCTCTCGCGTAGCTTGAACTTGAATGAAGTTTACCTTGTGGAGAGAAAAGCTGGCAGAGCCTACTTCGATGGTTAAGTCACTCGTAACGTCCGAGACAGGCCTGAAAATCAGAAGTCAGCAACAACAATATATAAAAAGAAGAGATGCATAACTCAAGATTATAATACTAGACAAAGAAAGCAGAGAGGATGTTTTAGCAATCCGATATTATTGCCAAGACCTGCAAATATGTTCCCATTCCTACAATAAGTCATGCTTCTATCGAAAATATCAATATCAGTGAAGTAGAAGGATACAATTGCAAAAGAAGAAGGTCTTTCGAATATTTTCTAAGCCATACCGAGCACAGGAATCAATCACACCTTTATAGCGTCAGCTCTAGGAAAGTTATCAGAATCCTTTATACCGAGCACAGGAATCAATCACACCTTTATACCGAGCATAGGTATCAATCACAACCGCTAGAAACCTACACAGAAAAATTAGAGAGAGTCTCAGGAACTTACATGTTTGCAAGGTATACCAAAATTCTTGAGTCTAAGCGTACGAGTCACAAGCAGTTTCGAAAGATCACCAATCTCAGTTTCAAGTTTTGCAATGTGAGTCTCAACTCCTCCGCCAATCCCACTCAAGAACTCAGGTATCCCAACCTTCACTACAAAATATGACAACAACAAGCAATAAAAAAACACATTTTAACTCAATCGAAACACACCATTCACAATCCAACCATGAACCTCTGCACAAATGAAACTTCCAAGATCCCTAAGGTAACGAACCATCCAATTCACATTTCACCGAAGCAAAAAAAAATCCGCAAGACTAAAAAATATATTTACCGGAGTTGGAATAGAATCTAGGAAGGGTAAGAGTCGACGACGGTGGTGTTGTCGTTACAACGTGTTGTCGTTTTTGCATGTATCTTCTTCCCCACAAGCCTTCAAATCCCAACCAGATGAAATAATATAACATCCCACCATAGTTTCCAGCATAAGAAGCATGTGAATCCATCTCAGCTGAAGAATGGAGGATCCGAAAACGAGAAATTGTTTATGGGGATTTTGAATTCATTACCTGTTAAACTGATTTGGACATGACCGATCCGAAATTGGTGATGGATAAACCAATAGAGGCGAAGAAACCTCCGCCGTTTTTTGGATCGTTAGAAGCCATCAATCACCACCGCTGATTACAGAAACAACGGAGTATTAGATCGATCAGCGACGGAGAAGACGAAGAAGCTGGTTCACCGTTTCATCGAGAGAGGAAAGAAGAAAATGAGAAGAAAAAAATCTGTCTTTTATATTTTATCGAAACCCAACCAGAAATTGACATTTACCGTGTCTTCACTGTTCCTTCTGATACTTTCCAGAGTAACGGTTCTACTAATTTGTAGGCCAGTTCTTTTAATTTTTCTTTTCTTTTGGGCTTAGAAATGGTCTAGAGTACCCCAATCCACTGGGCATGCTCTTAGTGTTTCCTACTCGGAAAAAAAAATAAATAATAAATAAGACTTGAGTTATATATATATTTGTCTTGTAATGGAACCTATTGAGTATTGTTGACAGGTTTGGTGCGTGGGGATAGCATAAGGTGATAGGACCACGTACGCTTGTTGTTTAGTTTGGCAATTCTTACTTGTGCTTTATCCATCTTCTCTTTATTTGACTTTTTCATTGTTTGTACACAAATTTACATCGATGATAATTATTTACAACAACGTGCTTACGTGGACGGTGGATAAACAATAATGAAAATGGGTTTGGTTTCTTGGTTATGTGAAAAGCATAGCATAAATCATCTTAAAACTTTGATCGATCGTAGCTTCTAATCCCGCCTAAATTTTGAATGGATCTAGTAGAGTTCCTCCTTAAGATTATAGTTCTTGGCTCCTTAAAAGAAAAAGAAAAAAAAAATGTTGAAATTGTATATAACAATTATAAGAAAAACAACGACACAGACAGATTGTCTGGCTAGGTGACGAGAGATGGTAAGTGGTTAAGATTTAGTGCTTATTATGAGTTTATGATGTAGATTAAGTGGAGAGAGGGTCAAATAATTAGGTCAAAGAGAGTCGATGTGGAAATGACTTTTATAAAACACTGACAACGCGACGATGGAGTCTAGAGTTTTCTCTCGAGAGCTTAGCGGCGGCGAATCTGACTTTACTCAGTAAAACCCTCGACCTCTTTCAGCAACTGAATCTTGTCAATTTTGCTGTCTCATTAGGCTAGTTTGGCCTCAGTTCTCTGGTTAGTTCTCGCAGTGAGTCGATTTAGGGATATTTCGGAGAGATAGATCTGTTCTAAAGAGCAGCTTTCTGGCTTAAGTGCTTTTAAGATGAATCGACTAAGGAAGAAGAAAGAACTATCTCTCATGGATGAGTTGAGGGAGCGTAATCTATTAAGGGAAGGAGAAATGGTGGAAGTCCCGGATCTGGGGAACGAAGATTTGATTGAAGAAAACTCTCTGAGTGTTATAGTGCGTTGTCTTAACCCTTCGGTTCATAAGGTGGGAGGTCTAGTTAAAGCGCTGCCACCCATCTGGGGTATGGAAGATAGGGTTAAAGGAAGAGGAGTTGGAGATAATAGAGTTCAATTTATCTTCGAATCCGAAGGAGATTTATACCACGTATTGTTTCAAGGTCCATGGTTTGTGAATGGCTGGATAGTATCACTTGACCAGTGGAAACCTAATCCAGGGCCAGATTTTCTTAATAGGATCCTCTTATGGGTTCGTATTAGAAATCTCCCTATCCACCTTCTGAAAAAACAAGCAGTGGAGAGCATTATAGAACCTCGGGGTCAGGTTGAAGCGGTGGAGCTACACGCAAAAAATTCCTCCTCGCTAGAATATGTGCGGACCATAGCATGGTTTAAGGCAGAGGATCCGCTGGAATTTGTAAAGAATGTGAAATTCTCTTCCAGGGAGATTGTGAAGGTGGAGTTGGAATATGAAAAGCTTTTGAAGGTTTGTTTTTCATATATGAGACTCACTCATGACCAGACAAATTGTCCCTTTGAAATCGCTAAAAGTGCATCCCAGAAAAGGAGCACCAAAAAAGATTTAGGGAAGGACCCTGGAAGATCCAAAAGTAAAGGCAAGAGGGTTGTGGTAGGAAATCAGGAACAATCTAACGAGGCAAAAAGATCTTTTGGGTCTCAATCGGAACACTCTGAACCGTCGACCAAAAACAAGAACGACTTGCAAGAACGACTTCAGTGGCCGAAGAAAGACAATCAGACAACCTCCTCCCGGGTAGCTCAGGTTTGGCAACCTAAGGAGATGGTGACTAGAGATGAGGATCAAAGGTCTGCAAAAGGGGATGGCCCAAAAAGTTCAAAAAGCTCAGGAGAATCAGCATATACGCCTTCCCAGCCTTCAAAAAGAAGGCGATTAAGTAATAGTGGGGACAGAAATACAAAGAGGGCTCGCTTAGGTGACCTAGACATCCCTGATCAGTCTCCTTCTGTTTTTGAAAGGCTAGGGAATCAAGACGACTTACCTTGCTCTCTCTGGATCAAGGAAAGAAAGGAGGATCCCCAGCTGATAAACGGAAGAGCGTCTCGACAGTCTTTGAACGATTGGGTTCCCAAACCTCAAGTTCTAGTCCAAGACATGGAGTGACTTTTACTCAATCGGAACATTCTGCTCCAGTAGCAGCTCATTCTGCTTTTATAGCAGCAAAGTCTCTCGACATCCCTGCTTATGGGAAACGGAGAGCAAACAAGAAAGAAGGGTTGATGATTAATTCCAACCCTTCAAGATCAATATGAGGATATTGAGCTGGAACTGTCAGGGGGTGGGGAATACCCCTACAGTTCGACACCTAAGGGAGATACGAGGTCGGTATTTTCCCGAGGTAACATTCCTCTATGAGACCAAGAAAAGGCGAGATTACTTGGAGAATGTAGTGAATCATTTAGGTTATTTTGATTTGCATACGGTAGAACCCGTTGGTAAGAGTGGAGGTCTTGCTTTGATGTGGAAAAATTCAGGGTCTGTGAAAATTATTCAATCTGATAAGAGAATGATAGATGCCTTGGTCTCTTGGCAAGGAAAAGAATTCTACCTAACTTGTGTGTATGGAGAACCAGTTCAAAGCGAGAGAGGGGAGCTTTGGGAGAGGCTCTCGAGGATTGGTATTAATAGACGAGGATGCTGGCTTTTAACAGGAGACTTTAATGAGCTAATAGATCCTTCGGAGAAGCTTGGAGGCCCAATGAGAAAGGACGCTTCCTGTAAGGAGTTCAGACAGATGCTCTCGGATTGTGGATTATGGGAAATCAAACATATGGGCTACCAATACTCATGGTTTGGCAATAGAAACAATGAACTGGTGCAATGTAGACTGGATCGAACAGTTGCAAACCAATTCTGGATGGAGCTTTTCCCTCAAGCACAAGCGGTATATCTGCAAAAAGTAAGCTCTGATCATAGTCCTTTGATAACCTGTTTCTTGGGTGAACAGTGGAAGAGTTGGGCAGGGTTCAAATATGATCAAAGATGGTGTGCTAGGGAGGGTTTTAAAGAGCTAATTGCTGATTTCTGGAAAGGCGTGGGAAACTCAAATAATGACTCAATGATGACGAGAATTGCTCAATGTAGAAAAGTTATATCCAGATGGAAGAGAGACAATCATCCTAGCTCTGCAAGGAGGATTCATGACTTACACTTCCATATTGATAGAGTTACCCGTCAAATCCCTTTCAGGAAAGAAGAGTTTGCAAGACTAAAAAAGGAGTTGAATGAAGAGTATCGACATGAGGAGCAGTTTTGGAAGGATAAAAGCAGACTGTCTTGGCTTAATAATGGGGATAAGAACACCAAATTCTTTCACGCTGCAACCAAAAATAGACGAGCACAAAACCGAATCCAATGCCTGGTGGATGACGAAGGAAAGGAATGGTTTGCAGACAGGGATTTAGGACGTCTTGCTGAAAAGTATTTTCAACTATTATTCGCCTCGGAGGATGTAGGGCACCAGATTGATGAGAGGGTGAATGCAGGAAATCAGATATCCCCAGAGCAGAATGAGCAGCTTCTAAAACCGGTAACAAGGGAAGAAGTCCGAAGAGCTGTCTTTAGCATTAATCCGAACAAAAGCCCTGGGCCAGATGGTTTGACAGGACATTTTTATCAGCAGCATTGGGATGTCTTAGGAGATCACTTGCTGGAGATGGTCCGAGAGTTTTTCAGAACAGGGCAAATGGATAGAGAAATGAATAAAACTCATATCTGCCTGATCCCAAAGAAGCATAAGTCGATGAAATTGTCGGAATTCAGGCCAATTAGTTTAAGCAATGTATTCTATAAGATCATTGCAAAAGTGTTGGCAAATAGGCTTAAGAAAGTTTTGCCGGATGTTATCTCTGATACTCAAGCAGCGTTTATCCAAGGAAGACTGATTTCAGACAATATCTTGGTGGCACATGAACTAATCCATGCTCTCAATTCGAATAATAAATGCTCCTCAGAGTTCATTGCGATCAAGACAAATGTATCCAAGGCTTTTGATAGAATTGAATGGTCTTTCCTGGCGAACTCACTAAAGCTGCTAGGTTTCTCTGAACAATGGGTGAGTCTTCTATTGAGCTGTGTGACCACGGTAAACTATCAAGTTCTGCTCAATGGTACTCCCTATGGAGAGATTGTTCCGACAAGGGGATTGAGGCAAGGAGATCCTTTATCGCCGTACCTATTCGTTCTATGTACGGAGATGTTGGTCAGAATGTTACAGAAAGCTGAAAAAGAAGGATCAATAACAGGACTTCCAGTTGCAAGAGGAGCTCCTCCTGTCTCTCACCTTCTCTTTGCTGATGACAGTATATTCTATTGTCAGGAGAAGGAGGAGGAGATTCAAAGTCTATTAAGCATTCTTGATGAGTACAGTCTAGCTTCTGGGCAGAGAATAAACTATCAAAAATCAAGCATCTATTTTGGAAAGAATATTCCTCAGGAGAGAAGACCTGCAATCAAAAGTAAAACTGGGATCACAGAAGAAGGAGGAGAAGGATTTTATCTGGGACTCCCGGAAACTTTTGGTGGTTCTAAAGTCACCATTCTGAACTACTTAAAGGAGCGGCTTCAACAAAAAATCTCAGGTTGGCAAACAAACTTTCTTTCTCCTGGGGGAAAGGAAATACTACTGAAAGCGGTGGCAATGGCGTTGCCAACATACACCATGGCATGCTTTAAGATCCCAAAGAAGGTTTGTCAACAAATGGCATCAGTTATGGCTGACTTTTGGTGGAGAAATAATCAAGACTCCAGGGGTATGCATTGGAAAGCCTGGGACCAACTGAGTAAACCAAAGAAGGACGGAGGGTTGGGCTTTAAAGACATTGAAGCATTTGATATTGCTTTACTCGGAAAACAGCTTTGGAGGATGCTAACTTGTCCAAACACGCTGATGGCCAGAATCTATAAAAGTAGATATTTCAGTAAAACCAATCCTCTACAAGCAAAATTAGGTTCCAGACCTTCTTTCGCGTGGAGAAGCATCTTTCAGGCGCAGGAGCTTTTAAAGCAAGGGGCGAGAATGGTAATTGGTGATGGTGGATCAACTAACATATGGCAAGATCATTGGGTTCAGCTGAAACCTGCCAGGAGCATCCAACGAATCAAACACATACCACCTTCACTAAGAAGCTCGGTGTCTAGACTTACCAAAGTAAGCGAATTACTCCTTGACAATGGGAAAGAATGGCGGAGAGAACTTCTGGATATGATCTTTACTGATGACGATAGGAATTGGATTGAGGATTTACGCCCGATGGGAAGGAACAGACGGGACGGTTATACATGGGATTATGCACGGTCTGGTCACTACTCGGTGAAGTCAGGGTATTGGGTCCTCACTCAGGTTATTAATGCCAGAAAACGATTACAGGAGGTGGACCAACCCAGCTTAAATCCTCTCATCCAACAAGTGTGGAAAACTGAAACTAGCCCAAAGATCCAACATTTTCTTTGGAAGTGCCTGACTAACAGTATCTCAGTGGCGAAGAACCTGTATTATCGTCATTTATCCAAAGAAAATGCTTGTCCAAGGTGCCCAAACTTAGAAGAATCGACTAATCATTTGATGTTCTCTTGTACCTACGCTCGTCAAGTCTAGGCTTTGTCACCTATTCCGGCTCCCCCAGGAGGCAATTGGAGTGATTCATTCTATGCTAATATGTACCATGTTCTAAATCTCCAGACAATACTGCCTCAATATGAAGGTTTGAGCAAAGTGATACCCTGGTTGCTGTGGCGAATCTGGAAGGCCAGGAATAATCTCATTTTTCAGGGTAAGGATTACACTGCTCAGGATACGGTCAGGAAAGCTCTGGAGGACATGGAAGAATGGACTCAACGAACAGAACAGAAAGGAAATGAAGGGGAGCGTACTGCAGAGAGAAACAGAGCCATTGAAAAATGGGAACCTCCACAGTACGGTTGGGTTAAATGTAACACTGACGGATCTTGGATGGGGGAGACCAATCACAGTGGTACAGGATGGGTTCTTAGAGACCATAATGATGAAGTTTTGTGGGTAGGAGCGCAGGCTATCCGGAAAGCACACTCTGTCTTGGAGGTAGAATTGGAGGCATTAAGGAGGGCGATTGCATCAATGGTATGTTTGAACTATACTCGTATTATATTTGAATCGGACTCATTAGGGGCAGTCAAATTAGTGCATAGTGATGAATGCTGGCCAGTGTTTGCCCCAATTCTTCAGGACATTCATGAGCAGCTCCTTACCATTTCTGATTTCAAGATCGTTTTTTCTCCTAGAGGTTGTAATAAAGTGGCTGATAGAGTAGCAAGGGAATCTCTTTCTTTACAGAATTATGATCCTAAGTTATACTCATTAGCGCCAACTTGGATAACACATGATGTAATGGTGGATAAACCAAGTGTAATTTGACATTGGTGAATATAAGTTGATGTTGAGCCAAAAAAAAAAAAAGAGAGTCGATGTGGTTGTCGCCGGTTGGCTAATCTCCATTTGCACAAACTTTTGGACGGCGGGACACCTACCTCACTTTCTATTTTTATTTTTAATTTTGTTTTCTCTAAACAAAATGATACTAGTAATTATATTTTTTTAAAAGAAGCTTATGATCGATCATTCAATATAGGTAGCACGAAGTGGACGAATACTAGAATTTTGCGTCAATAGAACTAATCAAGATCAAACATATGTAGTTAAGTGGATTAGTATTAGAGAAAATTTACAAGTAGCTAGCTAGATGTGCGTCACGGGGGAGACAAGAAGCGAGGCGAGGATCATGCTAAAATCTTCGTCAAAGTCACCAGAAATGAATAGAGCTATGAGCTATCTCATCTAATGCTAATGCTAATCTATATATAAAATTAGTTGGTTCCCTGTCAGTTGTTGATTAAGAATAATCCACAAACCGCCCACTTCCTTTTTATATTCCTGAAATGCTTCTTCTCCAATGTTCTAAACTTGAGTAAATCAATATCTATAAACAGGACGTAGATGGGTGAATTATTATTAAATGAAAGCCGTTTTTTAAAAATAGTAATTGAAACATACTCCGTAATTAAATTAGCTGAGGTTTTGTAGTGTGTCAAACAAAATAATAATAAATAATACCATAATGATGAAGGTCGACATAATTGAATACTATTTCATGCAATTTGGGCAGTTCTGAGAAATTTTAATCTATGGGCATTAATTTTTGTAGTGTGTTGGAGAAGGAATATCTTTGACGGGGAATCAAAACATATTTTTCCTTACTAGAGTATTGTCATTGGATTTATGATAAAAAATGTAAAACTAAACTAGTAAGTGGTGGCATTGTCATGTAATAATACTCCACAAACAGTGTAGTAATTCGTAAGAGGTACAGAACATTTAGTGTCTTGTTGGTTGGGGTTAATAATGCCATGAATGAGAATAGAACATGTAGTGTTTGTTTTGGATGTTGGTACTTTATTGTTACCATGATTGATGATTTTCCACGCAACACAATTACACAAGGAACCGGGACACAATAGAATAGGAGATGCCCATCATCATTTTATTTTCCAGTTTTTTTTTTTTTTTTTGGCTTCTCTGTTTTGTCTAAGGTTCCAAAACTCAATGATTGAAGTTGAAGGCCCTTATTAATTTTGCTTGGTCTTTTGGGATACAAAGAAGCTAGGCTAGACTTTATAGATAGATAGACAGTCATCAATCATGCTCGTCCGTGTGAATTCAACAACACTAGCGTCATTCACTTTTGAATCTTTTAATTTAGACTGTAATTATTCTCTCTCACTTCTCTCCTTCCAATAAAACCGAAAGAAATTTGAGGGAGAAAGGGTGGGGGGAGAGAAATGAAAAAGTGAAATGTTCTGGGGCATGTTTGTCAAACAAACAAGATAGCGGGTACAAAAGTATGAAAACAGAGAGAAAAAAAATGAAAAGGACTGAAAGCGAAAAGGCTTAACAAAAGGTAAAAACAGGGGGTCCCACAACACGTGGCCTGTGTCATTTGTCTTTTGTCTCTCTTCTCTCTGCTCTCATCTTCTCTCTTCTCTCTGCTCTCATCTTCTCTCGTCTTCGTCTATCCCTCCATATATATAAAGAAGAAGAGGAAGAAGAGCATATATATGCAACAAAACAAACCTAAAGAAAAAAAATTAAATCGGTATAATAAAGAAGAAGAAGCAAAAAAGAGTGGAAATGGGACTACAAGGTCAGCTCTCCGACGTATCCTCCGATTCGATCCCTCTGATGCTGGTCGCTCTCCTCGCCACTTTCTTCAGGCACGTCCGCTCTCTTCTCCTCCTCCCTTCCGCCCCCGTTGTTACCTCTGGACTCTCAAACATCAGCGCCCTCGCTGACCAGCTCAACCTTAACCGCCTCTTCTCCTACCGCTACGCCGATAACGCATCCTCCGACTGTATCGTGTGCCTGTCCACACTCAAGACCGGAGAAGAAGTGAGGAAGCTCTATTGCAGACACGTCTTCCATAAGCAGTGTTTGGAAGGCTGGCTCCAACATCTCAACTTCAATTGCCCGCTCTGCAGATCTCCGCTGCTGCTACCTCGTCCATGTCGTGGAAGTGATGATGCGGCGATCTCACCCTTCCATCTTGGCTCAACCACCACTACTCCATCATCATCTCATATGTGAACCAGTAGTTCAAAGAAATTAAGGAAGAAGATGGAGAGAGCCCCCGAGGATGTTTTTTTTATCTCGCCGCCCTTTCTCCTCTTTATTCGTCACTTAAGAAGATTCCTCAAAATCTCCCCTGCTCTCTTTTTTTTTTTTTTTCGAGGAATCTCCTCAGATCGGAGAGGTCCTTTCTTCTTCAGATTTCATGTAAATTTTTAGTATTAAATTTAGTCTTATTGTTTTTAGATGAATCGAATCTTTTTTATTAATTTCTTTATTTTTTTTTTGGGTTGAAACTTGAAATAGAGTAGTAGTAATCCAAGCTTGCAATATGCTAAATATTTTCGCACAAGATTGACAACTAGTAGTAAGTAATTCATTTTGCGTACTTCTCTCTCTCTCTATCTCTTATCCATTAGGAGAGTTTAGACAAGAATTGTTACCATTTTGACAATTAGTGAGTTAAGGATCCCTTTAGGGTTGTTTTGACATCTACATATGAGAATGAAAAGAGGACTTTTTTGTTAAGCTGTTGAGATTTCCGATCCGAGCCATTTGTCTTTCATGTCTCCTCTCCTCTCTTTCTTGCCTACTATCACATCTAGTCTTGCTGACATCTTAGTTTCTGGTTGGATTTGGTTTTTGGATATGCCTCCGTCCTGGGAAACATCAACAACAACATACTGGGCTTGAATCTTGCGGACTTTGTTCTCGTTTCCTCACTCCGCATTTATTGCTATTCAAGTGAATGGTAGGAGAATATTTATCATTGTGTCCCGATTTCTCCAAGAAAAATATCATAGCACCTCATTTTGTAACACAATACAACTGGCATTCGTTTTCTTGAATAGTTTATAGTTTTAGGCCCCGAATGGTAGTCCGTTTCGCGTGCGATTACGATTCAAGTGCGGGTGCGATGTGATTTGGGAGTGATGCGATTAGGTAAAATTGTGAATGGAAGTCCAATTCGGGTGCGATGCGGTTATATCATATTTTTGAATAGTAGAGCGATTGGGATATAACTTGAGTGTGATTAGAAAACAAAATTACTAAATTAACCTTTAATTATATTATCTTCTATTTTCAGTTTCCTTTGACATTAATTTAATTTATAATATATGAATATTACTAATATATAAACATTTTTTGAATTAGATTTATACATTAATGATATATGTAACTAACTTTCATTCTAAAATAAAATTATAAGTAGATAAAGTGATAAACTAATATAATTCTGAACAAACTGTCTTTACAACAAAAAGAGATTTTAAAATTCAAAAAAATTGTAGAAGAAATGAAACACAATTCTCAAAAGAGTTTGTCCACAGCTATTGCCTTGAGGACATCAACTGCAGATCATGACGATATTCTTAATCAGACACAATCAATACCCAACAGAGCCATAAAATGGTTCACACTACTGTACAGATAAAAACTAAGAACATCTAATTCAGCTCGTTCATTCACAATCATAAGAGAACAATCTCTAGATAAAAATAGTTAGGATACTCACATCCGACTCTCTCAGCATCAACCATACGGAGATCAACAGGAATCTCAAAAGTGAACTATGTAGAAGCATGAATCTCTTTGTTGTTGTCACTCATCTATAAACAGGGTAAACATACAAAAGTAGATTGCTAGAGAATAGGTTCTAAGGTTAATGGCTCATTATATTTTCTACAAAAATGTATAAGGTTAAACTTAAACTTACCTTGAAACGAGTTTTTTTTGCCCGTCATTCTCTCTAGGTATTCTATCTTCTTTATCTCGTCCGGAAGTGTCATGAAGATTTGTCGTCTCTGTTCATTTTTTTCAAGAAACACAAGGGCAGCCCAATACAACTCACCTTGTTTGTTAAGAAATACCATCTGTTCAAGCACCTTAACACATGCAGCAGAACTGTACGTATAAAAGCTCTCTCTACCTCCCATAAAAAATCTTCCCTGGTCCTCAATAAGATCTAAGACTCGATCCCACTGATTTTCTTTGGACTGCTTTCTAGATGATTTAGGTTGTTTGGATCTTACCCTCTTACCATTGTTATGAGGTTGTTCAGAATTTTGAGCTTCGGGAGAGTTGTTAAGCTCAATATCTTCAACAGAATTTGCTTCAAAAGGCAAATGACTTGCTCCATCATGGTGTTGCCAACCATCATCACCAACTGAAATTGTCTCCTCAGAAAAAAGTTGTTCAATAAGTGGAATATCTCTTATGGGATAGTTACGAAGAGTTTTCGCTTCAGGTTTTTCCTACAATGGAGAGAGACAAACAGAAACATTAGTCTAAAATAGATTATACAAATGAGTTTACTTTAGTTAATAGAATGTACCTTGATTAAATTTTCCCACCAAGAAAAAGGCATTTCGATTGCTCCAGTTTGTTCACAGAATCTCAGTTCAGATGAATCAGGTATAACCCGCTTGTATGATTCATGTTGTCTTTTAACGGTGTCTAGACGATTCCTGAACTTGTCATATTTCCAGTCTAACCCAAACCTTTTAAAAAACTCAGCCCTAAGGTTCATCCTACCAATTTCTGTTAAGCATTTACTTTGCCAATTCCCTTTCCTTTTCTCTTCTACACAGATTTCCAAGTGCCCACGAGCCAAATTAGGTGGCCACTTAAATCTTTTGCTATCAGTAGTTGGATCATCTGTAGATTGTTCCGATCTATGTTGCTTTGTCATTCTCTTAGCTTCTACAACTTATGAAAACAACATTATTAGAATCAAAAGACACAAATTTTGAAGCTTTAGACATAATTAGAATCAAGAGAAACAAATTTTGAATCATGATACTGTAGAATAGGTCCACAATATAATGTTAAAACCAATACCCAACATTAAAAAGAAGTAAAGAATTTATTTAGACATTTAGTCGAACACATGGTATGCAATATATATCAAATTTAACCTACTCAATCAAAACCTTATAAATCCATTACCACTAAAAATTGTTAATGAATGTCAATGTCAGTTACTACAATTTTATGATCAAAGACCCTTAAAATTCAAATTTTTGAATTGGTGAGAAAAGTAAACATACCGATTAGAGCATGAACGCATCAAAAACACGACAACAATGATGAAGAGGCACTGATGATGGAGAAGATGATGGTGACAGAAGACGGTGGTGGCTAAATCGTCGGCGATGAAGGTGGTGGCTGAAAATCACCGACGATGATGGTGTTGAAGATCCGACAACGATGATTTAGAAAAAAATGTTTCGTCAAATATGTATTAGAGTCTTTGTAATTCTTCCCTTGAATAAGGGTAAAATTGTAAATCATATATTAAATGAGACCTTGCCGCACCACAATCGCAGCTCGAGAGTGTGATTCGACGCCTTTTATATTTTTACTAAACTCATCACGGTCTTCACACACCTGAATCATGTCACAGTTGAGCCGGAAGATCATTCGTTGGTGACCCTGTGATTAGGGTCGTCACACCGGAGCCGTACCGGACTTCCATTCAACCTCTTAGTAAGAGTTAGTAATATTCAAACTAACTCATGTAATCAGAATGCTTGAATAGCTCAGTTGGTTAGAGCGTGTGGCTGTTAACCACAAGGTCGGAGGTTCAACCCCTCCTTCTAGCGACTTCTTTTCCCCTATAGGTCGTCTTGTCAGGCCTTAGTTTTCTTTGATGGGCTTCCTCGAGGCCCGTACTAAAACAACACTACACTTTTGTTTTGATGAAATAGGGAAAATGTGAGATTACTGACATGTTGTTGCTTGTTGTACATTAAAAAAAAAAAAAAACCAATTACAGTTTGAATGGCTTTACTATAACGATTGAAGCGTTGTTTCAGCTAAGAATATTGGAGACAGGACCCGTAAACCAGTGCCGGGCGCTGAGAAGCCAATATGAGAGGGTTATGGCCACCAAACCAGCGACCGCTACTGGAGTGTAATTGAGTGTCTCCGCGGTTATTGGATATGCTACAGGCAATGAGAAGAGGACGGAGATGGTTGCAACCCAAACGACTGCCACCCACCCGACTAGCATTCCGTACCTCCCCAGGCTGAATGGTCCAGGCACAAAGGTGTTGCGTGCAAGCGTCACTCTCAGAATGATGGGGATTGCGTATGCTATGTACAGTCCAATCGTTGCTATCGACACCATTGCTTGGAACGCCACTATGCTCCCCAGGGACTGCCAGTTTCATCACGTTAATCCCAAAACAGTAATCCCAACACAGAAAGAGAGAGAGAGACTTACGGTGAGAGCCATACAGAATGATATGAGGACAGAGAGCCAAACTGCATTAATGGGGACCTCTCTGCTGTTCACTTTGTGCCATAAAGGCGACAATGGCATCGCACCGTCTCTCGAAAACGCATAAGCCATCCTGATCAACCCAAACATACATGCATATGATCAAAGCCCTAAATGCAGAAAATGCAGTATAATTAAGCAAAGATGAATATATATACCTGGAATTGCTGGTGACAGAGCTCATGCCGCAGAAAAACACAGCAACGGCAACAATGCCTAAGCACACGATTCCACCAGTACCGCTCCCAAACCTATTCTTGAAAGCTAAGTAGAAGATCTCAGCAATGGCGTACCCACCAGAGTTGTTGGTCTCACTCAGAAGGGAAGGTATGTCTGTGACGGCATAGCTTATGCCCAAAATATAACCCCATCCAAAGATAATCGATATCCCAATTGCACTGATTATTCCTCTCGGCCCGTTCTTGTCTGCGTCGACCGTCTCCTCTGTCTGCAATTTTGCAATTTGTTTTTGGTTCCATCATGACGTATAGAAAAAAATACAAAATATGACTTTTCAAGTGTGGAGACTGACCATGTGGGCAGAGGCATCATACCCTGTAATGGTGTACTGGCTCATGAGGAGCCCCAGAACAAATATGTAAGCGTAGCTGGTGATGCCGAGGTCATTATCAGTGTTGAAATTGGTGAAGACAAACTTAGTGGTGGCTCTTTCCGTAGAAACCAAAGGAATCAGAATCATGAGCACCAAAACCCCTGGTGGTGGGATATTTATATATAAGAAGAGATGCTTGATAAGAGAGCATGGTATGGTATGAAACACACTAAGTTACAAAAGAGAAAGAAAGAAAGAAAGAGACGGGTGGGTACCAAGGAGATTCCAGAGAGCAGCAAGCTGTCCAATGAAAGACAAGACGGAGATGGGGAGGCTGTTGAGAAGAGCATGGATGAAGAGGATTCCACCATGGATGCCAATCACAACGTAGTCGGAACCTTCATATCCACCGCCGTTTCTACCGCCGGTGGAGAGAAGCACGATCACCTGAATCAGCTGTGCCAGAGAGAAGTCAACGCTCGCCGTAACAGCCCACTGCATATTAAACAAACCGTACCTTTAGCCTAAACAGTGATCTAATAAAATTAAAAAAAAAAAAAAAAAAAAGTGAAGCTGATGTGGTAAGATGATGAAAGGTCACCTGACCAACGATGTTGAACCTGAGAAAGATTTTGAAAAGCAACAACATCAAAAATCAATCAGACCGTAGATTGATTGATTCCATTGCAAATTCAAATTACAATTACAAAATCGTACCAGCCGGTCATCCAAGAGGCAAGTGGAGCCCATCGAGGGCCGGCGAGCATAGCACTCCAGTAGTAGAGACCCCCGGAGGTTGGGTAAGAGGAGCAGATCTCGGCCATCGATAAGCCAACACACATTGTGAAGGAGCCGGCCACGAACCATCCGTAGACAAGAGTGACGGTGCCGCCGAACATCAACCCCGTGTTGTAGGTGGTGGTGATCCCCGTGAGCACCGATATGATGGAGAAGGAGATGGCGAAATTGGAGAAGACCCTGAGAATAATATCTAACCATTGTTTTAAAAAAAAAAAATAATAAATAAAAAAAAAAAGCTTACAGAAATTGAAATCTACAAGAAGAAGAAGAAGAAATCAAGAGCGGAGACAGACGAGAGATCACGCTTAAGCTCTTGCTTGTATCCGAGCTCCTTGAGGCGGACTTGACCGGAATCCATGGCGGGCTGATAATCGCCGGAGTCTCCGCCCATAATCCTCGGAGTCTCCACACTTGTTAGTTTGTTGACCTGTCTGTCCGATTCTTCCGGATGAGATATTTTTCTCCTCCAAAGTTTATTTTATTTCTTTTACCTTTTATAGCTTTTTAAAACAAATCTAGTAGTATATATATGTAAAACTCGAGTAATAATAATAAATAAACCGTTAAGAGTCTTTGACCATCCTACTCTAGTTGACAATTTTCTTGATCCTCATACCACACCATTACCATTCCATATTGTGACAAACAAAACTATTGCAGTAGACATTATTAGTTTATTACAAAATAAAAAAAAAAAGGTTATTCATCATTTTTAACGGTAGTTATTTTGTATTATGTTGCTAAAAATGACATTCTTTCAAAAATTAATTCGACACGACATGTAAATGCCGTGTTCAATAGAATAGAGCCGTGTGGGGCTCAGCCTTCATTCGGATGGCTCTCTCAGTTACGAGAGAGGATCAACTTCTCTTCAGTTTTCAACGGTGGAAATTGCTCCCTTATCGTCCACTTAGATCCAGCACATACTATCATGAACATAATCCCCCTATAACTCTCGACCTTTGCGCATTATGAAAACCCAACTCAAACTGTATGTTAGAATTTTATCAAAATAAATTTGTCTCTCTACTTAATAAAAATAAATTAAAAAAAAAGGGCCGAAAAGCCAAAAATGAGAGAGTACATTTACAAATGCAAGGGTTTTTAGGTAGACGGTTTGAGTACACATACTGACATACATACATACGTAAACGTAGCTATACCGTACCATCTACAATCTCACAAACGACCAAAATGAAAAAAAAAAACCAAATAATGAATCAAATAATGGAATAGAAGAAGGATCATCATCATCATCATCATCATCATCTGGGAGCAGTGGAAGTGCCAGATTCCATGTTTTCTAGAGAAGTTGAATCCATCTGCAGAGACATTGTCCTCAAGGCATCTCCGTTTTGGGAGGTCATAGGGACTCCTCGTTCTTGAGCTGCCTTGAAATATGCGTAGGGACCCCATCCTTCTTCATGGTAAGGGTTAGGGTAGAACTGACGGTAGCAGAAGGCGGCTACAAGGGATCCGATGAGAGCTCCGGCGAAGACGTCTTGCCAGTGGTGCCAGTAGTCATCCACACGAGATATCCCAACAAGGCAAGCGGCGAGCAGAGGGAAGATCACGAGGCAGAGCTTAGCCACGTGTCCTTCTCCGTTGAAGGCCTTGATTTTGCCAGAGAGGTAGAGGGAGAGGAAGGTGAGCCCCGCAAAGGACCAGGAGGTGTGTCCGCTCGGGAAGCTCTTGTGGCCTTCCTTGACCTCTCCTGCTTCGCCGTGGCAGATCACACCACCCAAGGCATCATACAGCTCTTTGCCGTCGGGGAAGCAGCGCCAGTAGAAGTTAGGACGAGGGCGTCCGGTGGCGACCTTGATGGAGTCGGTGATGACACCAGTAATCAGAACGGAGAAGAGAAGCCCGAGGATGCTGTGGTGCAGATCGTACACACATGTTCTCTTCAGGTAGAAGCAGACGAAGACTAGGATGGGAAGGAGAACAGCGTAGACGGGGACGGTGTTGTCCTTGAAAGGGTACTTGAGGTCAGTCATCATGTCCTTTCCGACGTAACGGTAGAAAGGCGAGATGAGGTTGAGGCCGATCTCGATGGCAATCAAGATGACGAGTATGATCCAATCGTGCTTGTGTTTAGAGGCGACTCGCCCACAACCTAATGTTAATTTTTGTTGGATCCAAACAACAAACTAAGAAATGTACGTAAGACTTGGGGATGAGGAGGGTTTGAAAGAAACCTCCGGTTTGGGTGATAGTAATAAGGGAATGCAATTCATCATCTCTCTCTCGGATGAACAAAATAAATTGGTAAAAAAAAAGGCAGAAAGAAGAGTTTAACACACACAAAAAAAGAACTTTGTCAAAGGCACGTTGTGCTAAGCACAGTTGTAGTCAGGGGAGGGGTATTTCATCAATATTGTGTTCGTTGACTTGATTTTAACTTGCAACGAGTTGGTTTTTTCTCCTTTCTAAAGAAAACTTTAATTTTTTCAATTTATAATGATTAATAAATTAAAAAAAAAAACGAGAGGATAATTTTGAAGAAAGTAGGGAACAGAGAAGAGTCGCTTTGGGTGGGGACGGTTTACCTGAGAAGTGCCCCAGAACTTGAGAGAAGAGAAAAACGATCCAATTGTCATCGGGAAAGTGAAGATCTTGATTAAGCTTCTCCAAATAAAAGACCAGTAGAGATAGGGAGAGAGAGAGAAAGAGACTTCAAACTTGGGATTCAAATTAAAAAAAAAAAAAAAAAAAAAAAAAAAAAAAAGGAATGTGGATCGAAACTTATTAGGAGTAAAAAAAAAAAAAAGAGACGACGCAGACGAAATAAATCTGATCTGGTGCGATGACTGTGTGTTATAAAAACTTTAAAAGAGGAACAGATAAGCGAGGAAGAAGAAGAAGAAGACGCGTTTGTGTTTTCGTTAAATTTTCAAAATATCTCTTTTTCTTTTCTTTTCTATCTTCAAAAGGTATATTTGTACAAATAAAATAGTAGTTCGTAATTATATACGTTTGGTAAAATGGCGTCGCTTCACTCTGGGGGCGATTTTCTCTGCGATTTGCAGAACGGTCTGTTTTCTGTTATTCTAGTCGAAGTTTTGGTCCGATTGAAGTTTGTGTCACTAAATCTGTAACTTCTTTCGGTGTCTTTCTGTCTAAACGGTTATATGACAGTTTCTTTTGTCCGTTTATCTCGTTGAATAACCGTTCGAGGAAACCGTCATGGGCAAGCCTATATAAATTCATCATTCCCGGCAATTCTTCTCTTCTATCATTGTTCTCTAATCAATCATCTCTGGTTATTTTCACATTATCGTTGAGAATGAGTGATTACATCAGAAAATCCCTTCAAGATTTGGACTTGGGCATATCTGATGCCCCTATCCCACTGCCTCCGCAATTCATTGCAAAATCAGTTACCGCTAACCGGTATGCTTTGGTGGTCTCTACGGTGAACCCTCACAAGAAGAATTTGAGGGCTTTGATTGGACATATGCCCAGAATTTGGCGTGTTGAAGGTACCGTCGTTGGGAGAATCTTGGGGCCGGGAAAGGCTCTTTTTGTCTTTCAATCGGAGGAATCTCTCAACATGGTCTTACGTCACGACCCCTGGTCTTTCAACGAATGGATGTTGACGGTCCATCGATGGCATCCAAACATTACTGAGGAGACTATGAAGATAATCCCCTTTTGGATACAGATTCGAGGGATTCCACTGCTTTATCTCTCCAATGATATGGCCAGGTATGTTGGGGATCAGTTAGGACCAGTGGATACGGTAGACTTTGATGAAAATGCTCATATGGTGGAATTTGTAAGGGTTAGCATAGATTGGAATGTAGACTGACCTTTAAGATTCAAGCGTAACTTTCAATTCACTGTGGGAGATAACACAATCATTAAGTACCGTTTCGAGAGGCTTTGTAAGTTTTGTGCTAAATGTGGTTCTCTCAAACATGATGTTGCTGACTGTGACCTGAATGATGAGGATGCTGATTTCTATCAAGAGGAACCGCCACATGACAATGACGAAAACATGGCTGGTCCTCAGGCTGAGCGTGATGTCCTGTCTGATGGCAATACTTTCGAGACTATTGATCCTTTTGAAGCAATACCAGGATTACAGAATCACTCCTCGACTCCGGGTGCTGGCCCGAGTTCATCCGCTCAAAGTGCGTCCCCAAGTGTTTTTGAGGATACTGAACTTACGGCTGAAAGACTTCGTTACTTACATGCCAAGTTTAGTAAGCAGTTCATAGAAACCTTCTCCCCCATTCATGAGGAAAAGTGTCTGATTCTTGAGTCCTGTATGACAAGTTCTAAACGCAAAAGGGTGGAAGCTGAAGCTTTTTACCAACAATGGGAAGCTGTTGAAGATCAGGCGGTCCTGTGCCAGCTACGAAAGAAAGAACGGGTTGAGTCTGCTGGTTCCTGCTCTGCAACAAATGAGATCGACAGAGGCACGGGGGCCCGGTACCCCCACTGTGTCCATGACGATCATCTCCTGGAATTGCCAAGGCCTTGGCGCATCTATGACTAAATCTTGACTACATAGTATTTGTTGTATCTATAAACCTAATATGCTATTTCTTGTTGAAACTTTTAATAACTGTAATATGGTTGTTGACTTTGCTTATTCCTTAGGATTTACTAATGTAATTATTGTGCCCCCTTGTGGAAGGAGTGGCGGTTTGGCTTTGTTGTGGAAGAACAATGTTTCTGTATCTTTAATTTCTAAAGATGCTAGGATCATTGATGTAAACGTTAAGTATTATAACTTTCAGTTCTATTTGTCTTGTGTCTATGGTCATCCTGTTCAAGATCAAAGACATTATTTTTTGGGATTACCTGAAACACTTATCACAATCTAAAGATGGTCCTTGGGTTTTGGTTGGAGATTTTAATGAGATTCTTTCTAACAATGAAAAAATTGGTGGACCTTTGCGAGCAAATTTGACTTTTACGACAAATGATGTCCTACTGTGATCTATGGGATATAAAGTTTACGGGAGATAGGTTTTCATGGGTTGGTGAACGTCATTCTTACACTGTCAAGTGTTGCCTTGACAGAGTGATGGTGAATTCGGAATGGTCTGCTATATTTCCAAGAGGGGAAGCGGAGTTCTTGACTTTAATGGGTCTGACCACAGACATGTGGTGCTCCGTTTTGGTTGGCATGATCTGATTCTACGGAAACCCTTTCGTTTTGATAAGAGTCTGCTGGATGTTGTAAATTTTAAAAGTTATGTTAAAGAGGGATGGAATGTTTGCAAAGAACAACGTCATCATACCATTGTGGATCAAATACGACAATGCCGTACTTATATGGCTCGATGTAAACGAAGAAGCAATTTAAACTCTGCTAAACAAATAGATGAGCTTCAATATCGCTTAAAAAGAGCATTGTCAAGCCTACACAGGTCAGACAGAATTATGATTGGCATGATCTGATTCTATGGAAACCCTTTCGCTTAAGTATTATAACTTTCAGTTCTATTTGTCTTGTGTCTATGGTTATCCTGTTCAAGATCAAAGACATTATTTTTGGGATTACCTGAAACACTTATCACAATCTAAAGATGGTCCTTGGGTTTTGGTTGGAGATTTTAATGAGATTCTTTCTAACAATGAAAAAATTGGTGGACCTTTGCGAGCAAATTTGACTTTTACGACAAATGATGTCCTACTGTGATCTATGGGATATAAAGTTTACGGGAGATAGGTTTTCATGGGTTGGTGAACGTCATTCTTACACTGTCAAGTGTTGCCTTGACAGAGTGATGGTGAATTCGGAATGGTCTGCTATATTTCCAAGAGGGGAAGCGGAGTTCTTGACTTTAATGGGTCTGACCACAGACATATGGTGCTCCGTTTTGGTTGGCATGATCTGATTCTACGGAAACCCTTTCGTTTTGATAAGAGTCTGCTGGATGTTGCAAATTTTAAAAGTTATGTTAAAGAGGGATGGAATGTTTGCAAAGAACAACGTCATCATACCATTATGGATCAAATACGACAATGCCGTACTTATATGGCTCGATGTAAACGAAGAAGCAATTTAAACTCTGCTAAACAAATAGATGAGCTTCAATATCGCTTAAAAAGAGCATTGTCAAGCCTACATAGGTCAGACAAAATTATGATACCCAGATTGAGACAACAATTAAACTCGGCTTACAGATAGGAAGAGATCTATTGGAAACAAAAAAGTAGAAACTTATGGCTCCATGTTGGTGATCGAAACACGAAGTTTTTCCATGCTTCTACTAAAAATAGATTTGCTCAGAATTATATTACTTCGATCAAGAACGATCAAGAGCACGTTTTTAGTGGGGACACAACTATTGGACATCATGCGGAAGAGTACTTCCAAAACATGTATTCTACAACGAATCACTCGGTTTCACCATTGGAATTTGCTGACTTCATACCAACTGTCACACATGACATGAATGATGACTTGACGAAGGAGTTTTCATCTGAATAAAATTTTAAGGCTCTCTCAATTATTGGTGATGATAAAGCACCCAGTCCAGATGGTTTAACAGCTAGATTTTACAAACAATGCTGGGATGTGGTGGGTGAGGATATAACCAAGGAGGTTAAAGAATTTTTTACAACTGCATACATGAAACCTGGAATTAACAACACAAATATATGTATGATCCCTAAAAATACAGAGCCAGAAACTCTTGCTGATTATCGACCCATAGGACTTTGTAATGTCATCTATGAGATTATCTCTAAGTGTTTGGTCAACTGGTTAAAATGCCATTTGGATTCTATCGTTTCTGTTTCTCAAGCTGCATTCATTCCAGGACGTGTTGTCACTGATAATATATTGATTGCTTACGAACTAATGCACTCTCCCAAAGCAAGGAAATGAGTTTCGCAAACTTATATGGCAGTGAAAACAGATGTAAGTAAAGCATATGATCGGGTCGAATGGAACTTCTTGGAAACTACAATGAAATTAATTGGTTTTTCAACTACTTGGATTAACTGGATAATGGCTACGGTTTGATCAGTTGAATACGCAGTCTTGGTAAATGGTACACCATATGGGAAGGTACAGCCGAGTCGTGGGATAAGACAAGGTGACCCACTTTCTCCATATCTTTTCATACTGTGTGCAGACATTTTAAGTTATCTCATTAAGTCTCAAGTGTCCTCCAAATGCTTACAAGGAATCAAAATTGGCAATGGAGTTCCACCTATAACTCACCTACAATTTGCAGACGATAGTTTATTTTTCTGCAGAGCAAATAATCGTAACTGTCAGGCCTTAAAAGATGTTTTTGATGTTTATGAATACTACTCAGGCCAAATAATCAATAGCTCTAAATCTTTTATCACTTTTGGTTCTCGAGTTTTTGGTCACCGTCAAGCTGCTATGAAAAGAATTTTAGAAATACCAAATCAAGGGGGTGGAGGTAAATATCTTGGTTTACCGGAACAATTTGGTAGAAAGAAAAAAGAAATGTTTGAATACATTGTTGAACGAGTAAGACAACGTACGACAAATTGGAGTGGTAAGTTTTTATCACCTGCTGGGAAAGAAGTTATGCTTAAGTCGGTTGCAGCTGTAATGTCGATCTATGCTATGTCCTGTTTCAAATTACCTCTTGGACTCATCTCTGAACTAGAATCGATACTGATGCACTTTTGGTGGAAGAAATCAACTGCATTTAGAAGCATTCCTTGGATTGCTTGGAAAAGGCTTCAATACTCTAAGAAGGAAGGTGGTTTGGGATTTTGAGATTTAGCTAAGTTTAATGATGCTTTGTTAGCAAAACAAGCTTGGCGTATCCTTACATGTCCTAACAGTTTATTTGCTAAAGTCATGAAAGCTAGATACTTTCCTGATACTTCGGTTCTTGATGCCACGCCTAAAAAAATGCAATCTTATGGCTGGTCATCCATCCTTACTGGCTTAGACCTGCTTAAAAAAGGAGTATGAGTTTGTGTTGGTGATGGTTCTACAATACGTCTCAATGTGGATAATGTTATTGATGAGCATCCCCCACGGCCTATATGCTCCATTGACCCTCATGCTACGGGTTTGCTTTCATCTCTCATCGATGATACTAGTTCTATCAAATCATGGGATACAGCTGCAATTGTTAATATGGTTATACCGTCTGATATCGATGCTTTGAAACAAATTTACATTCCCCAATATAACACTCAAGATAAACTCATTTGGCACTATAATGCTTCTGGTGAATACCCTGTTCGGTCTGGTTATTGGTTGGCTACACATGACCTCTCCTTCCCGGTTCATGACCCTCCCATTCCCCATGGTTCTGTTGAATTGAAAAACAAAATATGGAAGCTACAAATTTTACCAAAAATAAAACATTTTCTTTGGAATGTTTTATCTAAATCATTAGGTACAACTACAAGACTTGTCTCTCGGGGTGTTGCCATTAGTCCACTATGCCAACGTTGTCATAGCGCTGATGAATCTATTAATCACACACTATTCACATGTCCTGCATCAAAGTTGGTTTGGGACTTAACTAACCAGCCATCTCTACCATCCTTTCATAACACAGATTGTGATTTCAATATTTCGGCTTTATTAAATTTGTTTGATGATCAATCATTATTCAAGGAACAGAAGCTACTACCGTTATGGCTTATGTGGAACATATGGAAGGATCGTAACAATTTCATCTTCCAAAATATTGCTTGTGATCATTATCGAATCGTTTCTCAATCTAAGGCTGATGTTTTTGAATGGATTAAGTCAAAACCACCTCGTGCATATGATTCAGTTTCTTTAGACCAGTCTTATAATCCTCATTGGACGCGACTAGCATCTCCATTGGTGAAATGTAACTTTGATGTGAGTCTCAGAACAGATACAAGGAAAACAGTTGGTGGATGGATAATCCGCAACCATCTCGGAGAAGCAATCTATTGGGGTTCGAGTGTTCTTTGAAATACGAATGAGGGAGAGGCACAAGCTTTACTACTAGCCATTCAACAAATTGCTGCTAAGGGATTCACCAATGTGTGTTTTGAAGGAGACTGCAAAACGTTAATTGATTGTCTAAATGGAAATACACAAGATGTCTCCATTCATAGTCTCCTATAAGATATCAAACTCTGTTCAAGAACCTTTTCTCATGTAACCTTTTTCTTTATTCATAGCACAAACAATGAGATTGCCTATTTGTTAGCTAAGTTGGGATGTAATACTGTAGATTTTTATTTAGATTCTTGCAATCCTCCTATATGGTTATTGGAACAGATTTTATTCTGAATAAATTTCATTTGCTGAAAAAAAAAAAAAAAGGTATATTTGTTTCCCTTCCACCTGACGACGACGGTTGAAGAAAGAAAGAAACTCGTATGTTTGATTGACTTTTCAGTTAATCGTCGGTCTAATCCGGCCTTCTTCTCATCCGCGTGATGTGGTGGGTCCCCCCGCATGTTTTTGGAAGTTTCGGAAATCTGAACATGGGGCCTTCCTTCATATGGGCCTTCTTCAGTACTGCTCTCCTTTCCTTTTTACTACATCTTTTAAATTTTATTTTCGAGAGATGATTGTGAGTCATATCCATTTTCCAAACTTTGATACCCGGCCCATATATCATTTTGGAAGCCCAGCCATTCCCTCCCTATACCAGCGGCATTTTCTTCGAAACGCACAAATCACAATAGCAACCAAAAGAATCTAAAATTGGGTAGAAAATAGGAAAGAATCAAAAATCGGATCACAATTGACGAAGAAAGTGGAAACTACTTTTTGCTTTTTTTGTGTGTGTGTGTGGGGGGGGGGGGGGGGGGGGGGGAGGATGCCCAGAGACTTGATGAAGTAAGTAATGAGAGAGGGTCGAAAAGTCACATACTCACAACTCTTGTCTGCATATACAGACATGGCAACTTGATTCGGACGTGACGTCGATGGACTTTCAAACAAATCTATGGTTGAACTAATAAATAACTCGAACATGAGTTTGTGGAGCACTTGATCGGACCCGAGAACGACCTCGTATTTTCCTTTGCAGCTAGCTATCTTTTTACCAACCAATAATATATTTGTAGTCTGTGTGTGATTAATAATAGTTGTGTAAGGACTGATATAGAAGGAATACTACTGATTTTAATAGTTACAGATAAGAGTAATATTTGTTAGCTTCTTATTTATTTTTATTTTGTTGTATTTCTGAAATCATATTTCATGCAATAATATGCTATTGTTTATTGCATTAGGGTAGAAATAACTACAGAAAACCGAAAACGAATTATTATGAGTTTAAGAAAAGAAAAGAGTACGGCTAGTTGGAGACTTGGAGTAAATACGTTACAGAGTGGGTCCAGTAGGTGGGGTGGCCTTTTTAAACTGGGTGCATCTCTTTTTTTTTTAATCCTCAACTTTTTACAAGTTTACAACACTATAGAAACAGATTTAATCTCACGTATGTGCAATGCTGCACGCTATAAATTTTATTTGATGAGGAAAAAAAGACAGTCAAGATTATAACCCGCGGTGTACCGCAGGACAATTTTTTAAAAAATAATAACATTTTAATTTTTTTGTTTTTTATATTTAGTTTGTTTTGTTTAATTAAATAATAATTTTGTTTGGATTGTCAGTTATTAGAATAATAATAGGGGAAATAAATACATAAATATGTAATTTATAAGCTATTGTCGGATTAAGTCACAATTTTACCAATGATTTAATTGTTTTACAAAATTTTAGTTAAATTACCCTGATTTAATATGTCTAATATTCTTATATTAGTGGTATTGACAAAATAATTAAATAAAGATTTAACCCGTGTTTCAAAACCAAATTAATAATATTTTATATTTATACTAATGTTAATTCAAACCGTCATGTTAATAATATGTCCTGCTATATAACAACAAACCGTCATATTAGTGGTTTAACCCGTGTTTCAAAACTGTCATATTAGTGGTTTTGGTTGTGTGTTGTGTTTTGTTTGTGAAGTTGATATTTATACATGGAAAATGCTTGATGAGCAAGGAGTTTACGATCCGTAGCAATAAAAGAGAGATTTTAGTGTTTTCCTATTTGAGTTGATAACATTATCGCAAAATAATATTCAGTTTCTTAACACGGTATATACTATATTAAATTTTTTTCTTGATGCTAAGGTTAAATATACCCGATTATTGAGTTTCTAAAAGTTGGGTTCTCGTTTTTATGAACTTTATTAACGTTAAAATAATTATTGCGATTGTAATAATTTGTTACTCAAACTCGGCTGTGTCATTTAAATTTAAGAGATCATACAGTCACTTAAATGTTAGTTACTAAATGGGCGTGTTAATTTGAAAAAGAGCTTTGTTGGCAAAGCGTTAATTGAGCAGTTATGGCCTGCCCCGGAAAATACCACGGCACTTGTTTATATATCTTAAATACTTTTCCCACGTCTAAAAAATTTGGCTGTCGTTTCGTTCGTTATGACGCTCGATTCTGAAGAGTTTATTTTTAAAAATGTTGCCCTTTCCAATTTCTTGTTAATTAGCATTACTGATAACGTATATACGACTAAGTTGTATTTACTGAAATATTTATGTTAGGAAAACAAATTATTCATCACAAGGCAAGTATCCAAAAACGATTCAATTTTTTGATAAGTAACTGAAAAACCCAAGCAAACACTCCAATTACAGAACCACTCAAAAGGCAAATTACGTTCTAGAGTTTTTAGGATGCATATGAGGAAATATATTAAGGAAGGGGATTACATGGTATGAATCGTTTAAGTAACAAAGCAAGCGATGTATTTTTACTGATACGCATTTGAATAAGAAAAGAGATTATAGAACAAAACCCACCATCGTTGTGACAATTCCCCACACAACCACGCTTTGCCATGCCTACAATCTTGCGTAACATCACCACATATCATTAATTTTTGACCCATAAAAATTCAAATTTCAGCACAAGAAAGGCAAAGCCAACTATTTTGTGATACCTCCTCTACTAGAATTTCATGCCTGAGACTGACCCACCGATTATTTTATAAGCCATCCAAATGTATTCTCTTTACCTAGAAACTGGCAGTGATGACTATGACGTCTATGATAAAGAGATCTTACAAGGTTGAAAGTGACTTATGATTGGCAAAGATATCTCCTGTCCACATTGAAAGTGAATTGCCACTTACATGTCTAGACAGTAACATTTCAAAGTTTAATACCTAGCAAAAAAGAAGTATACTAGTTCTCACAATCTATGGTTCTATAATAGCAAAATCACATATACGAAAGAGAACCCATTGCAGATATGGAATATGGAAGGTTACCACTTAGGTTGTTTCTCGACAGATATCTGCATTATAATTTCTTTCAACTGTTAGTTTGAAAGTGAACACTGTGAGTAAATACTATAAGAACAAACACATCTTTACATGCTTGTGAGATTCGGTGGCAATTGATATGGAAGTGTATCATGGATGGTGTTACCACTAACATCCCTGTAACCAAAATGAGAGAGAAGACCACAGTTGTTAAATCAAAATCTTAAAAACACACAAAGATCAAACAAACAGAAAAACAGAGTAAAATTCCAAAGACAATACAATTTTCTTAGTGACATTAGTCTGGAAGCAAGTATCCAAGAGTGCCAGAGACTCCTAAATCCGATATATATCTGTTCCAATCACGACAACAACAAACATAAGACATTCCAGAATGAATCAAATCCATGCAAGTGGAAATTTTAAAAAGTTGAAAAGCTGATTTTCTTACATAGTGACAACTGCTGAGCCTTCACAAGGAATCCCTTTCCATAACTCTCCACATGGATCACCACCACCATTTTTCCAATTGGTTAGCTGTGAAGGACTATTAAGTGAAGTATACAAAACCTGAAGTGCTTGAACTGCAATAAAGACCAATAAGAAGAGAACAACCCAGATGTCAGCTGACAAAAACCAATAAAGGATCTTTTGCTTCTACTCATTTTGTTCGGTTTCACAAAGGTTTCTTCGATTCAGAATCCAGATTCTAATCTAGATGACTGAAACCAGTACATCTAAATCAGCAATTTAAAACAATTAAGACCAAGATCAAATCAAATACAATGCAAACAGATCAAGAGAAAACATTGGGAACTTTGAAATCTGAGTTTCGAAACGATTAGCGGAACAAGAAATACAAACCCAAGGAGAGCATAGCAATCTTCACCACTGCAGTAAATCACTGACAAAGATTGGACGAACAAGGAGAGAAATAGGAGACTCGAAGCTCAGCACCACCGCTGCGTCACAAGCGACGCCATTCCTGGATTAGCCGTCATCGGCGAATCTACACTTAAAAAAAACCAGAAAGTGAGCTGCAGAATACACGTGGCAGAGTCTTAAGTGTTGAGGTGGCTTAAAGACGATCTCAACAAGTTTCAGTGAATCGGAAACTCACAGAGAGATCGATAGAGGTAAGAGAAGGAAGGACGCCGAAGACAACGGCGGAGCGGAGGGTGGTCGAAACGCCAGCGACGGAAACAAAATAATAACACTCATATATGGTTTTACAGAATTATAGAATATACCCAAACAAAATTACAACACGTTGATATAACCCCTTTTTTTTTATGGCTGACGGTTGAGTGCTCGGTAAACAGATTGTAGGCTAGACTAAGAAGGTTTGAAGCAGAATCACTTGGATTATGGTGGAACGAAGTAGAAGAAATGAAGCATGATTGATCAAGTCGGACCATGGTTTCATGGCGAAGAAGACGAAGAGGAAATCGACAATTTGAGATTTAAAAAAAAAACTGTTCGAGCTTTTATTTTTTTTGTTTTTTGTTTTTAATTTGACCAGCCGATCACTTGTATGAAGCCAAAGTTTTTGCTGTACAGCTGGACTGTGAGTGGTTTGACACTAATGGGCTACATTATAATTAGGCCCAGATTTGTTTTCATTTATTTTGTTGGAAGGAAGAGTACACATGTCACTCTTTTGGGTGCTGACGTGTCAAGCTGATAGTTTACTTTTAAACTATAGATTATTTTTTTAAAATCCAAAACGTCGTGAAAACTGCGTCGTACCTTATTTTATACTCTCTCTTCTTCTCTCTCTCCACCCACGACGTCACATACTGAGTGAGATGGCTCCGCCTTCGTATTTGGCCCATAGAATAGGATGATGGGTATGCAGATATAATAACCGACGTTTTCAGTTGCAATTTGTTGTCTTTTTTTCTTTTGTTGAATGCAAGATGGGGATTGTTGTATTGTCAAATCCTCCTATTTTTTAAAAAACCTCATACAAGTATTTGAGGAAAAGAGGTCGACCCTGTATAATATACATTTGGTAACAAATATATATCTTTTCCTTGGTAACAAAACTAAATTGCCATCAATTAATTTCTTTTGTTTAAAATAAATATTCTACTTACTAAAAATATTATGATAGTTATGATCGCCATCTGAATGATTATTATGCAACATATTTTTTGCATTTTACAAACATTTTTCTTGAATTAGAGCTCGATTTATACGAAAAACTGTGATTTATATTTAATACTATATATGAAAAATACTAATTCCCAATTCTAGTTAAATTTATATTTATTGTTGAGACATTATTAAGAATATACTAAATTTTAAAAGAAATTTAAAAGTTGCACTTAATCTTATAGTTATTTGAAAACTATACATTTTGAAAT
Source organism: Camelina sativa (assembly GCF_030686135.1). Taxonomy (NCBI): domain Eukaryota; kingdom Viridiplantae; phylum Streptophyta; class Magnoliopsida; order Brassicales; family Brassicaceae; genus Camelina; species Camelina sativa. The sequence continues at coordinate 315,619 of NC_141883.1, forward strand.
GAAAATTGACAGAAATATTCTTATTATTAAACAATTTTAAGAATTAAATAAAAATGATAAAAACTAAATTTATATTTAAAAATAATTCAACTTTAAAAACAAATTACTTTTAAAAATTGTTAAATTTATAATATTTAATAAATAAAACATATAATATAAACGTATTTATTGTATTTTAAATAATGACCACATGAATAAATTTTTGATTTAAAAATTTTGAATAAAAAAGAATTGAAATATTTTTGTTGATATTATTTAGATTTAAATTTATTTAAAGATAAATAATTCAATATTATACTATTTATAATATTTCTATATATATATATATCAATATTTTAGACTTATTTTAATGAATGTTGATTTATTTATAATGTCGATTTTTTGAACAATCGTTTTATTTTTGACTTCTGTTGACTTCATTATATTCGTCATCGACTTATATTAAAACAATTGACTTATTATAACATCCGTGAACCAAAAATGTGAGTTTTGGGGATGGGTGTTGATCGACACAAGGGTGGTGTCGGTCGACACAAAGGTGGTATCGTTCGACACCATTGATTTATGGTTCTGCAAGTTTGTTGTAATCGTCAATTTGGACCACTTTGGGTTGATGAAACCTTAGAACCGGTCTATTTAAGTGAGAAGTCGACGAAAAGGGTTTTGGAAGGTATTATTTTGTCGTTGTTTCATAGTTTTTAGAGATAATGGAGAGAAAAGAGTGTTCTTGAGAGTTGGAGGCTTTTTGGAGAGATTCTAAGCTGTTTTGGTGAGATCTGTTCCTATGGAGTGGAGATCTTGTGCTAGGAACAAAGGAGAAGGCTTCTAAGGGTTGGATTCGTCGTTGTTGGGTCAGAAACTTTCTACAAAAGAGGTGAGTGCATGACCATGGCTGATCTAAGCCTGAGAATCCTTTTTTTGCTTGATTTGTTGTTGTTTGTGGTGTTTTCTTGTATGTTTGTGGTTGGGATGTGGTTCCTATGTGTTTCCAAAACTTTTGGATGAGTTTCAGACGATTTGGAGGAGATGAGAAACGGTTCTTCGACTTTCGGCTTCATGCAGATCGTGTCTGCGGAGTCGGTGTCGATCGACACCAAGTGGCCAGTGTCGGTCGACACTAGAGGGTGTCGGTCGACACCAACCTGTTCAGCAGTCGGCTGATGCTTATTTTCCTGGTTTGTTTGTATTTGGTTGTTGTTTGTTAAACAATGGTTTCTCAGTTGCTTGTGTGTATAGCCCAGTAGATGGGAGAATTGTCTCACTAAGTATTTATGATAACTTACACATCTCAATTGTTGTTTGTGGTATCCAGGTATGTGACGTGGAATCATGGCGATGAGGAGGAGGATGATCTAGGGTCTTGGTTACGATGTTATGGTTATGTTGTTGATGTGGGAACCTTAGATAGAGTTATGTTAGGTTGTTGGTTAGAATGGTTAAGAATGTTATTGTATTGATGATATGTTGGTTTTGTATTGTTGGTACGTTTCCGTTGTGCATATTGGTTGTTGTTGGTTTATTGTTGAACTATGGTTTGATTGGTTTAACTAGGTAGTATGAGATGCTTAATTATATATTATATTATTATATAAAAAATGGGTCAGGTTGTTCCACTTATGTTATAGCTAGTGAATTTATAACATAGTCGATTTTTTAATAGTTGACTTATTTTTTTGTTCATCGATTTATATTTGTTTTCTGTTGATTTGTTTATTTATTGTTGATTTATTACATTCTACATTGATTTATTAATAAGGTCGGTATTTTGAATGGTTGACTTAAGTTTAATTTTTGTCGACTTATTATTTTCCATCGATTTATTTTAAAATTGTCGACTTTTTTTTGTTTGATTGTTTTTTTTACATAGTCGACTTTTGATGATGTTGACTTATTTGTTTTGTTTGTTGACTTATATTTTCTCCCGTCGATTTGTTTGGTCTTAGTAGACTTATTTCATTTTAAGTTGACTTATTAATATGATTAATTTTTTGAATTGTCGACTTATATTTTATTCCTGCTGATTTAGGATTTTTCTTTGTTGACTTATATTCAAAAAGTTGATTTTTTATTATTAATTGGTTTGTTATATATTCGATTTTTTGAACTATTGATTTATTTTCTAAAAGCTCACAATTTTTTTATTATTTTATTAAACTTAATAATTTTCTTAAATCCCAATTGAAACCCAGATTTAAAACACAACCCCAATTAAAACCCATACATGCTTTATCACCTGCCTTAAATACAAAACTATGAGATGAAATTAACCACGGTGGAAAATGTAGTCGATGACGGAGAGGACACAAAGGTGAGAGCCGGCGATGGGAAGAAAAGAATATAACTATGATTTTGTCCTTTTTGTATTGTTTATGTTTTATAAAATCACATTTTTATTTCTTTATGTGAATTTTAATTTTTTTATTGATTAATATTATCCATAATAAACTTTATAAACAGTAATTTGTTTAAATAATTTTCTAACATAAATTATTTAATTATTTTGTGGTTTTTTTTAACGTTTACTTAATTATTATCAAGGGCATATTTTATTTATTTTATTTGAATTTAATCTTTTAGTTATGGATTAATATTATATATAATAAATCAATTCATCATTTTCTAAAAACAATTTAGCACAATTCTGAATATCTAGTTTACATAATGTTTTTAAAAAATAATATTTTCTTATGAATTAATTTAATTATATTGTATTTATTTTTAATTAATTTGTAATTGAAGACAAAATAGTCATTTATTGCAATACATAAGGTATATTTCAAAGACTTAAAATTTAGTATAGATTTCAAATTCCCTATTAAGTTTAAGGTATGTATTCAAAAAATTTCTTTATTGTTTGACCGACAATATACATAATCGATCATGCATGAAATGGTATTTTTCTGGATTAATAGTTTCACATGTTGGGTTGTATAATATGTTGATTTTGTTGAAAACTCTTATTCCTAAAATCTAGCTAGATTAACTCATAAACTAAAATATGTCAGGGGCTATAAAGCACGGATCAACATTTTCTCCAAAAATTATAATACAATAATAAAAGTTATTGTTATAGTTGTTCAAAAAAATTATTTTGTTTGTGACAATATTTACTTTTAATATTGCAATTGTTTATTTACTTTTAATATTGCAATTGTTTGGTAAATCAACATATAATTTTTAAATACTAATTATCTTAGAATATTATAGAAATTTAATTTATTTGATGTATATTATCATTTTATATTGTTTGTCGGTTGTATTTACATCATTATTTTGTGAATTATTTTAAAGTATTAATTATTATATTTTAATTATGAGCCAATAAAATTTATTATTTTATTAATCACATAATTTTGGTTTTACCAACCCGTCGATGTGGAACACTAAAAACACCATTTTTTTATCATAGATTGAGTTATATGTCTTCGTTTTTAATAATTCAAATCACAACATATGCAGAAAAAATATACATATTTATTTATCATCAGTATTTTATGATAATTCAAAACAATTTGTATATGAAATAAAAGAAAGATGATAAGAGAATCATAATTTAAAATCTTAACAAAGTCTTCCAAATTTAGTTATTAAAATAATAATTTGTATACTTAGATAAAAATCTTACTTTTAAAAATTTTGATTGGTTTACAGTTTTTTAAAATTAATTAATAATTTTCGCCCATAATTAATTAAAAAGAGAATTTTTTTTTTTGGAAACTAATAATTATTTAAAAGATTATGTTTGTCATATATCTAAATTACATTTTTATCCTTACTAAAAAAAATTAAACATTTTCCTTTAAAACCAATGGTATGACAACGTAATTTTTTACACTTTATAAAGTTAGTTTTATATTTGTATTTCCCAATTAATATAGTAGGATTATACTAATTGACGAAGAATCTACATAATCGATTATGCATTATACAATATGTAAATTTTTGTTAAAGGTTATATGTTGATTTTGTTAATGACACTTATAGTAATCATTGGAAAAAAATCATTTTTCAACAATTAATTTTCTATCTATTTATTTTGAAATTTTTTCATATATGATAATGTGATTAACAACGTAAGATACTTTTCCGTGATTTTTTTTTGATATTCTATAAAAAATTATTTATTAAATAAAGTGAAAAATAAATTTAAAAAAAAACTGAAAGAAATAGGGTTAGAAAGAAAAAAGAATATGATCATAATAGGATAAAAATATTAAGGGATTTTGTATGGATATAATATGGAAATAGCCCTCTAAGGCTCTTATTGGGAGAGACTTTAAAAACTTTAAAATTAATTTGAAGTTTTAAAGCCAAAATTTTACCAATCATGCTTTCATTGCTTTATTATTTTTAAAAGCCTTAAAAGTCTAACTGTCCATTTTCTTAGTTTGTACGTACAAATTTTTAAAGCCACAAAATGTGAGACTTTTTTGGCTGTTAATAAATAAATAAATAAAAGGTGAAGTTATTTTTTCTCTTTCTTATTTTCTATGATGATTGAAATAATAATAAAACTCTCCACAAGTTTATATATATATATTTTACATATTTTATTTTTATATAATATTTATTCTTATTTTTTTCTTTTTTCTTTTAAGATCTATTTCAGTAATAATTAATTTTATTTTTATTATCATCATTTCAATTTTTTAATAATATAAGTAACAGTTATAGCTTTAAAAGTGTTTGTTACCAATCAAATTTTAACAGTTAAAGTTTGTACCGTCAAAGCATGTATAGCCAAATTCTCTACAGCTAAAATTTTAAGGTTAAAGTCTTTACAACCATAAGTAACAGCCGTTACCGATCGGAGCTAAGTATATATATTTTTTTAATTGAATAACTTTTAACAAAAAAAATACTAAACAGCAAAACATATAGTTTTGTACAGTAATTTAAATTAAATTGAAAGAGAAAATAAAGAAAGAAGGAAAAAAACAGCTGTAGTAGTCTTACATTAGTAAAGTAAAGACATACGAATCGTGGACTAGCACACCAGCCCCAGCACCAGCACCAGCACCGGCACCTAGTTATTATTATTGTAGTGAACTCTGATATTTTATGAGATTAACTGGGATTTTAATTTTTTTAGGATTTTGAGAGATTTGAGTGTAATTTTATAAGATTTGGTTATTAAATTTGGGATTTTAGGATTTGGTGAGATTTGGGTTTTGAGATTTGATTATTGAATTTTAGGTGATTTTGATATTTTTTTTTTTTTTAAAAAGAGCAACTGACAGAATCAAATGTCGTTGATTAATTATAAACCCAATAAGCTTCTTTCATACTTTGATTAAGAAGAAAAATAGACATTTGTCATGTTCTTTTTCCAATCGCTGGTGGAGTGACTGCAACATAAACCGGTTACAATGATGATCCTGAACAATATAATATTCCTCAAGTTCTTGAAATACAATCCTTCCTGTTGGGAAAGCTGCCTGAGAAAGCAAGTAAAAATCCAACTGTAGAACAGATATCACAAAAAGAGTGGAGAATGAGTATAAACAAATTGGTCTTACCTTTGAGATTGGAGCAGCTACACATCACCTCGACGTAATCGTCTCCCACATGGACTTGACTTATTTCTTGCAGCTCCTCTTTACTGAACAACTCCTTCGACCCACATTCTCTCTCCATCACCGATCGGGACTAGTAAAGAACGAATAAGGGATTCCTCCTAGTTAGTGTCGTAATATCAAGGTGGTAAACAAATTACGTATGCTCATGAAGAACAAATGGTGGTAAACAAAGTAAAATCTACTAATCTATTGGCAAGTTCATGGCCTCAAAATAGTTGCTAATCACTCTTGTTAAACATAATGATGACTATAAGCTTTAAAACCCCAAAGAGGTATTATAATCCACAAGAACCAAAAAGAAACAAGAACAACAACAAACTTTTTACACTTACAAGAGCCATGACTTGTGATGCGTCTTCTCTCTTCCAGTATTCCTCTCTATTACCTACATATACACAATAAGCAATGACTAATCAGAGCTTTTCAAGAAAGCATAGAGCTTTTCAATTCAGACAAAAGGAACAAAGCAGAGAGCTCTCACCAATCTCCAAAAAAATTGTTGGCTTGTTAGTTATTGGTCCATAATGAGTTGCTTCCAATGTAATCTACACAAAAGCAATTTGCATTCTCATCACCTCAAAACAAACTTCAGTTTAAATCATAAGGAAACAAATCAGCAGTTTTTTTTTTGGATTTTCATGATTGTACTCGTTTCCTTGATTGCAAAATCATATGGAAGTCGCAATATAATTCGCCTCGCGATTCCGAAGTCTGCTTATCGGAAATCGCATGGACCACACCAGGCTTAGGGTCCCTTGGGTCATGATGTTTGCGGGGCTCCTGGTAGTTGTCCCGATTTTTCTCTTTCGTCGAGATTGGATGCGTGGAGGGAGCTTTCGCGGCTCGCCTCTCCTCATCTTCTTCGACGTATGCAAATCGAGATCCCCGATGAAGTGCGTTGTCTAGATCCTTGGCTTCTCGCATATTAAGGTCCACTTGTAGGGGGACCCGGGGATGAGTCCCTTTTTGAAGGCGGCGATCGCGACGTCTTCCATGACCGAAACGTTGGCGTATTTTTCTTTGAACCTGGTCAGGTACTGTCGTAAAGGCTCGCCAAGTTCCTGAATCGTTTCTCATTGACATTTTTGAGGTCCTTCTTGTATTTCTCTTCAGACCCAGCGTCGCCATGAACTATGCGGTCATAGTCCTCATTATAGTTGCCGCCAGACTGAGCGAGATTCTCAACCAGTTGCCATCCTTCATCAACGTCTTTGTTCAGGAAATTACCGTTAGAAGCAGTGTCAAGCAGCATACGTATCTTTGGTAGTACACCACGGTAGAGAGTGCTTAGCAGTGACTCGTTGCTGAAACCATGGTGTGGACACTGGCTGTGGTAACCCTTGAAATGCTCCCAGGCTTCACAGAATGATTCTGAGCTCTTCTGAGTAAAGCTAGAAATCTCATTCCTGAGACGGGCTGTTCTGGAGTTGGATAAGAACTTGGCCAAGAATGCTTTCTTGCAACCATCCCAAGTTGTGATTGATCCCTTGGGAAGGTTTTTCTCCCAGGGAGAACGGGAAGAGGCGCAACTTGAACCCATCCTCACTCACGCCGTTGATTTTGGTGAGACTACACAGACGGTCGAACTCGTCCAAATGGTCCAGTGGATCCTCCATAGGCAACCCATGAAACTTGTTTCCCTGGATCATGGAGATCAGACCGCCTTTGATTTCGAACTTGTTGTTCTGCACGGCGGGAGGGACGATACCAGCACGCTGAGTATGAGTATTTGGAGCATCCCCAACACTAATGTTTCGCGGTCTCGGATTTGGTCATTCTGTTGTTCCATAGTGACTGGTGCGGGATGATCAGTGAGTTGACGAGCTTGTCGTGGTCGTTGTAACCGATTGATGTCATCGATAACAAGAAGGAGATTCTGATGCCCTCTTGACCTGGTGTGCATGCAAGGTTGCTATCAACAGGTTCCTGAGATGCAAAACAAACAAGCAGACAACCAAAACAAATTAGTACTCAGAATGATTGGTGTAACAGAACTTAATCTTGCAAGACTGGAAATCTTAAATGTAGCAAAACGAATCCCCGACAACGGCGCCAAATTGATACTAGGATTTTGTGTGTCTATCCTAGAAGGTTCAATTAACCTTATGCAGTTGTAATACTTAAGGTGTCAATCCAGTTGGGAAACTTTACTAACAATTAAGATGCAATCAAGATTTCACAAGTCAAGCCAATTCAAAGAGAGTGTTTTTATTAGCCCTGGGATTTTAAACCGAACCGAACCGAACCGATATTTTTGGTGTTCGGTTTGGTTTCGGTTATGGCGGCTGAACCGATCGGTACAATTTTTTTTTTTTCAAAAAAACCAAAAATATTTTGGTTATTTCGGTTCGGTTTTCGGTTAACCGAATTTTTTTTTTTAATTATTTTTTAAATTTTTTTAGGAAAAAAACTAATAAAACCGAAATTTATCCTAAAATAACCGAAATAACCGAAACCGAAAAAACAGAAATATTTGAAATAAAACCGAAAAACCCAAAATTATCTCTAAATAACCGAAAAATCCGATTTTTTCATATTTTTAATCAAATTTCGGTTAATTTCGGTTTTGAAATTTTAAAACCGAATTAACCGAGAAACCGAAATAACCGAACCGAAATATATTTCGGTTCAATTCGGTAAGATTTTCAAAACTCAAAAAAATCAAAAAACCGAAATAACCGAACCGAATTCACCAAAATAACCGAAGTCCCAGGCCTAGTTTTTATCTAACAATCCTAGAACGGTCAAAATGCAAAACAGAAACGAGTCACAGAGCTAGAAACAAGAATGCATGATGAGAAACCCAAATGAATGAAAACGGAGACGAGTCTAAGCATGAACTAAAAAGCAAGAAACGAAACAGTCTCAGGAATGTAATAAAAATCAGAAAGAAGGAAGTCCTAAGGATGGGACTAATTGATGTCGGTGGAGTATCCTAGTCTATAGAGTGTTTAACATGCCACAAGCAAACCATCCCTAAACAATGAACATCACTTCTTAGCTAATCCAATCTCTTGACAAAAGCTACTCAAACTCAACCACTTCCAAACCTAGCTCTCGCTAGAGAAACATGATCAAGCATGGCCTGAAGAACAAGTTCATTCACGTCAACACACATCCTAGACAACTAATCTCTTAGGCTAGGAACGTAAGTCTCTGACACTAGTTGGTCAGACATTTCATCGAACACCTTTTGGGTGCGGAAATGTCTAAAACCTAGTTCCAATTGATCAGAGAGAAACTAGTATTTCTAACTCTAGTCCAGAAGGGAATCATACAATCAAAGCTTAAACACTCTACATCCTAAGATCCTCCACCTAATCTATCCCATCCTTAAGAACTACCACACTACTCAGATCCGAAAATCATCATCAAGGATGCAAACACAGAAAACATTGAAACAAGCATTATTAGGTAGATAAAAATAAGATGAACAACTTTGTAGAAGGAATCAAATGCAAAATCTGAATAAATCTCGAAGATATCGGAATACAAGTCTCAGAACGTATTTTGTGGCTAGGTTAAAAACCTTATGGGAAAGAAAACAATATGAGATAAAGGATTCAATGTCTCAGCAAAGACTTAACAAAATGTATATATAGTAGTCCAACATGGAAAGCCCTAAAACTTAAAACGACAAGGTAAAGCGTCGGTTTGGTAATCTCCTGAAGCGTGTGAAAACCAAACGTCTTTCTTCCCGACATGTGCGATCGAGTCCGTGCGCGTCGAATGGAATGCAATGTCATCATGGCTCAGACGGACGGCTGAAGAGCATGGCGGGGGATCATGGCTCGATCAGACAAGCTGGAGTGCGTGGCGAGGGAGCATGGCTCGATCAGACAAGCTGGAGTGCGTGGCAGGGACGGACGCGCTGGGGAGCATGGCTCGGACGGACGCGTTGGGGAGCATGGCTCGGACGGACGCGCTGGGGAGCATGTCTCGGACGGATGTACTGGGGAGCATGGCTCGGACGGATGCGCTTCCAACGTCTCCTCAATACCTGAAATACTCTGAAATGCACAATGTATGCAAGGATGATGCAAGAACTACCTAGACATGCAAAATGCAAAGAAAAGACTAGAAAATGATGCAAACCAATGAGTTATCCTAGCTAAATGAATGATAAATATATGCTAAGGAGAGACAAAATATAGACATATCAAACAAGGTCATATATTGCACTGGATCCTTCTTCCCTTCGTAGGTCGGAAGCTTGAGTTTTATGGCCGGAACGGCTGTCTCCAGGATTCGTTTGGTGAACGGGGTCCGCTGCATGGCCTCGAACATCTTATCGATCTCTGGAGCCGACCTTACGGCGCGGTGGAGGAGTGATCCCATATCCCAAATTTTGGAATGAATTTGTTCTAGTTCAAGGTGGAGGTCCGCCATCAGATCGTCCTGGGAGGACTGTCCGATATGGGGTTGCACCTCCAAAGCTAGCACCGAAGGTACATACTGGTTCTGAGATCGGTAGGCCGAGGGTGGAGGTTCGTTGAACAGCTGTCGACGTAGTGGACTGTTCCTGCGGGCCGTTTGCTGCGGCATGGTACCTTGCTGAGACGGAGGGGGTGGGTGGCGTTCTACCGCATCTAACCGGCGGTTCATATCGGAGATCATCTGAAAGAGATCTTTAGACATTATTCCGAATACGATCTGGAGGTCGTCCATCGAAGCGAGCTGAAAAGGCTGCACGGTTTGCGCTGTCAAAGTCTGTCTAGCATCAGATCCAATGACGGGTAGTTGTCCGTCGGGCACCTCGGTTCCGTGGGTAGGAGCTTCGAGATCCTCTGTCTTGTTTGAGGGTGATGTCGAATCGTCTACTGGATTCCCCGACGTGCTGAGATTATGTTGGACATAGACGTGCGAAGTAGGCACAACTGGGTTGGTGGATGGATCTGTTGTGACACCTTGCGAACCGGTGGCTTTGATGACTGGGTCGTCTTGCTGAGGAGCAGTCGCGTCGATGACACCGTTGTTGGATGCTGGAGACATGGTTTTTCTTGCTTGACGAGTTTTAAAGGAATCTAAGAGAGAAGTAACTTGAGAACTTTGTGTCCCCACAGACGGCTCCAATTGTAGAAACTGGGTTTCACATAATGAATTTGTTTGAAGGGGGAAACAAATTCACTTAAGAACTCTCTCAAAGAATTGGATCAAAACTAGAAATTAAAAGAGGATTTAGATCTCTTGGAAAACAAGCTAGGGTTTTGTTCAAGAACAATGAAGAATTAGGGTTTTTGTATTAATTGCTCGATGGGTCTTACAAGATGGGAGATTTCCCTTATTTATATGTTTCTCTAGATTACAAAATATAGCTACTTTCCTAATGAATCAAATCACGATTAGGAAGGTTTCTTGTTTCTTGCTAGGTCGGCCGCCGGGCGATCTGAGTAGTCAGTTCTTTGCTCCTGAGCTAGACCTTCGACACTATTGGGCCTTTATCCGAAAGGTTGAGTCCAACTCTGAGCTGATCCTCCGGTCCCGATAACCGGTTTACTTATTGGTTTAGTTCGGTGTGTTGGAGGTCAACTGTTAAATTCTGGGATACGAATCAGTAAACTTCTCGTTTCAGGAAATTGGATTTATATGCCTTCTATTGGAAAAACAATATTTTGTTGGGAGGAGTAGGATTGAGAATGGACTTGTGAGGTTTTACTAGCGGACAAGGATATTACCAAAACCAAAGACATTATTGGTCGTCTACAAGGGTTATGGTGTGGATGAAGAAGGGTAACAACAACGGAGCTGCGGGTCAAAATAGTATCTGAAATTTGATCGTTAGTCTATGCTAGGTTGAAATTTGCGCTACGCCGGATTGGTTTTTTAATTTTATTTTTTGTTATATATATATATATATTTGTTTTATTCAATTTCATAATTTAGTATAAACTGTTTGGAGTCAAGTTTCAAATATTTTAAATCAAAAACTCAAACTAATAACAAAAAGAACAACAAAATTAGCATTGAAATTATCAAAAACTTATGAAACTTAATTCGAAACCACATATATTAAATTATAATAAAAAATAATAAAATAAAATAAAAACTAACCCACGGTGTAGCGGGGTTCCAATCTAGTGTGATTAACAACGTAAGATACTTTTCCGTGAATTTTTTTTTGATATTCTATTAAAAATCATTTATTAAAAAAAGTGAAAAGTAAATTAAAAAAAAAAACTGAAAGAAACAGGGTGAGAAAGAGAAAGGAATATGATCATAATAGAATAAAATATTAAGGGATTTTATAAGGGTTTAATCTGGAAATAGCCCTCTAGGTATATATTTTTTAATTGAATACCTTAAAAAAAAGAGAAAATACTAAACAGCAAAACATATAGTTTTTTTTTTTATCGTCTTCAACAATAAAAAAATGTTTGACAGAGGAAGCAAACAAAACAAAACCATAAATAAACAAAAGATGTAGACGAAGGAAAGTTCAAGCTCGACGATCTAATTTTAAGCAATTATGAAGCCACGCCGGCCCTCCCAGAGCTAAATACGAGGTGAACCTACCATCCCGAGTGACACTGCACGCTATATCCCTAGCCACTCTATTCGCCTTAGGAGTAGAAAGATGAAATGTGACTGTCTCCATGCTTCGCACAACTCTGTGAATCCTGGATAATACCGACCTGTATTTTGGCCATTTACCTGGGCTTCCCATTGTTATTACTGCTGCACCACAATCCGTCCTCATCCAGGAGTCTATCATGTGGTATCAGAGCCACTTTGCAACCAGGTTTTGAAATTCCAATCGTCCATTTTTGTTTTTCCAGATTTTTCGTTCATTTTGCGAGAATTTTATAAAATGTTTTACTCGTTCAAAAATTACGAAATCAACTGTTGTCGAACCATCAAGGAGTCTAGTATTTTTGAAAATTGATTTCAGAATTTTTGGATTCGTTTTTATATTTTCCCAGATCCGTTTTCATTTGCATGTTTTTGGAACTATTTACTTGTTGGATCTTTGATTTGTTTTCAGGTACAATGGAAGAAGAAGAGTCATCCACCTCTAGCCTGGAAAGGAGAATCATGAAATCAATCACAGCTGCCATGGCAACGATGCTCGACGAAAAGCTTAGTGCTCTACGTCAAAGGCAACACCAAGATCTTAAGCCCAAGCCACCAGACGACACATCTAGATCAATCCGGAGCAGCCCACAGAAAACCTCTTACACTCCCAAATCTAAATCTGTGATTCATTCTAAAATCTCTCTGGCTCATAAACTCTATAAATTTGCAGGAAAAGGAGACTATCTTGAGTGGGAGAAAAACATGGATGATTGGTTCTACTACAAGGACATCCCAAGAAAGGAGAGATTAGCTTTTGCACTTACCCAACTCATAGGAGACGCTTACAAATGGTGGTTGCAAGAAGTTGATGACCGTTTATATTACAAAGAGCCAGATATCACATTGTGGAGAGATCTTAAGAAGCTTCTAAGGAAAAAGTATGCTCCACAAGCACTACACTGTTTTTCCCAAGTCAATGGCATAATCCAACCAGTTCCAGAAAAGAAACCAGCCAAAGTCCCGGACCAAAAGATAACCCCAACATCCGTGGAGGCAAAGACGCAGTCAGATCTTTTTGAGGCGTTAACCGAGTACATTAAATTTGAGAAGATGAAGGCTAAGTCAACATCTCAACCAAAGAAGGTCCCTGAACTGATTATCTTTCAAGAGAAAAGTCTAGAGTCATCGCTTGAATCATGTGGTGAACCAAAGCAATGTAAGTCTTCTACACTTTCAAAATCCAAGGAAGTAATTGATCAAGGTTTAGAAAATTCCAATTATTGTATGATGCACTTGTCTTTTCCCAAAAGTGTTGAGATAGGTACAGATTCTAATGGAGGACAATGGAAGCAAGCAGAACAAGAAAAGGAGAATAAGGAGTTTGAAAGAAAGGATCAGCCCAGACCCAAGGAGGAACAGCTCAGAGGCAGACCTAAGGAGGAGCAGCTCAGAGACGGACCCGAGGAGAAACAACTTGGAGAAGAATCCAAGGAGAGACAGTTCATTGCTGAGGATGATGTTGCTATACCAACTGGACCTATGACTCTACCTCAAGCTAAGTGTGCTCTTTCTTTTATCCAATCTGATTTGGTGTTTGAAAAACTATCCCATTTGGAACCGGAGCAACCGAGTAGAATTAATTCCTTTTTACAAGTTCAGGAAGAAGAATCACTAGAAACAAAAAAAATAAGTTTGCCATTGATTAGTGATTTGGAGCAGATCAGCATTGTGCCAAACCCAGTCCCTATACCATATCTTTGTGACTACCCAAGAAAGCACTATAAGGAAATTGATTTGGTTAGGACAGATCCTAATTGTTTTGTGATGATTTCTGCTCAAGATGAAAAACGTTTTGGTTTAGAAAATGTGAAAGAATTTTGTGTTTCAAAATCTGTTTTTGACAAAATGATTCCAACTTTTGAAACATTTTCCCTTGAAAAGTTCTTTAAGCCAAAAAGTTTGTTGTTTGAAAAATTTCATGAATTTAACTCTTCTTTGAGAGTTTCTTTGTGTAGCATTGCAATGGAACCATTTAAAAGTAAAATTGAGCATGTAATGGTTAAACATTTTTCTAACATGAGACATTTGCTTGAAAAAGAGTTGTGTGATTGTAAACTGTACAATGAGCTTTGCAAACCAACTGTGAAAGATCATGTTTTTGATTTCTCCATTTCAAGTATAATGCACTTGTTCTTTCCCATGATTGCTAAGAAAGGAACAAGTTACATGAAGAAACAAAATTACTTTGGAGAAGAAACATGTTATGTTCAAATCAAGGAGAAACCACCAGATATATGCCAAAAAATCATTTATCAGTTTGGAGTTAGAAGCTGGAAGTATCTTAGAAAAACTACTTCGATCGCCCAAGGATGCTTCATTCTAAAACTCTATTTTGATAAAAACTACATGAATATCTGTTTGATATTTTCATATGTGCCTAAACTGTTTCCTTTTGATGTAGGAGATCTTGCAGAGCATGGAAAAGTAGTCAAAGTTTTCTCAACACTCAAAGATGAACAACCTGATGCAACACATATGCTCATACCAAACTGTCATAAGATAAATATTGTAATTGTCAAGGATATTTTTATCCAAGATCACACAGATATGATTCGCTTGTCTTTGTCAAGAGAGTCAAATACAGGTTTTAGAGCAACCATGAAGCGCATAAGAAAAATTGAAAAGAAAGTGGAAGACAAACGATTTAACCCACCTGATTTTGATCAAGATGAGCATCAAGATATCAGCAGCCTCATACTGATCCAAGAAGAACCCCCGGATCCACTTCCATTAATCATGATGAGCATGAATCATACCCAAGTCACTATACAACTAAGTACTAAAGAAGAGGCCCCAGATTCAGCAGTTCTTTCATCCAAAGTCTTTGCAAGAACCGGAATTGGAGATGTTTTGATGTCTGATCATAAATTCAATGGTTGTTTTAGGATGATCTTTGAGGTTGGAGAACAACTAATGGTACACCTAAGGAGTAAACAATTTCCAGCTGAAAAGGAGCCAAAACTAATGCCAAAGATTGATGAACCTTTCAAAGTGCACAAATGGATCAACAACAACGCCTACCAACTCGATCGGCAAGGTAAGTACAATTTGAATGGTAGTTTTAACGTTTCTGATCTTCTTCCTTATTGTGCAGATAATTTGGATTTGAGGTCAAATCCTTTTCAAGTGGGAGAGGATGATGAGACCATGGACAGCTCAACCAAACAACATGAACATGAGGAGCAGCTTGAACCAGAGGAAGCATTGGAAGAGCAGCTTGAACTAGAGGAAGCATTGGAGGAGCAGCTTGTACCAGCGGAAGCATCGGAGAAAACATTGATCGTTATGGCGGGTCCTCTAACAAGGTCAAAATCAAGGAGGTTCAACCAAGCCATCAATGGTCTACTTAGAGAGCTGGACAATAAGCAAGAAGACATGGCTCAAGCTATACTAACAATGATCACAGCTCAGGGTGTTCGATAAAGGGTTAAGTGTTGCTTATGCACTCTTTTTCCCTAGTCAAGTTTTGTCCCATTGGGTTTTCTTGACAAGTTTTTTAATGAGGCTTATGTGACACTTTCAAAGCCCCTTTGTCACCCCATTTCATGGTCCAAGACTCATCTTTTTGCCTTGGTCCATTTTCTATTTCTCTCTTGTTCAAACTTGCATTTATTGCTTTTGTATTTTCCTAGGCATTGTGCATGAGCTTTACTTTGTTAATGCTATTGCATGATTTCCTAGGCATTGATTTCTCCCTTCTCTCCTCTTCTCCTTCGTCCCCCCTTCTCCTATAAAAAGACAATGTAGTTCTCTTTTGTTTCTCATCAAACATTTTAATCAAAAAACCTTCTTTTTACTTGTTTGATCAGAGAAGTGTGTAATATCTTCTCAACTTGTTTACTTCTTAGTGTGTCATATCTAAGTTGTAATCAAGTTTGTAGTCTAAGATATCTCCATCTCTCTTAGAAGTTCACTTCGTTCTTCCCCTTCAATCCGCTGCAATTCCACCTCTTCACCTTCTCCGTCGATCATCTCTTCATTCCGCTGCATCTTTCACCCATCCTTCATCATCATTCCGTTCATTCATCATCAAGCCCTTGCAAAGTGTGTTCTTGGGAGTAGATCCTCATCCGGGAGTCTATCACTATGATATGATAATGGGAAGCGTCAGGACATGTGTTATTTTTTTGATACGTATCTACTCAACCACGAGGAATTTGTGCATGAAACCAGTTGGAGAATGTGATCAGATCAATTACGAAACTCCTCGAAGAAGAATCAGATCAAACAGAGTTCAGATAAAGGAGTTACGCAATTTACAAAACAGGTGATCTCTAGCTTACGCGAATTTAGATATACGCTCATTCAAAGGAGGATTCTGACCAGACCAGATTGAATTAAGCTACAAACCAAATTGTTCTAGAATCTTGGTCCATCAAAAAAGCCCAACAAAGTGGATTCAGCCCAAAATCAAGAAGAAAAGAGAGATTTTCGCCCATCCTCAAAACAACATTTATTTATGTGTTTTTCTCTCTCTTACATGCACTTTAGAGTTTGAATTTCAATTCCCAAGTTGTGCTGCATGTTATGGACGAAATTGTTGTATCTTCTCTACGTAATGACGCTTAATTCATGAATAAAAAATAAGTTTTGTTGTTGAGTAAAAACCAGAGAAGTTTCTCTTTTTCAAGATGTGATATCTTGTAATTTTTGGAACTCCATGTTCATGGTGTGTCATATCTATGTTCATGGTTGATTTAGACTTATCATAGATCCTTTCACAGATCTTTGTGGCGTCTGTCGATCCATCTCTCTATCCATTCCTTGTTGGTGTGTCATATCCAGCAAGTTGTCGATCCCCTTTGGTGTGTAATATCCAAAGAATCGATCCACCGGTAAATCAGGAGTCTTCCGCTGCTCTTGTGCGACCATTCGCTCCACATCCTTTGATCCTTTAGACTTCACAGTCTCTTGGATGCAAAGTTTATCCCTTTCACCACCTTAGAATGTCGACTCCTTGGGAAGATCGTATCAGACTACCATCCTGAATTGACGGTGTAAGCTCATCCCGCAGACAAGGATTGTCAAGCATTTGATCCCCTTGTCATAGCTATCCTTTTTTTCACCGCATACTGTACCTCTTTATCAGCAATTCCCTGTGATGAGTCTGCAGCCTCAAAGTCGAAAACAAGACCTTTGCCTTTATCAACATTTGTTGTGAAAGTAGGTGGAGCTTCTAGTATGAGCAAAGTGCTTTGACCACGTGCATCCCCCTCCAAATCCCAGACAGACTTCCGCACTCTCTCTATACGTATCAGCTTCTCTGCCTGATCCGCAACTGATAAGTACTGTTGCATCTCATCCAACACCTCTTTAGCTATCTTTGGTTTGCCAGAGGTTGCATCAATGCCCACATCAGCATCCGTCAACACACCATACAAGGGGTCATCCTTGCTGATTCTCGGAACAAGACAACTTGGAATAGGGACTGATGGTACACCCGATGTTTTAGGACCTCCCTTGACTAGCCCTTGGCTATTGGATGGATTAAGGGGACATCGAGTCTTATCATGTGTAAGACGTTGACACTGATAGCACCTCCTTCGAATACGTTCATACTCAATTCCAATGCTTACTGTTTCTCCTGATGGTATCTGTAATGTCTTCGTATTCCTCAAAGGTCGATTGACATCAAACAGAACCTTGACTCTCACATACCCACGACTTTGTGGCTTCAAAGGGTCGAAAGCCACATGTGTAACATGTCCAATATGACCTGCAATCTCCCTGATCGTATCTGTTGTGTTGTATTTCACAGGGATGTTGCGAAGCCTGATCCAGATTGGGAGAACCTTCAAATAGTCACTTGGAGGGTTCTCAACCCATCAATCCAGAGTCATACTCTAGTCGTTAAAAGTCCACGCTCCAGCCTCTAAAACCCGTGATAATTCCGCTTCGGAATCAAAAATAAACTGGAATCGATCATTCAACAAAGCGATTCCCCGTGCTCTGTTATAGACACGCCACGCCCTTGGCATCTCATGGATCATGCTTGACATCTTTTGATTCTCCGGGCAAAGAAGCCGACCAATGAGACTACACGTGTTCCATTCACACGAGTTAAACTTAGCATGATCTTGCAGCACAATCGGTCTATCTTCCTCAAGAGACATCTCTTTAAGAGCTTTGTCCAATGCATACTCCATTCTTCGTTGTTAACAAGTTGACTATGACAATACCAAATCCCAAATAGGGTGAAAACTCAGCAGATCTGGGTATTGACGGTAGACTCCAGGATGAACTAGGTTAAACTCCAACAAAATCTCTTCACAAACAGAAAAAATCCTTTTAAATCCGGCGAAATAACCAAATATTCCCGGTTTCTGTAGCTTTCTCACTAAAGACATTCTAGTTGAGAAAGAGAGTCCTAAGCCCATCTCTTGGGATATAATATTCCTAATATTTGAATTTTGATTTATGATTTAATTTCTAAATTTTAAAGTTTAAAATTTTCAAAAAATATATAGTTATACCGTAATTTTAATTAAATTGAAAGAGAAAATAAAGAAAGAAGAAAAAAAAAAACAGCTGTAGTAGTCTTACATTAGTACATACGAACCGTCGACTAGCACACCAGCCCCAGCACCAACACCAGCACCTATTATTATTATATAGAAGAAAAATCAGATTCCCCAAATTCAATTTTGCTACTTTTTTTTTTTAATAAAAAAATTATTATATAAACTCTTTAGTATTAATATTTAGTTATAATAAAGTTTTGGTCGAATTTTGTGGAACACACTGGCTGAATAGAATTACATGGAACCACCGCCTTCTTCTCTCTCCTCCACTGCGGTGGCGTCCACCTCCATCCCCGCCGCAACCGCAGCTGTTCCACCTGCTCATGTGACTTCATCTTACCACGAGTCTCTTGACTCCTCCCCTCGTTCACGCACCACCGATGGCTGGGATGACCTCCCTGCTCCTTCCGGCGGTGGCGGCGGAAGCACCGTCTCTTCTAAAATCCGTCTCATGTGCAGTTACGGCGGTCATATCCTCCCTCGTCCTCACGATAAATCCCTCTGCTACATGGGCGGCGACACTCGCATCGTAGTCGGCGACCGTAACACCTCTCTGTCTTCTCTCCTCACTCGCCTCTCCAACACGCTCCTGGACGGCCGCTCCTTCACCCTCAAGTACCAGCTACCAAGCGAAGACCTTGACTCTCTCATCTCCGTCACTACCGACGAGGATCTCGACAACATGATCGAGGAGTACGACCGTACGATCGCCGCCTCCAATTCCACCAAACCCTCGCGCCTCCGTTTGTTTCTCTTCACCTCCAAGCCTGAGGCTACTCAATCTATGGGTCAGATCCTCGAGAGCTCTGCCAAGAGCGACGATTGGTTCCTCAACGCTCTCAACAGCGCTGGTCTCCTCAACCGAGGGTTCTCTGATTCTGACACGAACGTCAATCGTTTACTTGGGTTGGACCATGTTGGAGAAGGAGATCTACGCGATGATGGCTCCGTCAAAAGCGCCAAGCAGCAGCAGATCCAGCAACAACCGCAACAGCA
Organism: Camelina sativa; assembly: GCF_030686135.1. Lineage (NCBI taxonomy): Eukaryota > Viridiplantae > Streptophyta > Magnoliopsida > Brassicales > Brassicaceae > Camelina > Camelina sativa. The sequence continues at coordinate 335,288 of NC_141883.1, forward strand.
AGGAGGCCAAGATGTTCACTGCTTGCCTGATTCTCCCATGTTGGACACCTCCTCTTCTTCTTTTGGCTCTACTTCTTCCTCTCCCTCTCTAGCCAATTTGCCTCCGATTCGTGTTCATGTTGAGGAACCCAGCGGCGTCCTAGATCAGAGAAATCTGGGAATCGAGGAGCAGTTCGCACGCTTCAACGTTGGGAGTAAGCAACAGCAGGACGACGGATTCGCTGCCATGTCTTCACCTCCGCCGATGCCTGTCACAATCGCGCTTCCTGCTGCGACCGTTTCAAATGAGTCCCACACGCGGGTCATCTCTGACGATGAGAGATCCGATCACGGCGTGCCTGCTGCTGGATACAGGAAACCTCCCACTCCGCGTTCCCAGCCGCAGAATCTGCCGCCTCAGCAGCTCAAATCCAATAGCGAGCTGCCATCACCCAATTCCGTTTCCAGGTACCTCCTCTTCTTCTTGCATGTGCCTCAGTTTTGTTTGATGGTGGTGTATATAGTTAGTTAGTTTCTGATTGTGTTTGCTATATTATTCTTACCCCTCAGTGATAGCAGTATGAGCAACCCTATGTTTCACCGAAGACCTACTGTCTATCAAGAACCAATTGCTCATATGTCTTCTGCTGCTTCCACCGTTGTTACTGGTATGATCAACCCCTCCGATCCAAGCACGCTTTTATCCCCCAATCAGAATCAGAATCAGAATCAGGACCCAGGCTACATCCTTCATCCCCAATTCGAGCAGCAATCTCAGCCACAACAGCAGCAACAGTTCCTACACACTACTGCTGCACCTCAATACATTCATCACCATCCCTCTAGCGGCCTTCCTGTCCAGACTTACATCCAGGTTTACTCTTCACAACAGCCACCGTTGCAGCAGCAGCAGCAGTCTTTCCACCAGCACCCAGGTCGTCTGGATCAGCAGCCTTATCCTGTTTATTACGTTACTGCTCCAGTCCCACCTAGGCCCTACAGTATGCCATCTGCAACTGTTAGCGAGACTCCAGGTTCTCTGTCTTCTAACCATCTCCAAGCACCTCCCAACTCTACCATGATGCCTCCACCTCCTAGCAACCACATGAGAAGTGTTACTGGTGGTAAACCTGAGATGGGACAGGCTGCTGGGATCTACACAACAGCCCCAGGTGTGGGCGGTGCTCAGATGATTCACCAGATTCCAACAAGCCAGCAGCAGTTCATGGGGTATTCGCAAATCCATCACCCACCTCAGTCTGGTTCAGCTGGGAATCCTAACTATGGATATGAATACGCTGACAATGCTCATACACAAATATACTACACCCAACCTCTGGGACACGCACAGTACCAGACAATGACCGGACCTCCACCCGCCATGGTGATGCCTGATGGTTCTGCTGCTTCTAAGCTTCCAGCTGAGAACATGACTCAACAGATCCGGACTTCACAGCCATTGTGACACACACACAACTATGAAGGTGAACCACAAAATTTTGGAGGAAGAAAACCCGGGTTGGTTTTTAAACGTATACATATCTAAATTATTATTATTTTTTTTTTTTTTTACAAGTTGCTGCATCAAAAAAGAGTCTGGCTTCGTGTTGGTTTGGTATTATGGATTATGTTAAAACTTAAAACTGTTGTCTGAGTAATTAGAAAATAAGGAAGTAGTGCTGCTTCGTGGGGGGGGGGGGGGGGGGGGGGGGGGGGGTTCTACATTATAGTTGCAATTGATACTGGTGGTGCTCTTACCATTTTCCTGGATCATATATCATATTATTATCATTCATTTTATATTGTAAATGTATCTCTCCTTGATCATCGCTCTTTTTTTGTTTTCCTACTTGTTGGAGACTTAAGAAGGCTCTAATATTGTTTAGAAATACCCAGAGATTTAAGACACATGAGATTCTGAGATGTATAACATGTAATATTTGGAAGAATGTATGTCTTCTTCTTCGTCGTTTCTTCTTTCCTATCCATGGGAGCATAAGTACAGACATGAATCCATGTTGTGTGGTCTTGCAAAAGTACACACAACCCTACAACTTCTCAGACAAGGTGTGGGTGAAAAAGGTAGTGACAAAGTTGACCTGTCTTCTAATTTAGCAACATAACTATCTCTTTTGAAAGAGAGAGCATTTTGTGTAATTCACGTAACACCAGACCCAAACCTTTCCCTCTCTCTACCCATACTTTCGATTCAGGATATTTTACTCTTGCACTACACTGTTCTTTCACAAACAACACAGAGCATTGATTGAAGTACCGGCTGATAAGTTTTCTGGCAGAGTTCACTGAGTGGAGGGAGATATGTATTTTTGTGATTTTGTGCATCAGAAGCATTGAAGTACCGGCTGGCTCGGTTGGGTTACAAAATCTGAACTAAATCTCTCTGTGGTCAGCTCCCCATCCCTTGCATCAAACCAACTGTATCTTAAATGGGTTCTTCTTGTCGTCTGTCTATTTCATGTCTGCAATTCTGTCTTTTTCTTTCTTAAACTCTTCTAACACTCTTTCAGCATCAGCTTCATGCTATAAATCTTTATCAATGTGCTCTCTTTTTCTCATCCTACTTTCCCTTCTCTGCATCTTTAGACATAACGAAGCATCAGGCAATGGACCCAAACACACCTGCAGACTTCTTCCAAGGATCTTCCAAGTTTCACACATATTACTCACATACCAAGAAGGGTGGTGGGGTAATCGATCTAGGTCTCAGCCTTAGGACCATACAACATGAAACTTACCTCCCATCGGGACAAAGTGAGATTCTTTGCTGAAACGTTATGCTTTCATCTCACTGTTAGTTACTTTTCTTCATCCTTACTTTACTTGGTATCTTCAATATCTACATGTGAATCAAAGTGATAGGTGTTGACGGGTATGGAGATCTCATAGACTGGTCGCAGACCAGATATAGCAGCAATACACAGCTGAAGAGTGAGGAAACTAGAAACCGAAGACTTTCTGAAGAATATTACAATGATGAAAAAGAGAGCAGAAGAAAATTGAATTATGTAAAGGTAAATCTAGATGGCCTAGTGGTGGGCCGCAAGGTTTGCCTTCTTAGTCAAGGAGCTTACTCAACTCTTGCTCTTCAGCTTGACGATATGTTTGGTAAGCCGTGTTCTTATCCCCAAAGCTTCCAGCTACTAGTATGTTTCAAAAACTTTCGCCACATCAATTTGAATTTGCAGGGATGCAGACCACCGTGTCAGGACTGAGGCTGTTCCAGACTGAGTCTGAGTTCTCTTTGGTCTACAGAGACATGGAAGGTATCTGGAGGAATGTTGGGGACGTTCCATGGAAGTAAGCTCTTCCACTTTCTCTATACAATTTTTTTAGTAAATCACTTTTGTAATTTGCCTGAAACTCAATAGAGAGTTTGTCGAAAGCGTGGATCGGATGAGAATTGCAAGAAGAAACCATGTTCTTCCTCCCTTTTAAGCTTTTTAAGTCGAAGCTTCTCTCTTCCAGGGCGTTCACTGTTTTATCTAAGATTCAAATTAGCTCAGTTGTGGTTCTAATATTTAACATCTGATGTACCGGAAACTTTAAGCTATAAAAACGATTATGAAGTGAGGCACAACTTAATTAATAACCACTAACAAAGACGGGACAAAAAAACAAAAACAAAAACGGTAACCACATCAGCATCGTCAGGTGCAAATGCTCCAAGTGATTGCAGCTTCATCTTTTAAAACAAGCTTTATGTGCATATCTCTAGATGTCTCAATCGCCAGCCACAGGTAATCTGTCGAGAGTATCAGAAACGTGCCTCATGGTAGGCCTTTTCTCTGGACTGCTATTTACGCAACTGATCGCAATCTTGAGAACAGCGACAATCTCGTCTTCCTTATTTGCCTCAGGATCCAAACAAGGATCAAGAACATCACATAATGGTTTCTTCTCCTCAATGCATACTTGTATCAATCGAACTATATCCATTTCCGATGTCCCCACCTCCATTGCCGGAGACTTACCCGCTATCAGTTCCAGTAATATGATCCCAAAAGAGTAAACATCCCACTTCTGTGATGGTTTTACCATCTTGAGAGTCTCGGGTGCCTGGTAGTAGGATCCAGACGAAGAGTGAGCAGTGAACTCCGAAGATACACTCTTGTGATGGTGTTGTTGCCTCTCTTGCGGCTGTTGATCCGTTTGGATGATTCTGTTAGACTGTATGGTCGGAGAAGAACCTCCAGCAATGTTAGCCAACCGTGCAAGTCCAAAATCAGAGATCTTAGGTTCCATGTCTTGTCCGATGAGAATGTTGCTGGGCTTGAGGTCTCCATGGACGTATTTTTTTGGACTGAACTCATGGAGATAAACAAGCCCTGTCGCAATCCCTTTCACTATCCTCAGCCGTTCAGACCACGTCAAGGGAGCATTAGTCACCATGCCTGGCTTTCCTGCACAGGCACATATATATTAGAAATAGTGACTTAACATGATGTAGTCGAAGGGTGCATCTCGAAATAAGAAAAAGAGCGACTCACCGTGGAGGGCGGTTGCGAGGTTACCGTTGGGAACATAGTCGTAGATGAGAAGCTTCTCATCCACAGACCAATAATAAGCTCGAAGACCAGCAATGTTAGGATGTCTCAGTTTCCCAATGGCTTCAACTTCTGTCTGAAACTCCTTGAATCTCTGAGACCCTCCTTCACCTAATCTCCGGACGGCCAGTGTGAGACCGTTCTCTAGAACCACTTTGTACACAATCCCGATTCCGCTCTTCCCTAGAACAAAGGCTGACGCTTTTAGTAGCTCCTCCAGGTTAAACACTACCTGAGCGTCAAGGGCCACAATGTCGCAATGCTCTACGTTTTCAGATAGCGTTTCAGATTCGTCTTTCCGGAAACACAGACATTCTGCAGCCCTTTTCTTGGATTCTTTATCGAATCCGAACTGGTTCTCGCGGTTGCAAGGACAGAACTTTGAGTAGCAGTAAGTGAAAAGCAAACCCACGAGGCAGATACCTATAACGTCGCAGAGAACAATGGCAATGACGGCGCTTTTGCTCAAACCACTTGACTTTTGTTTGGCTTCAGAGTTGCTATCCGAATCTTCGGGCGGGTTGTTGCTTGGGATAAAAGGGTAAGAGGCATTGAGGCCGGGTTCATATCCTGGGCAAAGGTCTTTCAATGGCGGGCCGCATAGCCCAGTGTTGCCGATAAACGCCGTTGGTCCTCTGTTCATAAGAGCACCAGTTTGAGGAATGGGACCGGAGAGATTGTTGAAAGTGAGATCAATGTAAACCTTTTCAGGAAGATCTCCCAGCGCAGGTGGGATTGAACCGGTGAAGTGATTATGAGAGAAATCAGCAGTTCCTTGTAGATTAGAGAGGTTTCCGATGTCACCGGGGATCGAACCGTTGATTTGGTTGAAGGCGAGGTCGAGTTTCTCCAGAGAGACGAACGCTGAGCCAAACCCATCAGGCAAAGGACCAGACAGATTGTTGCGGCTGACATCGAGTGTTCTCAACCTGCTGCATTGCAGAATCGAAGGCGGTAGCGACCCGTTGAAGAGGTTCTGCGACAAATCTAATGTCTGAAGAAGCTTAAGCCTACCGATCTCGTCCGACAAGGACCCATCAAAGGAATTGCCGTAAAGGACTAAACTTTGGAGTCCTTGAAGCTCGAAAAGCTGAACAGGCAACGACCCATAAAACCTATTGCTCCGGAGATTCAAGTGACGGAGACTGGAGAGAAACCCTAGAGACGAAGGGAGAGAACCGTAAAGGCTCTTCCTTGGAATGCTTAGAGACACCACCCTGAGTTCTTTGCAAGTAACACCGTTCCACGAACATGCGTCCTCGTCCGATGAGTTCCAATTGCTGAGGGAACCGGTAGGATCATCGTGGACGCTCTGCTTGAACGTTAGGAGCGCGAAGCCCTCGTCGTTTAAGCCACTAACAGTCACATGGGGGATGTAGTTGTAGTTGCAGAGAAGAGCAACGATGATTATCAGCAAAGCCAACATTTCAGATGCAAAATTAGAACAAAAAGACGAGAGGTAAGAACCACTTTGTACAAGAGAGTGATATAGAGTCCTGATAGTGATGGAGTAAAGAGTAAAGTATAAAGAAGAAACAAAAGATACCTTCGTTGAAGAAAAAGGAGGAAGAAAGGATACAAAAGGAAGAGAGAGAGGGAGAGAGAGCTCTGTTTTTTTTTCTATTTTCTTGCATTGGGAGAAGAGAAGCAGCAAAAAAAAAGAAATGACCAAGTTTGTGAGAAAAGAGGTGAAAGTTGGACAAAAGAGAAGCCCATGGCGGACTAATCCATACGCTAATTTGTCCACTAATGCATTTCTTTACTGATTAACATCTCTCTGTCGTTTCTTAGCTCCTTTTGACCAAAATTATAATCGTTATAAAATTAAATCTTAGTGTAAAAACTAAAAATGTTAGTTCAGAACTTTTTTTATTCAAATAGTAGAAACATCCTTTTAAAAAAATTAAAATACCTTTCGTCAGGATTATTGTTTTATTCTGAAAAGTATTATATTGGTCCTTTGATTGATGTGTCAAGTGTCAATTCTGGTAAACATTTACAGTGTTTGTCTTTTTCTAATCCAATCAACCTTCTCAATATTGAAACCAATACAACTTTAATTACCATTAAAGTATCATTTTATGAATCATAGATAATGTGGCTCACAAAATGCAAAAAAAAAAAATCTTTTTGTTTCTCTCCCAACGAAAAGTTTGTCCTAGCCGTCAACGAAAAATCTTTTTGTTGTTGTTGTTTAGTTCATCGCTTCTTTTAACTCATGGATTTCGGTGGAGAATGGCTTCACTTTGGCTGAGACGGCAGATCTTTACGGCGGAGCTTGCGAGTTTCGTCGACGGCCAGCTTCTCCTGAGAGAGTTGTTTCTTAGGTCTTTTAGATCTATTATTTGGAAGATTTTTCAGAATTTTGAGTTTCATGGTGATTCCCAAAATTGCTCACGAATTTGTGGTTGTGGTCTCCTTTGTTTCTTGAGCTCGGTAAGCTGACCTTCTGGTCTCTTCTTCGCCGTTGTTTAGAGCTAAGTGGAACCGTTTTAGTTTGTTTCAATTTCTTGGGTTAGTTGTTTAAGTAGTTGTTTGGCCTTGGAATGGGGAATCTTTTGGTTTTGCTTCGAGTTTTGATTTGGGTTTGAGGAGGCGGTTGGAAGTGTCAAAATGCAGAGAAGATGTTAGCAATTCCAGATCAGGTAGATCCACGGTATGACTCGAAGAATAAGGTATCTTCTTTGCTAGGTCTTTCCCATAGTTCATGTGATGTTCGATTTGAAGCCGTCAGTGTTGTGTGGTTTTGATTGCGTTACCCGCCCAGCCTTTACCTTCCTATCACCCTTGTTTATCTCACCCTACCTTTGATTCCCAGAAGGCTCCTTCCCTATCTAAGTTTAGGCTCCGTTTTGTTTGAAGAAATTCTAGTCTCCTTTGTCTGCAGATGGTTCTTCTCATTGTTGTGGCTTGTTGTGGTTGATAGCTTTCTCGAACTTTCCTCTTGTTTGGTTTCTTTGAGAGGTTAGACTTCGCTCCTTGTCTTGCTTTGCAGATCTGTTTAGATTTGATTGTGTTAGGCTTCTATCTAGACGTTATGGGACGTTGTAGTCGTCGTCGTCGTATCCGGAAATGTTCGAGTCTTGTTTGTCGGGTTATGAAGTTCTTGGTTCTTGTGTTGAGGTATTGGCTCTCTTCTTGATAGGAGGTGGTGGTTGTTATTGTGGGATTGGTTGTGGGCATCCTTAGTAAAAATCAACTACAAGAGCTTCAGAAGAAGAATCTTTGCTTTTTGAGACTAGTTTATTTCTTAAAGGTTTTGTCTAGATTGCCTTTGTTGTTAGTTCTTGGGTTGGTCTTCTTTCCAAAGTTAAATTTGTTTGTTTTGTTGTTTGCTTCTTTGTATGTTTCACTTATGCTTCCGGGGATTTCTACTCGTCCGTCGGCTTTGTTTTCCCTTGTTTTGGCTTTAGACTCCGGGGAAATTTTATCTTCCGCCGGCTCAAGTTATATTTCACAATGTATTCCACCTAGTTTATTAATATTATCAGATGACAAAAAAAATTAATAAAAAAAATAAAGATAATGTGGCTGTAGCAGGAAACTCCCCAAAAATACCAGCTGTTACATACAGTAAAACCTCTAAAAATTAATAATGTTGGGACCAAGACATTTTATTAATTTATAGTGATATTAATTTATCTATAAATTAATAATTATTAATTTATAGTGTAAATTAATAATTATTAATTTATAGATATATTTTTAATAGTTTAACTTTTAAAAATTATGAATTTAGACAATTTTAACAATAATTTCAGAAATTCAAAATTTTATGGTATTGGAATTGAATTTGTAATATTTAGAAAACATTATTAACAATAAATTACAAATACAATAGATAAATTCACTTATACACATGACATACATAAAATTAAATTTATGAAAAATAATATAGATTGTTGTATTTTAATAGTCAATCAAACTATCAAAATGTAAATGATGGATATCTAAAAATTGAAAACTTAAAAAAATATAGCTATATTTATGACATGTTACAAAATATTTTATATCATTATAATTTGAAAATACAACATAACAGTTGTTTTGTAGATATGAGCTTTAGGAGAAACATACATTATATTTTTTTTCGTTACATACATTATATATATATATATATATAAATTTACATGATTATTAATTTATAATATTATTGGAACCATATTTTATATGGGGATTTCAGAAAAATTATTATCTTATTATTTTATCGAATTTTGTTATTTTTTACGTTGGTCCGACTTGGGACTGACAAAATTTATTAATTTATAGTATTTATTAATTTATATAGTATTAATTTATAGAGGTTTTAGTGTATTACTAGACCATACTGCTAAAATTTACAGTACTCAAACAGTACATTACATATGCGTTGATTGGTTAACAGCAGTCAGTAATTGAAGAAAAAAACCATTTTAAGTAAAGTTTGTTTAAATTAGCATTGATTGATTGAACTAACTAATGTAACGTTTGAGAGAGAGATGTAACGTGGAGATTCCAATTATTATTACTAGAGAACGTCACCATAATGGGATACCACGCTCCTTGTTTCTTTATTCCCCAAGCTTCCGTAGGTCATTTGCAATCTCCTTATATTTTAGAGTCAAAACTCTATTTTTTTCGGTCGGAAAGAATCAAAATTCTATTATAAAATGATATTTGCTCTAAAATTATTCTATATTTTACTTAAAAATAAAAAAAATAATGATATTGTTCTATATTTAGAGTAACTCTATTTTCAACTGTAGTTTTTATACTACCTCTATTTTAGAGTCAAATATAAAGTAACACATTGGAGAAAAATATACTCTATATTAGAGAAAAAGAATAAAAATATACATTGGAAATGATCTTAGTTCTATATCTTTAGTTCTTTACTTTACTTTATATATCTTTAGTTCTTTACTTTACCACATAAGTACCATTTAAGAAATAAATCACAGCTCATCATGATATACATAAGTTGTCAGGATTCACAATACCATTACATCTTTAAAGAGAAATAGAGGGAGACTAGTTTTTTTGAAGGAAGAAATGTATAATTTTATCTGAAGAAAGAAATGGTAAAAGCTTAAATTGATCAAACACTGTGATGTTGAATGATTATCCCCTATATAATATTATGGAAGTACACAACCTTTTTTTAGACTATATAATATTTATAGGTTGATTACAAAATATGTTATAGATTAAATATAGGTTGGTTACAAAAATATGTTATATATTATTTGGCCAATCTGTGGCTATATGAATACACTTAAGAATATCTTAAAGAATCTTCTTAAAGAAAATTTCCAATGATTTATACAATTTACAAAAATAAAATTTTTATTATTCCATGTATTGTTAAACCATATATACTGTTAGACATAAAAATATACTGTTAGACGTAAAAAACAATAAATCTAGGAAATTAATCACACTTAATCATGATTTCCGAGATCTTATTGTGTAGTTGAAAATAAAATCTTACTCGTGCTATAGCACATGTTAAATTTTATTTTATACAAAATTTTGTATATTTTATAATTTAAATAATAAAATTTTAATATGTTGTATTAATTTATGTACGTGAAATTATTTCAATAATGTATGTTCTACAATATGACTTGAATGTCATTATAACACATAATTTTGTAAATTTGGTTTTTTAAAAGCGAGATGTTATATTATAAGTAATTTGATATATGTTATAATTTAATATAAATATACTTAAAGAGGATATTAGAGAGAATAATTTTTTTTGTTGAATTGTATAGTTTTATACACTATAATAAACTTTTTAAATAATTTAATTTGAAATATTCAAAAATAGTTTAATTTGATATTTAAAAAATATCATATATTTATGATAGATCAAAAAGTTAATAAATTATAAATACTCCAATTTGATTTGTTATAGCACAGGTCAATAATATGTATATGTTACTATAATATGAAAATGTTTCAAGAAATATGATTTCTTGCTAGAGCACGTGTTGAAATTTCAAGAAATATGATTTCTCGGATTAAATTAAAGTTTGGAATAATGTTGTTTGGTAGACTTTCTCGGTCAAGAGGATTTTGACAAACATACATTACATATTTGGTCCTAAATTTAATATGCAGTATACTATGGGTTAAGTCATATAATTAACAACAAAATACAATATATAATTTTAAACACTAAACAAATCAAATAAAATTAACAAACAAAGATTTTTTTTTATCACACAACTTAACCGCGATATACCGCTGGTAAAAATCTAGATATATTAGAATAGATCTTACAAAATATATGTTATGATCATAAGTCATATTCAACATATGATTTCATGGCATAATGTTCTAATCAAAAAATATTTTTAAAACAAATAAAATAATCAAATATACAATGTTTTGAATAAAAATTACAAAATAAACAAAAAAAATTTAACTTATATTCTAGCACGGATTATATCCTAGTTTTTTTTTCTGAAGAAAGAAATGGTAAAAGATCAACTGTGATGTTGAAGGATTATTAGCAGTTAAAAAAAAAAAAAAAAAAAAAAAAAAAAAAAAGGACAAATATGTGTACACACACTTTGTCCGGCCCTTATTGTCGTTATTCTCGTTTTCATGATACCATTAAAAAAAAAACTCAATTCATGTAGAAAGACTAGAGAACGGGGAGTGAATTTTCATTTCGTAGTTTAGTAGGATAGAGAGAGAGACCCTAAACCTCTATGCACAGAGAGAGTCAGTGGGCCTAATTTCCCACTCACGGACTAACGTCGAGAACCGGCGACGACTCCGAGGGAGCGCCGGGGGCGCACAAGCTAGTAATTCAAACAATTGTGGTTTCAGCGTAATATTCAACTATTTTTGGGAACATATTGTAAATACTAAAACATTTAGGGGCTAATTTGGATTTGATTGGGAACGATCATCATCAATGGGAGTCGGAGACGAGACCGAGAGAAACAATGGGAGAGGCTGCGATTCGTGCCATCGTCGAAGCGATTCACTCCTCTCCGACGCAGGCCGTCGTCTATCTTTCCGGCGGTGCCTCTCTGGTTTCACTCACTCACTCTCTCGCTTTCAATATATATGTGATTGCTCTCTGTGCTTTGAGTAGATACGAAAACTGTATAGTATAATGTATTCGCAGGCTTTAGGTTGGTTGATGTCAGTTCCTGGAGCTTCGAACACGCTTCTCGAAGCCATGGTTCCTTATTCCAGAGTTTCTATGGTCCAATTACTCGGCAGGGTTCGTAATCAGTAATCTCATACATATCTCTCTCTCTCTCTCTCTCTCTCTTTTTTTATATATGGCAGCAAGCAAAATCCTCTTCTCTTGTCCATAATCACCTGGGTTTTTCTTAGGTTCCGAGCCAACACTGCAGCCAAGCAATGGCCAAGGAGATGGCCTTGTTAGCCTACAATCGGGCTCTTAAGCTCTCTAGACCAGGTTTTCTCATATTATTTGGTCTCATTCCTCATCGTTGTTGCCTTGCCTGTTTAGTAAACCCCGGATTGGTCTTACTTGTCGTTATCTGGTGGTGTTTTTTAGGATATCCGGTTCTTGGTGTGGGCTTTACTGGATCTTTGGCAACTTCTCTTCCAAAGCGTGGGGATCACAGGTTGGTTTTAATAATATTTATGATTTTCTTGAAATGTTTAAATGCTACCACAGTAGGTTGTTTATCCAAAACAATCATTTTTAGTGATTGTGAGCATCGCCGCTTAGATCGATTGCTTTCTATTACTCATACTTGTTGTTTTGTTGCTGCCCGAGTAGGTTCTTTTTGTCTATGAGAGCATCCAACCGGATCTGGGAATCTTCTGTCACTCTAACCAAGGTCTTTGCAACCTTCTTTCTCCCGTCCTCCTTTACTCTTTAATATCAACTACTCATGTCTTTTATCTTATTGCCTAATACTTTAGAATCTACGGAGCCGAGAGGAAGAAGATAAGGTGTCAAGCTGTGCACTGATCCAGGTGTGTTACATAGCTAGATTATACAACCTAGTGCATTGCTGTATGGTTTTCCTTTCTCTACTTGTAGGAAAAAAGAAGACTGGCAAGTTAGTTTACTTACTGATATAAGATTCTAAGTACCTTTTGACGTTTCTGTTTCATTTTACTGTATTACTAAGATACATATTCTTCTGGGGAAGTTTTTGTTCATACGTTCCTCGCATAACTTTTCGAAAATCATTGTACTGAGTTCTTAAAACCTTTTCTTGTCAATGTCTTAGGCTATGGCCAAGGCATGCCAAGTTTCTGGGACTCTTGACTCGGGCTTTACCGAGTCTGAGGTGCCTTATGAGTCTGAAACCCAGTTTAGTGAAGAACAAGAACTAGAACAGCTTATAAATGGGGAGTTGTGCTGTAAGATTTATCCATTTTCTGGTGGTAAGGTTTAGGTCATTTGACCCAATGAGACTTATAATTTTTCTTTCAAACTTAGCTGGCATTCGTTGCCAGTAATGATGTAGTTCTAACTTTGTGGCAGAAGCATACGGGGGGTCTGATGAAGATAGAAAGATTATACTGCCTGGCTCTTTTAACCCATTACATGACGGTCACCTCAAGCTGTTGGAAGTTGCTATGAGGTAGGCTAGTATGTCTTTATTATTTGCTTAACGAGTTCCTATTTCACTCTCAGGTGAACATGTTTAAAAGAAAAACAGTGGTTGATGTTAATCATATGTATAACCTAAGTCTTCTGTGTATCTTTTCTGTCTTTGACTCTTTGCTGGCTCTATGTTCCTTTTTTGACATGCTGACTCTCTGTTTCTTAGTTGAATCTAATATGCTATTTTGTGCAAGGTAAGTCGTAATTCATAATTTCTTTCGTTGTGCTCCACTCCACATGTTGTGATTAGATTTTGAGAGACCTCTGGCATTTTAATAATTTTATTATCTCCAAACAACAAATCAGATAACTGTCCTTTTTCTCTGCAACGTAAACAATCTTACTAGCAGATTTGTTTATGCAGCGTTTGTGGGGGCGGGTACCCATGCTTTGAAATATCCGCAATAAATGCCGACAAACCACCACTTTCAGTTGCACAGATCAAAGATCGTGTAAAGCAATTTGAAGCAGTTGGTAGGCGGTTCTCTTATTCACGCACTATCTATTTATGTTTTCAATTCCGTGCACCACTTTTTTTGGCATCTCTAAGTTACAACCATCTTATGATCCAATTGCGTCCAATAAGGGAAAGACCAATCAGTTTTTTGTGATCCAGAATCGAGCTATAAATGTTTGAATGCAATTTTGTGTCTATTTGCATGTGCCATCATTTGATATTGGTTTAGTATCTGGTTGGCAGGAAAGACGGTAATAGTTTCAAATCAGCCATACTTCTACAGGAAAGCTGAGCTCTTCCCAGGAAGCAGTTTTGTAATTGGCGCTGACACTGCAGCAAGGCTTGTCAATGTATGTAATTACTGAGAGTTTGCCTGCTCGTCTTTTTGTTTCTTTCCTTCAACTACAATTATATTTGTATGCTACACTGTTGCGATCAGCGACTTAAAAAACTTAATGAGTCACAGACATTTGAGGTGCTCTATTTCCAATTCCATACTATCAAAGATGATTAAGGAACTGAACTTCTTGCAGCCAAAGTACTATGAAGGAAGCTACAAAAGGATGTTGGAAATACTTGGTGATTGCAAACGGACAGGTTGCAGTTTCCTTGTTGGTGGCCGCAATGTAGATGGTGTATTTAAGGTTTGACTTGAGCAGTAGAACTTCGATCACTACAAATTTACTCTTTTGAGGGTTGTCTATGAGATTGTATACCTAATGCCTTATCTTTGCTCCTCTGCAGGTTCTTGAAGATCTTGATATTCCAAAGGAAATAGTCGACATGTTTATTTCAATTCCAGCAGAAAAATTCCGGATGGATATATCCTCTACCGAGATAAGAAAAAACCAAGGGGGTGTTACTTCATAATACACGAATTAATGAATTTTCGACCCACATTTAAGTTTTGGGGTCGCAAAACAGTTTCTTCTGTGCAGTTGCTTTTTGATATGATCTTTATTGTTCCATTTGATTAGTTATTATGGAATGCTTACGTATTGCACAAACGAGCTGCACCAGCTTGGAAAAGGATATTTTTTTTGTTCTTGCAATGCTTGTGTGTAATACTACTGTAGTTGCAACCTTATACTTTGTATAGAGGTGTCCAAGAACTCCCAAAAGTTTTATTAGTCTGTTTCTGTAATCCTTTAAACACGGTTTTTTAGTAATGGCTAGGAAGAAATACAACAGCCAAGTATCCCTTCTAAATCAAGTATAGTTAAAACTATGATAGTAGCATATAGAGGTGCTTTCATTTCACATGGACTCAACTACTCCACCTTGATGGCCCTAGGAATTTTTGAGACAACTTTGGATTTGAATACTCCAAGTATCTTGTTCTTCTCTTCCGATACCTTCCCGATGAAACTGTCAATGGCCCCTTGAAATTGCAGGTACAAAACCGGAGTTGTCATCGAGCAGACTAAGCCTGGATGCGTGTTGGTTGATATAGTTTATTAGAGACGAATGGAGGACATGATCAAAAGAGAAGTAGATCATAACAGGTTGTGTTCTTACTTATATACAAAATTGTGAGGAAGCTGATGTAGCTCCCAATGATGTCTATGATGGCCACATAAAGGATGGTCTGCCACATGAACGAAGTTTAATAAATGAACAATGAATCTTCATATATTGTATGGAAACTAAAGAAAACGGTGTGAGCGTAGGTAGCAAAGATTCACCCAGAGAAAGGTTTTGATGTCTTTCCCATATGCAATCTCATAAAGCATAAGGAGAAGGCCCTCCATCTTTAATAAAAAGGCTCTAAGTCGGGAATCTGGTAGATTTATCTCTTCTGGAGTGGGAGGCCTCCTGTGTGACATTGGTGACTCTGCGGTTAGTTTTCTTTCATTCCACAGAATGAATGACGTCCTAAATTGTAAAAGATGCATGTCTATATATATTTGTATTTTGGTAGGTACCGTGTTATAAAGAGTTGTCCGAACTTGGCCCAAAGGAAGAGGAGGAGCATGAAGAGCAACAGGATCGAACAGAGAAGTGGAACAATTCGAGCCTCCATGATCTCCAAGAGGAACAAGAAAAGTGTGGCCGTTACAAGTGTTATCCCCGAGTTTATCTTGTCCTTCCACACACATAGATCCGCCACTGCAACAACATTTCCAATGTATGGTAAAGCGTGTAAGTCTCTTCTTTAATACATTTATTCAAAAAGTATCAGTAAGTAGAGCTGTAGATGAGAAGAAAGGGTTTCTTAAGAAAATGCTAAAGCAGATTATAATGTCACCTGCTCCTTCACCAAGTATTTGATTTACAAGAGACATTGGGTATGTTGTGTTTGATTCTTACGAGACTTGCAATGTTCATAATTCATAAACCATAGTCAATCGTGATTATATAAGTAAGATAAATCTCCTCATGTCAGCTTCTTTTGGCATGCTTTTTAGTCTTAATTTAATTGTAATCATTGCTTATTTATGGTAGCAATTAATATACCAAACGCCACGGGGCTCGTTTCCTACGCTCATATGTCTCTATACAACATTTGGACGCAAAAAAATCTTGTAACTTTGTTGATATTTTACCTAAACCCGGTTTTCTAATTTTGTATTTACTTCTTAAACAGCAATATCTTACCTTTTTCATTTATATCTTTCCATTTTAAATTACAGTATACACATCTCTTAATTTTTTTACATAATTTCAAATGAATGTAATACATTATGTGTTTATGTGCTATATACAATATTATTATACATATGAAGAAATTCAATCCGACTTTCGATAACCAAATATATAGGATACACAACATTTGCATGCATAAATCTAATAATCATATCACAGTGATCCAAATTGAAGATTAGTATATATCTTTTAGCAAAAAAGAAAAGATTAGTACATATCTATATCTTTAATTCTCTTGTGTCCCTCTCCCAAAAATTCTTTTCTACATTATACACCTTAATTCTACATACCTCTCTACTTTTACAATAATTTGTAATCTCAGTTTTGCCTTTTTGTCTTGTTTTGCATTATTTAAATAATGTAGATACAGTATATTGAATATATTTTTTTTTACAGAGAAAAAAACAAACCAATCACAATTCATCTCTTTCCCAACTCAAAATCAATCATCCGTACGACCCATAAAAGAAAAATTTTCCACCATTGAAGCTCGTTTTAGGTAATTTCTTGGTCTACTCAACTGTTTTTGTTCAATTTTAACGTATTTGAAACTTGTTTATGGTGTAAGTAGTGTTGATGTGTTAGATTTGTAATGTGTTCTAATTTGGGGACATTCTTAGATTTGTTATAAATTCGTTTTTTTGTTTGTTAATCTTGTTAATTCTCATTTGTTGAAGTCTATTAGAGTCAGAGTACGTTTATAATTTATGGACCTAGTGGTTGAATCGAGCTATATAGAAATTGGATTAGGTTTTCTCGTTTCTGCAGATGTAGGTACAACAGATATTAACTGATACAACTGGTACAACTGAAGGAGAGCGAAAACTGTTCTAATGTTAGTTTGTATTCTATTTGCAGGGAGTAATGAATAATTATCTTCGCACATTCATTCATTTGGATTATGGGGGAAATTATTTAAACAATGGAGATGAATTACAATGAATTTCAAGAGAAGATGTTCGACATGCTCTTTTGATGAAAGCACCTATTGAGCAGGTTACTTATTCTGCATTGGTTGATAAGATATGCAAACAGACATGATCTTCTTGAAAAACAAGCACATAAGAACTGTTTTGAGTTTGTAATAAAGAAGTCCGAACCAAAGCTGTATGTGGTAAAATGCAGTGAAACAAAAAAAGGCTGCAAGTGGTCATTAAGAGTTGCGAAGCTTAAGAATTCAGAGTGTTTCTCCGATTGATGAAAATAAAAAGAAAAGAGGAAGACCACGGACGAGAAGGATTCCTTCCCTAGGAGAACATGGAAGAAAGAAGAGAAAAACTACTACTAGAAGCTTGTATGATGCTTTCCGTGATTAATTTATATATCACTTTGTTGTTCGTAACAGTTTTTGATTGCAAGACTCGATTGTTCTGTTTTTTTGTTGCAAAACTGGTTTCTGCAGTTACAGTACAACTGACTGTAACATTTACAACTATAGTACACCTACATTTAATTAAAAACTTAACAATTTTCATATTCGTGGTACAACTAAGATACGACTAAATATAACTTTGAACTTTATAAGTACTAAATTTTAAAATTCAACTAAATCCATCTATTTCTATGTTAGTTAATACAAAGAGAACAACTATTGTGGTCACTTTGACCATGTAAATTTTATGGTCACTTTGACCATGTAAATTTTATGGTCACTTTGATGGTCATACATAGAGCAAATATTCCTAATGCTTTCATGGTCACTTTGCTATTTGCATCCAAGTAATTATGTCAAAACATGTACATCAATTATTTTAGACATATTATCTTATGAAATTGTATAAAATGTAATATAATTAACTAATATGAAAAGTACAACTATAAAAATTTAATTTATTGTAAAGTACTACTGGTAATAAGGGAAAAGTAGTAAAGTACAACTATGTTTATGCTTGTACAACTATAAGTTTGAAGTAAAATTACATGAAAAAAATTGGCAAAATTTAATTATTTTTCAAAACATGTGGTAAATGAGTTAGATGAGATTCATTTTCATCCACATTTTCAATCTAATCCATTTTTATTACAAAATTTATTTTTTATCCATTTTTTACATAATTTCTATTTGATCCATTTAAAATTCACTTTTAATAAATAAATTTCAATAATTCGTTTTATAAAACGGTCTCAGTTGTACCTAAAATATTCCAGTTGTACCCAAAATATTCAAGTTGTACCTAAAAATTGCATTACCAAAAACATCCAATACAATCCAAATCAAAAACATCCAAATACAATCCAACCAAATCCATTACTAAAAAGTACCAAAAGTAATCTATTACGAGTTGCACACACAACTATGATTCACTTCTTTCCCTTCTTTCCCCTCTTTCCCTTTGTATACGGACCATCTCATCAGTCTCTTCTCTAGTTTCTGCTTCTTCTTCTTCACCAACATCTTCTCTAGTTTTTGCTTCATCTTCTTCACCAGCCTCTTCTCCTGTTTCTGCTTCATCTTCTTCACCAGCCTCTTCTCCTGTTTCTGCTTCATCTTTTTCACTACCCACCTGATCATCATTTTCTGATACTGCATCTGCTGAAGCTTCACCAGCCTCTTCTCCAGTTTCTGCTGATGCTTCATCAACCTCTTCTCCTGTTTCTTCTTCATCTTCTTCACCCGCCTCTTCTCCAGTTTCTGCTGATGCATCCTTCTCAAACCCAGAACCAGATCCGTTCAAAACATCACTAGCCTCAAGATTCATTGGTTGAGTATCCTCATCATTATCCTGCAAATCCACAAAAACAACTGTAATGAATAGTTGTACTCGTAGTTGTACCATTCTGTCGGAGGATCCATAAATCTCATTTTCTTCGAATTTATACCGTTTTCGTTTTTGGAGGCATTGTTATAGCTGGGATTAACAAAAGAAACACAAATATTATAGAGATTTTGGCTTAATTTTGAATTTAAACCCTAAATTGATAAACCCTAAATTACAAACCCTAATTTTAGATGAGATTTAGAGATTTACCTTTGAAAAATAGCAGAAAATGAAGAAATATATTAGATTTGATAAAGATTGTGAGAATGGAGATGAGATGTTTGACCAGAAAAGAAAGAAGAAATCGCTCAATTTGGTTTTAGTTGTTTGGAGAAGAAAGAAGAAATGTCTAGTTTTGAATCGAGAAGAAAGAAGAAAGTGTAGATCCGGTTTTAGTGGATAACGGGTGGATAACCCAAATTAAACTTGGTTGGGTTGACAATTATAAGAATTTCCCAAAGGTTTATGGTCTTTCACCAATTTTTTCTTTAAAGAAAAATCGAAAATAAATAAGTTAATATAGGAAGGAGATATGAGAAAATGATTTTTGAGATGAAGGCATAGTAGAATTAAATCCTATCTCAAAAGGTTGACTTTAGTGATATGATAATTTGTTAGGTTTGGTTCGATGTTTTAGAGCGTAACTTAAAAATATTGCGGACTCGAGATCGTTAAACGGACCAGTGCCTTTTTTTGTATGTTGCTAAGTTTTATGTGTCAATGTGTGAATGCGAAAAAACCGAATCGTAGATACAGTTGTTTAGATATCGGATTTTTTATATTGTCACCGATTGATCTAGCTAGATATTAAATCGACATCAAGAAGTGGACTGTATCATAAAAAAGCCATTGAAGAAAGTGGGGGTGTCCACAACCGATACTAAGGTCCATAGACAATAAAAGAGAAGATTCAAAATGTCGTTTTAACTTGAGAAAGGAGATCAAAATCAAGGAGGAGGCATATAATGAAAACACAGATAAGTTTGACATTGATAAAGAAAACATCCTAATTCATCCTCCTGATAAGCTCATTGATGAAGTTCTCACGGTTTCCAGCATCACCACCTTCCACGTAGTGATTTCTCTTCTTCTTGAGGCCACCGAGAGGTGCCTTGAGCTGGAATGGCCACAGGAAGTTGTTGGCTTCCTTGAAATGAGGTCCAACTGTTAGAATCTCGTGGATCAAATCCTCAGTGCAGATGATGCCGTGCTTTCCCAAAGCCTGTTTTCGTTGTGTATGGGAGAAGAAATCGTGAGTACAACTACTACATCATATCAAAACAACATTTAAGAAATTAGTGTTACAGAGGCAGACTACAAACCTGCTCAACGATAGAGTTGTCAGTCAAAGCTATCCTCTGGTGGTTTAGCTTTCCATAACCTCTCTTGTAGATCAATTCCTTGACACTCTTCAAGTTAGGGAATCTAAAAAAGAAGAGAGGTCAGTCTGTGAATAAAAAGACTTGCTATCATAACCTAAGATTTAAGGTTAGAAAGGCTGAGACGTATACCCGTAAGTCACATAGGGCTCAACACGACGAAGCATGTTCATTGTGGCCTTGTTGACTTTAAGGAAAACGCCATTGAAGATCTGCATTAGACAATGCCAAATTCAATCATAATTCAATTACCAAATGGCACATTTTGTATAGTTGTCTTTACTAAGACAAGTGACAATAACAGACCAGTTGATTATCAATAAACTAAACACAACAGAATCATTCTCTCTTAGGTTCTAAACCCAATTACATAGCAATGAAACACAGTAGCATTTATTTAGTGAAATTTTTTCCAAAGCCTCATCATTTACACATTAGTGACAATTTTTCCAAAGCCTCATCATTTACACAAACCCTATCACTAGAAATATATCACAGCAACAAACAAACAACATAGAAATGAACACGAACCTGTCTCAAACGCAAAAGCTGGAGAATCTTCTTGGTCTTAGGGTCAATGGCATTGATACTGCAAAATAATTCAAGGAACAACAGATTTAAGGGACAACAACATCGCAACAAGTCTTTGGAAATGGTAATAATCGCACAAAGAGAATACATACCCACGGATACGGATGATGAACAAGAGCTTAGCTTCAGGGTCAACATAGAAACCTCCCTTAAGCTTGGCCTCGCGTTTCAACGAGATCAACTCCTTCTCCTGGTAAACTCAGAAACGACAGATCAACTTCAGTTTCAAAAAACAAATCATAGATTTGGAGATTTGTTCTTCATGGGAAGCAAAAAAAAAAAGATAGAAATGTAACCTTCTCGGCGTACTCCTTAGAGTACTGCTCGGCTCTTTTGAAGATGAGCTTCCTGTTCTCGGCGTTCTTCTTCTTGGCAGCTTCAGCATTCTGCTTCTTCTCCAAAGCCCACTCCTCCTCTCTCTTCCTCTTCTTCAGCACCGACTCCGGAACTACAACCTTCGACTCTGCCATTTCCTAAATCCTGCACATCAACACCAGATTTTGATTTTTTTTTTTACCTTCTGAATCCGAGAAACAGGAACACGATACTAATCGATGGATGAGAGAAGAATCCAAAGACAGACGACACTAACCTCTGCGGTGTGGTAGGAGCTCTCTCTCTCTCTACTCGACTCGGAACGGATTTTCTCAGAGGCGATACGGCGATGAGAGATTTTATATATATGCTCTCTGTCTCTCAAATTAGGGTTAAAGTATGAAATTTATGGGCCTCACGAGCCCATTATTCCTTATTGAGCCTGTTCGGTAAAAGCCCATCAGTCTTATCAACGGCTCGATATCTTCTCTTATTGGTGATTCAAATTGATTAGGCCCAATTTTTGAGATCTCTAGTTTTTTTTCTTGACAATTCTTGAATCGCTCTGGGAACATCTCCCAGCCAAAGTGAACCACTTCCTCATGGAGATTGCAAATGGAGGAACATACATATATGGCAATCTGTGGTTACTCTTTAACCTGACATTGGCATCTCATTTTCCCCTGTCAACTAACTTTGTTTGAACATTCACATTGTAGTACTCCAAAAGTTTCTATTGCAGACAACAATGAAATTGGTGTATACAACAAAACGGTTAGCCCAGGGTTCACATACATCATCTGACCAAACAAAATTCGTTTATCTATAACTTACAGATTTAATTTTTTTTAAAAAAGAAGCAACTCCTTTTAAAACTCATATCAACAGTTTTTGAGTTTATTGTTAAAACTCACTCAAAGTGCTTCACAAGCTCGTATCCTTTCGCACTTTTTCTTAGGGAAACTTCCTTTTATAATCCTACTCAACGGCGGCAGAAGAAGAGGAAATCAGGGTGGCTGACATGATAACAACGCAGCCACTTGTCAGCCGCTTGGAACAGAGAGTTCACGAGCTGGTGCTCTGAACCCCCATCGGGCGTCCATAAAGAACCTCTTAGCTTGTATGAAGCAAGCCCAAATACAGGCAATGACATCTTCTCACTCTCCCTTGGTTGTGCACTATCTTCACCTACAATAGCCCAACGATGTGAAAACATCTATCTACCAAACAATTATCCTTCATACAAAAATTTGACTTCGCAACACCTGACTCTAACTCTTGTGCTGAACATCCATCTAGTTATGATGTCGAGTTGATCAATAGTCAAATGATGCTACTAAAAGATTGCTACATTATGCATCCCACTCACGTATATTTTTCAACATTCGTAAAAAAATGAACCATGGCTGATAAGATAAAATTCCTAAGCAAGTTTCCTCATAATAGAATAAAAACAGTTATGTTTTACCTCCAGACGGTGTGTGTAGGGAATGGTACGTCAAGAAACAAGCATCCAGGTCCTTGAGTGTAGGTCCTGTGGGTATTCTATAAATTGGGTACCTGCAAAAGTATATAATAGAATGGATTCTCAGAGACAAAAAGAGATACATTGGCACAGTGCAAGAAAACTGGTACTAAAAAGCACGAGTAACAATACCATGCCACAGAGAACCAGCTTGACGGAAGTAAGTCACAGCTTTTCAACGTCTTCAGCTCGGGAAACTGGGCTGCGAGGTCAAAAACCTGTATTACAACATAGGCACTAGTCATGAGTGGGAGCCCATAAATTAACAACAGGCTCACACAAGTTCCTATTTTTGTGTGAGTTTAGAATGTGGTCTAATTTATTGTCAAAGAAAGAAAGAAAGAAAGAAAAAATGTGGTCTAGTTGAAGTTGAAGATGACCAGTTCGTGAGAAGATTGAACAGTTCTGATTAGTTGATAGCCAACAGTTGACCCAAATTAAGGGGTAAGTATCAACCAACTGTCATTTCTAAGCATCAATTTAAGTTACCTGGTCAGACAAACCATCTTAGTTTTTGGGAGAGTAATTTAGTATCTAGGGCATGCTTTTGAAAAAGTAGGTGTGAGGTTCTTCTAGTAGAGAGAATGAAGGAAGGAAGAAACCTTATCAGCCAAAGGTTCGCGGATGTAAGGAAGGTCTCTTTCAAGATAATCAAAGATCAAACGACCCTGAGAGCTTAAAGGTTCGCCCCCGTCGTCACTGGATGAATCTTCGTGAAGTTGATCTGTCAATGAGATATGGTGCAGACTAGCAGAAACACGTTCAGAATCACTATCGCTGCTGACATCGCTACTTGAATCCCGGAAATCGCTGTCGCTACTATCACCTGGACGCCTGCCACAGGAGAAGTGATTCATACATATATATATATATATATATATATATATAAGAGAGCCAAGGCTATGATGAAAACAAAGAAGGGAAGAGAAAGGACCTTGGCTGAAGAGAGGAATTAAAGGGATGATGATGAGAATGAGCATAGATTTGAATGGCTGACAAAGAAGGGACATAGTATTGGATAACACGATCCTCCTTGTTGTTGTTGTTATTCAAAACAAGAGGCACTCCGGTGCCGTAAGCACTCCACTCAGCAAATGATTCCCAAATATCTCCAAGCACAAAGTAAGGCACAGCAGCAGCAGCAGCATCATCGGCTCTTCTTTCCCGTAGCGATGTCTGCAGAGAGATTTCCCCCCCCCCCCATTACAACAACAACAACAACAAAGACCATATCCATATACATATAGGTACAACAACAACAAAGAAAGCAAGTATGAGAAGAAATTTGAGTTTGTAAAAAGAAAGAAACCTTAGAGAGATACTGGGCGGGAACGGATGGTGTGACGGAGTCTAAAAACCGTTGAAGATTACTACCAGAAGCGGAGGAGGGGAGTAAATGTTGAGAATCGCTGAGGTAATCCTTGGAAGGAGGAGCAGAGGCGGGGACATTAGAGACGTCGTCGTCGATGCGCTGATGATTGGCCCTGCGAGATTTTGCGGAACAGTAGAAAGGATCCTCGCCGTGTCGCCCACGCGTCAACTGAAACCCAGCCCCCAACATCTCCGACTTCGATCGGATTTTAAACAGCAACACACAGTCCGTCCTTGCCGCCAGTACTCGTCGTAGTTGGATTTGATTTGACCTGAGGTCTAATCTAATCTAAGTCTAATGAGTTTGATTTTTATTTCTATTGGCCGTTAAAAAAACAAAAACAAAAAAAAAGCACGTGAATATGTGTCTCCGATCGATGTGACGGCGAGGAAGCAGTGATCGAATCGGAGATTCTAAGATTTGGGAAAGAAAAAAAAAAATTAATAAAGGATCGAATTGATTGAAGTTGAACCAAGCAAAGCAAAAGCAAAAAAAAAAAAAAAAAAAAAAAAAAAAAAAAGAAGAAAAAGGAAATCCCCCTTAAGCCTCTCCTTCGTTGATGAGATATCTAAAGCTCCGATTAAACAGGCAACGATTAGTGGAAGAGGGTATCGAAAGAGATAGAGAGATTCGGGTAATGTATAGAGAGAGAGAAATAGATGAGTTTTTTGGATTTTAAAAAAAGAGAGGTCAATGAAGCAGAAATGACTAAATGAGGCTCTAGCCTCTAGCTAGAGAAATAAAAAAAAAAAAAAAAAAAAAAAAGAATACGATCGGATTGGTTGGTTCTCTCGTATCTGAAGAGAGAGAGAGACAGCCACAGTGAACATAACACATCAGCCCATCGTGATTTTGGTTTTACCACATTTGATCTTTCATTTACAGTTTTACCCCCAAACTTTCGTTTATTCAAAACTTACGCTTCACTTAAAAGAGGTTGGTTAATCATAAGGCAATGCAAAAGTATTTAATTTTAGACTGCTCGGCTGCATTTTCAAGAATTTGAGGTTGTGAATGTATTCTCTGTAGAATCTGATGAGAAATATATGAAAAAGAGAAAGGCGTATATATCACCGAAAAGCCAGCCATATATTATTATTAGGGGGAGTAGAGAGGGGAGGCTGCTTCTTTTAAATTTAATGGTGGATACTGCCTGCTTGCTTGCTAGATGCTGACAAGATGATTTAAATATATATATATATATTTACTGTATATGGCAAATTGGCACATTTTTTTAGTCAAGCTAAAAGAAACAAAAGAATGGCTGTAAAACATTTGGTCTTTTTCCATCTTCTTTTTTTTTTTTTTGGTTTTTTCCATCAAGAATATATATAAACTACTATACCATTCAAGATTGATTCAACTAATGCATTTGTCCACCTACTACGTCCATCATTCAATATTGAGTATTGACAATGACATCAAAGTAACGTACTGTAACATTATAAATTGGTGGGTCTTTCTTATTATAATTAAGGCTTTCAAATTGTGATAGTCAAACAATTATACTTGTACATGATAGATTAACAAAAAAAAAAAAAAAAAAAAAACTCTTGATACGAGTGAAATGCAATCAATCTCATATGTTGCTGTACTATATAGTGCAAGTGACTCTGTATTCTGCCATAGCCGGCTACTTTTTGATCAGTTAAGTAGCCTTTATTATTTACTATTAGAGGGATGTGCACATGACCACCAAATTTATAGTCTTCTTTTTGCCTGGCTTCCAAATTATATGAGTTTAATAATAACAAAATGGATTAGAAAATATTTTCTTATACAAATATGATCAAGTTTTCGAATGAGGTGTGATCTGTGACAGATAGCCCAAAAGGGCCCAACAGCGTTATATGAGTAAAGCCCATTACGAAAAGTAACGGAGTTCAAGAGTGCGACGTCGTTGTAGAGCTTCTATATCACAAAGCGCTTCGTTTCTCTCAATGGAAGAGGAGGGAAGAAGCTTTCTTCTGTAGATCTTCTTCGCTTCCTCCTTTTTGTTGAGAAGAGAAAACCAAAAAAAAGAAAAGATTTTTAAAAACTTTGAAATCTCAGAGGAGGGGTTCGTCTTCTCTCGATAGGACGCTTCGATTCGATTTGATGTCTTTGGTGCATCTGCTTTTGTTCTTCGGCCTTGTAATCGCCGCGTCTTCCACCCCTGGCTCGCGCTTGATTCTCCGGGAAATCGCCGATCAAAAAGACAGAGCTGTTGAATTGAACACTTCCAACTTCGATTCAGTTCTTAAAGACACCCCCGCCAAGTATGCCGTCGTCGAATTCTTCGCTCACTGGTCAGTTCTCCCCTAATCCCGCAGACCATTTTATTATTAAAATTGGATTGCTTTGAAATTAAAAAAAAAAATCTCCAGTTTTGGGTTTGGTTGGTGGGGGTTCTTTTGCACTTTTTGTTCTACCTAAAAGTTTGGTGCTGCTGGATCTAGTAGCGTTGCAAGTGTTCTTATCAGAAATTAAGAGTTTTTAACATTATGGTCCTCCTTCCTTACTATTCGTGATGCTTCTTTCTAATCATTTGCTAATAGATGATTAGCAAATGCTTTTCTTTTTTTTTTTCCACAGTACTAGTTTTTGACGTATACTGATCTGTGTATCGTTTCACTTTATTATTTCTAGGTGTCCTGCCTGTAGAAACTACAAGGTAACAACATAAGCCTCATCTTTGGTTCTTCTACCTGTTTTAATTGACATTCCATAAAACCAACCCTTTTTATACTCTGCAGCCTCATTACGAGAAGGTCGCAAGGCTCTTCAATGGACCAGACGCAATACATCCCGGAATCGTTTTGATGACCAGAGTTGATTGTGCATTGAAGGTACTTACTTCATGGGTCGGTTCTAAATTAAGTTCATCTATGTTGTTGCTTCACTGTTTTCTGATGCTAAGTCCGTCACCATATGATGACTTCCCTGGCAGCACAGACGAATACCAAGCTCTGTGACAAGTTCTCTGTTTCTCATTATCCAATGCTCTTTTGGGGTCCTCCTACAAAGTTTGTCTCTGCCACTTGGGAACCTCAAAAGGATAAAAGCGAGATCCTTGTTATTGATGACGGCCGCACAGCTGACCGTTTGCTCAACTGGATTAACAAGCAGATAGACAGGTTTTTGCCATGAAATGAATGCCCTGGACTTTTATCTTCAGCTTTGCCTCGAACTGTATATCTGAACTTTTTTTTCCAGCTTTTAAGTGTATCTATAACTTTCCTGAGCTAGTTTGCCAAAATCACATCCTACTTATCTCTGTTTTATTTCTCTCCATATTATGCAGTTCTTATGCCTTGGATGATCAGAAATTCGAAAACGAACATTCCCTGTCGAATCTAACCGACTACAACCAGGTTTCAAGACTGATCTCTGCCTAATTTTACTGAGATTATTAGCATTTCTTTTAAGATTAAACAGCTTTAAGATATCTGGGTGGTTTTGCCACAGATTTCTCAGGCTGTGTATGACGTTGAGGAAGCAACCGCAGAAGCTTTTGATATCATTTTGGTGCAGAAGGTAGAGAAAATTTGTGTGATTATTGTGTTTGTATATTACCTTCTTCCTTCCGCTCAGTTTTGTCAATGAATAAGTAGTTTCATGACATGTACAGGCCATTAAGTCATCTGAAACAAGTGCTTCATTTATAAGATTTATCCAGCTTCTAGCAGCACATCATCTTTCCAGGAGGTAAACTAAAGTCTCATCACTCTAACGCCGTCACAAGCATTCCGATGGTTAGTCTCTTTTTCCACACTAATTGTGAAATGATATTCTATAGGTGTCGGAAAGGAGCTGCAGAAATTCTAGTGAACTATGATGATTTATGCCCTTCTGGAAATTGCTCTTACGAAAAATCTGGAGGGAAGGATACCTTGGGAAATTACCCTATTTGTGGAAAGGATGTTCCACGTGGATACTACGTGAGTGCTAGCTACCAACTCTGTTACTGTTTTCCTGTATACCACATTAGAGATCTGCTTATCCTAATATCTTATTTGGTAGATGTTTTGCCGTGGCAGCAAGAACGATACTCGTGGATTCAGGTACTGTAGTTTGTTACCGTGATCCTTCAATTCCATTTTCCCCACTGGTATGTATCTGAAGTATTTCTAATATGCTTGACTGTAGCTGTGGATTATGGGTTCTGATACATTCACTTTCCGTGAGGGTTGAGGATGGAGAAAGCCATTTTGCATTCACGGCAATATGCGATTTCGTCAACAACTTCTTCATGTGTGATGAATGCCGCCTGCATTTCAACGACATGTGTTTGAGGTAACAATAAAAACAACTCATAGCTCGAATAATCGTGGTATTTGCTCAACTAAACGTCTAAGCCACATATATGCATGCGTTTCATGGATAGTGTCAAAACACCTTTCAAAAAGGCACGTGATTTCGTCTTGTGGGTGTGGAGTACACACAACAAGGTCAACGAGAGGCTCATGAAAGACGAAGCTTCTCTTGGTACAGGTGACCCCAAGTTCCCCAAGATCATATGGCCACCAAAGGAGCTTTGCCCATTGTGCTATCTCTCAAGTAATCAGAAAAGCATAGAGTGGGATCACGACCATGTCTACAATTTTTTGAAGAACTACTATGGGCCGAAGCTCGTCTCCCTTTACAAGGAAAAGAGTGTTATCGGGAGGAAGGAAGAGACTGTTCCAGCCACTGGAGACTTGACAGTAGCCACCAACGCTCTGGTTGTGCCGATTGGAGCTGCATTGGCAATAGCCATCGCCAGCTGTGCATTTGGGGCGCTTGCCTGTTACTGGAGGACACAGCAGAAGAATCGCAAGTATTACTTCCATCTATCTATATAAATCTAGTGGTAGCTACCAACTCCTGTGTTTCTTACCAGTTGTGGCCACCTTTTCTTTTCAGGCCGAGGAGAAGCTGGAACTAATCTACAAGAAGCTCTTGATGTTTTCATATCTTACGGACAACAAACACAAGGGTTCTTGTTTGGAGTTGGGATCCCAAAGTTGCTTGCTGCAGGTCCTTTCCTTGTAACTTTTGTCTCTGATTTTGAACGATAGTCCAGATTCTTCTCTTGAATTTTGGGATACACACACACAGAGACACTTGTGAATGTTGGGATCTTTTATAGGAGTCTTTATAGTGTTTTATAATTTTGTATCGGACTATCTGGTTAGAGTTGTTGTGTAAGAAATTCAAGGTGAGTCTTTGTCTATCTGCATATGCAATTTGCAGATCTGGGAAAGAGAAGAGAGCTTTGCGAATGAGATAATTTTCTTTTCTTTTTTTAATCTGTTAAACCAATCCAACATTTTACATGTACAAGCCAGAAATTATATTTACAGTGACATTTGACTTGTGTGTGTGAAAGAAAATAATGGTGCTCATCGCACGCCTATAATGTAAGATTGCGTTTGAGGCAGGCGCCATGATTCTGTTTCATCATCCGATGAATCTTCCGGGTAAGAGGTGTCTAAGGTCTGAGAATGGCGACGGCAGGTAGCGACTGCTTTGGTGACGACATAGATGGGTAGCATGATTCCGAGTACTCTTAGAAACAACAACTGAAAACCAAAGTAATCAATTAGGGCTCATCAATTTACTCCCCTTGAATCTGTTGTGAGAGTGATAAACTCACCGTGAACAAAGGGAAGACATGGAGGTTTGATCCGGTGAGGACTAGAGGGAGGGTATGTCGGAGAATGAGAAGAGCCATGAACTGCAGATTACAAACATAAACATGAGTAAAGACATCAACGTGTTGGTTTGGTGGGGGAAAAAGAGGATAGTGGTGGACCGTACAATGAGGACAAGGGAACGGCAGCATATGAAGCTTGTGGTGGAAGAAAGAGGATATTGTTGATCGATAAAAGTGGAATCAGCAGGTACAACTGTGATGAAACGATGCTCCCGTTGAGAGATCCCCCAGTTTCCCCTGAAATGGAGCGGAACGTGACCCAGCTCTAGCAACGGAGGCGGTGCTGTATAATCTGGCTTGAATTCCTGAACAAATCATACATATGTGATCAGATGAGACTGCTGCGTTCAGAAGGAAAAGATAAAGAGAGAGAGAGAGACAAGGAGAAGGAGGAGACAAACCTGATGGCATATCTCGCAGTTGGTGTCACCTTTCTCGTTACACCATCTCTGCACGCACCTCCGATGCGCATACTGCCAATAACAACAACAAAAAACACATTGATCATATAATCAAAACGATGTTCTCTTAAGTGGTGGGCAAAAGAAAGTTTTGTAATTCTGTGTTTACCTTCAAGCTGCCGCTGCAAGAACAAGGAGTCTCCATGTTTGAATCCAAATCCTCGTCGTGACAGATCCTGCACTGAGCCATTGACAGATCACCGTTACGCAGCTTCTCAAGCGTTTTCTCATCGAGGACCGTACATTCCTCGACGGGTGTACTAGCTTGCAACATACGGTTCCTGCTCTGAATAGCAGCCTCGATGGTGGATTCTGTTATCAACCGATCCACCAGCAGCACGAAATGATCTCCCATGTTGCCTCTCTCTACTATCACGGTATAGAAAGAAACTTGCAGCTGAAGAAACAACTCTTATATATATTTTTCCCTTTCTTCTTTTTTAGCTGCGAATAGAAAATAATGGGGTTAGGGGTCAGCATTTGCATTCAATGCTAAAGGAGATTCCGTACGCAACATGAACATGTGGATTAAATTAGAAGCTGCTCATGAATGAAGATAAACAATTAGATGGAAGCAAACAGTTTTCTGCCGGCCATGGTGGTTAAGGTAAAGCTAAATCAAAAGCTGGTTTGGTTACCAGAACACAAAAGCTGTACTTTTCTTTTCTTTTGACCAAATAAATAAGCTGCACAAGTTTATCGAAACGGTTTACTCGAGAGACTATACAAACATGGAAAATAAAAAGTTAAAAAAAATCAAGGAACAAGAAGGACGCCAAGGGATCTGAATTTTACCCCCAGAAAAATTAAAGAAACTTTTGAATGAATCAAGAATACGCTTATACGAAACCGTACTTAGGAGACAAAATAATAATAGAAAGCAAAGATAAAAAAGTAAACCAAAAACAGAGGAAGAAGCGAGAGGCAGAGCCAAATTTTAGGACAGGGAGGAAAAGAGCAAAGGATGGTTGTTGTACCGTTTTGTTCTGTTATTGTCTGAAAAGAAGAGAAGAAGAAAAGAAGAAGAAGTGGAAAAGCGAAGAAAAAGGAGACTTAAAAGACGAGAATCGTATTTTATTTTATTTTAATTTTACCTTTCCTGACGCTAAAGCCTTCACAAAAGCTTCCTTTCTTTCTCTCTGATTTCCGAATTATTCTCAGTCAGGTTTAGATTTAGAGAGGGGCATCAAAGATAAAGTTGTGTGTGTTTACAGATGAAGCAAAGAGATGGAGTAATAGATTCTCGAATCTTATGATTGTTAGTTTACTCTATTTATATCCCCAAAAGAAAAAAATATCATTATCATCTGGAGACGTATCCGTATAGTAGCAGTAGTACATGGATACACACATACACGTCGTGCCCAGACACTCTTGTGACATGTGCCATTTGCTCTTTAATATTTAATATTTTTAGTATATTTTTCTAATTAACTTTATAGAATAGACATTATATTATGCATATTTATATTTCAACAAAATATAATTGATATTATACATTAAATATTCAGTTTATTCTTTAATTTGTTTAGCATATTGCCCAAAATAATGATTTTTTTTTATTTTATTTTTGAACTTTAATAGAAATAATTAACATGATTTGATTATTACATTATTTTTTTTAATTCTAACTAAAACAAACTAAAGTATATATATATATATATATATATTTGATTATAAATATTTAGAGAGAAATAACTAAAGTATATGTTTATTAAAAAAAATGAATATATAAAATGAATATATATATATAACTATAATTCATTTTGCTTCAAATTCCTATCATGTATTTATTTACCCTTCTCACATATTTGATTAAATTTTATATTCTATCACATATTTTGTAACTCTTATATTAATTTGATTAGACTGAAATTCTTATCATATATTTATAGTTATATTAACTATAAAAAAATGAATACTCAAAACAACTAATAAATGTACCTTTTCACAAATTTTAGTAAATTTCATATTCTATCACATATTTTATAACTCTCATATTAATAATCATATTCATCTTTAAAATACTAAATTTCATTTTAATGAAATTATTTACTTGTGTTATATGTTGACACTTTTGTAACTTCCATAATATTATTAGTATTGTAATGAATGACTAATAACAATTAGAAACATAATAAATAGTAAAATATATTAATATGTATTTATTGCATTTTGTAACTCTCATATAGCTTATATAACTTCTTATAAATATAATAAATTAATATAAGGATTAGTGCATTAACTATCCAATTAAATAATCAATTTATAATAGACTTCTAACTCTAAATTTTCTTATAAAAAGAAAAGACACACATTTCAATAATCCTCATATCTCAAATCTCATATAAGTTTGAAAATTCTATAAATGTTTGTATTCAACTAACATTATCTTAGTGTATTTCTTTATTTTTGTATAATGTAACTCCGATGATGTTTGAAAAAATAAAATAAAAACTTTCAACATATTAATACACTTTAATGTATCAATTCTATAAAATTTATGTTTTACAAAAATAAGAAAAAAACAGAAAGAAAATCCATGGCATATTTATTCTTTGAAATATAACCATAACTAATGATATTTGACAAACAAAACTGAAAACTTCCCATTAACCTAATGATATATTGATAACACACATGTTTCTCCTATAAATAACGAAACAAATTTTTTATCAAACATCATATTCTAACTCACGTAAATTTTAAATTTTATAATAATTAATATTTTATTATTGAATGTACTTTAAAATAATTAAATATATTTTGTTACGTTTATTTTATCTACGTATCTAATAGAACTTTTTCTAGTACTAAATAATATAAGAGACAAAGGACTCAAGAGAAGTAGGTAGACCAAGAAAACAACCCAAACATACAGAAGAATACCTTACACAATATATGAAATTGACAAAAAACCACCAAATTTGTTGGATTATTTCTCTCTCTCTTTTTTTTTTCTTTTGTTTTGTTTGTTCTTCACGAACTGCACGACACGTGTCAGTGTCACGTATGTGAACCGTGTCACGGTGGAATGAGTTGTGGCATCATTTGACAGGTTGATAAACTAACCAAATAACAACAGTTTTTTGTTTATGGATAGTATTTGATTTTCTAGGCCAACCAATACTTCACCGAAACCAATTAAAATGATAATCCCTCGTTCCCTTCTCAACCTCATGGCCCAACCATTGCGTCGAGTATTATTGCTCTTGTGAAAAAATATAGTAGCTGTATAATCGGTCAATTAAAATGTAAATTCGTTTTTAACCTACATGTTACATGTTACCTTCCTGTTCAAAGAGGTGAAGATTCGTCGCAAATTAGGTTTTTAAAAACTTGTCAGAATTTTTGTATTTCAATGTAGCAATTTATATTTTGCAATCAATGATTCGGTCTTAGTCAGTCTCCCGTCACTTCATGTGGCCTATCTTCTTAGTGGATTTTCACTATCTCTATTAACTTTTTTTGTTTGTTATCTTTTGTTATAGTTTGATTCGGGTGTTGTGCACTTGTTTAATCATCATAGTCTGGTTGTATCATGCTCTTAAACTAACAAAAGATAACAAATTTTAACTTATTTTAATAGAATGTTTGTTGACTAAAAAAAAGAAAAAAAAACGGTCTACTTTGCTGCAAAAACTAGGGTGAGCGATATTCCGAATGTAGTTTTTATCTATGGATTCAAACCCAACATGTGATTGTAGTTTAAGGCTTTTGATTGAAAATACAGTAGCGAGCCTATGAATCAAAGCAAAGCAAAGCCCAACAACAGTACTTTAGAAAGAAGAAGCATTCATACTCAAAAGGGCAATGAAGCAACAAAATGCCGTTCACAAAGATAGATGATAATTGTGAATAGTCAATGCATCCAAAAACTGTGTGAAATGAATAATAATCATCATCCCTCCTCACTCACACTCACAGTGACATCCTCCAAAGTCCAAACCTATCTAAATCAATACAACAACCATGATCCGTTTCTCCCATACCAATCCTCTTTTAAATAATCCTAAATTACCCTCCAAACACACAAAATCAAGAGGAGGTGGTGTGTTTGTGCTTGATCTTAACACCAAGCTCACCTGCAATGATAACAGTGGAAGCCATATCCAGAAACATTCCATGCTCCACAACTCCAGGGAGCCTCAGAATCGCATCACTCACTGCTCCCAAATCACCCATGTCCTCCTCCAAGCGCATATCCACTATGTAATTCCCATTGTCCGTCACAAAGGGCTTACCTTTCTCCCCCAATCTGAGATTGGCTTCACAACCGTACCCTTCCAGCAGGTTCCGCAGCTTCTCCGACGTGAATTTCCAGCAGAAGGGCACAACCTCCACGGGGAGAGCAAGCTTGCTCCCACCAATGTGCTTCACCATCTTGGACTCGTCCACGATCACCACGAACTTCTTGGAAGCTCCTTCGATCATCTTCTCCCGAAGCAGAGAGCCTCCTCTGCCTTTGACGAGGTTGAGAAAAGGGTCGACCTCGTCGGCGCCGTCGATGGAGAGATCAATGACGGGGTGTGCGTCGAGATCAGAGAGAGGGATGCCGAGAGACAGAGCCTGCTCCTGGGTCTTCTTAGACGTCGGTATACCAACGATGTTGTCGAGCTTGCCATGGCGGAGAAGCTCGCCGATGCGGTCGACGGCGTGTTTGGCGGTGGAGCCGGTACCGAGGCCGAGGACCATGCCGGATTGGACGAATTCGACGGCCTTGTAAGCGGCGATACGTTTGAGCTCGTCTTGGGTCAAAACCATGGGGTGTGGCGGTGAGGCAACATCGATGGCGGACAAAGATTTGTCGGAGGAGGAAATGAAGAGAGGATCATACGCAAGCGCCATTCGAAAGAAAAGAAACCCTCTTCGGATGGATTTTGCAGAAAAGAAGGAAATGGAGAAGCAGCAGAATTGGGAGAGAAAGGTTTGATTTTTTTTAATAGAGAAATTTAGGGATTGAGGGAAGATGTATATGCAAGGTCGAATGAATGCATATATATATAATATAAAGATAGAGATGAAGAATTCAGAAATAAATAATAGCGTGAGAAATATGCAAAGAAGAAGAATGTGGTTTTGTGTGGTGGCGGAGAAAAGAAAAATTAAAGTGAAGAAGATATGACTGAAGAAGATAGGGTTTGTGTTTGTGTGTTTGTGTTTGTGTCTGTGGGGAGAAGAGAGAGAACAAACGAATACCAGACTTGTCTTTCTCGAGGTTAATTAATGAGGACAGGACAGACCCGAATCTTTCGGATTTTGTAGTTTTATTTCTGTCCCACTTTATTGTCCCTTATTTTCATAAACTACCCCCAAACTCTAATGACCATTTCCACAATCCCTTCCCGTTTTGAACTCTTTTGACGCACACACACACACACACACGCACCCTAAATTAGTAAAGTTGCTTAGGTTAATATAATTAACCTTTTTTAAGTATGATGGAGCTATATAAAATCAAAAAGCGTGACGGCGGAGATTGTACGGGTCAATTTTTGAACAAGAGGAAAAACATTGGGACAACGTTGTTAATGTACAGTCAGCAACTAGAAGTTAAGATTATATATACATGGTCACAGGTCACGCAGTAGTTGTTTGGACCAAAAAGGGGCGACCAGGGACGCCGTTCTATCGTCCACTCGCCTTCTTTTAGGGGAAAAAAAATAAAAACAAATCAGAAAATGAAATTACCAACAAAATTATTACATTGGACCAAAAAAAAAAAAAAAACTCCACTAACTTCATCAACAAATATTTTATTACCATCGCATTCATTAATTGACATATACTAGTACATATCAAGAAAATTACAAAATCCCATGAAAGAATATATAAACGAGCTCTGTACACATATCTTACGGCTTAAGCTAATGTAGAAAAAAAAACATCAGATAAAATAATCAAAGAATATGGGTTGGTTTACAAAGTAAGCAAGTAATATATTTAACATAATCAAATATCAGGCCACGCTGGCAGATGTAGCGGCGGCGAGAAGCCACTGAAGGAGGTCAACAAGGCGAAACGCGATGGCGGTGGAGGAAACGGGAACGCTGACGAGGAGGATGAGCAGGGTTGCGATGGCTACGGTGGGGCGGGAGTTCATGAGGAAGCTCTGAAGGAGACCAACGGAATCGCAGATAACAGAGTCGTAGCTGCTGTAGAAACGCTTCTCCCAATCCATCCAGTGAGAAGGAGGCTCGTAGTTACGCTCAACCATCTTCGTCTCGTGTATGCGTTTCCTAAGGACGATCATGTTCTCGTCCACCAACCTCCCTCCTCCGTAGTAGTAATGGTCTTTTCCTGAAGACGCCCCAGCAGAGACGCTCATCATCTTATTGGTTCTCCGTGATGATGATAACACCAATGGGTGGAAACGGAGTGGTGAAAACGAAGCTAGCGAAGAAAGCAGTGTAGCCTCCATATTTGTCAGATTGATTGTTGTGTTATGATTTTGATTGGAATGTGTTGTTGGTTGGAGAAGATGATGGACAGTTGGAAATGCATGGTATTTATAACCGAATCATTTAGATAACAATAATTAAACCATTTATATGGTAAAGTAATCCATTAATTTAAATAAATAAAAAAAGTGGTGTGGGGTTGTATATGGTTTAATGATTAAGCGCGTTGCCATCCTCTCAATTTGATTAATTGGAACCACTTGTGTTTTTTTACGTTTTTTTATGTATGTTTTCTTTGGCTGTGTTTCCATTCCATCCTTGTTCGTTTCTTGTTTTGTATTCTCATTTTTCTGCTCCGATCCAGCTCGAAAATGTTGATTTTTTAATTGATATATATCCCGCTCCCGGAACTGAGACACTTCAAATTTTCGATTTAATCTGTACATTCGCGTTGGATGATTTAGAATCGTGTATAATGTCCAATCAAATAAGATATGGTAATGATAAAAGAAAGATGGTGATGACGATGCATTGACAAGGTTTGTACCATTGATATGCATCATACGGTACGTTAGCTTGTTGGATTGGGAGACACGGGAATAGGAAAGTGATGTGAAATTGAGAAGAGAAACCCCTCCATTAACAAATAATAGCACATGATGAATTGATGTATGTACCCCAAAATTGCATATAGCGACTCTTTCCTACGACCATATTAATCTAAAAAGATATAACTCTCTAGAATCTAGAATATTATATCTATTTCTTTATAACAGATTTGACCTTCCCATTTGTTTATGTAATTGCACCTGAAAAGGCGTACAAGTCGGTGCCCTACTTTTCAATCCTGCGCTTACTTCTTTAATATTGGATGCTTTATTAGTACACAAGTCGAAGCTTCTATTTGTCTTCTCCAAAACTCATAATTAATGCAGCACTTTGTAACCTTAAGTTTTCATTTTGGCCTTCGTTTGTTTGTTAAAAAATTTATATACATATTTGTTGGCAACGTAAAGGGTACGAGAATGTTTGGACCGGACGCCACGTCCACTCATCATGAATCAGATGGGTGTTTTGACTTTCTCTCAATGGGCGGCTTCTTATATATTATTATCTTAATTCAATTCTTTAGTTATGAATTAATTCGGTTATTAGTATAAAGCAAAATAAATCTTTTAAGTTGAATTTGGTTGAATCGGAATCTTCAGACGTCGGTCCTGACGTTACCAGTATCGAATTTGAAATTTCAGCCAATGTTCAATGTTTCAGGTAGTAGTAATACGTTCTTTCCTTCTTCACAGTTTTTTTGTTTTGTTTGAAAGTCACCGCAATGGACCTTTTCTTCACCTAAAATCTACACTAAATTATGAATATTAGTGTCAAAACCTTGTTTTTATTTTTATTTTTAATATTTATTGTGGATAGAAGAACAAGAGATAAGAAGCCTAAAGAAATGGAGATGGGTCTTACATTGGGTTTAAGGCATTGAGAGGTAAGAGGAGCAACTCTTTTATTCAAATCCCTTTATTCTCTCTCACTTGCGACCTGCTGGAGAATGGAGATGAATCCATAATCACCACAACGCTTAATTTACTAACTGTAATAAGCTATCACGAATGGGTAGTATGTATACATTGATCTTTCTTTCACCTTTTAGTTATTGTGCCTGTTGTTCTTAGTATGTTCTTTTCAATGATTATTAGTAGGAGGCAACTACAATTTTACAAACCTTCGAGGACAAAGGGACGGATTTCGTCAAGCTCATCTGAGTCCGATGTTTTACTTTGCTCGTCAAATGGCTGCTTGAGATCATCTTCAGGCTCCTCCTCCCCTTGATCAACCTCTGGTTCATCCAGCTGCACTCTTGGATTCTCGGTATCTCCATTGTCAAGAAGAAGCTCAAGCTTTTGATACTTTGGCTTGTTTTTCTCCAGGAGAAGGTACGTGGCGCTATACCAGAACATCAGAATCCGGCTTTGAGCTGCTATCGTCTCCCTTATCTGTCTTCCTCCAAACGACAGTATTTCTAATGCCTGCAGCAAACATGTAAATTCCGATGACCTCGAAGACAGTGACAATGAATAGGGTTTAATTGATTAAACTCGTTGTTACCTGTTCTCCAGTTTGGACGTCAAATGAGTTCTGATGATCGAACTTGAGGCCGCTGAATTCGTTGATGGAGAGTCCCTGGAAGGCCCTGAACAAAGAAGAATGGATGCTAAGAGTAAAGAGAGTAGATATATACGCGAGAGGTTATCATTTCTGTATGGTAATTTGAGATGAGGTGATTCACCATCTGATCAATGAAGCACGAGGAATCCAACGGAAGATGATTGGGGTGTTGTCTGCATTGACATAGTAACCTCCAAACACGATGAAAACTGTCATGAGAGATGGTCCCACAGCCATTGCAGCTTCTGTGCTTGGAACCATAGCTCCAACAGTTAGACCCATTGCAGAAGCAGCAAAAGACTCCACAGTCACTATCCCACAAAACTTTCCAAATCTGCCAAGAAAATTGTTTGTTAGGGACATTGCTGTCATGTCATGTACATCTCTCAAGAGTTCATTGGTTGGTCAAGTACACGGGGAAAACTCAAGAATGGCTTATCAGTGCCATGCAGGTTAGGGACCACCTGGCCACAGGAATAGCAAAAGATGAAATCATAGGAATAACCTTGACAAAGCGGGATTGAGGCGAGCCATGGGGTATAGTACAGCACCAAACATCAGAGGAAATGCAGCTCCAATGGGAATCTCAGCTATTGTTTTGGAGAGCAGGTAAGGGCCTAAAGAATAAGACCCTTTGGACCGTTCTCTATCCACAATGGCACGCTCTTTAGGAAAGACACCAACTGTCTTTGTGAGAGCTGCCATTGCCGTGTTTATTGCAGCAACCTGAAGTATACATCATATATCATTGCTTAGTATATATATAAGCTACGCTTACTAAAGAATTGCTTCAAACAACACAAATAAGAGAGATGTATATAGCAAAAGAAAAAATGTGCTAGACCTGAAGCAAACCCATTCTGTCCTGAATTGACGTCTGAGACTTCCCCATTCTCCAGAAAACGGACCCAAATATCAGAGCAGATGCAACAGACATTCTTGCACGAACTTTGTTTGTTGGCCCATCTCGAGAAGCCTATGGAGTCATATGAAAAAAATCAATCAGAAAAACTGTCATGTTATAATAGTATGTACAATTCAAACATGACAGTAGACAATTCCAAGATTCTCCCAGATATCTATTTCTTAAGAGTCTTCCTACATTCTTACCTTCAAATTCGTAAGTCGATATTTTTTTGAAGTCTAGAGAATTTTTTTCAATTTGTAAACATGTTATGGAAAGAGTTCTTTAAATCGTGCATAGATAGGAGCATACCTGCATCCATGCACGCTTAAGCAGCAAAAAAAACTGCCTCCACCAACCATCTTTTCTCTCAACAATGGCTTTTCTGCGAGGTTTCATGCTGTTCTTTGTTTCATCTTTAATGCCGAGGGGAGTGGCATAAAGAACCGATGATGAACGCTGAGAGAACGCATCAACAAGAGCATGTACTCTCTTCTGCGAAGAGTAGACACTCTCTGAAGAACTGTAGTCAACTGATATAAGATCAGCAAGAAACTCAGCCGGGTTTACGTGCTCTGGGCAAAGGAACCTGCTCAAGGATCAGAGGAACAGTTTTCAGATGACAATCCTAAAAGCACTTGCTTGATATATAAAAGGAAACGTTCAGAAAAAACAACCCGAAGTTCCCGAAATATGACAGAGGTTCTTTCCCTGCAGGGCCAGCATAGACTAAAGTTCCTTCTGTAAGTAACACAATGTCGTCAAATTTAGCGTACACGGAACCTCTAGGCTGGTGTATGGAGCAGATGACAGTGTGTCCATCCTGTGCAAGCTTTTGCAATGTCTCCATCACTTTCTCAGCCTGGAAGGCGTCAAGCCCTGAAGACCACAGAGAATATGCATCAGTTTTTAAACCCAACCCATCAAAATGATTAGAATCAGACAAGAGCAGGCATCTACCAGTTGTGGGTTCATCAGCAAATATGACAGAGGGACTAGCGATCAATTCACACGCAAGTGACAGCCGCTTCTTTTCTCCACCGCTGATCCCACGGACTTTTGCATCGCCAACACATGAATCTGCACAGCTGACCTTTTGGAGATAAACAAAGAATAATCAAGAAACAAATTTCAATCCACCACCAGATTATCTAAAAAATGCAGAGATGAATGAAACCTCACCAGACCAAGTTTGAGCAGGAGGTTGTTCACATACTCGTCCCTTTCATCAGCAGAAGAGATCTCCGGAAGCTGAAGCTCGGTTGCGAAAGAAAGTGTTTCCCTGACAGTCAACTGCGAAAAAAAGAGATCCTCCTGTCTCACAAAGGCAAGCCTGCCATTGCAAGAAACTCCGTCAAACAAAAAAAGATCAGAGTTAACACAACTATAAAGACTTGTATAACAACAACAAAAAAGACCTACTTATAAGCCCTGCTAGAGCTGGATTTGCCATTGAACTCCAAGAGACCAGACAAATGCAAACGTGGTGATGAACCAAGCTGTCCAGCAAGAACATTGAGCAATGTTGTCTTCCCAGATCCAGAAGGACCCATAATCGCTAGCAACCTCCCTGGTTTTGCTTCTCCAGAGACATTTTTCAACAAGAACCGCACCTGAGAGAGAGTCACACAATCTCATCAAAGCAAGTATGATTCAGCTAAAAGATCAAAACAACATTGAAATGGATCATATACATAATGTTCAAAAATTGCAAGAGTTCGAAAGACTCATATCAGCACAAAAAAGAGGAGGAAGAAACGTGCTCACCGATTTGGAAGACTTATCGGAGAGAGAGCAGGTGATGTTCCTCCAACGGATTGTCTCCGGGCGAATTTTACCCGGAGAAGAATCACCACCGTCTTCCGTCTCAGCGTAATCATCGTCAGCTTCGTTTTCAGGTAGGAGGGCGATGCCAGGTCCAGCGAAGAGGCGGACCAAGAGAGCGGCGGCCACCGCGGCCAGAGCCCGGCCAACTTCGTTCCCTCCGATGCCTGAAACAGCGTCGACTATGGATTTCCCGCCAAAAGGCGCCATAATATGTAATTTGTTTCGCTGTATCAGTGTAGTGTCGTCTTCTCCTTGGAACCTCCGGTGAGGTAAAGCTTCAACGCCCGTACGAAGCAAAGTAGTAACAAGTAAGAACCAACCAAGGCAAAGGCTAGGCTCCAAAACAAACACTATCTCTTCCCCTTAATTATTTAACCTTTGTTTAAATTTTAATTTTCCCTTAATTAATTAACCATATGTGTCCTTTGACTCGTCATCATTTTATGTATAGTAAATTAGAGACGCTACTAATCACCACGACGGAGTGAGTTGACCATTGAGATTGGCTAGATCTTAGACACGTGTGCACTTGATGATAAGATACTTAATACTTATTATTAAAAGCTTAAAATACAAACAAACCACAGTCAAATAGATAGAGACTACGACAATTTTTCAAGGATGGTTAAAAAAAGCTTATGACAGCAACTCTGGTTTGGGTCATTGAGGCTCGATCTCCCATAAACGAACTGCAGCATCTTCCCCGGAACTTGCTACTGTGCATTCATCGACGAAGCCAACTGCGTTCACTCCGCCAAGATGAGCGTTTCTTGCAGTTATGCGACTCGAAGCTGGCTTGTCCACTTCGTATACAATCACGCAAGTGTCTATGGACCCAGTGGCGACCATCCTGTTGTTTGGTGACCATGCCAAGCAGTTTATACGAGCCGTGTGGAACAACATGTTGTTTAGCTTCACCTGCAAATCCAAAACACCGCCGCACTACCAGATTAGTGTGCGTTTTAAAGCATATGATTAAACATATATGAGACACAAGAACGCCTCTAATCCCGTCACCTGTTTGGTCTCGCGATCCCAGACTACAGCTTCGCGGTTGGCGTCACCAGAAGCAAACATTGTTAAGTCAGGAGAGTAACGTATCACTGTCAAAGCACCTCTGTGTTTCTCTAGCACTGCTTCTTCTTTGAGGCTGTTGTCCCCTGAGACTGAGTAAATGTGTAACTTCCCGTCTTGCCCTCCTACTATCGCTTCTCTCCCATCAGGTGAGATCACAGAGGCTGCTACCGCAAACCCCAGATCGATCTTGCTCAAAATGCTCAGACCATTGAGCAATGCAACTCCAGAATCAAACGACACTAGTGCTGTTGATTCAGGTGAATCAACGGCTATGCTTATGTCCAAAGGCTGATGGCCTATATCTACATGTTCTGCAGCTCCAAATTCGTTGTCAGTTAAAGGAATTCTCCACACCTGTCAAGAATTGAACTAGTCATACTCGATGATGTAACCGACTTCAACAACGATCCAAACTTAAATCCCATTGAAGAAAGACATGCATTTTGAGATCAGAACTTTTTTTACCTTGTTATCAAACCCGGATAAGAGAAGGCCAGATTCAGTAGCCGCTAAGCGCTTGATTTTGGTGTTATCTTTCATTTGCAGCTTGCAACTGTACCCAACCCCTTGTAACCATTTAACAATGAGACCATCATAGCTGCAAGACAGAATCGTCTTCTGGTTTGTCCCGAGAATAGCCAGAGATGTGACGTTCTTTATATGTCCAGAAAAGAGCAAGGGAGGCTTATCCATATCATCAGCAGAGTACAAGGACATGGTACCGCCAAGAGACACTGTAATGAGATGATCGTTCTGCCAAAGACATCCCACAAGCATGTCTTCTGCTCCACCAGATTCCATGAACGTCAATGTCTTAATCACAGAGCCAACAGTTCCGTCTTCAGCTACCTCCCATACCTTGGCAGACTTATCAGCAGAGACAGTGAGCACCTAAAAAAAACTCATCAATGTCAGTAAAAAACTGCAAATAGAACAAACACATTGACAACATTACCCGTTTACTGTCGGGGCTCCAGCTAACAGCGTAGATGCTGCCTTTGTGGCCATCTTCGGAGGCCAATTCTCCAATTTTATCTCCAGTCTTGCCATCGTAAATCATACCCTTCTTGTCGGAGCTTACAGTAATGAATTTAGTGCCGTCAGGTGAATATCTGATGCAGTTGACGAAGTTGGAATGCTC
The DNA here is from genome assembly GCF_030686135.1 of Camelina sativa. Classification (NCBI taxonomy): domain Eukaryota; kingdom Viridiplantae; phylum Streptophyta; class Magnoliopsida; order Brassicales; family Brassicaceae; genus Camelina; species Camelina sativa. The sequence continues at coordinate 379,132 of NC_141883.1, forward strand.
CCTGTGAAGCACAGATGTATTATTACAATTAGTCAAGAATACAAACATAGAGTTGAATATCCGAGAGACAAACATATAATAAGAAATCTTCCTGCCTGTGGGAAGAGTGAAACTTAAAAGGTGGACCGTCGTAAAAGTTAACCAAGAAGTCTTCCCCGCAAGTGGCGATTCTGAAAGGTCGCGTTGGCTTGAAGGCACAACTCAGAACCCTACGAGAATGGCCATCAAAATCTCCCATTGTATTCCCTGAGTCCCATCTATACAACAAACGCATACTGATCAAGCCTCTATAGATAGTTCCAGCTAATCTAATCTAAGAAAATCTCATGGAACCTAACTAGCCAAATTTCCAAGGAAACGCATACAATTCGAAATTGAATCTAAAAATCAGCGAAGAGGAACTCACGCGAAGGATCGAACAAGCGATTTGCCCTTTCCATCGCCGGAAGCGACAATACGAAGGCCATCGAAGGACCATTGGAGGTCATCGATGCGACCAGCGAGGACTCTGAACTCGTTCTTCAACACGAAACCGTTGTGCGTTCCCCAAACGCGAACCGTGCCAGAGACATCAGCGGAAGCGATCCACTCGCCGTTGGGAGAGTAGCGAGCGACGGTAACGGCATAGCCGTGTTCTCCGTAAACCTGTACGTCTTGAGGTTGGCGGAGGCTACGAATGAAGACGGAGCGGCCGTTGCAGTAGAGAATGGAGTCGGATTTGGAGTCGCCGGAGATAAGAATACCCCGGCCTCGTTCGGTGGAGGGAACGCAAGGGAAGGTCTCGAGCAGTTTCGCCATCGTCGAATTGGTAGAAGAGAGGGAGGACGAAGGAGTGCGTGCGTCATCTCTTCTTCTTCTTGAGAGTGTTTAGGAGAAAAAAAAAAAACAATGGCGGAAATTAAGGATTGAGGATTTTGAACGATTCTGTCTCACGGCGGAAGGAGAGAGAGAGAGAGAGATTACCAAATATGGAATCGGAAATGAAATTGTAACGGGCCTGTGAAAACCCATTTATTAATCCCAACCAATCTATTAAACGGGCCTGTGAAAACCCATTTATAAATCCCAACCAATCTATTAAACAGGCCTGTAAAAACCCATTTAATAAACAGATCAGCCTGTTTAAATCCCTTTCCGACCCAAGGAAATCGATCGATATAAAACAGTCACAGCTAGCACGGCACAACTTGAATGGTTCCGATCGTAAATTAGTAAAGCACACAGTCACAGGAGAATTAAACTTAAGTCAAGCTGCGATTTTTGAAGGACGGAGAAGTCCTCCGCCACTATGTAGTACGGGTTCGTCGTTGATATTGGTTTCCGCTATATATATAGATCAGATCCTTCTCTCGCGAATTGGAGTTCTGATTCAATCGCTGATTCCGAGGAGACACACATAGGTCGAACACTTACTTTTTGCGTCACAGAGCTAGCACGGGTATGTATTTACTGAGTTTGTTTATTTTCATACACGAATATGAATGAGAGAATATAGGGACCCTTTTTTACAATTGCTCGCGAGAAAGAATCAGAGATTTTCCTAACAATCAAAATCTCTTGTGAATTTTAGAGAAGGAGGGGCAGCCATGGTGTGGTGTAACCATTGTGCCAAGAATGTTCCCGGAATTCGCCCCTTCGACGGTGGTTTGTAAGTAGAGTTTTGGATTTAAGATTTGAGGGTTTCTTTGCTTGCTAGTTCCTGAGTAGTTGTATGATGATTCGATCTTGGTTTCGTTTCGTTTATGTTGTGCTCTCTTTTGTTTGTTTGTATTTGTTTGTTTGTACTTGTAGGGCATGTGATTTATGTGGGAGGATATTGGAAAATTTCAATTTTTCTACTGATGTTACATTCGTTAAGAATGCGGCTGGACAGGTACTACTAAGAAAGCTCTGCCCTTATTCTTCTGTACACCTATAAAAGACGTGTGTGTGTGTGTGTGTGATCAATCAATAGGATGCCATATTATTAGAGGATGGATCTGATCAGACTATTATTGTTATATAGATTGTCAAAATCTCTTCTAGGATAGGATGTTGTATGACACCTAAGTTAGACTTACATGGTCTACTGATAGTAAATTAGATATACAAATACTTTTCGGTCAGGCTGTTATGGTGCCAGATTTTATATACTATACTACCCGAGAGAGAGTACTGCAAAACATGAAACACCACCTTAATTGGCTACAAATCATTAGAAATATATGAATAATAGAGATTAATAGACAACGGATTTTCAGTGATATCTAGAGAGTTGCTTCTCTCTCTAGGATGCTTATCTCTTTATGGTTTTCATTCTTGCGTTTCTTTGAAATTATTTATTTCTGTGTCCGCAGAGCCAAGCGTCTGGTAACATAGTGAGGAGTGTTCATAGTGGGATTTCAATCTCACGTGAAAGGAGATTGAGAATAGGTATAATAACACTTTCTTCTGTTCACTGCTGTGCTGGCCTGGCCTTAATAGTACTGCCACTTATACATGATCTAGCTAGTCTTCAGCTAGAGAGAGAGAGACATGCTTACCTTTTTTTGTTGTTTTGGCAGCTAAAGATGAGTTAAGGAATTTGAAAGATGCCTTGGGAATTGGTGATGAAAAAGATTATTTGATTGAGACGGCTGCCAAATTCTTTGAAGTATGTTTAGGTTTTTACATATCCTCTGAATATTATTTATTAGTCAATCCGTCAGGATTCTTACACGGTCGCTGTCGTCTAACTTTGTATTTATCTTCTGAAGATGGCACTTCACCAAAACTTCACTAAAGGGCGCAGAACCGAACTTGTACAGTCTTCCTGTCTCTACTTGACTTGCAGGACTTGCAGGTTAGAATCTTAGTAAAATCCTACTTACAGATTTCTTTCCCTCGTTATATATCATGCTGATGAGTTATTATGTTACGGGTGATGCCTTATTTCGCTGTATATATGTTACTAAAATACTTTCTTTTACTTGGTAGGACAGAGAAAATTCCGTTACTTCTTATTGATTTTTCAAGCTACCTTCGAGTTAGCGTGTAAGATGAGTTGTTTTCATTCGCATACTACTTTTCTCTTTATTTGATACAGCCTGTTAAGACTACTGCATGCAGAGTCGTCGAGTAATGCTGGTATATATTAATTTGGTTTCATGTCTAGTTACGAGTTAGGTTCTGTCTACTTGCAACTCTGCGAATTGCTGTACCTTGTGGAAAACAGGAACTATGAGGAGCTTGTTGATCCTTCAATCTACATTCCTCGATTCGTAAACAGTACGTATGTCGTCCTTTTGGCTCCCATTCTTTTTCTTTATCTATCGGGTTGATGATGCACAACATTCTATTTTATGTATATATATATATATATATATTTTAGTTGGTGTGTGTGAACATATCAGTCCAAATACAAACAGTTATATCAAATCCTTGTTTCATTATACACTTGCAGGCTTATTGAAAGGTGCAAACAATATTCCAAAAAATTTCTTGAAAACGGTTACAAGCATTATATCTAGTATGAAGAGAGATTGGATGCAGGTGCGATTTTATTTATAGTTACAAGGATAGTTTCCTACATGTTCTTTTGTCTTAAGAGTTATTTATTATTATGGCTTGTGTTAATGTTGGCCATCTATTTATTGGCTTTGCAGACCGGCCGGAAACCAAGTGGAATATGTGGAGCAGCAATTTACATAGCTGCACTTTCTCATGGTATCACGTGCTCTAGGGCAGATATTGTAAGAATATGATCTTTTAAGCCTCTTTTTTCAAGAATATTGTAGTTTTATAAAGATGAGAGAGCAAGGAGATGTTTCGATTTGATGTGTGTGTTTCTAAATATTTTTCAGGCAAAAACGGTGCATATGTGTGAAGCAACAATAACCAAAAGATTGAATGAGTTTGCTAATACCGAGGCTGCAAATTTGACTGTGAGTTGCAGGATTATGTTCAAATCGTTTCTAGTTGTAGAGTTATACGCTAATATATTAGATGTTGTCAAAAAAAATTTTTTGCCTCATATAATTACTTGTTGATTTTATGCTGATACTTTTTCAATTGTTTGTACATGCTTGTCTAGGTTGATGAGCTTGATAAAAGCGAAAACATATTGCGTAAACAAACTTATACCCCAAGACCAAATTCTGACGAAGGAGTAGTGAACTGTAAACATAAGGATTCAAAACCTTTTGGTTATGGATTATGTAAGGACTGTCACGATGATGTAAGTCTCCGGACTTGTCTCTTTCCATTTTTATTTTATGGTTATGCAACTGGCGACAAATTAATGGCTCCGATCGAGAGTTGACAATCAAAAATAATTTTTCTGGCAGTTCATTCAAATTTCTGGTGGAGTTGTTGGTGGGTCGGATCCTCCTGCTTTCCAGCGAGCAGAGAAAGAGAGAATGGAAAAAGCAGCTAGAGAAGAAAACGAGGGAGGAATTGGTACGTAACTTAAACCACGATGAACAACTATGGAAATAGATTAGAGTTATTTTTTTTTGTGCTATTGGTTGAGCCTTTGAGAACTTTTTTTTTGTGGTGTGTCTCAGAGAAAAGTGAAAGTGAAACAGATTGGGATGCTGAAGCTTCGGATGAATCAGGCAATCTTTCCTATCTCGATGGTGATGATGAGGTGGGCAATAATTTTCCTTGTGTTGTATTAGATTCTAAGTAGAATGTTTTAACCTGGAAGATGGAACATGAAATGGAAAAATTCTTTTCACTCTATTTCGGGCTGTTTTCCTTACAACATTTTAACTTCACATTTGATGATTTGATATTTCACTGTGTCCCAGGTGGGTGGCTGTTTTCTCAATGAGGACGAAATACTCTTCAAGAAGACCATGTTTGAGTTAGAAAACGGACCATATCTTAGGGTATATATCATCCATCTTCTCTTGTATTCCTTGTGAGTTGTTATAAACATAAGAATCTTACCAAATTATATTGTTTTCTAGGAACAAGCAGCTAAGAAGGCAGCTAGTGAAGCTGCGAGCAATGCTAATTTCCCAGAATACGCAGATGTGACTAAATCTAGAAAGGTGCTCTCGATTTAAAAGTTTGCAATTATTATGTTCATGCTTTAGATCAAGTATTTGACTTATGGAAAATATTATGATGTCCATGAATGACCTATATGGTTTCTCTCAATCAAACTCCTGTTCTCTTTTCTCTCTTGATATAGGAAAAGCGACAAAAACGTGCTGAGGAAGCAAAGAACGCGCCTCCACCAGCTACAGCCGCGGAAGCAGTTCGAAGAACACTTGAGAGGAAGGTAAAACTATGCATCTTCTTTGATGCCTTTAATACTTAAAAGCGGAGTATTGTGATGTAACCAAGTTTATTCAGCAATTACCATCTGCGAAATTAAACCCTGAAACCGGAACATATCTAATAATACATAGCTCTGAAGAAAACTTTTGGAGTGTGTTTCTTCCTCTTTCTGACTTCAGTCTTCACTCGTCTCTTACAGAGACTTAGTAGTAGGTGTATCAACTACGATGCTTTGGACGAGCTCTTCGATACTTTCGTAAGTTTATTATCCTCTCTTCTTGTTTCCTTAGTTCTCATCACTTTCAGGTCTTTATTAAGAATTTTGTTCTTGTTTCTTCTTCATTTCAGCCAGCTGAGAAGTCACAGAAGAAATCGAAAACCGAGACAGTTACAGAGAAGAACAAGGAAGATCATGAGACTGTTGAAGATGAAGAAGATGAAGAAGATGACGCAGCACCATACGAGATGAACACAGATGAGAAATTCTATGAAGACGAAGTGGAAGAAGAGGAAGAGGATGGTTATGATTTTGGATTGTACTAATGATACTTTTATCGTATATATTTTGATTCGTTTTTCTTACTAAAATATACGTCGCATTCTATCGGACTTAAATCAAAATGGAAAATATTACAACGGGACTGGAGTAATACAAATCGTTAAGTGGTCTACAAAATTTTGCATAGAAAACATAAGAACACCCAGACGATGATGTCTCATTATTCTTGCAGCAAGTTGAGAAATTTGAATTAGAAATCGAGCTAACTAAGCTTTAAGAACTGGAGAATTCCATTCACAAAACTATAAAGTTATTATTACATAATATTAGTTTTACTAGTTTTTCAGTTGAGACCAGAGAATCATAATAAACCACTCATCGGACACATTCATTAATTGCCTGACTGACTACATAAGTAGAGTGAGTCATCAGACACATTCTTTCTTACAGTTATGCGACTCGAAGCTGGCTTGTAACCTTCGTATACAATGACGCAAGTGTGTATGGACCCAGTGGCAACCATCCTGTTGTTTGGTGACCATGCCAAGCAGTTTATACGAGCCGTGTGGAACAACATGTTGTTTAGCTTCACCTGCAAATCCAAAACACCGCAATACCAGATTAGCGTGCTTTCAAGCATATGACATTCGTTTTTGTCGGGGCTCCAGGCTCAGCTAAACAGCGTCTATGATCAACATTTCTAATTTTGACTCAGCTGAGTTGTACCGGGTTATTTGGTCCGGTTTGACATTTTTTCGGTTATTTCGTTGCTGGATTGACCATAGCTTAAATCTCAATTAGCTTTTCCTATTTATGTGAGTTTTGTGCCCTTTAATTTTTAATTCCTATGTGAGTGCGTTATTTACTGATTTTTTTTTTTTTTTTTTTAAATCTATATATACATTTTTGAAGTACATTTTGGGTTTTACCCTTTTATTTTTATTTATTTACAAAGTTAATTCCTAAAATAATTCCAAAAACAACATTACTTCAAATTTTGTTTCTAAAATATTTTTACATACCATTTCAACTAAAAAAAATACAGCAAACTCAATATGGATTCAGAAACTATGATACTCTATATATAACCACACTTTCTATTATGTATTGAACATATTATATTTTTGAATCCTTTGCAAACATAGAAAACAACAATTTGTTTTATATTTTGTTTTCCAAAACCTGTGAACTTTAATTCTTAACGTAAGAAGAACTTCGATTCACATTTATTTAAATATTATAATTAATATATATAAACTTAATAAAATTTTAAAATATTACTAATCTGTAAAATTAAAAAAAATACTATATAATATGGTTATATAGTAGATGTGTTATAAAGTAAACATGTTGGAATTAATAAAATATCATTAAATTTGTGTAAACACGGGTTAAATCCTCATTTTATTATTTGTCAATACTATTAATATTAGAATATTTAACTTATAAAAACTAAGTTGATTTAACTAAGATTATATAAAATAATTAAATAATTAAAAAAATGTGACTTAATTATAACACATAAATGACTTACTATGTATTTAGATTCTTTATTTTTTGTTATAATAATTAAAAATCAAAATAGAATGTCAAACACTAAACAAAACAAACAAATAGTCATGAAATATATTGCGGGTTAAAAAATTAATATAAACATTCAGCCACACAAACGGCCGGGAAATTTAGTTATTTCTCTATTTGGAAAACATCCAATATTTAACAAATATAAAACATAAATAATAATAAAAAATTATATGCACGCCGTATACCGCGAGTTAAAATCTAGTACAACGTGAAATTGTATTACCAATATGGAACAAAATTAACTATAAAAGCTGGGCAAGGAGGTTCTACGGCCAAGAGAGAATTAAAAAGCCAAATTAAAACTAAACCATACTATAAAACTAGTAGATGAAAAGACTTATATATGGGCCAACCATTGAGATAAGAGTCTTCAATTTCCATAAACATTCACACAAATTGATGTATAAGTCGGTTTCTTTCTTTGTCATACAACTGGTTGAGTAGCAATCCATCTTTTTCAGGTTGTCCAATGGTTTACTTATTGAGGTTGTCGTCATGGCTTGTTCTTTTCATTTTGTATTTGATCATTCTAAAAATGTAAGAATAATTTAGTGGCCATACTATTTGCTAACTAGTTCGCTTCTCCTCACCTGGTCTAAAATGTATGCATGGTCACATTTAAAGCAAGAGAGCTCTAATTTAGTCAAATGATCAAAATCGATCATTTTCAACGTGCAAAGCTCAAAATGTGTATTTTCCGTAACAACAGCTGCTCTCCTAAAACTGCCTAGCTAGGAAATTATATATATCATATGAGTTAGTTAGTTCTGTTCTCGGCCTCTCTAGTCTTTTGTTTGTAACAATAAGGAAATCTCTCTTAAGCATCCTCGTTACTACATGATATCCAACATATATAGGTAAACATCCGGATCATTTTTACCTTCAAAGGTTGGAATTTTAAGTTTTAAACCACCTAAATTGTCATTTCTTGTACCAAAAGGATTAACATCACCTTGATCACGGTTTCTATGATTTCGTCTAGGTTGGTTGATGGATCGATCATCTTCTTCATGGAACTCCTCTTCTTCAATTTCCTCATCGGGCCGGTGAGTCCTCCTTGAACGTTCTCTCCTGGCTGCGGGTCTAGAACGGGTTTGTTGGCTATTCTGAATCTCGTCGAGCATCTGGTGTAGTTCTTCTAGACCTGTATTCATAAGGTTAGTAATAGTGTCATTCAATGCCCTCATTTGCAAGTTAGATAGCCCGGCGACAAACTTTCCTGGCCGATCTCTTTCTCCATCACTTTCCATGGTTTCCTGAAAACTTAACACCAAAAGTTAGCAGATAAAAAATCATCACACACAAAAGTGTTTCTCTCAATTTTGGTAGGTCACTCAAGAGCTTTCTCTCTAAGTTCTAAGAGAACAAATCCAAGCAACCCAATGGAATTCCCAAGCGACAAGTGAAGAAGGAAGATAGAAAGATAAGAGGATTTTGAAATCTGTTTTAACCACTCCAAGGCTGGATTTTTCCTCAGCCAGCAGGATTTCTCTTCCACCACCTAGCCAAATACAAATCTTTTTTTTTTTTTTAATATTAGGATTTTTTTTTTCTCTCTTTTTTTTCTTTTTTTTTTTCTTTTTTTTTGAAAATAGAGATGGCCTAGGTAGGGAGATGGCCCAAATTTGAGATAGAAAGAAGAAGAAGTATTTAGAAATGGAAGATGAGAAGATGAACAGACAAATACCGGTTGAGTGGCTCTGATACCACTTGATACACCCAAATTCGAGGATCACTCAACCGAACTAGAAAGGATAGAAACTCCCCAAGGTGCAAGGTGCAACAAGGGAGATTTGATGGATTGAGGAGTCGCACAGCAGTTGCGGATGGCTGCTGATATTCCCAACTCCAATCGCTGCTAGATATGACACACTAGTCCAGCAAGAGGAGGCTGTTGCTTGGATATTACACACCAAGAAACAAGGAAGTGTTCTAGACAAAGAACAAAGAGATAGACTCTTAAAATGAAAAGAAAAATTGATTGATGATTCTCAAATGAGATTACATGAGTTTATATAGAGATAAGAAACTTGGTAACAAAGCCAAGTATTGATTATTCTTGAAACTAAAAGACAATGAATATAGATAGTTGAATGAAGACTCAACTCTTGGTGCATGTTTCCCTTCCCAAGGTGAGTTGAACTCCATTTTCGTCATCCCTCTTTGACACAACATGAAGTGGTTATTTTGGGCTTTCTTGGAATTGAATTAGGCACAAAGTAGGCAAGACTTGATAGGTTTCATCTCCAATAGTTTTTCTCATGATCTCTTTGGCCATAAGCTCTTGAATAAGCCCATTTAGTGCATTCCTTAGCTTCTTAGGTTTTGCTCTAGTCATTGGTCGTTCAGGTACAAGCAATGGTTCCTCCGCTACAAGCTCCTCGGGTTCAAGCTCAGCTACAAGATCCTCAGGTTCCAGCTCAGTTACAAGCTCCTCCTCATTAGCTCCATCCATGATCACATCAGTATGATTCATAGAAACCATGGTTAAATTTTTGTTCAGTGACGTCCAAGATGGATATGATATATCTATGCTTTTAAGTATCATCAAAGATTGTCCTGGAACAAAAGAATTTTAGCGGACCCAAGAAGATTTCTAAACCAGGTCAAATAGAACAAAAAAAAAATTTGATGGTGTAAATGTGTTTTTTTTTTCTCAAGAATAATTAGGGAAATTTAAAAATTTACCTAGGTCATGCTCTCACCGAGCGTTTTGACAGCCTGGAGGGATAGGTCTCCACCTGTTTGGAGGCAATCACCACGTCAGTAGCCGACCTCTCAGCCTCTCACCGCGCATACGCCGATCGGGTCGATCTCCTGTCTTCCGATCAAAACCCTCGCCGACGTGCTCTGGACTTCACTGGCGTCATTCCGCCTCTCACCACGCAGCCTGCAGTAGCAAACTCCACTCCGGGAAATACTATCCCACCCCAGCTAAGTACTCAAGCAGCGCCACCGCTGGTCGGCGATAGCCACACTCCGGTTCAGCTCGATATTGCTGGATCCTCCGAAGTCCCAGTTCGTCTCCCTCCCCCTGTGGGCGGAAACACTTCGGCTCCGGATATTTTCCGGGACATGCGGTCTGTGATGCACAATGCAACCACTTCAGCTTCGGATATTTTCCGAGTGATCGAGGAGTCAAAGCGAACTCCTTTCTCCGACCAAGTAGCCCGAGTCCGCATCAAAGATACTGGCAAAATTAAGTTCTCGAGCTACGAGGGAAAGGGAGATCCGACCAGTCATCTTAAGACTTTCTTGTTAACAGCTAGCCGCGTAGACCTCGAACCTCATGAAGCAGACGCTGGATACTCCAAGTTTTTCGCAGAGACGTTTTGCGGGCCGGCTTTACTTTGGTTCGCATCTTTAGCAGCTGGCTCCATAAACAACTTCACGGAGATGTCGACCTCTTTCATTAAGGAGTATTCTAGCTTAATCGAAACCGCGGTAACAGACGCTCAGCTTTGGAATTTGAGCCAAAATGCGGGAGAGTCTCTCTGGTCTTATATAACAAAGTTCAAGGAAATCCAGGTTCAGATCCCAGGACTCTCGGACTCGACTGCTCTGGCTGCGATAAAAAATGGCCTCTAGCACGAATCTCGTTTCCGCGAAGAGCTAACCGTAAATTGGTTCCCAACCATTCAGGACGCCTTAGACCGGGCTTTGAACTGGATAATTGCAGAGGAAGACAAGGCCGCCGCCGCACTGAAACATAAAGTTCCACCTGCAGGCAAACCTCGATTCAAAGCACCCACTAAAAAGACTCCACCTACGACTCCGAAGTCCGGACCTGGCACATTCGCAGTCAATCAATCTCCCAAGAAGAATTCTCCAAAGAGTTCGCCATCCAAACCTCCATTTTCACCACGTTCCAAAAGTGGAGTACTCCCAAGTAACAAATGGGTCCGAGATGAGGACACGTACTGCGAGCTCCACAAAACCAATAGCCACTCCACTCGTGACTGCAAGAAACTGATGCACCTTCTCGCAAAAAAGTACGTGGCAGGAGAGATGCCGAATGTAACAATCGAGGAGTTGGAGTAGAAGACAACCCCCGAGGTGGACGAAGACGCTCCACCTTCGAAGAAACCGAAACAATCAGATAGGAACAAAGCCCCTAAGAAAAGATTAGACGTCATAATGGGGGGGTCGCGCCTTTTTCGAAACTCCATCACTGCAATCAAAGACCATCAGCGGAAGCTCACGAGCCCTCAGCCAAAGCGAGCTAAGGTCACAACAAGTGACCTACCTGAAGTCACTTTCTCTGAGAAGGAAACCGAGGAACTAGACACTCCGCACGACGATGCACTCGTCATATCACTAGACATGGCGAACCACGAAGTGTGCCGGATCCTAATAGATACTAGGAGTTCGGTAGATTTGATATTCCTCGAGACGCTTGCTAGAATGGGTATCGGGAGAGAGCACATCATGGGACCACCGTCACCTTTGGTTACGTTCACGAGCGAGACATCGATGTCATTGGGCACAATAACACTACCGGTGTCCACTCAAGGAGTGGTAAAAATGGTGGAATTTACGGTCTTTGACCGACCTGCGGCCTATAACATTATTATGGGAACACCTTGGCTCTATTAGATGAAGGAAGTATCCTCGACGTACCATCAGTGCATCAAATTTCCAACCTCGCAAGGAGTTCGAGAGATTCTAGGGAGCCAAAGGACGGCAAGGAGCTGCTACCTCACGAGTCACAAGCTCCTGGTTCAATAGCAACCACAACTCGAGGTCCCGAAGAACCCAGTTCGGAAGCAATTAAAAGGCGACCTCACTGAGCCCATTTTCATCAACGGTAAGTTTCCAGATCAGGAAATCAAGATCGGAGCTGGGTTGGATGACGAGCTCCGCGCCAGTTTGGTAACCTTTCTGAAAGAAAATATGGCCACCTTTGCGTGGTCCGTAGATGAAATGCCCGGTATCAGTCCAGAGGTAATCTCGCACGAGCTAAACGTTGACCCGACATTAAGACGTATAAAGCAGAAGCGAAGAAAACTGGGTCCTGAGCGAGCTGAAATCGTTAACAAGGAGGTGGAACGTTTACTAAAAGCGGGGCAGATACGCGAAGTAAAGTACCCTGAATGGCTCGCGAACACAGTGGTAGTCAAGAAGAAGAATGGATAATCGCGAGTTTGCATCGATTTTACCGACTTGAATAAGGCGTGCCCTAAGGACAGCTTTCCACTTCCGCATATCGACAGGCTAGTTGAGTCCACTTTGGGCCACGAGCTGATGTCTTTCATGGATGCCTTCTCCGGTTACAATCAAATCCTTATGAACCCAGATGACCAGGAAAAGACCGCATTCATTACGGAGCAACCTTCCAGAGACTAGTAAACCGAATGTTTGAGCACCAGCTCGGAAAAACCATGGAAGTCTACATTGACGACATGTTGGTAAAGTCTATGGAAGTTAGCTCGCATCTCGCAGATTTGAAAGTTTGCTTCGACATCTTGAACCAGTTCGAGATGAAGCTTAACCTCACGAAGTGCACCTTTGTAGTCCCATCGGGGGAGTTTTGGGATACATCGTTACAGAACGAAGAATTGATGCAAACCCGAGGCAAATTAACGCTTTCTTGTCAATGAGTTCTCCTAGGACTTTACGCGAAGTGCAACGTCTTAACGGACGGATCGCTGCCCTCAACCGCTTCATCTCCCGGTCTACAGACAAGTGCCTCCCGTTCTACCAGTTGTTGAGGAAAGGGGGGAAGAACTTCTTATGGGACACAAAGTGCGAAGAAGCATTCACTCAGCTGAAAGCTTACTTGTCTGAACCTCCGGTCTTGGCTAAACCTGAGTTCGGAGAGCCACTTTTCCTTTACGTAGCTGTTTCGGACAGCGCAGTAAGTGGAGGTTTGGTTCGGGAAGAAAGGGGGGAGCAGCGACCAATTTTCTATGTCAGTAAGTCATTTACTGGGGCAGAGTCCAGGTATCGTATGATGGAAAAATTGGCCTTAACAGTAGTTACTTCGGCAAGAAAACTGCAACCTTACTTTCAGTCCCATACAATCGTAATCCTAACGACGCAACCGCTTCGGACGGTCACCAACCAGTTCCTAGGAGAGTACGAGACTAAGGATGGTCGTATGGAGGCTTATTTGTCCACAGCTCGGGAATTATTAACTAAGTTCGAGGATTTTGAAATCACTAAGATCCCACGAAGTGAAAATTCTGCGGTGGACGCCTTAGCAGCTCTGGCATCAACTTTGGATTCTGCAATGACAAGAATTATCCCCGTCGAAGTCATCGAGTTTCCTAGTATTCGACTAGAGAGATCGAACGTAGTCACCCGGGCAATGAAGAAACAATTGGCTGCTGAGGAAGCAGCTTGCACGGCAGCTTCGGATTCTTTGCCACAGGAGGACTCAGCTCCCGTCATGCCTCCGGTCGAGCAAGAAGCAAATCAAACTCCGGAATCATCAAGCTCACCAGTCGACGACCAAGCCGTTATCCCGCACTCCACTTCGAGCAGTACGAGCACTAACAATTGGGGGGCAGGAGACTGGCGGAGCCCGATCCGGGCTTACTTGGAAAAAGGGGAACCCCCAGCCGACAAATGAGCAGCCAGGAAACTCAAAATTGTCAGTGCACGGTATTGCATCCACAATGGAGTACTCCTACGCCGAAGTGTAGCTGGTCCCTATGTAACATGTGTTGCTGGTAAAGAGCCCGCGATGCTGATGCGAGCTGTTCACGACGGTCCCAATGGGAATCACTCCGGAGGACGGACTCTGGCCTTCAAAATCAAAAGGCAAGACTATTTCTCGCCTACTATGGTTACAGACTGTAGAGGGCCTGTCTGTACCCACGATTCGTCATCTCGGATAACAGGCAGAAGGCCTGGGCCGGGCACGCTAAACGGGTCAAGGGTGTAGCACTGGTCGGCCCATCAGGCCCAGAGAGAAGAAGATAGCGCGGAGAGGCGTCATATTAGTCAGCTCGCAGCTCGAGCTCGGTCAAAGATTCCAGCATTCAAGTGAATTAATTAGGACGCGAGAATCGTGTAAAATTAATTACGCATTAATTGGATAATTAATTGGTCTGTATAAATATGTAAGGGGGGGGGGGAGTCTTTGTGGGGGATCGAATATTTTTTCTCTCAGGCAGTAATATACAATTTTAGCATTCAAATACTCTCTTTCAGTTCAGAACTCTTAACGGTGATAAGCTCCTCCACACATAAATCACTTCTGAAAGGAGAGAACTCCTCTCAGTCCCACACACCGACCCGTTTTTTTAATAATAATAATAATATACTACAACTAGTGGTCCCATACCCACTAGCCACCTAACCACAACCACAATCAAACAGCGGAAATAACCAATATCAATAACTAATAATATTTCAATAATAAAAAATCCAATAATCAAATATAACCATAAACCAATATCCAAATCATCAGAAAACATGGAACCAGCAACCTAGCAATGTCTCTAATGACCCAACTCTAGCAACCTAGCAATGCCAGACAACATCTAATCGAGTCCCTAGAACATCCTCCTCGTCATTGCCTTGATTCCACGATCACACTTTGCCTTTACCTGCACCACAAACACAAATTGTAATGCATGAGTATTTTATAAACACTCAGTAAGGTAATCCTCCCATCCACTGGGCTATACACACAAGCAATAGAGACATCTCTTTCAGGCTTGCAAAGCCTTCCTCACACTCCTGTGACCAAACAAAAGGGACATCCTTCCCTGTCAACTTAGTCATTGGACGTGCTCTGCTCGCAAACCCCTGCACGAAACTCTTGTAGTAACCTGCCCAACCAAGGAAACTCCTGATCTCTGTGGCATTCTGCGGTGTAGGTCAATCCCTGATAGCCCATATCAGGGATTTGACTTCGGCATGGAGAGGCGTAAGGCTACGCCTCATATTCGCTGCCCCCATAGTAGTTGCCTCCCCTGAAGGCGATAAACAATACCATCCTCTACCTGCAAATAGTCAGTCGCCTTCCAAGAACCATCTACATAACATAAATAACTAGTGAGATTCCTGACGGGCATAAGCCCACGAGTGGAAGTTATCCCAATAGTCGTTGTATGACCCTCAACCAAATCAGCCGTTTGAGCTGCAAACCAAGCCTTTGATTCAGCCTCCGCAATCTACAAAACTACTCATGGATTAGAATCCACATTAGCAAAAAATGTATCATTAAGCGCCTCCAAATATACCACAATAGCCAAGGGTAGTACTCCTGAGCGGATATCTGCGGGAGCTGCCGAAATAGGAAATCCATGTTTGCATATAACGAGTCCGTTGGAATACTCCATGGTGCCGTCAGAACCTGAGATAAAGCACAGTCTTGTCGTGCCAAGGGGGCAATCAAATAAATCATGATTAATCGTCTCCTTAGAACAGCCGCATACAGAGCCGCCTGTGTCACAACTCAAGCCTCGTTTTCGAAGGTTAGTCATGACGGCGACATAACCTGTAATTGTCTGCCACATAAAATGCTGGATTTTGTGTGGGCATGGAACTCTCCAAACAAAGGCCTGTAAAGGAACCAAAGTCGGACCACACACGCCGGGAATAGAACCGACCGAGGTACTAGAACGCAAGGTATGATAACCAGATTTAATTGTGTACTTTCCTGTTTTTGTAAAATGCCAGCCTAACATGTCAGCCGCATCCAACCGACCGATAGGTAGAGCACAAATAAGGGCAACATCTTCCGGTACAAAAGTAGCCGTGAGATGGGCCAAATCCCAGGAGTTAGAGCTCATGTCAATTAAATTTGTTACTTGGAGCGATGGATCAATGAGCGACCCATTGCTTTGAGATGGTATCGGGGATTGAGCGTGTATCCAAGGGTCATTCCATACTGAAATGGAAGCCCCATAACCCACTCTTTTAATAAGTCCTTTATTAACCAGAGAGCGAGCAGAGAAAATTGATTTGCTGACCAGACACACACTCATACTGACCAGACACACACTCATACTTTTTAAGGAGGTCGAGGAAAACGACACACTCTTCTTTTGTGGCACGGCAGAAAAAAAGACTGTCATCCGCAAATAAAAGGTGAAAAATCATCAGGCTTGTTGTCGACATCTTGATACCGGTAAGAAGCTTCACTTGCTCGGCTTTCCGAATATTCGCGATAAGTACCTCTGTACAGAGAATGAAGAGGTATGGCGAAAGAGGATCTCCCTGCCGAAGACCCCGACAAGGGAGGATTGACCCATGTGGTTGCCCATTAATCAAGACCTTGTACTGCATCGAAGTCACACACCACATTACCCACGAGATCCAATGATCGCAAAAACCAAATTTCCGAAGTAAGTGTTCAATAAAAGACCACTCCATCCGATCATACGCCTTACTCATATCCGTTTTAATGGCCATAAACTTTATTTTACAGGAAGGGTAGTTCGGATCCCACGAAACATCTCCTGAGCTATTAGAATGTTATCAGAAATTAGACGACCTTCCACAAAGGGCGACTGTGTCTCCGAAACTAGGGAAGGTAAGATAGTACAGAGTCGTTGGCATAAAACCTTCGAAATGATCTTATACCCAATATTGCAAAGACTGATAGGCCGTAATTTCGTCATCCTGGTTGGCTCATTCACCTTTGGAATAAGACAAATATTTGTCATATTTAGCCGCTTATCAAAAACTCCATCCTGGAAGAAAGAATTGACTAACAGGACCAAATCAGCTTTTACCATACCCCACGCCTTCTGGAAAAAAGGGCAGTCATCCCATCAGACCCTGAGGCCTTATCTGGATACATCATAAAAATATCTTCTTTAATCTCCAGCTCCGTAACCACCCTTGTGAGAGTGGCATTGATGTCCGCAGTAATCGTCTGGGGAATTTCGCTCAACATCTCGTCAAAATCATTTGGTTCCGTCAAAGTAAATAATCCCTGAAAGTAATCAACCACTGTACGTTGGATAACTTTATCCTCCGTCGACCAAACACCGTTTTCACCATGAAGACCAATAAGGTGATTCCTAACCCGCCGCTGCTTTGTCTGAGCATGAAAGTAGCTGGTATTATGATCCCCTTCCTTCATCCAACGACTCTTGCTCTTTTGATACCAGTAAATATCTTCATCCAGGTACGCCTCCCATAACTGCTCAGAGAGTCCGCCAATCTCTTCCACAGAAGTAGAGTCATCGGCTTGTGCCACCGCCAACCTTATTTTCAGGTCCTCGATTGTTTCCCTACCATACGACACATGAGCTTTCCTCCATCAGGAGATCGACTTCCGGCAGGAAGTGATATTATTAACAAAACTAGATGGGCCCGATCCTTGTCATGAACGCCACCCCTCCGCGATCACACCAAAAAAGCCTTCCTTATCAAGCCAACACTTATCAAAATGAAAATCACATCGACCTCGTCGGACTTTATCTGCAATAGCCACTAGCACCGGTTTATGATCCGAAGCAATCATCGTTTAATATTCGGTAAAAGAATCCTGAAATAACTCATGCCAATCCTCATTAGCAAGAGCACGGTCCAACCGACACCGATTTTTTATCCCGCCAACCCCTCCAAGAGAGACTATCTCCAAGATGGGGGAATTGAAGAAGTCCACAATGTTGAATCATGGAGTTAAAAGACATAAAAGATTTTGCATACCGCAATTTGCCGCCACGTTTCTCATGGTTACCCTTAATTTCATTAAAATCTCCAATTAGAAACAAGGGAGAGTACCTAGTTAAACTAATTCGAGTTAACCGTTCTCAAACAAGATCTCGGTTCTTGGGAACCAGATCACTATACACAAAAGACAAATAAATAAGTTTACCCTTAAGTTGTTCAACATCAATCAAACGATTAGACTCAAATAAAACCAAAACATTGTAATTATTATTATAAAATAAGGCTAAGCCTCCATTACAACCAATAGGTTCAACCGTTGTTAAATCTGAATAACCAAAATGACTAATAAAAGACTCCATAAACGAATAAGATTGTCTAGTCTCTGAGAGAAAAAAAAGAAAATCTGGCTGATGTTGCTTCCATAAATCCCGAAGATACCCGATAGTTGCCTTATTCCCTAACCCTTAGCAATTCCAACTTAGAACCTTCATTTGTCAACCTTTGGTAATGGCGGTTTGGTACCACCAGCAGCTCCCTTCTCTGTTTCCTGGTTCTTCGGGTTGGAGCCATCACCAGTCGAATCACTACTCTTCGGTGCTGGCCTTTTACGTGGAGTAGTCTTTATATAAACATTCAGCTTCTTAGACCTTCTCCATCGGTAAGCTCTTAGAGGAGTTTTAAGTGTTTTGAATAAATAAAATAAATTAGAAGTAAAGAAAAAACTTGAGGAAGCCTCTTATATAATATACCCGATTATGTTCTAAGAGATGCTATGTGTCGTAATGCTGTTGGTCGAACTAAATAATACAAAAGGAAAAAAAAATACTCTAAACTCGATTTCTTTTCCTCTCTCTCTCTTTCTCTCGCGATTGAATACCTGAAACGACGAAGGAATTTGGAATCAGAAGGTAGGAAAAAATTGAAAGAGAATCATCTCGATCCGGTGGCGGTGAAGCTGAAGGAGAAGAGTAGAGAGGTTAAGAGGTAAAAGATAAGCTTTGGAGGATTGTTTATCAAACAGGTAAATTCAGATTTCAAATTCCTTTACCAAATTGAAGTTTTTGATTTGATTCATAGCAATAACACTTCAAATTAAGGTTTTTCCATGCAAGTTCCTCGCTGATTCGATTAAATAGCAGTAGCATCTATATTGAGGGTTCTTGATGTCGTTTGAGTCAATTAGTTTAGGAAAATTGAAATTTTGAATTGATTTCCAATGGTGTACTTATTGATGAATCTCGATGAATTGTTGTTGTTCATGTTGTGCCAACCAAAATTTGTCAACTTCATCAGCTTTCTTTTGTTTTGGTGTGTAAGGATGTGAAAGAGAGGTCCGAGAGGTTCTCCTCACCGTCTTCTTCCTCATGACACGTTCTCCTCCTTTCTTGGCTCAATGGTTCGTCCCTCTCATTGACATGAATGTTACATGGGCATTGTTGTTCTGTATGTCAAGTTGTTCAAGATAAAACCTGAGAAGGTTACAAATGGGAAGCTATGGAGGATGATGTTGAGTGTGGCAGTGCTAGCTACCTTGTGGTTCTTGTGCAAATGCCTATGTACAATGAAAAAGAGGTAACAAATCTAAGCAGCAACTATTTTTTCAGTGCTTGGTGTGTAGTTGAATTCATTTGGTGGGATGTTGCTGTATTTGGTAGGTTTGTGAGTAATCAATTGCAGCTGCTTGCAAAATCTCGTGTTATCTTTTACTGTGTTATCTTGCCAACAACTCTTTTGTTCCCAGAAGTCACAGTTCCAAAATGGGCTGCGTTTTATCCTCCTTCTTTGATTACTCTCTTTATCGCTATCGGTAGACTAAGGTGTCCTCTTTTACTCTTTCTATGTAACTTATCGTCTTTCATGTCTCTTGTCACATTAATAATCCTTTATTATGTTAACAGATCAATCCACCTATTGGCATTTTGGGTTCTGTTCGAGAATTCAATGTCCCTGGTTCGAACAAAGGCTCTGGTCATGGGGCTGTTAGAAACAGGAAGAGTACAAGAATGGGTTGTGACAGAGAAATCAGGTGATGCTCTCAAGACGAAGCTAATTCCACAAGTACCTAACGTCAGATTCAGAGAGAGGTAAGTAAACAAACATTTCTCTCAAACTGAAGCCTTACAGAGTCCGAGCGTAAGCTGATGATGGATATTATAATCTGTTGCAATCAGGGTGCACTTGATGGAGCTACTGGTTGGAGCTTACCTGTTGTCCTGCGGAATCTACAACATCATCTACGGGAAAAACACATTATATGTGTACCTTCTATTTTCAGTTATTAGCCTTCTTCGTTGTTGGTTTTGGTTATGTTGGCAAATATGTTCCTGCTTCCTCCTCTTAACACAGATAGGAACAAAGAGTCACTCTCAATATGTTTTAGAAATTTTTTTGTTGATATCATATTGAGAACAAAGCCTATATATATGTACTAGGCCAATATGGACAATATGGAGAGCTTTCTAGTCTTCGCGGTATGATATTTCTATTGAATGCAAAATTTTCCTATTTTTATAAAATCTTAAATGTTTATACATATATACTAATTTCATTCTATTTAAAATTTTTAAA
The DNA here is from genome assembly GCF_030686135.1 of Camelina sativa. NCBI lineage: Eukaryota > Viridiplantae > Streptophyta > Magnoliopsida > Brassicales > Brassicaceae > Camelina > Camelina sativa. The sequence goes on from NC_141883.1 coordinate 399,611, forward strand.
TTTTAAAAAACAATATTTTAAAAAATAAGATACCTAAAATTAGAATCTACCATTGGAGGAGAAAATTTTAACTAAGAGATCATGGGTTCTTATATTCAAAACGATACACAATTAATTCATAAAAAATCAAACAGTGTTTAAGATACTCCTTATAAGAGCCCACCGATAATCTTGCCCTTAGATAACTTATGAAGTGAATTTAAACATTTTTCGCCTAAGAATAAAAATAAAAACTCATAATTAAAACTCCTAATACAGTATTTGAAGCAGCTTAACTTAAGGGGGTGTATTGAAGATGTGATTTGTAAATCCATATAGAATTGTAAATAATGGAAATCAAAACATATGGATTTTGAAATAACATGTTTTATCCTTGGATTTGAATCCTTCTATTTTACACTTTCAAATCCATGTAAATCCATTTAAAACATAATGTAGATTTTGAAATCCAAAAACAAATCATTAAATGAATAACATGAGATTTTAAAAAGTATTTATAAATCATATAACCAATAACACAGAATTTTGATAAGTATTTTAAAATCAATGATTGAATAACTCATAATTTTTATTTGGATTTCCAAATCCATTAAAATCATAGAACCAATAACTCCACCTTAGAAAATGAATAACATATTTCATCTACCTACCAATTACGAAATCTATATATATATCGGATGATGCACGTGTAAATAATGTGTATTAATTAGTATAGCTGTTTAATTTGAACCACGATGTACGTACGTATCCATATATCAACAATTATAAAAATAATCTTTATACTACTCAATTACTACGTACATAAACTATGTTCAATATCGTATTAACAATAATAAAATGTTACTCCTCTGTTGTTGAATGTATTTCGAGACCTCAAATCCATTCGGATTCCAGACGAAAAGTATATTTTTAAGACGTACTGATGACCATATTGACCATAAAAAGATTCAAATGTTTAGTCATTATTAGGAACGAGGTTAGGCAACTTCTCAGGAAAGGCTACTGCGTGAGCTTACAAGTTACATACTTAAGGGCCCATATATATATGCTTCTCACGCAGTGATTACGGTACGTACTTGTTTAAGTAACCCTCCTGGTCTTTTTTTTTTGGATAATAATCTTCATGGTCTTGCCACGACGTTCTTTGAACACTTCTTACTTCTAGACTCCTTATCAGCATTTATAAACAAGTAAACAACCACGTTTAATTCTATTTTGTATATAGAGCTTTTATATATATAAGCATCTTATTATTGCATGTAAATATGTAATCATTAGTTCAGGTAATCTTTTGGTTTCGTCAAAAATGTAGCCTAATTTTGTTTTTCTTTAAATCAAGCTACATAATGCCGACTGATCCTTTTAATCGTGTACAGATAATTGGCAAGTTGATTCAGGAAAAAAAAAAAAAACTACTCAATTTATAATCGATGATTAATGATTTATTTGGAAAACCCTTATGGCCCTATATATATATATATATATATATATTGTGAAAATATTGTGTCAGCTGTTATGTCTTTAGGTCATCTCCAATGCAGAAAAACTCTCATGGTATCCCAACTTTATTTTAATTATAAAATTTGTTTATTTTTAAGTTAAGAGACTCTTTACTATTAACTAAAATTTGATGCCTCCAATGGTAGAAACCTATATGGTTTCTGTACAATCTTCATCAAGTTAAATAACAAAACCTACCCACCATCATCACTAAAATCCATAGTATTTTGTAACGGCTAAAGAGAGATGAATAGCATCATAAAACCTAATACATAAGCAGTGAATCCAAAGAGATACTGTCCAGTTGCAGCTGCTACCTTTCGAGGTTTTGCCTTCACTACAAAAGCTACTTCCACGCTAAACAAACTCACAAGTGCCAAGGTATCAAAGATTCCCAGTACAGCTGCAACAAATATACAGACCAAATTGAAGGGTCTACACAAAGAAGAAGTAAAATCAGGTATATATTGTGATTGTCAAAAAAAAAATCAGGTATATATTGCATAGATTTGGGTTCAAAATGGATGCTGCATCCAAACTCTAGGAACAATGGTCAGGAACGAATCCTAAAAAAAAATCCAACAAGGTGCTAACAATATGAACATTACTGCAAGGGAAAGAGAGCGATCCCAAAACCCATAAGGTCAAAATAAATGGATGAAAACAGATAGAGATATTTTAGACAAAGACGCAATCCCAGACAAAAGAAGTATAAGCAAAAGGTATAAATTATAAAAACTGAGGAATTGATTCAACCATGTCAAACAAACCCCAGAAAAAAATAGTTACTTACAGAAACCAACAAAATGCCCCAAAGTCAATTTGAAACTCTCAATTTAACAAATTCGTAATCAATCAGAGCAATCAAAAAGATGACAAGAGAGACAGAGAACAACTCACACGATCAGAACAAGCTCCGTACTCGATCTCTCCCTCTCTCTCAAGCTGAGCAAATCTTCTTACAACTAATATTAGAAGATAAAGAATCAATTCGCCAAGGAATAAGCTAAGATTAAACCATAAAAGTATCAATTTTCTAACATGAAATAACAAAACCAAAAGAACCTCAAGTGATTGATTAGTTTAATCGAAACTATTTTCCCAGCAAAATTCATCAGAAATATAATTTTTTTTACGGTTGATATGATGCTCAGGATGGATCAAGACGAGTTTATTTCATGACCCATACTGTGACAGGAATATTCTTTCCTATCCTATTTTATGCTGTAACGGATACATCTTAATGTGATCCGGTTTAAGTTTGGTTTATTAACCTTTGGTACCGGTTTGTGGTCCAGGGAAACAATATGTAAGGCAATTGTTGCCATTTCAGGAAAAGCCTAATAAACGAGTGTTGTCTTTTATCCCTCTTATCTCTCTCTCTCTCTTCCATCATCATTTGCGGCGCTTAAGCTTGCTTCCATTATTGAATCCAGTCCTTTGAGGTGATCCTTCTCATCATTTGATCATCTTTCAGCTCTGTTTTCACTATTCTTAGAGCTCACGGTGAGTTCTTAGAGTGGGTTTTAACTTGTACTAATTTACTGTTTCATTGGTATCAGAGCCCTTCGATCCTTGGCTCGAAGTGATCATGGCAGATGCTACCCGTTTCCAAACCCTGAGTAAGCAGATCGACGACTAGAAGCAAACGACCGACGAGATCAAAACCCAAATTGCAGATCTGGTGAAATCCCAGACGGATCTGATCAAATCTCATTCATCGTTGGAAGATATGGTGAAAAAGATGGTGTTGCAGAACTCCGGACAGTCCAGCAGAGCCACCGACTCTCTGATGACGGGTTCCAGCGAAATAACTGTGTCCTCGCAACAACCACGTCCAGCCGACCCCCCATATCTGTCGAATGAGTGTCTCGCGTCCTCCGGTAAGCGACCCATGTGAGCAGACCGAGCACCTCCGTACCCCATGGCTCCAAATGGCTTATCTACGCGGTTAATCAAGATAGGTTTCCCAATCTTCAACGGAAGCTCGCTGAGAGACTGGGTCTACCGATGCGAACCGTTCTTCCTCCTTGACCATATTCCAGCTGAGGGGAAAGTCCAGTTAGCTTCTATTTATATGGAAGGCAAAGCGATGCAGTGGCTCCAAAACTATCTGAACAACCGCTTTGGAGTGTTTCCATCATGGTCCGATTTCATTATGACCTTGTCTAAGCGATTTGCGGAAGCACATGATGATCCGCTGTCTGACTTGGTGAGTCTGAAGCAGTCAGGGGACTCAGTAGAAGATTTTCTGGAGACGTTCGAGGACGCCTTGACCAGACTGTCTTTGCTGGACCAGCATGCTTTGAGCATCTTCTTGACCAACCTCAGCCCACAACTTGCCCTCCATGTTCGTCAGTTCGAGGTAACCACTGTACCCGATGCTGCTCGTTTAGCAAAACTCCATGAGTCCTACCTAGCCTCAACCCAACACAAACCAACCCGAGCTCCCTTCAATCCATACCCGAAGCAGAACTACTCATCCCACTTCAAAAATCCAAACACAACCCCCTTGCTACCATCCCTAGAAAACACCATACCCAAACACTCATCCTTTAAACCAAACGCCTTTATCAAACCACCAGATAAAATCCCACGAAAGTATACCTATCCAGAGATGCAAGAAAGGAGAGCCAAAGGGCTGTGTATGTTCTGTGATGAACCGTACTCCCCGGGGCACCACCTGAAGCATAAGAAATCACAAATCTTTGTGATAGAGGTTGAAGATGATGAGTCTCCAGAAGAGGAGGAGATCATCACAAATCATCAGGATACGCAAGATGAGGAAATAGCGGAATCTGGTCCGGTTATCTCAGTGAATGTGTTGAAGGGGACCGCCCATTTCACCTGTATGATCATGAATGGACATTACAGAAAACGAAAGCTGCACATGTTGGTAGATCCTGGTAGCACACACAGCTTTCTCAGTCGAGCTGTAGCTAACGAGATAGGATGCTTACTGGAACCCACTAGACCACTCACTGTCATCTCAGCTCTTGGTGGTTCCATCCTCTCTAAAGTCAAATGCTCAGCCTTCTCGTGGAAGATGCAAGGCTACAACTTCAACACGGAGGTCAGACCAATCCCACTAGATTGTTATGATCTAGTTTTTTTTTTTTTTTTTTTTTTGACGATCAAACCCCATATATTAAGTTATCGGAGATGACTTTCTTCGAAAGAGAGCCAATTAGGTACCGACGAGCTTACATGGAAAAAACAGAAACCTCATGCTCTTGCACATTTCGCAAGTTTATCGGCACGGATATTATCCTCTCGGGAAATATATCTAATACTAAAATTAGCAAATCTATCTCTGAAATGAATAAAATCCTTCAATTATGATGAAAAGGTCGGCCAATCCTTGATATTAGACGTCATCTTTAGGAGGTCTGAACAATCCGTAGCAAAAAGGGCTTTATCCAAGTCCAACGATAATAAGCACTCCATAGCCCAAATAAGGGTATCTAACTCTGCATGTAATGGGATAAGCTTCTGCGCGATCCTTTTAGACCCATGTGCAGAATTCTATCACCGATAGACGCAATCCAGCCATGCCCACTCCTATCCACCTCTGTATGCCAAGATCCATCTATAAAGCATACAAGGGAGTCTTGAGGAATTGGGATCGAAGGTATGCATGCTTCTACTACCGCTGGTGCTAAGTCTCTGTTATTTGCTCTTCTCCAAACTTCTTCTTCTTGGATAGCTTTCTCCAGTGTATCTTGCGGAGATTCAGAGATATTTTCAAACACTTTCTTATTTCTTGTCTTCCAAATGTACCACATCATCCACGGAAACATTCTCAAGTTTTGATCAGTTGCACCAGAGTCTCTGCCACGCCCATATAGAAAATCGAGGTTGTTATATAGGGAAGATGAAGGGAAAACCATAGGATGGGAAGGGATTGTCGATAAAGCCCATACTTGACGTGCTGGGGGGCATTCAAATAGCATATGGTTTATAGTTTCCTCCTCCGCTCCACATCTAGGACAATCTTTATCTCTACCAATATGGCGATAATGCAGGCATTGACATGTTGCCAAGCACCCAGTCACACATTGCCAAACGAAATGCTTAAGCTTCCGTGATGTTTTTAACTTCCATGCTTGCGCCTTAAGTGTCGTAACACTAGGTCCCTGAGAAGGGAGGTCGCAAGCAGGGCGAGAGATAGCTCTCGCGGCTTCGTATCCAGATTTAACGGTATAATTTCCAGACTTTGTCAGAGTCCAAGAATAGCCGTCCCTCGAGGCATTCAAGCTCGGTTTAATCCCCAAAATAAGGGTAATTTCTTTCGGGGGGAAGAGTTCCCGAAGACGTTCAATTTTCCACTTTTTTGTGTTGAAATCTATCAAGGTGTTAACACAAATCAAAGGATTTCTCTCACTAGTTAAACTTTGGGGTGGCCGTGCTGGCGTATCTGGGATCCATGGTTCAGTCCAGATGCACGTATTAAAACCCGAGCTTATGGTCTTACGAATTCCGTACGAAAGAACCTGCTTTGCTGCCAACATGCTCCTCCAGCCTGACAAAGGTCGATTTGATACTTGTATCTCTAATGGACTACAATATCGAAAGTATCTCCCTTTTAGAACTCGGCTAAGAAGGGAATCTGGATATCTCAGCAATCTCCATAGTTGCTTTGCCAAAAGGGCAAGATTAAATTCTTCTAGTGTTCTAAAACCTAGCCCACCTTCCGAAAGTTGAGTACACAATTGCTTCCATGATATCCAGTGTAGTCCTTTACTGTCTGCTTTATTGCTCCACCAGAAATTGGCTATCGCGCTAGTTAGTTTTGAGCATATAGCTTTTGGTAAGAGAAAACACGACATTACATATGTCGGAATTGCTTGCGCCACTGATTTGATCAGGACTTCCTTGCCTCCCTTGGATAGAAATTTCGAAGTCCATAAGTTTACCTTCTTATGGAGTCTATCCCTCACGAATGCAAAGACTTGTGCCTTTGACCCATGAATCTTCTCAGGGAGACCCAAGTATGTACCCATGCCTCCTTCTTGTGCTATCCCAACAATAGATTTGATCTCTTGACGTATATAGGACGGGACCTCGGTTCCAAACATGATAGAAGATTTGGAGAAGTTAATTTCTTGTCCAGACGCCTCACCATAAAAGCGGATTATATCGATAATTTCCTTACATTGCTGAGGATCGGCTGTGCAGAAGAATAAACTGTCGTCTGCAAAAAGTAGGTGGAAAACACGTGGGCTTGCGTTCGAAATACGTAAACCCTGGATCTTTCCCTCTCTTTCTGCATTCCTAATCTGGGCAATTAGGGCCTCAGTGCAAAGTATAAATAGGTATGGAGAGATTGGATCCCCCTGACGAATCCCACGCGTTGGCCTAATTCGTCCCTTGGGATCTCCATTGATCAAAATACGGTAGGAGACGGAAGTAATGCATTGCATTATCCATCCCACCCATTTTTGATCAAATCCCATTTTTTCCATCAAAGCTCTTAAGAAATTCCATTCCACCCTATCATAAGCTTTACTCATATCCGTTTTTTATTGCCATAAATTTTTTCCGGTTGGCCTGATTGGAACGAAGGGCATAGAAGTTTTCTTGAGCAATGAGTATATTATCTGTGATTAATCTTCCTGACACAAAGGCAAATTGGGTCTCAGATATAAGTTCCGGCAGAAACTTCTTGAGACGTAAGCTCAGAATTTTTGAGATCACCTTATAGCTCACATTACACAAGCTAATAGGGCGAAATCTTGACATTTCACGAGGTCGTTCTCCTTTCGGGATTAAACATATATTTGTCTCATTTAGCTTGCCATCAAAGATTCCAGAGCTAAAGAAATTCTTCACTATCTTAGTGAGATCACCTTTTACGGTTTCCCAAAATTTTTGAAAGAATACTGCAGTCATCCCATCTGGACCTGGAGCCTTTCCTGGATTCAGGGAGAACAATGCTCGTTTGACTTCCTCTTCTAAGATCTCTTTCGTGAGATGCTCGTTCATAGCAGGTGTGACCAAAGTAGGAACATCCTTAATGGCCACTGTAGGATCGCTCGCATTCGAGGATGAAAAGAGGTTGCTGAAGTACTCCACCACTACTTTTTCTATTCCTTCTTCTGTATCAACCCATACTCCGAGCTGATTAAGGATGCCAGTGATCTTGTTCCTTGCCCTCCTTTGTTTTGTGGAAGCATGGAAAATTTTTGTGTTTTTATCTCCTTCTGCAAGCCAAAGTTCTCTGCTTTTTTGGTGCCAATATGCTTCCTCTTCCCTGTAGGCCTCACAGAGCTGCCATTTTAGATTGAGGAGAGTCTCCGACGATGCTTCATCATCTTCGTAGGTCTCATCAATCTTTTCTTGGAGGTCTTTAATCAGCTTTTCCAAATTTTTTTGGTTATTTTTCTTCCAAATAGAGATAGCTCGTTTGCAATTTTGGATTTTTTTCATGATGGATCGTTCGACGGAAATATCATCACCACCCCATCCGTCCAACACCGCCTCTTTGAGGCCTGGCTTATCAATCCACCTCTTGTCAAACATAAACCTTCTCAAAAACTTCTTTGGACGTGTTAGTATCGATGCGAGGAGAGGACGATGGTCTGAACCCCACAACTTCAAATACTCCACATTAGTGTGGGAAAAAATATTGTGCCACTCTTCGTTTCCCATGGCTCTATCCAGGCGACAGCGAATCTTACCATTTGACCGTTGACCAATCCAGGAAAATTGATTCCTTGGAAAGGAAAATCGATTAATCCACATGAATCAATCATAGCACGGAGAGGTAGAAAGGAGGATTCTGATCTTTTTTTTCCTCCTCTTTTCTCATGATTTCCTATTATTTCATTGAAATCTCCCATAATAAACCAAGCTTCAGATCGAGCAACTCCAATATGCATTAATCTTCCCACACATATTCGCGATTTGCGGGGATAGGATCACCGTAGATAAAAGTCATAAAAACTCGGTTTCCATTAATAATAGTTTTGATGTCGATCAGTCGATCATCTAACAACAAGAACTTAACCGGATAGTCCTTTGAATAGAAAAGAGCTAAACATCCACTAGTGCCATCAGGCTCAACAGTTTGGAGATTATCAAATCCTAGCTCAACTTGCAAAGTTTGCAGAAATGTTTTATTATTCTTGGTCTCAGATAAAAACATAAAACCTGGAGAGTACATGCGGCACATCTCTCTCAGTCGACGAGAAGTTTCTTTAGCTCTCGCCCCTTGACAATTCCATGCCAATGTCCTCATTTGTTAGTTCCGGAGGGAGTAACAAACCCCACCGTACTGATATTGATTAGAGTGATCTTTGACTTTGGCAATGGTGACACCTCGCTAAGAGTGAAGTTTGCAAAATGTCGGGAAATCCTTTGCTTCAAAGAATTTGTGAGGACATTTTGATTTGTAATTTCACCATGAAATGGGTTTGTAAATTTTGTAGGCAAAAATCCCCAGAATTTTGTAATTGGGCCAAGATAGATATTTCTGTATGAGTCCACCAAAAACTCACAAATTGGACTTATATTTGAAATTATTAATGGACCAAATTCCCCAACAGGAAACACGATCAAGGCCCATGGATGCCATACGAATCGACCACAAGAGACAAATAGGTGTGATGTTGTTTTGTCGGCGGCTAGGTCAACTGAAGCTATCTCTGCGCCGGTGAGCAATTTTCCGGCGACAGGAAGTTTGGAACAAAATCTAGATTTCATCATGCTTGTGAGAAAGGTTTGGAAGACTCGTCGGGAAGTCCTGGATTGTCGTCGGTGAGAGAGAGAAACCTGTTTCTTCATCTTTAATTGAGAAAGGTCTCGGTTAGGCAGAGCCATGGATCCTCTCCGCTGTGTAAGGGATGTAGCGGCTGCATTGGATAGAATTTCTCCGGAGCTTCTCCGAGGCGTCACTGGGATTAGTATATCTGTCCGGTTTAAAGCAAAGGGAGAAACTGCTCTAGCGTAGATGACATTAAAATCAACAAAAATATCCTCGGCCAAAGCCGGAGCAGATCCAAGGGAGCCATCTCCAGGGGCAGCGACATCTGGGGGTGAGACTTCAGTGGTGACAAGATAGTATGCTGAGATGGGAGGTAGATCAATTAAAAGGCCAGTCTCAGCAGCTCCGAAGGGCACGTCATCACCGTCTGTGAGAATACAGTTACATACACGAGAAGGTTCTCCGGAGGTTTCGACATTGGAGACCAAAGCAAAACCCAGATCTACATCGAGGGCAGTAGTCAATACTTCAATCGAGACCCAGGCAAGGTGAAGCACCTCAGAATGAAAGGATGGGCTAAAAGAAAAGGCCACGGGTGAGTAAATGACCGGCGTCGTAAGAAAAAGAGCGGACCGCAGTAGCAACGCCGACATCAGTACGAGGACCGAGCATGTTCTATGTTTATTTAGCTTTTCATAGAACCAAATCTTCACAAACGTGAGAAAGAGCTTTGATTGGTATGTGACCAAGTCGAGAAAGGTAATAGGAGGAGCTCCTAGAGTATGAAGAGAGCCATCCAAAAGAGGAGGATACACACAGAGATTGAACTTAGGAAAGCAATAAACATCAATCATCATGATCTATCGAAGTAAGAGTAGATCTAAGATCAAAATAGGTGAGAATTTGAATTCTCGGAGGACGAGCCCGAGAGCGTTTTCTCTCTCATGTTATGATCTAGTTCTGGGAGTACAATGGCTGGTTACTCTCGGTATATGATCCACGAGAGTAGAAGAGTTGTAACGCATCCGCATGATGTTGTCAAGTTGAAAATTGCTTACACCGTCCTGTTTTCTTCAACCTATGTAGAATCCATTTCCCAAAAAGTTAGCACTTTTGTCACTAATTATTTTCAATTGAGATAGTATATATAAAGGGACCCTCAATTAACACATAGGTGTCTTTCTATAACAATTTTGGGGTTTTATGGTGACATTTATACCTTCATTAACTGAGTCAAATTTACTTTAATTCTAACAAAAATTTAACAACTTGGCATAAGAAGAAAAAAAAAAGGTTTGAAAAAGAATCGAACGGTTGGGACTTGGGATTATAAAGGGTCAAGCTAATTTTTATAAGACAGGCCTGCGAAATTCTGGCCCATTTAAACATCCTAGGCGAACTTTTGCGTTACACTTTAGACCCGAGCTCGATCGCAAATCTCTCAGCTTTCTGCCTTCTTCAGCCTCCGCCGACGTCGCCGTCGCCGTCACAACTAGCACGGGTATTTGAGTTTTTCTTTTCATACACGAATGAATATACCATTTACACTTCCTCGCGAGCTTTTTCTAACAATGAAATCTCTCTTGTTTCAAATCTCTCTTGTTTGTATTTTGAGGTTTAGAGGAGGGGCAGCCATGGTGTGGTGTAACCATTGTGCGAAGAATGTTCCCGGAATCCGCCCCTTCGACGGTGGTTTGTAAGTAGAGTTTCGGATTTTTTAAAACTTGCGGTTTCTATAGCTCCGAGTTATGATGAGCTTTTGCTTTTGGTAGGGCATGTGATTTATGTGGGAGGATATTGGAAAACTTCAATTTTTCTACTGATGTTACATTCGTTAAGAATGCGGCTGGACAGGTCTATCTATCTACGCAAAGCTTCCTATTATTATTATTTGCCAAATCTCTTCTAAGATATAAAGATGATGATGTTCTTCTCTCTCTAGCTAGTGGTTTGAAATTATTTATTTCTGTGTCTGCAGAGCCAAGCGTCTGGTAACATTGTGAGGAGTGTTCAGAGTGGGATTTCAATCTCACGTGAAAGGAGATTGAGAATAGGTATAATAACACTTTCTTCTGTTCACTGCTGGCCTGGCCCCCTGATACATGATCTAGCTAGTCTTCAGCTTTCGTTTATGTTCGGTTTGACTTTGATCTTTACCACTTGCACACATTCACTGCTGGCTCATCTTTTAGCCTCCTAACTCCTTATTCTGTACTTGTATTTCACATCTTGAGGCCATGCGACTGTCATTGTTAGACTCTTTAATTACCTTTGTGCCAAATTTGATCCTTAGTGTTTTGCTCTGACAGAGAGAGAGAGAGAGACATGCTTACCTTTTTTTTTGTTGTTTTGGCAGCTAAAGATGAGTTAAGGAATTTGAAAGATGCCTTGGGAATTGGTGATGAAAAAGATTATTTGATTGAGACGGCTGCCAAATTCTTTGAAGTATGTTTAGGTTTTTTACATATCCTCTGAATATTATTTATTAGTCAATTCTTACACGGTCGCGTTCGTCTAACTTTGTATTTATCTTCTGAAGATGGCACTTCACCAAAACTTCACTAAAGGGCGCAGAACTGAACTTGTACAGTCTTCCTGTCTCTACTTGACTTGCAGGACTTGCAGGTTAGAATCTTAGTAAAATCCTACTTACAGATTTCTTTCCCTCGTTATATATCATTCTGATGAGTTATGATGTTACGGGTGATGCGTTATTTCGCTGTATATATGTTAACCAAAATGCTTTCTTTTACTTGGTAGGACAGAGAAAATTCCGTTACTTCTTATTGATTTTTCAAGCTACCTTCGAGTTAGCGTGTAAGATGAGTTGTTTTCATTCGCATACTACTTTTCTCTTTATTTGATACAGCCTGTTAAGACTACTGCATGCAGAGTCGTCGAGTAATGCTGGTATATATTAATTTGGTTTCATGTCTAGTTACGAGTTAGGTTCTGTCTACTTGCAACTCTGCGAATTGCTGTACCTTGTGGAAAACAGGAACTATGAGGAGCTTGTTGATCCTTCAATCTACATTCCTCGATTCGTAAACAGTACGTATGTCGTCCTTTTGGCTCCCATTCTTTTTCTTTATCTATCGGGTTGATGATGCACAACATTCTATTTTATATATATATATATATATTTTAGTTGGTGTGTGTGAACATATCAGTCCAAATACAAACAGTTATATCAAATCCTTGTTTCATTATACACTTGCAGGCTTATTGAAAGGTGCAAACAATATTCCAAAAAATTTCTTGAAAACGGTTACAAGCATTATATCTAGTATGAAGAGAGATTGGATGCAGGTGCGATTTTATTTATAGTTACAAGGATAGTTTCCTACATGTTCTTTTGTCTTAAGAGTTATTTATTATTATGGCTTGTGTTAATGTTGGCCATCTATTTATTGGCTTTGCAGACCGGCCGGAAACCAAGTGGAATATGTGGAGCAGCAATTTACATAGCTGCACTTTCTCATGGTATCACGTGCTCTAGGGCAGATATTGTAAGAATATGATCATTGTAAATAATATTGTATTGTTATGAAGATGAGAGAGCAAGGAGATGTTTCGGATTTGATGTGTGTTTTCTAAAAAAATTTCAGGCAAAAACGGTGCATATGTGTGAAGCAACAATAACCAAAAGATTGAATGAGTTTGCTAATACCGAGGCTGCAAATTTAACTGTGAGTTGCAGGATTATGTTCAAATCGTTTCTAGTTGTAGAGTTATACGCTAATATATTAGATGTTGTCAAAAAAGTTTTTTTTGCCTCATATAATTACTTGTTGATTTTATGCTGATACTTTTTCAATTGTTTGTACATGCTTGTCTAGGTTGATGAGCTTGATAAAAGCGAAAACATATTGCGTAAAAAAACTTATACCCGAAGACCAAATTCTGACGAAGGAGTAGTGAACTGTAAACATAAGGATTTAAAACCTTTTGGTTATGGATTATGTAAGGACTGTCACGATGATGTAAGTCTCCGGACTTGTCTTTTTCCAATTTTTATTTTATGGTTATGAAACTGGCGACAAATTAATGGCTCCGATCGAGAGTTCACAATCAGAAATAATTTTTCCGGCAGTTCATTAAAATTTCTGGTGGAGTTGTTGGTGGGTCGGATCCTCCTGCTTTCCAGCGAGCAGAGAAGGAGAGAATGGAAAAAGCAGCTAGAGAAGAAAACGTGGGAGGAATTGGTAGCTATGAGCAAGTAAATGTAAGCAAAAGGGAAAAACAATGTCAGGGTGAGTAGTGTACTTGCATGATGTCTAATAATCAGCAGATTAATGTTTTTTTGCTAGCTATCGTTTTGAGCTCTTTGTGTGCGTGCATTGTCCAGAGAAAGGAGAAGGAGAAATAGATGGGGAGTCGGATGAATCAGGCAACCTTTCTGACGCCGATGATTCTGAGGTTGGCAATGGTTTTGCTTTCTTGTCTTGTCTTGTCTTGTATTAGATGCTAATTATGTCGACATGAAATGGAGCAGTCTTTTACCCTCCTTAGTACTTAGAGTTTCAACTTATTAACATTTGATTCGTTGGTCATAATACTTACCAGGTGGATGACATTCTTCTTGATGAGAAAGAAACGCAGCTGAAGACGATGGGCTGGAATCTAGAAAACAGAGACTATCTTAAGGTGGTTGTTATATATTATATAGGCTATATTTATCTTCTCTTGGATTCAGACACTCTGAGAAGAATTTTATACTGTTTTGGTAGGAGCAAGCAGCAAAGGAAGCAGCCCTGAAGGCTTTAAACCCGGGGAGCCTTGTCGAAGCTTCTAAAGCAGCCGTGGCGAAATCTAGAAAGGAAAAGCGAGAAAAACGTGCTGAGGAAGCAAAGAACGCGCCTCCACCAGCTACAGTCGGGGAAGCAGTTCGACGAACACTTGAGAGGAAGGTAAAATATCTAGTTATATCTTTTGTCAAAAAGATATATAGCTTTCGATAGAAACCGTTTGGAGTTTTCTTGTGTTTCTGATTTTGAGTCTTGTACAGAGACTCAGTGGGTTAATCAACTACGATGCTTTGGACGAGCTCTTTGATACTAATTGCGTAAGTTTATTCTTGTTTCCTTACTTGTCATCACTTCCAGGTCTATACATACAATTTTGTTCTTGTTTCTTCTTTCAGCCAGCTGAGAAGTCACAGAAGAAATCGAAAACCGAGACAGTTACAGAGAAGAACAAGGAAGAGCATGAGACTGTTGAAGATGAAGATGAAGATGAAGAAGATGACGCAGCACCATACGAGATGAACACAGATGAGAAATTCTATGAAGACGAAGTGGAAGAAGAGGAAGAGGATGGTTATGATTTTGGATTGTATTAAGAGATGATACTTTATACTTGTATATTTTGATTCTTGAGTCTTGACACTCAATTTGGACACAGTGAATATTAATCGAGGGTACTATGGTTTGGAAGAACACCCAGACGATCATGATGTCTCATTATTCTAGCAACAAGTTGAGAAAATTGAAAAAAAAAATCGAGCTAGGCTTTAAGAACTCTTCTGAAGAGTTCATTCACAAAACCATAAAGTTATCATTATCACATAATTAGTACACTAGTTTTTCAGTTGAAACGAGAGAAAATAACAGCAAACACTCATCAGACACATTTCTTGCCTGACTGACATCAGACACATTTTTCTTACAGCTATGCGACTCAGAAGCTGGCTTGTCAACTTCGTATACAATGACGCAAAGTGGCAACCATCATGTTAGCATTACCCGTTTAGTAAGTACCGCACTACCAGATTAGTATGCTTTAATATAAGCATATGACATCCCTAATAACATTACCGTTTGCTGTCGGGGCTCCAGGTAACAGCGTCTAACAGCCTTTTCGGTTATTTCGTTGACTCATCCATCTCTCTCCCTCTCTATGATCAACATTTCTAATGTTGACTCAGTTGAGTTGTACCGGGTTGTTTGATCCGGGTTAACATTTTTCGGTTATGTATGTGAATTTTTGTGGCCTTTAATTTTTAATTCCTGTGTGAGTGCATCATTGTTCACCGGAAAAACAACAATTTAATATTTCAATTGAATTAAGAGGGATCTTGGGGCAAGCTTCCGGTTAAAATCGATATAATAACAAGAATGACGAACTAGATTTGCTTTCTCTATTTGTTGGTGGATATTCGAGTTACAAGAAGATGGTCCCTTTCTAACTAGATACGCTGATTATAAAGCGAAGGAGAATTGTTGAGCGACGCCCTGGATTTCCTCCTCAAATCTTGCCTCATCGCTCCAATATATTCTCAACCACTCCAAGCTCCTCCTCTTCGTTTGACTCGGAACCCTTTTCAAACGACGTACTCTTACTGGGATTCTCGCTGGCCCACCTCGAATTCCTAACAGCCTCTTCTTTAATGGGCTTTATCTCTTGGGCCCATATCTGGCGAAACCCAACACCAACAATTGCCCCCCAGCCTTTTAACTTAATGTTCAAGTTAAAGGCGAATATTCGGGGAATCTCCCGACGTTTCGGTTTCGCGATCTGCTTCGAGGCGGACACGCCAAATCCTGATTCCCGAGATCTGTGATGATTACTTTTCTCTCTCTTAAGATCCGACGGTAGATACGAATCGCCCCAACGGCCAACATCGAGAAGAGATAGATTTGCTGAACGGTAAGGATCAGAGAAGGAGAGATTTGTGGGATTACAAAAACCGAAGCAATTATGACTTATAAGTCATTAGTCACACGTCTCGTCATAACTGCACACTCATCCACTACTTCAAGGTAATATTTCTTTCTTCCCCTTCGCTTTTAACTGTTTTAGGGTTTCGCTCTCTCTTCTGCCCTTGCTTCCTTTTCTTTTTTTTTTTCCTTGAATCGTAAGATCTTTCCCATCGTGTTTAGCCGATTTCAAAGTCGATCCTTTAAAACTATGCGTCAACTCGAGCTCTGGGGTAACCACACACCTCCAATCACCACCGAGAAACATCTCACGGAGCTCCGCCAGAAGCATGGCGTTCCTCCCGATGTCAAGATGACGCTCTCTCCCGGGGACTCGTTCTCGCCTGAAACCGTTCCCGACGGTTTTTGCTATGCCTACATCACGTATTTCGAGCGATGCAGGCTCATCTTTCCTATCTTGGAGATCGTTATGCTGATCTTTCAGCGGCTCCGGATGTCGTTCCCCCAGATGTGTCTGAACTTCGTTCGACATGTCATTGGCCTTTACGTACGGGGACGCGAGGTAGGACTTGATTTGGGGGTTGACGACATTCTGCAGTTGTGCCAGATTAAACATAACTCGGGATTCCAGGGAACATTCTACATGTCCCGACGTCAGAACCGAGAGATAACCCAGGCAATCCCTGGAAAGGATGATAGGTGGCAAGAGAAATATTTCTATTTATGTGTCACTCCCGCCTCGGTGGGACGGTTCAAGTTCTCTCGTCTCCCGACCCAGTGGGCCGTTTGCGTGGGTCAGGATGACCCCTGACCCTTTGTAGATCCTATAAATAGTTCATTTTTTTTTTTAATTGTAAATCCATGATACTGAGCCGAATCCTATTTTCGCAGATTCTGGCGACCATCCGAACACTCTGTCAACGCAAGCACTAGTGGACAAGCTACAGGGAGGAGAAGTCAGGTGGAGTTCGTTCACGCAAGCTCACATCATCACAGCGCTTAACGCCCCGATCGCTCCGGCCTTAGTCCCACCCGAGGTTGTCCCCGTCGGTATTCCAAACCCACTGATCCCCGCTGAACAGTCAAGGGTCGACGCTGCTGCACGGTCTCCTGCTCGTCCAGGTAAAGGAGTTTTTCCATAAATTTTATTAGTTTAGCTTTTAGGCAAGTTTTGCAATTTCATGCGGTACTAACTCGCAACCTTATGGTTTTTGAACAGACACTCCTGTCCCACTACGATCTTCTAGTTCATCGTCGACCTATGTACCACTCATCATGACTAGGAAACCAACGCTCAGCGAGCTTCGAGAACAGTCTTAGCCTTCACACCAAGTTCGCGCTGGTGACGTAGATGTCGCGTTGGCTTCTGCCCTCTGAGCCGTTCAACCCGACCCTGCTCGGGCCGAGAGTGAAGAAGTGAACCAGACTCTCATGACCTCAGCCGAGCCTTCGGGCCCAGCTCGAGAGGTAATGCTGGTCAGCTCGTAGTCCACCCACAGTGAGCCTTCCCTGCTTCTAAAAAGAGCTCGCACTGATGCTCCACGAGCTGGTGATGACAAGGGACGCGAGAGCCGAGGAAGTCGCCCTGCAAGCCACCGCAGGACCTTGACGCATTACAGGCTGTAGCCGCCAGCAACAAATTAGTGGCCCTTTATGAGCGGAGGCTGAAGGATGTTCCTCAGATCGCTGAGCTGGAGAACACTACGCGGGTGGTTCACGAGCTGAAAACAGCCGTGAAGGCTGCTCAGGAGAGAGAGGCGGTCGCCGATGGAAAAGCTGCCTCCTTGGAACGGGAAGTCGCCTACTTAAAGGCTGCTCAAGAGAAGCTGGTCGTGGCTGAGGCTGACCTTGCTTCGGCCAAGGCTGTTCAGGCCAAAGCCGTCGGGATCGTGAACTGTTGTTAAAAGAAAACCGGTGGTTAAAGGTAAAGCCGCAGGGGCCAAACAGCGACATGCCGAGGCGATTCGACAGGCGGTTCAAGATGCCAGGGCCAAGCTGACTTAGGACTACCGGGTGATCCTGAACTCCATAAAGATCAAGTAGGAAAGGAAGAAGGAGAAGTCCGCGTGGACGGTGATCTGGCGGAAATCGAGTCCAACCTCCTTCTGGTACAGCAGATCAGAGAAGATAATACCACAATGGAGGAAGAGCTGCGGATTTTGGGGGCTCAGAAGGCGGCTCTCGCTGTTCGATCCGACTCCCTTGTGGTGTCGCACTTCTCGGTGAGCAAGCTTGACCTTCCCCAGATTTTGGAGGACTAGGTTGCCCCAATGGAGGTCGACGCTGGAACCGGAGTCCAGCGTGGTCTGGATGAGCATGGAAGCAATGCTGGTGGGTTGACGGACTCGAGGGCTGAAGCTGATGCCCTGTTCTTTTGTTGTTCCTGTTTTACTTTCCTTTCTTTTCAGACTTTGTTGGGTTTGCCCGGGAGGGTTATTATCCGAGATTTGTTTTGCATGGGAAGGATTTTAAATCCTTGAATCATTTTTTCCCCTTTTGATTGCGTTCTTTTTAGTTACGTTACCTAGTTTCTCTTTTTTATTTAGAAGAGAAAAGTCCCAGTGTTTGTTTTGTGTGAATTCGCTGTCACGAACTCGAGTTCGCCGGATTTGAGCTCATGGGGTTTTCTTTTCCCTTTCCTTTTTTAGGGTGCATATTGTTTGACCGTGTCGTGTGTAGGTGTTCGAGTAGCAAGGTTTTAAGAGACTTGCATGGGGTCGCCTTGTGGCTTCCCGTTGGGACCTCAGGGGGTCGCTATGAGGGATACTCGGAATCGAGATTACATAGTGAGAGGCTTCTTTTTTTGTTTTGTCGATGTTGTTGTTACTTATCGAGTAGATTTGAGAGGGGCGATCTCGTTGGTAAGGAAATTTCGACATAAGGTGGAGAAATTAGTGAGGTGGCTGAGCTCGCGGAGCTGAGCTGCCTACGTACCCTTTAAGGGGATCAAGTCAGATCGTAGTTTCGGTTATTGATGGTACTTAGTGAAAGTACTTCTTTAGGTTCATGACATTCCAAGGCCACAGCTCGGGTTTGCCATTGCTCTCGTCCTCAAGACGGTATACACCATTGCGGATAACTTCGATGATCCGGTAGGGTCCTTCCCACTTAGTTCCCATCTTCCCGACATTTTTCTCCTTTTTTGGTTGAATACTCTACGGAGCACTCTGTCTCCTACGACGAAGCTCCGTGGTCTGACCTTAGAATTGTAAAAGTGAGCTATGGCGTTTTGGTAATTTTGAGCGCGTACTAACGCTTGTTCTCTCCTCTCGTCAATGACGTCGAGGTTGTCACACAAGGCCTTGTTATTCGCGCTCTCGTTTATAGGGCAGACAACTCGATGGATACTCCCCACAGATATTTCCGCCGATACTACGGCTTCAATCTCGTATGCCAGAGAGAAAGCAGTTTTGCCGGTGCTACCATGCGGGGTGGTTCAGGTGGCCCACAAGACACCAGGAAGTTGGGCATCCCAGCCGGACTTGGCGGCCCCCAAGCGTCGTTTGAGGCCGTGCAGGATTAACTTATTGGCTGCCTCGGCTCGCCCGTTGCCTTGGGAGTATCGAGGTGTGGATGGGGTTAGGCGTATACCCCAAACGTCTCAAAACTTCTATACCGCGGAGGACATTAGATTGGTACCATTATCTGTTATGATTTCGTAAGGGATACCGTGACAGCACACCACGTTTTTACACAGGAAATCCTTTACGTGTTCTCCAGCGATAGACTGGTAGGACTCGGCTTCGATCCAGTTAGTAAAATAATCGTTGACGACCAGTAGGTTAGTCACGCGTCGCCTGTCCAACTGCTCGAGAGGACCGATGGCATCCATCGACCATCGCATGAATGGATAAAGAGCGGAGACCGAGCTCATCAACTCTGTGGGCTGATTTATCATGGGCGCATGATGTTGACACCTGTCGCAAGGTCCTTCGTGGGCCTCGATCATAATGTTCTGAATTTCTTCCCCGTGAACGCATCTGAGGTATGGCCCTGAAGAGCATCGCTTGTATAGTTCTCTGCCGATTTGGCAGAACCTAGCGCTATGCGCCTTGAGCTTGCGCGCTTGCCACCGGTCTTCGGGGGTGGTTCCGTTCGTGATGTATTCGCGTATTGAGATTCGCTAATCCGTCTTGGGTTCTTCATCACGTTCGTCCTCTGAGTCGTGCTCTGCCAAGAGTTCGTCGTCTAGGTCAGGTCCTTGCTTGGATTCTGCCATGTTGGGGCGATTTCCTTCCCCGATCTGATTGACCCCGAGGGCTTTGATGGGGATGGAAATGCTGGGCTCGTCTATACTTTCTACGGGTATAATCCATCTGACGGATGGGTCTGAGGTAGAGGCAAGCGCTACAAGGGCGTCGGCTGCGGAGTTCTCTCCTTGGGGAATTTTGGTGAGCTCAAACGAGGTGAACTGCTTGGTTAAGGAGCGGACGACTTGGAGGTACGCGTCCATTCGTTCATTGTTTGCCTCGTAGCTACCGTTGAACTGGCTGGTGATGAGTTGCGAGTCGTTGTAGGCGGTGAGCTCCTTAGCTCCCAAACCTAGTGCCAACCGGAGCCCGGCTATTAAGGCTTTGTATTTTACCTCGTTGTTCGAGGCTGTGAACCCAAGCCGGAAGGATTGTTCCATGATCTCGTTGGTGGGGGAGATGAGTTGAACTCCGACCCCACACCCTTGTCTAAACGATGCCCCGTCCGCGTTTAGCGACCATTTTTGGGGATGATTGTCGGTATGGTTGTTATTTGTGGTGAGCTCGATCACGAAATCTACGAGTACATGTGCCTTAGCGCACGTCTGGGGCCGGTACTCAATATCGTACTCGCTTAGTTCAATTGCCCATTTGGCTAGTCTACCGGATTGGCTGGGACCGTGGAGAATTGTCCGGATTGGCTGGGATGTCATCACCACGATCGTGTGAGACTGGAAGTAGGAGCGTAATTTTCGAGCGGACATCAGGACCGCTAGGGCCTATTTTTCCATTGGGGAATACCGTGTTTCGGCATCGACCAAGGTTTTGGTGACGTAATAAATAGGTTTTTGTCCCCCGTCGTGTTCTCACATTAGTACCCCGCTGACCGCGGCGGTGGATACATTGACATAGAGGAAGACGTGCTCTCCATCCTCAGGTTTGGAGAGGACGGGGGCTTGGTAAGGTACCTTTTTAGCTCTCGGAATGCTTCCTCGCATTTGTTGTCCCAATCAAACTTTCGGTTGCCCTTCAACATCTGGTAAAACGGAAGTCAGCGATCGGTAGATCGGGCGATGAAGCGATTCAATGCGGCTATTCTCCCGTTAGCCTCTGAACTTCACGAGTATTTTTTGGGGACGACATTTCGAGAAAAGTAGCAATTTGCTTGGGATTCGCCTCGATCCCCCGTTCGGTGACCAAGTACCCTAGAAATTCGTCGGATGCGACGCCGAACGTGCACATAGTGGGATTCAACTTCATCCCGTACTGGTTCAGGATCTTGAATCATTCCATGAGTTGAGACACGTGGTCTTGCTTGCGCGTCGACTTGACGAGCATTTCGTCGTTGTAGACTTCCATTGTTTTTCCGAAGTGATCGGCAAAATTTTTATTGATCAACCGCTGGTAGGTTGCACCTGCGTTTTTTAACCCAAAAGGCATTACTTTATAACAGTAAGTGCCTCGGTCTGAGAAGGCGTCCATGAAGGACAAGGTCTCGTGCCCTGCGGTGGCCTCAACGAGTCGATCGATATGCGGGAGGGGGTAGTTGTCCTTTGGGCATGCCTTATTGAGGTCTTTGAAGTCAATACATATTCGTCATTTCCCGTTTTTCTTTTTAACCACAACGGGGTTGGCGAGCCACTCGGCATATTGGACTTCCCGGATTGATCCTATTTTTAGTAGACGATCCACTTCGTCGTTCATCGCCTTTGCCCTTTCAGGATCGACCTTGCGACGTTTCTGTTTTACTCGTTTGAAGGTAGGGGCGACGTTGAGCTGGTGTGACGTAACGCTGATGGCAATACCTTTCATGTCTGCACAGGACCAGGCGAAGGTGTCGCGGTTCTGCTCTAGGAATCTGACGAGCTCGTCCTTAATCATTAATTGCTATTTGGCAGACCTTTTAATTAAGTCGTAACCGCCCATGTAGCATTTTTGGATGTGCGTTGGCTGCCATAAATGGTCATGATTCCATTGCAAGACGGGAACTTGACGCACTAATGGTATGTCGATGGGATTGTTTTCATCCCATGCAGCCACGGTATGTCAAGGATAGCATTTAAGGGCACTGGTCGGTTGACGACGACGAAGTCGACCAAACGTCTCAACCCCCGAGCTTCAACTATTAGCTGGACAGTCCCTTTGGCAAGGGTTATGTCGCCGGCAAATCCTGTTAATGGGATTTGGCTCCCTTTAGTTCGGAGTCGGGGTAACCCATCCGTTTGAAAGCATCATAAAACAAGAGGTCAACTGAGCTCCCGGTATCGATCATTATTCTTGAAAGCTCGCATCCTCCGACATCGAGGCACACGACTAAAGCTTCGTCGTGCGGTTTCCCAGAACGTGATTTCATGGTCAGATTCGAGCGGGGTTTTTGCTCTCGATGATAGGTCTCGACTCTCTGTTGGTATGCTTTGATCGAGTTGACAGAGTCGCGACACAAGAAAGACCCTCCCGAGATGTAGTCGACCCTGTGCTCCGAACTGGAAATTTTGAAGCATTGCGAGATTCGAAGTCGACAGCTCGCAACTTTGCGAGGTGCTGGAGGTGGGGTAAAGATCGAAGTCGGAGAGCTCCGACACAGGACACAGGGTGAGTCCCTTGAACACTAGGTCAATACGCTTTTTTGGGGCTGGAGGGGAGGAAGATCCTTCAGCCTCGTCGGTTCTCTCGCACTTTGGGGCGGAGTCTTTTGCGGTTGCATTTCCCTCTCTAGCTTTTTCACCCTCTTTTTCGAGGTCGATATCCCCGAACTCTCCCGCCTCATGTTTCTTTGCGAGGAGGCGTCCCACACTTCTGCATTCGTCAGTGTAATGGCCTCGCACCTTATGGAACTTACAGAACTTTTTGGGGTCAAAATTTTGATCTTTAGCCTAGGGTCCTGAATCGACCGAAAAGGCGTGAAGGTTAGGTTCGGTGGATTCCTTCCAAAAGTTTCTTTTGGGAGGAACGAAGGGCGCCTTTGCCGACTTGTGGAGTTTGGCCATGGTGGCTTGTTCCTCCTCGGCTCTGGCGAAGAAGATGGATCTGTGGAGTGCGTCGTCGAGGGACGGGGGTTGTCGAACCGTGATTTCTTCTTGGAACTTTGAAGTATACCATAGGCCGTGCCGGAGGGCTGCTAGGGCGACCTCGTCATTAAGATTGGCTATTCTGGCCTTGGTTACCCTAAACCGAGCGACGTACTCGCGGAGCGGTTCGTCCTTTCCCTGGACCAAAAGCCACAGGTCCGACTCCGTTACCTTGGCCTGGAAGAAGACCGAGTACTGTTTTAGGAATGCTGCTGCGAGCTGGTCAAAACTATCAATGGAGTTGGATTCGAGGCTAGCGAACCATTCTAGAGCGGGTCCGACGAGAGTCTCAGCGAAATAACGGCAATAACCGTCCTTGCATTCATCGTCGGTGAGGTATACCGTAGTTATTGCCAATCTTAATGAACAGAGATGTGCTCCTAGATCAGACGCGCCCGCGTTTTCGGGTAGGCGAAGCTTGTCGACGTCCCTTAGGCGGACTTTTGCTATCCGATCGGTGAATGGTGTTTGTCTTGTTTCTGCAATAACACGGTCTATGTTCGAGGCTGCGCTAGTGGCTAGATGGACCCTCGAACGGATCTGGGCCATTTCCGCGCTTGCCTTATTCATGTAATCCGCGAGGAAGCGGGCGCTTACCGCATGTTCCCCCGGGGGCCGGGAGGCGAATGCTGTTTGCTGCAAAAGGGTTCGTTCCTACCAGAAGGTCCCCTGCGAGCGATGGATTAGTCTCAATCAGAGGGTTCCTGGGCGCGCCGAAGGCGTCAAGCCCTGGCGGTTGAGAACTATCGTACCCCGCCAAAGGGGGTGAACGGGTCGTGTGCTCGCGTTGTCGCTGTATCCGGCGGTGTCAGGAGCGTTGAGCTGGACCGAGGATGAGAACACTGGTAGCGCTCTGATCCCAGATGGCGTGACCTGGACCGACATGAAGTCTAGACGAGTCCGAGGCAATGTTTCTGCCGAAGGATCCATCGGGGTGACGCCGGGTTGGCGCATACTCCCCTAGGATGCTTCGGTGTCCCCTAGGACGCTTCGGTGTTCCCTCGGAGCGCGAACTCTTGCTCATGCCACTCGATTCTTCTCATCAGAGCTCGGTTTGTTGCATCCTAACTTTGGGTTTTGTCGATTAGGACGGCAAACATCCCTTGTATTTTGGCGAGATCGGTCGTGCCGGGGGCTGCTACCACCGACGTTGGTGCCGTGGTCTGCCCGATTCTGCTCGTCCCATTGGTTTTAGGGCGGGTCCATACTCGGGATTGGTTCTTGTTTCCCGAGGGAAGTGCGGGGCCTATAGGCGCGATCACGGAGGATCTCCCTTGGGAAGAACTGCTGGGACCCTAGATGGAAACAGGTTCTTGGCGGACGGTATTTGAACCGCCGGAGGAGCCTTGGTCGGTCGTTTGGACAACGGTTGCTCTATGGACAGTTCCATCTCTAGCTGAGCTGGGGTGCTCGAGCTCGGATCGGGTTTGGGATCGCTCCCTGAAAGTTTGGGGGTTGCTAGCAATGGTCCCAAGGTGTACCGGCGACGGCGAGTTGTCGCCAGTCGCATTATGGT
This sequence comes from Camelina sativa, assembly GCF_030686135.1. Taxonomy (NCBI): domain Eukaryota; kingdom Viridiplantae; phylum Streptophyta; class Magnoliopsida; order Brassicales; family Brassicaceae; genus Camelina; species Camelina sativa. The sequence goes on from NC_141883.1 coordinate 424,249, forward strand.
CGTAGGGAGATGTCGCTCGAGTGTGATCAAGAATGATTTCTGGGATGGCTGCATTAGACGGATCCATTTCGTCTTAATCTGTTTGGGGTGATTGGTTTTTGAGAATAGAAAGACCTATGTCCCAACAGGCGGCGCCAAATTGTTGACCGAAAAAACAACAATTTAATATTTCAATTGAATTAAGAGGGATCTTGGGGCAGGCTTCCGGTTAAAATCGATATAATAACAAGAATGACGAACTGGATCTGCTTTCTCTATTTGTTAGTGGATATTCGAGTTACAAGAAGATGGTCCCTTTCTAACTAGATACGCTGATTATAAAGCCAAGGAGAATTGTTGAACGACGCCCTGGATTTCCTCCTCGAATCTTGCCTCATCGCTCCAAGATCTTCTCAACCACTCTGAACTCCTCCTCTTCGTTTGACTCGGAACCCTTTTCAACCGACGTGTTCTTACTGGGCTTCTCGCTGGCCCACCTCGAATTCCTTATAGCCTTTTCTTTAATGGGCTTTATCTCTTGGGCCCATATCTGGCGAAACCCAACACCAACAATCATATATATTTCTTTTCCCCCACTAAACTTTGAACCGTTTTCTAGGTGTTTCAGCTTCTTCTCTTTTTTTTTTTTAAAAAAAAAATACAATGTGAAGTTGTATTACCAAAATGGAACCAAATTAACTATAAAAGCTTTAGGGGGCAACGAGCTTCTACGGCTAAAAGAGAATTAAAATGCCAAATTGAAACTAAAACAAACTATGAAATGGGTAAACCATATATTGAGATAAAGAGTCTTCCATAAACAATTCACACAAATTGATGTATAAGTCGTCGTTTTCTTTCTTTGTCATACAACTGGTTTAGTAGCAATCCATCTTTTTCAGGTTGTCCAATGGTTCACTTATATATTCTTCATGGTTTGTTCTTTCATGTTGTATTTGATCATTCTAAAAATGTAAGAATAATTTTTAGTGGCCCTACCATCTGCTAACTAGTTCGCTTCTCTTCACCTGGTCTAAATGAATGCATGGTCACGTTTAAAGCAAGAGAGCCCTCTAATTTAGACAAATGACCATCAAAATCGATCATTTTTAACGTGCAAAGCTCAAAATGTGCATTTTCCGTAACAACAGCTGCTTTTAGGAGAGCAACTAGCAGCTGCCTAGCTAGGAAATGATATATGAGTTAGTTAGTTCTGTCTTTCACCTATCTCTAGCTAGTCTTTTGTTTGTAACAATAAGGAAATCTCTACATCCGACATATATAGGTATAATTGCTTATCAAGGAAACACACTCCGGGTCAACACGTTGTTATTCTTATTTTTGATGATTACTCTTAGTCTCTTAATTAGTTAATTACGTGGAATAGATCCATCTTTGTTGCAAGAGTGATGTCGGTTCATGTGAAGCTCAGGTGCTTACGAAAGTCGAGGAGCGGAAGTAGTATGATTCATAGAAACCATGGTTAAATTTTTGTTCCGTACGTTACGTCCAAGATGGATGATCTATGCTTTTAACAACTATCATCAAAGATCGTCCGGACAAAAGGATATTATGATCTATGCTTCTAACAACTACGAATTACGAAATATATATTTATATATACCGGATGATGCACGTGTAAATAATGTGTATTAATTAATGTAGCTGTTTAATTTGAACCACGATATCCATATATCAGCAAATTATAAAATAATCTTTATACTATTAATTAAATTACTAATACGTACATAAACCAATATTGTATTGATAATAATGTTACTCCTCTGTTGTTGAATGTATTTCGAGACCTCAAAAAATCCATTCCAGACGAAAAGTATAATTTTAAGAGTTACTGATGACCGATATTGACCATAAAGAAAGATTCAAATGTTTTAAGTCATTATTAGTGGACGAGGTTGGCAACTTCGCAGGGAATGCCTGCGTGAGCTTGCTTACAAGTTACATATATATCGATATTAAGGGCCCATATATGCTTCTCACGCAGTGATTACGTTACGTACTTGTGTAACTAACCCTCATGTTTTTTTTTTTTTGGATAATAACCTTCATGGTCTTGCCACGTTCTTTGAACATTTCTTACTTCTAGATTCTCCTTATCAGCATTTATAAACAACCACGTTTAATTGTATTTGTATATAGAGCGTTTATACTGCATATATAAACATATTATTATTGTATTGTGATCACAAGTTCAGGTAATCTTATGATTTCGTCAAAAATGTAGCCCTAATTTTTGTTTTCTTTAAATCAAGCTACATAAATGCTGACTGACTTTCAATAGTGTACAGATAATTGGCAAGATGATTTAGGAAAAAAAAAAATCTACTGATCAACTCATAAATCATAATCGATGATAAAATAATGATTTTTGGAAACCCCCATGATGAAGATACGAGTATATGTGGAAAAATATGTGTAACCCGATTATGAATTCGTGATTATTTGTACACTATTCAATTCATAATCGATGATTAATGATATTTGGAAACCCTCTATATATACATATAGAATTTATATGATAAAGATAGGAGTATGTGGAAATATTTGTATCAGCTGTTATGTATTTAATGAGCTTTCCAAGTTGCAAAGGAGACCATCATTTCGGACTTTTCTTTTCTCATCTTTGTAGTATCAGTCGACACTTGCGGTTAGGTCCACAACCAATATGCATGTTACCTTTTAACTATCTCGTTAGTGGATCATAATTAATTAAGAATTTAGACACGACTGTACCTGTACCTGACAAGTACACTACACTTTCAGATTTCATCGACTAAATAAAGGTGCATCTATAGTATATAGTAAATGAGAGAAATATGTAATTTTCTTTGGCATGCACCTTTTGTCTTCCGTAATCAACGTAAAGTAGCGCAATCGATCGAGTAAACATATATAAAAGGCAAAAGATCAATGATTATCGCAAATTACCAACCCATTAAGCTTTGAACATGTATGCATAAGGCATGCGAATATCAATCAAATCAAAGCATTGATGTATATGGTCCACAAGAGTAGAAGAGTTGTAACGCATCCGCATGATGTTGTCAAGTTGAAATTTTATTTTTTATTTATTTTATTTATTTTTTTTGATAAAAATGTGAATTTATATTACCAAAAAGTGCGATTAAGTACAAAACTTAGGAGTTTAAAGAGGGCTGCTATGACCAAAAAAAATAAAAAGCCATAGGAACTAATGAAAGTGCGCGAAGCTAGGAGTTAGAAGCCATGGGTGAACCATTGGGATAAAAGTCGTGCGCAGCCTTTGCGGTGAAGCCGAGCCAGGAGAGTGTATCTTATACTGCGGTCAATCTGTGAGAAGAGAGCAAAGGGGGTGGCAAGTAAACCTTCGTGAAGCCTTGTATTCCTTTCCTTCCATATCATATAGATAGTGGCTTGAACAGCTATACCTTTAAGAGTGGAGGAGAGGTTTGGAGATCGAGATAGGAGCCAGGAGATCATTGTAGACCAATTGGCGAAGATACTGACATGTTGGCCAAGCCGCATTAAGATTTGTGACCAGACCATTTCAGAGAAGGTGCAATGAAGGAATAAATGGTCTCGGGTTTCTGCTTCAGAGTTGCAGAGGAGATAAACAGGTGAGATGTTCATTCCCCAGTTCAAGAGCCTTACTTTCACTGGAAGACGGTTTAAGTTGGCAATCCAGAAGGTTAAGGCGTGTTTAGGGACACAGCTTTTAAACCAGACTGCTTTGGCCCAAGCTTGAGGCTCAACTGACGGTCTAATGAAATTCCAAGTTTTCTAGGTGGAGAAAGTGGTGGATGTATCGTCCCCCACTGTCCAGTAGTAGTTGTCTTTACCTCTTGCAACATTTGGTGGGGTCACAGTGAGGAGGTCGTTCCGCAGAGCAGCAACCAAGAGGTTCCTGGTTCTATTGGAAGGAAGTCTCCATCTCTGGTTTGTACAAGCATCCGCCACTACTGCGTTAGTAGGAATGCCCAGAAGAAACGGACCGTTTGTGCCCATACGATCACTAAGCACTCCCATGGGTGACCAGTTATCATGCCAGAAACTTTCAGAGAGACCATCACCAACCTGACATTTGAGAAGGGATTTGACGAGAGGTTTCAACTTCAGGAGTGAACACCAAATCCAACTTGAGCTGCTATGTGCAACTGCACTCCAGTAGTTTGATCTTTTGAGATGGTGTTCCTTCATGCATGCTACCCACAGAGAACCACTGTTGGTGAAGAGCAACCATATTAATTTCAGGTTAAGGGCTTTGTTCCACATGAGGAGATTCCGCAGACCAAGTCCTCCTTCTGTTTTTGGCAAGCAGATCTTATCCCAAGCGAATTTTGCATGAGTGTGCCTTGTTGTATCCCCCGACCATAGAAATCCATTGCAAAGCCTCTCAATGACTTTAATACAACCTTTGGGGAAACAGAAGGCTGACATCCAAAATATAACTAACCCGTAGATAACAGAGGAGATTAGTTGTAATCTTCCTGAGAAGGATAAGCATCTTACAGCCCAGCTGTTAAACCTTGCTGCGATCTTATCTGTGAGAGGGGAATAATCAGATTTACGGAGCTTTCTCGGAAGTACCAGAGGGGGTCCCCCTGTCTGAGTCCTCTTTTGCCTTGGAAGTACCCGCATAGACTACCATTGACCTTAATAGAGAAGGAGGTTGTTGTGATGCAGTTCTTGAGCCATTTCTGGAACACAGGGGGGAAATCTGCGGTTTCAAGTATAACTCGAAGGAAGTCCCAGCTTACTGTATCAAAAGCTTTCCGCAGGTCGACCTTGAGCATTCCTCGGGGGGAAATTGAGTCACGATTTGATCCTTGGACCATCTCTGTTGCGAGTAAGACATTCTCAACCAGAAGTTGACCTTGAACAAAAGCCGATTGAGAGTTGATGATCATGTCTGGGAGAAGAGCTTGGAGGCGCCAAGCCAGAATCTTCGACACTATTTTGTAAACCGCATTGCAGCAAGAGATCGGTCTAAACTCACCAATTGTATCTGCGCCAAGTCTTTTTGGGATAAGAGTGATCGTTGTGGCATTCCATTGTTTGAGAATGCGGCTTGAGGAGAAGAATTCCTTAACCGCCATTGTAAGGTCAGGACCTATAAAGTCCCAAGTGGCTTTGAAGAATTCCCCTGTGTATCCGTCTGGTCCTGGGGATTTGCTCCTGGGAAGGGAAAAGGCTTCTCTTTTAATGTCTGCATCAGTTACACTGGCCTGTAGAAAGTCTTTTGCGGCCTGGTCGCATTTAAAGGACCAGAGAGATCTTATCTGTACCTCTTCTTCCTCAGAAAGAGTGGGAGATGCAGTTCCAAGCATTCCAGAGTAAAACCGGATGCAGTGTTCCTGAATCTCTTAAATTTCCTCTATACGCTGACCAGAGTCTGTCTCGAGGTAGTGGATTTGATTTATGCCTCTTCGACTATTCACCATTCTGAAGAAGTAGGCTGTGTTGCAGTCACCACTCGTCGCCCACTTAACTCGAGAGCGTTGGAGGAGAAATTTCTCTTCTGCTAAGGCCAGTGTAAGCCATTTCTTCTGAGCTTGCTTCTCCAATCTAGATAAAAGTGGAGAAGGGTTTGCTAAGAGTCTTGCTTGATGGGCAGCCAGCTTAGAATGAGCTTCCTTGAAGCGCTTTTCAAGGTCCGAGTAGTGTTCTCTGTTTAAGTCTTTGAGAACTCTTTTCAGGAGCTTGAGCTTCTTGGAGAATCTGAACATTTTTGTTCCTTCAATGAAGGTGCTGTTCCAGAACTCAAAAACCCGCGGGAGGATTTCCTCATGCTGGAACAGGAAGTGAGACACCATAAAAGGCCCTTTGGTTCTGGTAGCAGCACCCAGTCTTAGGCAGCATGGACAATGGTCCGACATCTCCGGATCACCGAAGTAGGCGTACGCCAAGGGGAACTCCATGAGCCAATTATCATTGATTAATATACGGTCTAATTTCTTGGCTAGCGGGTTGGCCTCCTGATTGTTCCACCATATAAAGTCGTTTCCTCTATAAGACAAGTCGGAAAACCCCACATTCAGAAGGCATTGTCGAAAATCCACCATGCATTTGTTGATCCTTGTACTGCCAGCAGAACTCTCGCTAGGGTTCAGAGTTTGATTAAAATCTCCCATTGCAACCCAAGGTTTACCGTTAATAGTAGGGTCCATAGCTAGCTTCTCTATCTCATCCCACAGTTGGTGCCTTCTATACTTACAATTTACAGCATAGATGAAGGAGAAGACCACCTCTTTAGGGGAGTTAGGCATGCGTACAATGCAGGTGATCATTTGTCCAGATTTGGAGTGTATAGAGAGCCTGACTCTGTGGTCCCAAACAACCCAGATCCTTCCTAGCTCCGCAAATTCGTAGTTCCCTTCAAAATTCCAATTCGGAAAAATAGAGTCAAATTATCTTTTAGATTTCCGCAGCTTCACTTTCATCTCTATTATGCTACCAAAAGCAGGCTTATTATGCTTGAGCCATTTCTTAAGGCTTCTACGCTTAACCGATTGATTAATTCCCCTAACGTTCCAACAAAAAGTGTATCATAATTATTGATTTTTTGGTTTGGAGCCCTTCCCCGAAGAGTTCCTGAGGATCCTTCTATCTTTTTTGGAGAGAGCCTTGGAGTAAGGAGTGTCATCCTCATCACATCGCCCTGCATCACTATCTGAGCTGTCGGAGAGGGAAGTATCAGAAGAGGAGTTCGGCTCTGAAGCATTTGGGGGCCTATCAGCAAGTGATTTCTTTGTGGGGTTCCTCTTAGAGCTGGAGGGACCCGAGACTGTACCCTTTGGGGGTGCGTTCAGTACTACCTGAAGCATTGGTTCTGAAGGCACCTTCTTCTTCTTTTTTGCCTTTTTGCTGGATCTTTTAGTCTTGCTCGAGTAATCAGAGGTATCAGACTCTTGGACAGGATGCATCTCTTCCTGTTGGGTCTTTTCCATGTGACGTTTGCCCTTTGAGGAGTTTCAGGCCTCTTCTCTGAGGGATCGGGAACCTTTGCCTTCATTTGCTTAGGACAGGATTCAGGAGAGTGAGCAGAGGACTTACAGGTAGAGCATGTGATTGGAGCAGTTGGGCATCGTCTGATACTGTGACCAAGTTCCTGACAATGTTTACAAATTGGAGGAAGCCAAGGGCATGAGACTGAGACTCTGTGGAGTTCACCTGAAGAGAATTGGACATTTACTGACTCTGGCAATGGGATTAGAGGGTTTATAACCGTGAGGACCTTACCGACCTCGAGGTTCATCATGTCGATGGTTGATTGGTGGCATCGAATCGGCTGACCTAGCATTCCAGCGATGTGTTCAAAGCCTTCTTCTGAGAAGAAATGAGGTGGGACTCCCCTGAATTCGAGCCACACTAGAACTTCGGTGAGCTCCGGCAGAACTGGGTTTAGACTGGGTTCCCATGGAGCAACGAACATCGTTTGACCCTAGATAAGGCACATACCTTGGTTTAGAACTCTCTGTCGAGTGGTGGAGTTGGGAATGCGAATAAGAACTGTCCGCGGTCCCAATCTCGATAAGGAAATGTCCCGGAGGCGGTTGCTCCAGATTCCGTTGAGAATAACATGGAGTGTTCCTCTTGGGGGGAGATTCCCATGGAATTGCCCAATGATGAAGAGTTCCCATCTTTTAAGATTCCGGGAGATAACTTCATTTGGGATTTTGACACACAACTCACCAGATTCAAGTGTGAACACCTCACCTTTCTTTGTCATCGTACCTGAGGGATCCTTTAACAGATCGACCCAGAGGGGTCTAGCTTTGGACTGGGCTTGGTCCTCCTGAGGGAGCGAGACTGAGTCAAGGATCTGGGTTTTAGATGTTGAATCCAATGGAGGCGGATCTGATTTCGCCTTAGAGGCCGGGATAGCAACTCCAGAGGCAGAGCTATCCTCGGAAACCGGAGAAGTTTGGGACGAAACTGTGGGAGCTGGCGGTTCCTTCAGCGTCGGGGCACAGACTGACAGACCGATGGAACCTGCGGTCGCGGGAGGAGGAGGCGGGAGGAAGGAGGCTTCGGTAGAGGTTTTGCAGGGAAACGACGTTTCTTTGTCATTGCGCGGAAGGAGGAATGTGTCGCCGCCGAGAACAGCAAGGGCGGGAGCTAGGATTAACTATCGCCTTTCCCCTTGAGGTGTTGAAGTGTCTAACGCCTTGTCGAAAGAATTTGTTTTCATCTACTATTTAACTCACTCAAGTTGAAAATTGCTTACAGAGTCCTGTTTTTTTCAACCTAGAATCCATTTCCCCAAAAGTTAGCACTTTTCTCACTAATTATTTTCAATTTTAAATAGTATCACAAGGGACCCTCAATTAACATATATAGCCTGTCTTTCTATAACAGTTTTGGGGTTTCATGGTGACATTTATACCTTCATCAACTGAGTCAATTACTTAACTCTTACAAAAATTCAACAACTTCAACGTTGGCATAGGAAGAAAAAAAAAAAGTTTGAATAGGAAAACGGCGATTTTTTCTTCTGTTTTAAATAATAATAATTTCTCTTCAAATAAACATGGCACTACAAGCTATAATAGATTAATTAATAGTTTGCAGGTGATTCACACAAGTACAATCTTTTGTTGAATAGTAGTATACTATACTACAATATAATAAAAGAGAATTCAAAATAGTTATAAAAAGCATAACCTAATCATTTTAAATAGCTAGGCTTGTAAAAAATCGTATCGTCGTAGTCAAAGGTAAATTGTCCATTAATTTTGACATTAAAAAAATGGACCAGCTTTTCCACGTATCTATCTGCAACTATATAAATCGACCACCCAATTTGCACATGTCTGCGAACCCCATCATTTAAAACCCCCCCAACCGAGTTGTTGTCTCACTGCCCTCATTTCAAGGTTCCGTATTAAGGTTTATTATCCGTTTTGTTTTGTTGTGGGGAGAGCAATTGATCTTAGGGGTGCATAGATGGGTAACAGTTTAGGCGGCAAGAAAACGACCAAAATCATGAAAATAGACGGTGAGAGTTTTAAGCTGAGAACTCCGGTGACGGCTGAGGAGGTCTTGAAAGACTTTCCCGGCCACGTTGTGTTAGACTCCGAATCCGTCAAGCACTACGGTGCCCGATCCAAACCACTTGAGGTATCATTTTTATATATCAAAACTACTATATATAGTATGATGTACTTTCTTGTTAACTTATACGAACCATGCATATGTTTGGGTGCAGGCGAAGCAAAGGTTGCAGGCGAAGCGGCTATATTTCGTGGTGGAGCCTGTTAAAGAGTGTCCACCGAGAAGGGTAAGATCGGGAATCCACGTGAGTGCGAAGGAGAGGCTTGAGAGCCTCATGCTTGCCCGTAGATCCTCTTCAGATCTCTCCATACTCAGACCGGCAGGAGGATGGACGACGACGACGTCAGAGGAAGAAGGAGGTGCGGTTAGGGTGAAGGTGAGAGTTCCCAAGGCGGAGCTTGAAAGGCTCGTTAAGGAAGGAGCCACGGAGGCCGAAGCCACCCAAAAGATAGCTGCTCTCTTTATGGCCAAACAGAACCACCAGGAACCGCCTCACAATACAGAAGAAGAGCCCGCGGCCTCTGTCTCCGCCGCCACCACGAGAGAAGTCAAATCCCGTTTGGTATGTTCCTTTATATTTTCTCCATTTCTTTGTTTTGGTAATAACAAGCAAAAACATTTTGTAATTACATGGCAACTAACTTAAAGTGGCATATAGCTCGCGTTGAATTTAATAATGTTTTAAGTGTTGAAAAAATTAGCACTTTTAATCGGAAAAATCGGAGTAGATTGAGAAATTTTTGTTGGGGTCAAATTTTGCATGCTATTTTTAACACTTTTATACACTGTTGTTGTTACCTTTCCAGATAAGACAAAACTATTACACAAATTTCGATTCTTTCTTTTGAAAAAAAAAAAAAAGGTTTATATAAATTGCTGAATACAACAATGTTGATTGATTGATGATATTGATATGTTGCAGAAACGAGTGAGTTTCATGGCGGAAAGAGAAGGAGGGAGCGAGATCACCGTCGCTTGAACATATCAATATATATACGCTATTAGAAGAGTGCTTCCCAACGTTTCTTGCAAATTCTATGTACATAAAGAACGCTAAAACGTTTGAGAGAAAGCTATTCAATATTCATCCATGCATGTCTCCACTATATATATGTATTCAGAGTTTATTTATTACATCAAGAAACAGTAATTTTATAAGTTTGTCTCACCTTATTGGTTATATTTTTGACTGTGTTTGCCGGGAATAAAAGAAAGAAAAAAATACGTGGAACTCATATATGCTCTTTTATGCTCGTTTTGTCCTTCTACCCACCTCAAGAGCCAACTCTGTATCGATCTTCAGAGATATGTCTAGTGCTTTCACGGAATGCGTCAGAGCTCCGCTGGATTCATATATTCTTTCAGTTTTCGACTAGACCAAAGTTCAAAATACGTATATAAAACCGGTTTGAAGAAAGAATTCTTACCTGCTAATGAATGTAACACCACTCTGTCCGATCTTGTGTACTGTCTCAAGGGTAACATTCCCCGAAGCCTGCACCATGAAATCAGAGTAGAGTCTTCCATCAAAGGTGTTTCACTAAGAAATGTGTCATCTTTCTTGCTTTCTAACACACAGACATACCTCTGTCTCGAATCTCCCGTTGATTAGCTCTACCGCATCTTTTAGCATTGTGACATCGATGTCTCCATTATCTAACGGCACAACCATATTATCCAGCATTATTCTAGTCAACCGAGTCTTGGATCCACAAACATAACCTAGCACTTCCTTCACTTCCTCAAGCGTCCGCGTCTCCACCTTCAAGTAGAAAGAGATATAGATACTGATTAAAACATGTTTCCATTTGTAACTTGCAGCCACAAAAAGGGTTTTAGAAAGAAAGCTTATTTACCTCAACATCCATTTCGAGATTCTTTTGCTTTAGATATTCGTCGACAGATTTGATGGCATTTACTATACCTCCTGCAGCTGAGATATGGTTATCTTTTATCATCACCATGTCAAATAATCCCATCCTATGATTCCTCCCTCCACCAATCAGAACCTAAGCTTAAGTAAGAAAACTTGAGGTGTATTTAATCTCAGAAATCCAAATGTTCCCAAGAAGAGATTACAATAGCAGCAAATGTGTCTCAATGGTGGGGTTTGAAATAGGTGAACGTACCGCCCATTTATCCACCAACCGCAAACCAGGAGCAGTTTTTCTTGTCTCGAGTATACGTGCAGGACATGCAGCATCTGCCATTAACTGCACAAAACAAACTCATCAATCTAAAAAACTCTCCATAGAATTTACACACACACAATAACCAATTAGATGGACACGCGCGATTCACTATTAACACTGCACTATAGAACCAAAGAAGGAATGGATATAGATGTATTGCCATAAACCATATACTAAGCCAATAAAGCCTTCTCATTAAGAGATATTTTAAGATCCCCTAAGTTAATAATATGAATGCAACCACACCAATGACTAGACAATAATAAATTTTTGAGAATCTATAGAGATAAAAAAGAGAAGACCTTGGTGAGGGTAGCAATCCCGCTCATCCTCTGCATAAAGTTGAGGACAACTCTTTCAGCAACAACAATCTTATGTGCATTCCCTGACACTTTCCCAAACTTCAATCCTTTATGAACATAATCTCCGTCCTTTCGCATCCATTCAACCTGAGATTCAAAAGTAATCACTTAGCCAAAAAGACACATACAAATTCCAGCAAAATGACAAGGGGTAAAAGATGGGAAACCTTCAAAGAGGGATCAACTTGTTCAAAAATCATGTCAGCAAGAGCAATTCCAGCAACGATACCATCCTCCTTGGCCAAGAAATAAGCTTCCACTTCCATATCAAACGGTATCGTGGCCAAACACGTTACATCTCCTTCACTCAAAAATCATCAATTCCAAGAACTCAATTTCCACAAAAATGGAAACTTTACTATAGAGACCGAAGCAAGTGAAGAGAGAGAGAGAGAGAGAGAGAGAGAGAGAGAGAGAGAGAGAGAACCGGTATGACCAGCATCTTCAGATAGGGCTAAATTGACAACGGCTTTCAAATCGTAAGTAGGATGTGAAGGAGGCTTGATGGCCATGGAACCTTGTGAAACTCCTCCGGTCGTTTGAGTCGCAGAAGCAGACATTCTCACAAAGCTCCTGAGAACAATCGAGATTGGGTTTTATCAGAGAAAAATGAACGGAAACCAAAAGATTGGGTTTTTGTTTTGTCGGATGAAAAAACCTTGGAATTGCGGCCAAGTGAGCCGAGAAGACAGAGACAGAGATCATTGTAAGCTACTGACCGACTCAAACTCAGTTTCTTGTTTTTATCGAAAAGAAAAAACAAAAAAAAGACTCTGGTCTTCTTTCTTCTGTGAATATTATCATTATATGAACAGGTCGTCTGTCTCAAAAGAGAGCGAGATGACGTTTGGTTGTTGTTGACTTGAACCAAGAAACTATCTATTGGGCTTTTATATGTCTCCTAAGAAGGCCCATTTTATTTGCTTTCGAAATATGAGATCCAACTTCCAATTTTATTTATTCAAGAACGTTCCCTTACAATCAACAAAGACAACAACCACTAACGGACTAAACCCATTCATTTAATTTAGTTTTAATCCCAACGTCACAAGACCGATCGAGTTTTTGCATTACAGTTTACACCATGAGGATATAATGTGGAAATTGATTGAAATTACAAATTCATTATACCATGAGGAGGATTGTAGCACTGTAGAAGGAGAGACTTGAAACGCACATAAAATCTCTTGAAATTTTGGATAGCGAATGCATTGAACGCTTGAGGAGATGAACAAACGGCATCATGATGGGGCTATTCTTGAAAATTATATTTGTTTAACGCAGAATAATTTTTTTCCTTTTTTATCAAATACACAGAATAAAAATTTATGCTGCTTTTTTTATCAAATACACAGAATAAAATCACATATGTAGTCCTTATCGGTTAGCTTCCAATAATCCTCCAAATCCCCCGGAGATACATAGGAGAAACGAGGATAGGTGAGTGCACTTGGACAGTTTTTGCCGCTGCCACTTGTCCTGAAACCTGCAACAAAACTCATTTGAAATAATTAAATAAATTGTAACTAGATTCAGACCCACATAATTATTTGGTAGTGAAGTGATTCATGCATTATCTTTTAGCTGAGAAGTTCGATACATTTCTTTCAATTTCTTTGATGCTTTTTTTCTTATTTTCTACAGCCAACGTTCTTTTTGTAATCTCCACCGACATGTTAAATTCTTTTTCTATAAAGCATACTTACATTTGAATTTAAAAGATATTGCAAAATTAATAAATTAGTATAACATATTATTGGTTTTTTGAAGTTTATCTAATATATATATATATATATATATATATATATATATATACTATATAGAATTTAAATTTGTTTAAACAATACACGTTTAGACATAATTTTTATTATATTCATTATTCAACCAAAGGATCAATGAAAACATGTTTATTTACGTAAACAATTTAAATGGTTGAGTTTCACTATAAAAGGCTAAAAAGAGTTAAAATGATTATTATACATATACGATTAGATATGGAAATATTATACGATTTAATTCAAAGGTTTTTTACTAAATCAACTAAAACGACAACTTTGTCATCTTACATTGTACGTCGTTCTACTATAAAAATATCTTCTAACAATTGACCGCTTCAAAAAAAAAAAATAGAAAATAATGTGTGACATAAATAACATACTATTCTAGGTATACATATAAACATGTCTGCAAAAGTTTAATAAAATAAACAAATGGTTCTAAATAGGCTGCTAGACAAAATTCAACATAAAAACATAACAAGCACACCTACATAAAACATGTAAACAAGTAAGAATAATAGGTCAAACAGTAAGAAGAAGCAGCCTCCCTCTTTCGTTTATTTCGAAAATTTCACAATATCATCAATTTCAAACAACATTCAAATAAAACCACTCTCTCTCCCCTCTCCATTGTATATATTTCCTCCATCAAAGCAGCTTTTATCTCTCATATTTTTTATCTTCTTCTATCTCAAAAAGTTCCACTGTTAGATAATTCAACGTTCCTTACTACAATCAACCACTAACCTATTCATTTAATTTGAGTTTTAATCGTCCCAACGTCACAAGACCGATCGAGCATTTGCATTACATCATGAGGATCATGTGGAAGTTCATAATTACAGTGATGTATTTTATAGCTTTTGGATCAAGAGGAATAGGCGCCTCGACCGCAAGGTTGAGGATGAAGAATGAAGATATAGGAAGAACTTCCTTCTTGTGTTATATAATTAATCATTCCATCATTAACTATAGCCCTTAATTATGCTCTGATACACCTTGAGATATATGTTGATCGCTTTGTAAAGTCTGGCTCTCACGTGCAATGTGTCTCCGCAAAAGACACGAATTTGGAAGTTGACATATGGACAGCTTGTGCGCCTAAAAGATATTATGAAAGAATGAATATATTGGCTGGGCCTATAAGTTAATTTCAAGCCCAATAACAAACATAAGCATAAGCGAGAGAGATCACGCGTTTATGTATTTCACAACGGTCACTAGATACGCTTTTGTTTCGTTGTGGCTCTCAATCTCATTAAAATCTCAAAAAACAAAAAAAACAAAAAACTTTTGTTATCTTCTCTGGACCGGCGATACTGAGTTCCTTCGAACACCATCATCACCAGGTTTTATTTTGTTTCATCTTTGCTCTTTTGAATTATTTTAGGGTTTTTTTGTGATTTTTTTTTTTTTTTTTTTTTTTTTTTTTTTTTTTTTTTTTTTTAATGTTTATTGCATATACAGAGAGCCCTCTTTTGATTGTCTGATTTTGTGTTGTTAAATTTCGAAACCTCTCTACAGCAGAGATTCATAAACATTTTGTCTGGTTTTGCAATGGAAGGATCCCAGTTGATTTTCTAGGTTTAACATTCTTCCCCAACTTTTCCGAGTTTTTTTCTTTATATAAAAAAATGCTAGTTCTCGTGTTCCTTTGTGTTAGATACATAATAAATTCTCAATTTCATTGATGTTCTTTGACTGTTAAAGAAAAAAAAAATAGAGATTGAATATTGCAAAAATCTTGTGAACAGCTGATCGTTTCGTTCCTAGCTATCTTGGACAAACTGGGACTGTTGAGGACATGCTTCAAGGTGTTAATTATGCATTAGTTGGTTCTGCAGTTCATCTTGTCTGTCTAGTGGATCCCAACTGGTATGGTAATACTCGAAATTTTCAGAGTCTTTTTAAGTTTTTTCTTTTTTTATGGATACTATTTTTTCATCATGTGGAGGAAATTTTGTTGTTGGCAGGGCCAGCCTGTTTCGTTTGCTATGCACGTTGAGCAATTTGTTGATACATTCCAGCTGATGATACCGCTTCCAATATGAGACAGGAGCTCAAGGTTAGACCTTTTTACCTTTAATCAATCTTTATATGTCTGATCTTGGTGTAGAGTGTATCGAGAAAAAACAAGTATGATTCTGAGTTAGGTGACCGTATTTCAAGTTCATAGTTTCTACAAGTTTTCAAATTTTGCAAATTCAAAACCAAAAGCACTCTTTTTTTAACGTTTCAGGTTCTTCAAAGATTTTACCTTTTTTTTGTTGTTGTTACAAATTAGAGTTTCTAATCAAAAGCCCTCTTTTTAGATACGTGATTTCTTACTTACTTTTTGAAAGTTTTTTGTTCATGTAATCACGTTTTAAAGGATTTGTTTCCGTTTTTATGGATTAGAAGAAACCTTTTTTTTATCAAATTTTCTTTTCATACGAACGAACAGACTCATGACTTGTGCTCTGTTCAATATTTCATCGATTTTCAAGTATAAAGTTTTCTGTTTTCTTCAAACCCAAAAGAAAGGGATGACACATTATATCATTGTGCTCTGTCCGGTTTCTAAATTGGGAAAATTGTCCCCAAGTAAGACTAGCATGTGTTTATCATAGCAAGACTTGCCATATAACAGTAAGACTTGTCATATAATTGTCCCCAAGTAAGACAAGCATGTGTTTATCACAGTAAGACTTGTCATATAATTGTCCCCAACTAAGACAAGCATGTGTTTATCACAGTAAGACTTGCCATATAACAGTAAGACTTGTCATATAATTGTCCCCAAGTAAGACAAGCATGTGTTTATCACAGTAAGACTTGCCATATAACAGTAAGACTTGTCATATAATTGTCCCCAAGTAAGAGAAGCATGTGTTTAACACTGTAAGACTTGTCATATAATGTTGCCTAAGAATGTGAATGAAACAGAGATATATGTCCCTAAGCATGTGTTTAACACAGTAAGACTTGTCATATACAATCTCTGCGATTATCTTTATTCATTGCTGGCTGGGAAGCATGATACTAAGGCTTTTCTAAAGATGTCCTTAGAAGGAAACATTCAATATTCTGCTATAAAAACTCTCAATGATCTGCATATTGATGGGGATATATTCAATGTTCTGCTATAAACACTCTTGAGTTTAAAAGTTCTCAATGATCTGCATATTGATGGGGATATATTCAATGTTCTGCTATAAACACTCTTGAGCTTAAAAGTTCTCAATGATCTGCTTTAAAAAAATTGAGTTAAAAAACTCTCAATGATCTACATATTGATGGAGAAGATATATTCAAAGTTCTGCTATAAACACTTTTGAGCTTAAAAGCTCTCAATGATCTGCTTTATAACTTTTGAGTTTAAAAACTCTCAATGATCTACATATTGATGAGGATAAATGTTTCTAAATAAGACTTGGCCACTGTTGTTGTATAGATTGAATGCCTAGCTCTTGAAGCTCTTCTTGTTAGCGAAGGCACATTATTGTGCAACGCTTGATGGGTTGCGGCTCGAGCAAAGCACTAAAGAGAAAGAGAGAAAATCTGACCTCTTAATGAAGAGGTATGTATCTCATCTCCAACTAGATTGTAATTGTCTGTGTAATTATTAACATATGTTATGTCAAACCAGTTCAGTTTAGATGACAATCTCAATTTTTTCTTTTAACTTCGTTCTGTATTTTTTTTACCCGACAGGTTCATTGGCTAAAAAGGATTTGACGTGCTATGTTTATCTTCCATTTGCGCAGACAACACAAAATAAAGGGGATGCTTATTTGTTCACCTTAATGTTATACTAACTTATGGTTTGATGTTTCTAGGTTGAAGCTGGAACCGTAGTTGTTAAAGCAGTTAAACTTGATGCTGTTCTTGGAGGCCGTGATGTCCAACACCGGGAAATTCAAGGCCATGACTCTAACAAAATTCTTGTCTTTTCTTCACTTCTTCATCTGCTTCTGATTTCTCTTCTTCTGATTCCTCAATCTTCTCATTATCAATCCAATCATTTTCTGCAGCAAGGCCTAATCTCTGCTGCTCCTCTCTAATCCGAGTAACCAGCGTTGCTTCCTCTGCTCGTCTCATCAACATGACAAATTATTTTCTTTTCTTCACTTCTTCATCTACTTCTGATTTCTCTTCTTATGATTCCTCCATCTTCTCATTACCAATCCAATCACTTTCTGCTGCTCCCCTCTAATCCGAGTAACCAACGTTGCTTCCTCTACTCGTCTCATCAACATATCTAACCAAAGTTCTCGAGGCCTAGCCATGTTCCTTCCCATTAATCCTGAAATGTCTTGGCATATTTGTGGCGTACATACGGCTCTCTATCTCTCATAACCTCCCTCTCAGAAATACTATCCTTCCTTCTCATACAAGCCAGTCTTCTGTTCCACACCTCGATTTGAACTCTTCTGAAGTCGGACTTAACTTCTTTTTTGACAAACAACCTTGTAGTCGGACTTAACTTCTTCTGCAGGTGTTTTACGTGCCAATCAACCTTGTAGTCATGTTTCAAAGCATCAAACTCAGCCCGTTCATCTACACTCAGAAATCAAAGCAAACCACAACTAATGATGTTTAAGCTCCAAAATCTAATAATAAGGTTTCAGTTTAAAATCAAAACACACTACACAATACTTAGATAATTAAAGAAGCCAATTCGATAGAACAAATAGGAAACAACATACTGTACCAATGCCCACGAATGGGATGTAGACATTAGAGAAGAAGAAGAAGAAGAGTTGCGTAAATCTCGTGTTCAAAATCAGTCTGTCACCAAACAGATCGTCGTTGTCATCTTCTTCACCAACCCCTCTGCCTTAAGTTTCTTCTAAAATCCTTTCACAGGGGAAAAAGAAAACATAAACTAAATCCTAACCAAAAAAAAAAAAAAAACCATGAATATTAATTACAGTTTACATACATCTTCACTTATTGACGGACCATGTTATATAATTGAATTTCACAAAAAGCACTTCCGTATATATTGATCTTTGATAAAGAACAAAAAAAAAAAAAAAGACAAAGTTCATATACACTGCAAACAGAGGTTGGAATAACAATATTGGCTCTCTCCTGGGCGGGCACACTAGCGTTAGTTTCAATTCAACCAGAAAATTTCATGCGCTTCTCTACCATCTTCCGCAACCACACAATCCAATCCTCCAATCGCCTGAGGAGCCCCGTCAAGCTACTTCACTCTCTGCCCCGACCAAGACCTAGAAACCCCTCCGACACCAAGCGATTCTGCCAAAAACCAAAACTTGCGAAAACACAGACCCCCCCAGAGGACCCCAGGGTTTACACAAGAGACGTTGTATCCAACATCTATAACATCCTCAAGTACTCCACTTGGGAATCAGCTCGAGAACAGCTCCCACATCTGGGTCTCAGATGGGATTCTCACATTATCAACCGTGTCTTGAAAGCACACCCTCCGATGCAGAAAGCTTGGCTCTTTTTCAACTGGGCTTCCCAGATCAAGGGTTTCAAACACGATCACTTCACTTACACCACCATGCTCGATATCTTCGGTGAAGCCGGTCGGATCCAATCCATGTTCTCCGTCTTCCACCTTATGAAGGAGAAGGGTCTGTTGATCGATACGGTTACTTATACATCGCTTATTCACTGGGTTTCAAGTTCCGGCGACGTCGACGGAGCTATGAGGCTTTGGGAGGAGATGAGAGATCATGGGTGCGAACCTACCGTCGTGTCTTACACAGCTTACATGAAGATTCTTTTCGCCGATGGGAAGGTGGAAGAAGCCACGGAGGTCTATAAGGACATGTTACGGTCGCGAGTTTCTCCCAATTGTCACACTTATACTGTATTGATGGAGTTTCTTGTCAGCACAGGTGACCTTTCATTCTACGGCACACCAACTGTTTGTTAAAATGCCTAGCTGAAGTTTTACAGCTTTTTTGCTTTATGTCAAATTATTTGAAATAAACATATGGAGTAAGACTAGGAATGTTTTCTGGATATTGGTTCTTGAATGTTTTTGTTTTCTTGACGACGATGATGATGATGTGTTAGTTTCTTCGTTTGAATTGCAGGGAAATGTGAGGAAGCCTTGGACATTTTCTTTAAAATGCAAGAGATTGGGGTGCAGCCAGATAAAGCAGCTTGCAATATTCTGATTGGAAAAGCTTGTAAATTTGGGGAAACATCATTCATGGCTCGAATTCTTCTATACATGAAACACAATGGGATTGTACTTCGTTACCCTATCTTTCTTGAAGCTTGGGAGACCCTGAAAGCCGCAGGCGAAAGTGATGATCTGTTACGAGATGTCAACTCGCATATTTCCGCTGAATCTTTGTGCTCCAATGACATTGATGAGACTCCAACAGCCGAAGTTGATGACACTAAGAGTTCAGATGATATTAGAGTTATCAGCTCCGTTCTCTTGATGAAGCAGAATCTGGTTGCAGTTGATATTATACTTAACCAGATGAGAGATAGGAACATAAAGTTGGATTCTTTTGTTGTTTCAGCTATCGTAGAAACAAACTGTGGCCGTTGTAGAACTGAGGGGGCTTCGTTGGCTCTTGATTACAGCTCGGAAATGGGTATTCATCTCGAGAAGTCAGCATATCTTGCGTTAATTGGTCATTTTCTGAGAGTAATCGAACTTCCTAAAGTGATTGAAGTGGTCAAGGAGATGCTGAAAGCGCAACACTCCCTCGGTGTGTACCAAGGAGCAATGTTGATCCACAGGCTCGGGTTTGGGAGAAGACCTCGCTTAGCCGCAGAGGTTTTCGACTTACTTCCGGATGATCAAAAGGGCGTAGCTGCTTACACCGCGCTGATGGATGTTTATATCTCAGCAGGGAGTCCAGAGAAAGCAATGAAGATATTAGGAGAGATGAGAGAGCGAGAGATAATGCCTTCCTTGGGGACATACAATGTTCTACTGTCTGGTCTTGAGAAAACCAGTGATTTCCAGAGAGAAGCAGCGTTGTTGAGGAAGGAGAAGAAGAGTCTTGCTGCTTCTGCACGTTTCCGGGGAAATGTTCATGTTGAAGACGAGATATGTGATCTTCTGTTTGCTACAAATCTGTAATTTTGATTTCAGGACAGGTGAAGTCAACATGTATATGTTTAACCGAGGCCCATTATTAATGTGCAAATATGAGGCCTATATTACTGTTTTAAGCCCACCACCCATTTATTAAATAATTAAAAAAAATTTCATTTTATTGACAGACATTTCTGATAGATTGATTAGCGGCACAATTGAGTACGGACGCCGGAGAAGAGAGATGGCGAGATCGTGCTCTATCTGGACGCCTGTTTTGACCTCACTTTCTCCGATGACCGCAGAATCACCTAAATTTTCCCGGCGCCGGGTGATCTTAGCCACGAGCGTAGGTTCTCATCAGGTTCGTACAACAGCTTTTAAAGATCAAAATTAGTTTTCTTTTCCCGGAGAGATTTGTTGTGCTCTGTCTATGTGAGAATGAATACGAGGCCGTTGAGTTTTAGGTTGAGCTATTAGAGAATGTTTGATCCAACTGTTTTAGGTTAAGATCGAATTCAGCTGTTATATGCTTCCAACTAGTTTTGTTGATTGGTTTGTGTCATGTGAATTTTGGGCAACAAAAGGCATTCTTTTCATATATTGATGATTGCTTCTGCTGTTTTCTCATGGTCAATAGAAGAAAGAAGAAGATTGGTATTAGTGTAAGTCTGCATTTGCAAGCATCAGTTTTTTGTTAGTTTGTGCAGAGCTCTGAGGTCAGTCTATATTGCGTTTTCTTTGACAGCCTTTACTTGAAGCAAACATTAAGGAACCCAAGAAGCTTCAAGTCCTTGATGCCAAAGATATTTCAAGAAGAAACACCATGTTGTATCTCACGGCTGGATTTCTTGGAGGGGTCAACATTCTCCATGGTGAAGCCGCAGAAGCTCGAGTAGGGAGAAAGGAGAACAGGAAAAAAGCAATGCAGAAGCTGAGGGCGAAAGCAAAAGAGTCAGAGCCCAACAAGTCAGGAAACCAAAAGATAGAGAAAGAGTTAGAGAAAGAAGAAGTATTTCCTCTACTTCCTCCACCTCTGGTGGTTGAGGCAAACATGTTGCAATAAGCTCTCCCTCGCTCTCTCTCTCTTTTGTTAACTCTTAGAGACACAATGTGTGAGAATCAAAAGCTTTTCATTCCAACACCCAATTGAGTAAAAGACACTACATGCTGTTCTGTGCTATAGGTTTACTATTATTACAAAACGTGTTAATAAAAAGTAAAGATGATTGACAGAAGATAAAAGAGTAGAAACAGGACTAGCTAGGTGATCTTTTTGTCCATGTTTGTGATGAGATTCTTCATCTGAAACCTCCAGAAACAGAAGTAAGCGAAGCCAAAGCCGATCAACACATACAACCAGATCTTATCTTCGCCACCTTCCTTGTCCGACCAAACCTCTTCTATCCCAAACCATTCCCTCACCCCTTCTCCTTTGTAACTTTTCATTATGCCTTCCATCACTCTCCCATACAAGACATATATCCTATCCCGCGCCGCCACAGTCACGGCCGTCGGAAACCCTTCCACGTCGAGGTCAATTTCGTCATAAACCACTCCTTCGCTCCAGCTGTCTTGGCTCTTGAGTAACCAAAGCTTCTTCTGCGACACCACCATGATCGTGTCGTCCCTCTTTCTCCTAGCCACCCCATCCGCCGCTATCAGGTCTCTGTTCAGCAACACCAGCCTCGCCGTCCCGCTCTCTTCGTCCACTTTGAACACCTTCCCCGTGTTGCTCTGCACGACCAGGAGGTAGCCATTGCTTATGTACACGATCCCGTTCAAGCCGCAATCGCGGAATGTTTCGTCCGCGTCTGCCGCCACAGGCTGCGAATTGAACACCGGCGATTTCGAGAAGATCGAGGCTGCGCCGTCGCGATCCACTTTCCAGATGAAGTTTTTGGCTGAGTTGGTGACGTAAGCGTTGCCTTTGTAATCAACCGCCACGTCATTGGCGACGCCCCGGGCGATGTCTTCGTCGTCTCCGGAAAGCGAAGGGAGAGGAGAGAGGAAGATGCGACGGCCTCCGCTGCGAAGATCGTAGGCGGCTAGGGCACTGAAGGGAAGGTGAGGCGGCAAACTGTGGATGCAGGCAAGCAGACGGCGATTAGTAGAGTCAACGGCGAGACCGAGGATAGTAGCGTTATCCGGTAGATCGGGATCGGAAATAAGGGTTTCGATGACTCCAGCGTCGGAGACAGAATGAATAGTGCGGCTGTGGAGGGAACCAACCAGAAAGTGCTGCTCCCTTGGATCCCAGGTTAATCCCTCCGGGTAGAGTCCTGGAGATCGGAAGCTGATAACGTGGCGCTTATCGGCGGAGGAGAGAGCCGGAAGTTCCAGAAGTAGGACGACGGCGAAGAGAATTGGGAAGACGAAGAACGATCCGCATCGAGTGGAGGATGACGATGACGACGACGACAACATGTTGGATTCTTTTTTTACAGAAATTTCAGAAATCATCATCAATTCGATCTATTCAAAAGAGACCAAGCCCATTTATGTAACTAAATGGGCTACATTTTGATTCTTTGGGTTTCTCTCTAACTAAATGGGCTACATTTTGATCCTTTATAGACTAATCCATGGTCTTTCTCTGAAACCATAATATTTTAACCATTGTTGAAGTTTTAACTAATTTTTTTCCATTTAAATAACTTCAAAAGTTCTCAACTTGGGCATCTAGATCCTTTCAAGTCAAATAGCTGATTTTTAACATAGTTTCATTCCAAACGTCATTTGAACCTGCGATTTTTAAGTTTTATCTGGAAGTTGTTATACCAGTTGACCTAATTTAACCAACTACTTTTCTATTATTTTCTTCAAATACTTCAATTTCTGATTCCAAGTTTTAGGTACCCACCAATCTATCGGTCTTTTACTTATTTTTCCCCTTCGTTTCTGATCAAACTCTCATTCTAACTTGAACCACATAAGTTCATCAGTTAATACTTAATTTAATAAACCACAATTGTCTCTTACTGCTTCACATTTATCTACACGGCAATTGTTTCCAATAGTACCAGAAGAAAAAAAAAAAGAGAAAAAAAAACAAGCGCAAAACATGGATGGCCACTGTTTGCAAGTGAACACTATACATGTATAACTCTTAATAATCGTGGTTTAAGATAAATCAAGGCTTTTCAGTATTCATCACTTATTATAACTACTGAACTGTTGCTACATGAAAATCAGTTTGGTATTCTTTTATATATGTGCACTAGTCTAAAATAATCAAAACAAAAAAAACTTCTATGTACTATACGATATATATGGCCACCACACCACACCACACCAGACATATAAGGCTTTAGTACTTGGTATTTTGTTGTTTGTATGCACACGCATGGATTTGTTATCCATAAGACATTAAATTGGATATGATAGATACGTTGAGATGTAAATCTTATGCATGTTATGTTATTTGGACCGTTGCATCTAAATGTAAGGAGAACGACCCTACGATTAGACCAGTGTTCGTGGTTCCTCATACATTGCCCATCACCTTTCTCTCTCACTCTACCCCCATTAATTTATTTTTATTGTTTTATTCGATTTAAATTTTTATAGATGGTGCTTTTTTCTCTCTCTCTATACATCTGGATCTCCTTCCTTTTTTTCCTGATAAGTTATTAGGGTTTGAAGTTGTCTCACCGCCTCCATAATTCCACGCCGGAACAACAAAAAGAGGTTGCACGCCACTTTATTATAGGTCAAGTATTGCGGTTCGGAGATTCTTGTATTAGCATCCGTTTGTGTGATTTTTCTTGTCTCAGATCTGTTTTAAATTTTAATTTTCAAAGATTTAAGTTTTAATTATCTATTTTTGGGTCTCTATTTTCTGATCCGGATTGCAATTGAAGAGATTTTATGTTTTAAGTTATTTGGGTCTTTTCCCCTTAGTCTCTAGGATTGTTTTATACTTGCCGGCTTAAGCCTTTGGAAGGATTGATATCCTTGCCAGCTCTTGTATCTCACATTGTAATCCCATCTTGTTATCAATGAAATCCTATTGCCGAAAAAAAAAGATGGTGCTTTTTCACTTTGTTTGCATATTTTTTTCAATTCATTTTATTCAAAGCATGATTTCGTTTCACAAAACTCATATTACTATGTACAACAAAGTATACAATACAACCCTTGATTTGTTTACTTGACTCAATAAAATTCCATCGTAGTCCCACTTCAAAACTTTTTTTTGTTATTAAAAAAGAAAAAACAAAAGAATAGCTGAATAGGTATCTCTACTCTTAACCTCAAAAATGAATATTGAGATATGAAAACTTAGAAATCCAAAACCATAAACATATATCGATGAAACGATCAATAATCCGCTAACGATAAACCATATAGAAGTATTTAATAAAAAAGTTTCATGCGCTTCGAACCTTATAAAACTATATTCAATTAGTTTACAGCCTGTATCTTTTTCCAAAATTTATGTCCAATGGTCGTATCAGTATGTAAAATCGTCCAAATCTGATATATATATGGCTGTTAGTCTTTGTATTTGCACGACTAAAACAAATTAAATTTTTTTTTTTTTGCTTCATGAATTTAGAATAACAACATTATGCTGCAATAATTGAGAAATCAGATCTAGCAGAGAGAAAGAAGTAAGAATATTCGATTAGACTGAAAAGAAACTTGAGCGTAATATATAACAGAAGTATTGGTCCAAAAGAAGCAAAAGTACATATTATTACAGCCAAACGTCCACTTGAATACAATCTTTTCAGACCATATTTATTTACTGGATTTCATGAGGTCCACATTGTGATTTGCGGCAATACTTACGATGACAATTCATATATAAGTATCAATATTGAGATTATGAGATCTGCCAAAACAAGGTGATTGCTAAAGAGAATTACTGAATAACTTTAGTAAAATTGAGATAATTGTTATAGATGCTCCAATACTTAATAAAGTTGTATCTTCTTCTAGATGGATGAAGTTTTTTTTTTGTGAAAGTAGGTTCGTTGTATTGACTAAATCTTGAGAAATTTTAGATCTGTCCCAATAATTTCTGAGTGAAACATATATAACGTCGTACACGGTTTGATTAGTAGACTTTGATCATGCAAAGAAAAAAAATTACTGAAATACTTAAGAGTGACATAAATGGTTTTACTATTTACTTTTTACCGTTATTTTTTTAGAATTTGAAATATTCTGCTAAAGGTAAAAGTATTCATGCAATTAATGTTATTTTATAAAATGTAAAAGTAAATTTTTGTTTACTTATGCCACCTGTCAAATCTCTTTTCATGATAAAACCGATAAACTCATCATTTTTGTTGGATATGGGCTTTACCCCCAACATTTCTGGAGTCCAAACAAAAGATTTCTAAGAGATTTAGGGTCTGAAGTCATGGATCTGGTCCATCTGGTCACAGGGGAGAAATCATCATTTTACAGAGAGAAAGAAGAAGCCCTAGGTCATTGGCCCACTATAAATACCAGAGGTCGTTGTCAGAGCTCTGGATCCGAAATCTTGGCAATCAGAGAGAAAAGTGCATTTACATTCGTATTAATTGCGCTTAGAGCTTTGATTGCATTTTCTGTAAACTCTTCTCTTGAATTATACGTTAATAAAACGACCAGTTCCGATTTATCCCTAAGAATATTCGTATTATTTATATTGTCGATTTCATACATCAACAATTTGGCATCCACCGTGGGACTCACAGAATCCTTTCTTTGACGAAAAGAATTTGAAGACAAAGGCGTTTTCGGAAAACCTGAAGCATGTCTCACACTGATCTCTCCAGCAACGAAGGCGTCGACTCCTCCCCGCCCAGATCTCCTGCAGCTCGCGTCGAGTCCCCAAGGCCAACAATATGGGGCCGCACCCGTTCGAGGACGAACCAGCTCTAAGGCGTCAATCCAACTGACCTCGAAGCCGTAGGCGCTACGCGCGTCGCTCTGACCAATGGCGCTATCCCTCGAGAACGTGTAGCCGTAGGCGACAACCCAAATGACCGTGAAGCCGTAGGCGCTACGCGTGTTGCCCAAGCAAATGGCCTAACCAACGGCACTACCCCTCCTGATCGTGCAGCTGACAGCATCTCGGTCAACCCAACCAACCGCGCAGCCGCAAACATTACTCCTCCCAGCCGCGCGCGTAGAGGCGTTACAATCAGTCAGGTCGCGCTCGATGAAGCCGTACGAAGGACCCTGGACCGTATGAGTGGCCAAGCGGCACATATGGCATCTCAAGGCCAAAATGACCAAGCAAGGCGCCATACGCGACGACCTGAACCTCGACACGAACAAAATGATGACGCACTGCCGCCACACACTCCGCGAGCTGAGCACAACACTCTGCGAGCTGAGCACAACACTCCGCGAACCGTGCCCAACACTCCGCGAATTGAGCACCACGGTAACGGAAGGCCCCGACTCTCGTTGATCATCGTTGGACCCAATGGCGAGCAGCCAAGAGTGCATTTCCAAACTGACTAGTTGCTCATGGATCGACGTGTTGGGCCGAATCAACCCGAGAACGCTGAAAATTGCGGCCTTCAGCAAGAACTTCAGCAGATGTAAGCCCAACTGAAGAAGATTACGTCTCAGATGCACCGTGTAACAAGCGCGGCACTAGAGCTGGAGACTGTGCTGGCAGAAGCACGACGTTCGCCTTTCACCACAAGAGTCTCAGGTGTCAGAGTTAGACGCAACCCCGACACCAGCAAGAACAAGCCAATACTGTATGACGGAAAGGGGGACCCCACTATCTTCCTGAATTCGATGTCCATCCACATTGGTAGTTCATACTTCTCACCAGAAGAAGAAGACGCGGAAAGTTGTCAGCTGTTCGTCGAAAGCCTAACCGGCAAAGCATTGAACTGGTGTTCAAGGCTGAAGGCCAATTCAATCGATGGTTATGAAGCACTGACAACCGCATTCCTTTAGCATCACCAATGCTTTATGCATGTACCTGCGTCGAATGCAGACTTATGGAGAATGTACCAGAAGCACAATGAGTCACTGCGGACTTTCATGGCCAGGTTTAAAGGAGTCGTATCTCAACTCACTAACAGCGACGACGCCGCAATAGGTGCACTTAAGAACGCACTTGCTCACGGAACCAGGTTCAAGATAGATCTAACAATCCAATCCGCCACATCCTTGGGCGAGGTCCTTGCTCACGCCAATCGATACATCGAGGTAGACGAAGACAAGGGAAAATGAAACATGAACCAGGGCGACGCGGTGGAGAAAGCACCCGAAAAAGCCCTGAGCCTCGCCTCGCCAAAATTACAGCAGAGACTACGCCAAAGGCGAGAGGGGAAGGAAGGCAACGATGTTCGCTATCGATGGAAACGAGCAACAGCAAGGCAAGCGCTGGAACAAGTACGATCGCGAGACTGATGGTCCTACCTACAAGGGCAAACATGGTTATTGCGAATTCCACAAATTTGGCGGACATTCCACGGAGGATTGCAAAACACTTCAATACCTTCTCCTTCATAAGTACAAGAGAGGTGACATTTATGTAGAGCGAGAACGGAGGTGACATAAGGATAACCCGTACTGTTTGGCATACCAGCCACAAAACGAAAGGCAGCATGATGAGGAAGCAACGGTACAAAATAACTGAGCACGGGGACAAAATGACCGAGCACGAGAAATCGAACGCCTGCCTCCTCCCCCGAAACGAAACCATGACGCGGAAGAACACGATGAACCACCAGCTCCTCGCCGAAGGATCAACATGATCATGGGCGGCCTGTCAACATGTCGCGACTCTGTTCGTTCAATCTAAGCTTACTGCCGTGAAGCAGAAGCAAAATGCAGCTCGCCTCCCATAGCAGCATGTTCAAAACTTCCTCCAATCCTATCGTGTTTACTGAAGAGGACGCACTCAACGCAAGTCCAAACAACGACCCACTCGTCGTAGAAATGGTGATTGGAGAAAGCTCAGTGATTAGAATCCTTATTGACACTGGGAGCTTGTTCAATGTGATATTCAAGGACGTTCTGATCCAGATGGAGATTGATCTTCGCAGCACGACTCATGAAATGCAACCTCTGACGGGATTCGATGGCGACACTATAATGACGATTGGAACCATAACGCTTCCAATTTACGTCGGCGGCGCAATGCAGTGCTTCAACTTTGCAATTGTAGACAAACCCATCATCTACAATGTCATTCTGGGAACGTCGTAGCTTCACAAGATGCGCGCCATCGCTTCAATTTACCACCACTGCGTCAAGTTTGCAAACAAGTACGGTATCTACACGCTGCGTGGAGATCCTCTGATGGCGCGGACTTGCTTCATCATCGAGAAAAAGATGCGCAATGCGAGAGCATTCGTGATTGTTGAATCGCATTCGTGATTGTTGAATCAGAGCCGCTGCGACATCCACACGCACCATCCTCGAAAGAATCTATGATACAAGTAAACATCAACTTCTCCGATCTTAAACGCTGCGTAGGCATCAGCACCGAGCTACCAATCGCTCTAAGGGACAAACTCGTTCAGTTCTTACGAAAAAACGTAACCACGTACGCCTGGTCCATAGACCATATGACCGGGATTGATCTTGGCATTACCAGCCACGAACTCAATGTCGATCAAAATTATAAGCCCGTTAAGTAAAAGCGTCGAAAGCTCGGTGCGGAACGAACAACTGTAGTTGATGATGAGGTACGGAAACTACTTGATGCGGGTTCAATCACTGAAATTCGCTATCCAGACTGGCTGAGTAACCCGGTCGTGGTTAAGAAGTAGAATGGAACGTGGAGAGTGTGCGTCGACTTCACTGACCTCAACAAAGCTTGTCTGAAAGACAATTTTCCTCTTCCGCCCATTGACCAGCTTGTCGAGGCCACAGCTGGAAACGAACTACTTTCTTTCATGGATGCGTTCTCGGGCTACAACCAGATAATGATGCACAAGGATGACCGCGAGAAGAGTGCGTTTATTACTGAACAAGCACTATATGTTACAGAGTCATGCCATTTGGATTAAAAAATGCAAGAGCAACGTTTCAGCGATTGGTGAACCATATGTTCGCAAGCCAACTTGATCAAACCATGGAAGTCTACATCGACGATATGCTCGTCCAGTCAGCTCAAGCCGCAAACCATGTCGCACACCTGAAACAATGTTTTGATATTATGAACAAGTATAGCATGAAACTAAACCCGGCGAAATGCACGTTTGGCGTCACTTCAGGCGAATTCCTGGGATACCTCGTTACAAAGCGCGGTATAGAAGCCAATCCGAAGCAGATTTCGGCAATCATCAACCTTCCATCTCCAAGGAACACCCGCGAGGTACAACGCCTAACTGGGCGTATTGCCGCACTGAATCGTTTCATCTCTCGCTCAACGGATAAGAGCTTGCCGTTTTATCAGCTGCTTCGTGGAAACAAACGTTTTGAGTGGGACGAAACTTTGTATCTCTACATCGCCATTTCTTGTTCGGTTATAAGTGGCGTGCTCGCCAGAGAAGATCGAGGAGAGCAACATCCTATCTTCTACGTGAGCAAGACTCTCGACGGGGCCGAACTCTGAAATCCGACTCTTGAGAAGCTCGCATATGCGGTTGTAGTATCAGCTTGCAAGCTCCACCCTTACTTCCAGTCTCACACTGTTGAAGTCCTGACGAATCAGCCTCTCCTAACAATCATTGACAGCCCGAGCCAGTCAGGACGCCTTGCAAAATGGGCAGTTGAGTTAAGCGAATACGACATTGAGTACAAAAAGCGCACCTGTGCAAAGTCTCAAGTTCTCGCAGACTTCCTTGTCGAACTCTCGCCTAAACTCGAAGTTGATTCCCCTCCGCCTGAAATCTGGACACTCGACGTTGATGGCGCATCGTCAAAATTGGGCTCAGGAGCGGACGTACGCTTGACCTCAACAACTGGAGAAATCCTTGAACAGTCATTCAGTCTCACCTTCTCCGCTTCAAACAACGATGCAGAGTATGAAGAGTTGATCGCTGGATTGATCCTCGCACACGGAATCAGAGTCAAGAAAATCCAAGCTTATTGCGACTCTCAACTAGTCACGCATCAGTTCAGTGGAGATTATGCGGCAAGACACGCGCGGATGGACGCTTATCTCAAGGTCGTTCGCGACTTATCTCAAAAGTTTGAATCCTTCGAAATCATCAAGATTCCACGAAGTGACAATGCTCCGGCTGACGCACTCGCGATGCTCGCTTCTACTTCTGATCCTGATCTTCGAAGAGTCATACTTGTGGAAAGCATCGAGCAACCAAGTATCGATGTCAACTTATTGCGCCTTCAATAGACACACAAACAAACCCGCTCAACATCTTAGCAATCACAACACCGGCTCCACCCGCCCTAACTCAAGCTTTCGCCCAGTACACGATGTTGGACGACAACTTATTTCGGCGATCGCCTGTTCTCATCTGCGTTAATGCGAAGGACGTCAACGATATCATGCGTGAAGTCCATAAAGGCGCTGGCAGAAACCACTCAGGCGGTCATGCTCTAGCACTTCAAATCCGTTGCAATGGACATTTCTGGCCAACCATGGTCGTCGATTGCACCGACTTCGCAGCCAAGTGCGAAAAGTGTCAACGCCACGCACCATTCATCCATTCTTCGACTGAACTTCTGCAAACAACGTCACCACCTTACCCCTTCATGCGATGGGCGATGGATATTGTCGGTCCGCTAACACCATCTAAGTAGAAGAAGTATCTCTTGATCATGACGGACTACTTCACAAAGTGGATCGAAGCAGAATTGTACGTTTCACTAGAAGCAAATGAAGTCTAGAATTTTGTCTGGAAAAACATCATACGCCGGCATGGGCTTCCGTACGAGATCGTATGTGACAACAGCCTACAATTCATTTCCCTACAATTCGAAGGATTCTGTGCTGGCTGGCGGATTCGCCTAAGTAAATCCACTCCAAGATACCCGCAAGGCAACAGCCAAGTAGAGGCAACTAACAAAACTATACTTGCCAGAATCAAGAAACGCCTCGACGCAAAAAAAGGTCTATGGGCTGACGAACTCGACGGCGTCCTATGGTCGCACCGAACCTCTCCACGTACGTCTACCGGTCAAACACCATTCTCTCTCGCCTACGGCATGGAGGCACTCGCACCGGCTGAAGTAGGAATCCCCACGCTCCGACGTTCCATGCTCGTTAATAATCCTGATTTGAACAACAAAATGTTGTGCGACAGACTCCTGTTCATTGAAGAAGAGTGCGACCAAGCTCTACTACACATCCAAAACTACCAGCAAGCTGCCGCAAAATTCTACAACAAGAAAGTCAAATTTCGCTACTTCGCCGAGGGTGATCTCGTCCTCCGCAAAGTATTCGAGAATATAAGGGAGAAGAATGCTCGAAGGTCCATACTTAATCTCCAAGATCGTCAATCCCGGCTTCTATCAGCTACTCGAGATGAATGGCACTCCAGTTCCGAGATCTTGGAATTTCGCCAACCTCAAGCGCTACTACTATTAGTCCGCCAGTCGCTAAAAAAAAAAAAAAAAAAAAACACCACTCGATCTACTGAGCATTTCCATGTAATTCGAACTACGAATGGTTTGATCCCTTCCGAGGGTACGTAGGCAGCCTTTCACGAGGTCCAACTATAACTTTAATAAAAAAATAAAAGTTTCACTTCGAAACGCTCTTGAGCAATCTATCGACTCTTATTCTGACGCCCTGGCCAGGGGCACAACTCTAAAACGCGCTCCGCGTGGGTGAATAATCCGAGACCCCGACTCGCATACCTAGCAGGAACCGGAGTGAATAAGCCAAGACCCCGACTCGCACAGCCGCAATTCCTGCAGCACCCACAGGGTAAGCCGGTCATGCGTACCGCACCTAAAATAGTACGACAAGTCCTTCTTGTCTACTCGAGACCTTTCGGGGAACAACATATCCAGGGT
Organism: Camelina sativa; assembly: GCF_030686135.1. Classification (NCBI taxonomy): domain Eukaryota; kingdom Viridiplantae; phylum Streptophyta; class Magnoliopsida; order Brassicales; family Brassicaceae; genus Camelina; species Camelina sativa. The sequence goes on from NC_141883.1 coordinate 456,539, forward strand.
AAGCCAGGAGACGTCCTGCACTGCAAAATATGCCCCGTAAACAACGAAAACGTCGCATCTCTATTCTACGCAATAATCAATCTTTGAGCGACAAAAAACATGAAATTCAAAAGCAGCTTCATCATAATGAAGGAAACAATAATCGGCAATAATCAAGTTCATAAATCAAAAGCAACCAAGTTTGCAAATATCCAAAGGAAAAGTACAAAAGCAATCAGCAATCGAGTTCGCAATGACAAAAAGAAAATCCAAAAGCGAGAACAACAAGCAATAATACGAGGACATATCACTCGTTAGCAGCATTATCACCAGCGCCTCCGTCAGCGGTCTCCGGAAATGGCTCCAGATCAACATCAGGAAGCGGCGGTACCACAACCCCGTCAACCTTTGCTTGAAACGTTTCCTGGCTAGCTGCAAGACGCTCCATCCTACTCTCGGGAATTGTGGTTCCCCTGTCAATCAACTTCTGAAGACATAGCCTAGTCCCGGTAACTTGGCTGAGAACGAGCAAATGAAGCTGTCTCTCGCACGTTGCAATCAAGGGCGTCCTCATACGCTCAATACGCTCCTGCTGCGTCCCGATCACAACAGCAGCCTTCGCACGCTCTTCCTCCCCTCGCTCATCTCGCGCTTTCCTTAGTCGCGCTGACCCGGAGTTAAGCTTCCGATGTGACTTCTTAAGAGAAGCCGTCAGATCCTTCACAATTGTTGCATTCTCCTTACTCGTTCGCTCAGCCTCAGCAAGCGCATCCTGAACTAGCACGATCTCTCTCTTAGCAGCGCGCACCTTGTCAGCGTGCACCTTGTCCTCGTTCATCCAGCTCATCGCCTAGGAGATCAAGAAAAATAGTTGGATTACGGCTAAGTAAAATGCACAGGAACGACTTGCTCTTATGTACTCGGACAAGCCAAGTCACTAGGAGCAGAAAGCGGAACGAAGTCACCATGAATCTTGCTGGCAAGGTCTACGCAAGCTCGAGAATCACCAGAGAACGCTTGGTCTTTCACGTCGTAGCGAAATGAAAATGAGTGATCGACCCTCTCGCGACCATCCTCTGCGTGATGAGAATGCCTAGCACTTCCTCCAGCATCACTCCGGGAACTCGAGCGTGACGACCTCTTCCGGGAACGATCACCACCACCAGCTGCTGGAGCACTCCCACGGGACACAGAAGAAGGCTTCTTTGCAGCACGAGCTGCAGCAACCTCGGCGGAACGAGTCCTACGACCGGGCTCACCCTCAAGAGCGAGCACCTCGCCATCCTCGTGCTCCACAACAACGACCTCCGCGCCGACCTCAGCATTTGGTGCAACGGTCTTGGTTGCGACAACAGGCGCATCCTCGACATCGAACAAGTCAGCATAGCATGGCATTAGGCAGTCTCCCATTTGCAATCCAGTCTGTGAACCTACAGAATAGATAGGAGCCTGAGACACGAGAGCACACAAGTCTCTAAACGAAGATAAGCCAACCAAATAAAAAATAAAAAAACTTACAAGTCTTGAAGTGTGAGAACACGTCCGGCCACCGCAAAGTCCCACTAAAAAGAAAAGCAGAAGCTTGTTCAACAGTTTCAGAATCGCACGCAGCTGAAGGTGGCGGATTACCTGCGGGTATAAAATAAATACGATCAGCAAACAGAGTAAAAAAAAAAATCTATAGACACAAACCCAACCCAGCAATGGCTACCAGGGGTGAAGTTCCAGGCAGGAGGACAGGTCGTGTCTGGATCTTCAACCGAGATGTCATTTATTTCTACGAAGAAAAATTGCCTCCGCCAATCGTGAATATGACTCTTCTGGCCGCGCAAGATCGTGAGACATGGCGTACATCAAGCGCAACATAGTCCCGAACTAAAAGGGTACGCTTATCTTGATGTCCATATAGGCGCCAATTATCGTAAGCCCCACCGCGTTACGGATGGTGGAGATCGACAGCTGTGAGAATGCAATCTTCCGACGCGCACAGTAACTCGTCAAAAATTCTGGAATGGGGAACCATAATCCACACTCGGTAAAAAAATCCACATAGACGCAGAGGTGACCCGATGGGCAGTCCCACGGACGTTCATCGACACTCGGTAGCATGAGCTGCAAACGTGCGGGCTATGGACTTGTCGTCGCATAGGGTACTTCCCGCATCGCGGGGGATTCTTTGCTTGTCTCCCGAACAATCTTTGCGACGTTTTGGGACTCCGTTTCCAACGGCTAAGCCAGCAACCAGAGACCTAGGAGCACTCTCCGAGCCGGTGCGTTCTTCGTACGCTAACACCTTCCCTCATTGCTGACTTGAAGAATGTGGAATCAAGCTAAGGTCCTGAGCATCTATAGGAAACATAACGTCGAGCTCCCGAACATCTTCTTCCGTCAAATCCGCCAGATCAGTCACGACTCCTCTTCCTTCCGATGGGTCCCACCAGGAAGGATAGCCCATTCCAGTTTCGTCAAGGTCTCTCTCCAGCGCTGGTCAAAAGGTCAATTAAACCCAATGTGTACTCCACCACGATATAGTGGTATCGTTGTAACACTTCATGATCGAATCCACAGAGACCAAACAATTACACTATGAAATTATGTAGATTAAATATAGCTAAGACAATGGAAAAGTTTGTGAATCAAGTAACTATCTACAAAACGGAAAGTAAACAAACTGTTTTAATTCAAAAAGGAAATATTGGGCGCAGGGAATCTATGGGGATATAATTCTCGGACTAAGGTGGAAGATGGGGATGCATTAAACACCGTTCTAGAACTCAAATTACAGTTGTAAAGCTAACCTACTTTTGCAGCGTTAACTATCTATGCAATGAATTCACTAAACCTTAAACCATCGTTTGGACCTAGCAAACCAAGCAAGCAATAAAGGTTCAAGTTTGATCTGTTCACAAGGTGCCTCAACTTCAACTTTCGTTGGCTAAGGTCCACCTTGCTCACCAAAGTTCTTTTTCAGAAACTCAACAACACTTTTGGTGCCCCGATGAATTAAACCTAAAATCTTAATCTAGGTGATCAATCTAGCTTAAGCATTAAGAACAACAATAGATGAAGAACAATAAGATCAATCCCAAATCTAACAACCTAAGTTTAGAGAATCATAAACCCCTTTAAAACCCAAAACCCAATAGATAAACTACTCATACATGGAGATAAAAGAACAGCAAATCAATAATGAAGAAAACATAATTGAATTGCAAAAGAATAGAAAACAGGGTTTAGAATTCTTCTCCAAAGTGTCAAGAAGGATTAGAGATCTTCTCCCCCAGCTCTCAATACAAAATAGTCTCAGAAAAATAATGCTTATGTCTTTAGAGGCCGAGCCTCTAATTAAATATCAAAATAAAACCCTAAAAGTCGGTTTAAAACAAAAAAGGAAAACTTGAGTAGGGTACGGGACTGGCCAATCCCAAATGCGGATCAGCCGATCCTGGATGCTTTTCTCTGTTTGCTCCATCTGCTTGCTAGTCCGATCAGCCTTCACCAAATTGGCTCCAGATGCTTGTTTTCATCCCCAAAACACTCAGTTTCCTTCCAAAGTGACCTAGAACCTGTAAAGACTCTCACAAGACTAAAAAGACTCTATAACCACACTTTGACTCAATAAAAGACTCAAAACAAACTTTAAAACTATGGTTAAAACCTATAAAATACAGACACATCAATTCCCCCGGACTTGAATCTTTGCTTGTCCTCAAGCAAGAACAGACAAAAACTCAGGAACAGAGAAAAGGTTTGAAGGTGGAAACTCACATATTCTTGGGAACCTCTTCTTTGCACTCTTCATCCCATCAAACCGAGAACTACTTTCTGTACTCTGCCCATGATTAGGATCAACACTCCCTACTCTGACCTCCACAGCCTTAAAGAACCTTCGGTCCCCCCATTGTTGTCTCTCTATATCAGAATAGTAAAAGGGTGCGGTCTTACCATGGGAGTATCGATCATTGAACTTTTAGACTCCTTCAACCTCTTAATGCCCAAGACCTCCTCATATTCTTCCTTTCCTCTCTCTTTTCTCACTTCCAAAGGATTGATTTCTCCCTAATTTTCTAGGGTATCATTGTATTTTTTTTTTATCAATCCTTTTCTCTTTTCTTGCGGACAGGTCTCCATGAATTCTGAAGGATGCACGGGTTTACGCACAACCCTCGGTTCACTTCTTTATTACATATATCCTCTTTCTTATTTTTTATTATTATTTTTTATTATTGAGTATTGAAGGGAAGAGAGGGGAAGCATACTTTGTGAGGAGATGCATGTCTTGTATTGCTTAAGGGAGGAGTCTTGTTCGATGTATACTAAGTCCCAAGGCAAGAAGTTAAATCCGGTTAAGTCCTGTCAAAGCTCGAGACAACAGTGGATCAACTTAATGTCCTCTTCGGTGAGGGTCTTTTGGGGTGTGCTGAGACTGCTCATGTTCATTCCAAGCTTCATTCGAAAGTCAAAAGTACTAAAGCAATCATAAGAGTGTTAGTTTAAAGCAAAAGATTCCTAGAAATGCTCATAGTTTCCCAAATTTTTTTTTTAGGTAACCAGCCTTGTCCTGAAAGCGGTAAAAGAAGTTTTTACGAGATGTCCAACGCTATTTCTGGGATTAGCCTTATCTTTACAAGCACTGCGCTGAAGGCCTTTACCGAAGATGTGTTCCTGAATCGGAAGTTCAAGGCATACTTTTCCACTGTCACAGTTCCAACTATGCAGGACATTTCGTCACATTCAAAACCGCGACAAAAGTGCTCCAATCCGGCCTCTAGTGGCCCACCTTATTCCGAGACGCACACGATTTTGTTTCCCAATGTGACTCCTGCCAGTGACGTGGGAACATAAACAAGCAGAACGAGATGCCACAAAACTTTATTTTGGACATCGAGGTTTTTGACTGTTGGGGAATCGACTTCATGGGGCCCTTTCCACCTTATTATGGGAATCTCTACATTCTTTTGGTCGTGGATTACGTTTCCAAATGGGTTGAAGCTGTAGCAAGTCCTACAAATGATTCGAAGGTAGTCCTCAAGATGTTCAAGCACATAATTTTCCCACGGTTTGGTGTCCCTAGAGTGGTTATAAACGATGGGGGGACTCACTTTATCAACAAGCTCTTTGCAAACCTTTTGAGAAACATGGTGTGACACGATAAACCATATAGAAGTATTTAATAAAAAAGTTTCATGCGCTTCGAACCTTATAAAACTATATTCAATTAGTTTACAGCCTGTATCTTTTTCCAAAATTTATGTCCAATGGTCGTATCAGTATGTAAAATCGTCCAAATCTGATATATATATATATATATATATATATATATATATATGGCTGTTAGTCTTTGTATTTGCACGACTAAAACAAATTAAATTTTTTTTTTTTTGCTTCATGAATTTAGAATAACAACATTATGCTGCAATAATTGAGAAATCAGATCTAGCAGAGAGAAAGAAGTAAGAATATTCGATTAGACTGAAAAGAAACTTGAGCGTAATATATAACAGAAGTATTGGTCCAAAAGAAGCAAAAGTACATATTATTACAGCCAAACGTCCACTTGAATACAATCTTTTCAGACCATATTTATTTACTGGATTTCATGAGGTCCACATTGTGATTTGCGGCAATACTTACGATGACAATTCATATATAAGTATCAATATTGAGATTATGAGATCTGCCAAAACAAGGTGATTGCTAAAGAGAATTACTGAATAACTTTAGTAAAATTGAGATAATTGTTATAGATGCTCCAATACTTAATAAAGTTGTATCTTCTTCTAGATGGATGAAGTTTTTTTTTTGTGAAAGTAGGTTCGTTGTATTGACTAAATCTTGAGAAATTTTAGATCTGTCCCAATAATTTCTGAGTGAAACATATATAACGTCGTACACGGTTTGATTAGTAGACTTTGATCATGCAAAGAAAAAAAATTACTGAAATACTTAAGAGTGACATAAATGGTTTACTATTTACTTTTTACCGTTATTTTTTTAGAATTTGAAATATTCTGCTAAAGGTAAAAGTATTCATGCAATTAATGTTATTTTATAAAATGTAAAAGTAAATTTTTGTTTACTTATGCCACCTGTCAAATCTCTTTTCATGATAAAACCGATAAACTCAACATTTTTGTTGGATATGGGCTTTATCCCCAACATTTCTGGAGCCCAAACAAAAGATTTCTAAGAGATTTAGGGCCTGAAGTCATGGATCTGGTCCATCTGGTCGCAGGGGAGAAATCATCATTTTACAGAGAGAAAGAAGAAGCCCTAGGTCATTGGCCCACTATAAATACCAGAGGTCGTTGTCAGAGCTCTGGATCCGAAATCTTGGCAATCAGAGAGAAAAGTGCATTTACATTCGTATTAATTGCGCTTAGAGCTTTGATTGCATTTTCTGTAAACTCTTCTCTTGAATTATACGTTAATAAAACGACCAGTTCCGATTTCTCCCAAAGAATATTCGTATTATTTATATTGTCGATTTCATACATCAACAATTTGGTATCCACCGTGGGACTCACATAATCCTTTCTTTGACGAAAAGAATTTGAAGACAAAGGCGTTTTCGGAAAACCTGAAGCATGTCTCACACTGATCTCTCCAGCAACGAAGGCGTCGACTCCTCCCCGCCCAGATCTCCTGCAGCTCGCGTCGAGTCCCCAAGGCCAACAATATGGGGCCGCACCCGTTCGAGGACGAACCAGCTCCAAGGCGTCAATCCAACTGACCTCGAAGCCGTAGGCGCTACGCGCGTCGCTCTGACCAATGACGCTATCCCTCGAGAACGTGTAGCCGTAGGCGACAACCCAAATGACCGTGAAGCCGTAGGCGCTACGCGTGTTGCCCAAACAAATGGCCTAACCAACGGCACTACCCCTCCTGATCGTGCAGCTGACAGCGTCTCGGTCAACCCAACCAACCGCGCAGCCGCAAACATTACTCCTCCCAGCCGCGCGCGTAGAGGCGTTACAATCAGTCAGGTCGCGTTCGATGAAGCCGTACGAAGGACCCTGGACCGTATGAGTGGCCAAGCGGCACATATGGCATCTCAAGGCCAAAATGACCAAGCAAGGCACCATACGCGACGACCTGAACCTCGACACGAACAAAATGATGACGCATTGCCGCCACACACTCCGCGAGCTGAGCACAACACTCTGCAAGCTGAGCACAACACTCCGCGAACTGTGCCCAACACTCCGCGAATTGAGCACCACGGTAACGGAAGGCCCCGAGTCTCGTTGATCATCGTTGGACCCAATGGCGAGCAGCCAAGAGTGCATTTCCAAACTGACTAGTTGCTCATGGATCGACGTGTTGGGCCGAATCAACCCGAGAACGCTGAAAATTGCGGCCTTCAGCAAGAACTTCAGCAGATGCAAGCCCAACTGAAGAAGATTACGTCTCAGATGCACCGTGTAACAAGCGCGGCACTAGAGCTGGAGACTGTGCTGGCAGAAGCACGACGTTCGCCTTTCACCACAAGAGTCTCAGGTGTCAGAGTTAGACGCAACCCCGACACCAGCAAGAACAAGCCAATACTGTATGACGGAAAGGGGGACCCCACTATCTTCCTGAATTCGATGTCCATCCACATTGGTAGTTCATACTTCTCACCAGAAGAAGAAGACGCGGAAAGTTGTCAGCTGTTCGTCGAAAGCCTAACCGGCAAAGCATTGAACTGGTGTTCAAGGCTGAAGGCCAATTCAATCGATGGTTATGAAGCACTGACAACCGCATTCCTTTAGCATCACCAATGCTTTATGCATGTACCTGCGTCGAATGCAGACTTATGGAGAATGTACCAGAAGCACAATGAGTCACTGCGGACTTTCATGGCCAGGTTTAAAGGAGTCGTATCTCAACTCACTAACAGCGACGACGCCGCAATAGGTGCACTTAAGAACGCACTTGCTCACGGAACCAGGTTCAAGATAGATCTAACAATCCAATCCGCCACATCCTTGGGCGAGGTCCTTGCTCACGCCAATCGATACATCGAGGTATACGAAGACAAGGGAAAATGAAACATGAACCAGGGCGACGCGGTGGAGAAAGCACCCGAAAAAGCCCTGAGCCTCGCCTCGCCAAAATTACAGCAGAGACTACGCCAAAGGCGAGAGGGGAAGGAAGGCAACGATGTTCGCTATCGATGGAAACGAGCAACAGCAAGGCAAGCGCTGGAACAAGTACGATCGCGAGACTGATGGTCCTACCTACAAGGGCAAACGTGGTTATTGCGAATTCCACAAATTTGGCGGACATTCCACGGAGGATTGCAAAACACTTCAATACCTTCTCCTTCATAAGTACAAGAGAGGTGACATTGATGTAGAGCGAGAACGGAGGTGACATAAGGATAACCCGTACTGTTTGGCATACCAGCCACAAAACGAAAGGCAGCATGATGAGGAAGCAACGGTACAAAATAACTGAGCACGGGGACAAAATGACCGAGCACGAGAAATCGAACGCCTGCCTCCTCCCCCGAAACGAAACCATGACGCGGAAGAACACGATGAACCACCAGCTCCTCGCCGAAGGATCAACATGTCGCGACTCTGTTCGTTCAATCTAAGCTTACTGCCGTGAAGCAGAAGCAAAATGCAGCTCGCCTCCAATAGCAGCATGTTCAAAACTTCCTCCGATCCTATCGTGTTTACTGAAGAGGACGCACTCAACGCAAGTCCAAACAACGACCCACTCGTCGTAGAAATGGTGATTGGAGAAAGCTCAGTGATTAGAATCCTTATTGACACTGGGAGCTTGTTCAATGTGATATTCAAGGACGTTCTGATCTAGATGGAGATTGATCTTCGCAGCACGACTCATGAAATGCAACCTCTGACGGGATTCGATGGCGACACTATAATGACGATTGGAACCATAACGCTTCCAATTTACGTCGGCGGCGCAATGCAGTGCTTCAACTTTGCAATTGTAGACAAACCCATCGTCTACAATGTCATTCTGGGAACGTCGTAGCTTCACAAGATGCGCGCCATCGCTTCAATTTACCACCACTGCATCAAGTTTGCAAACAAGTACGGTATCTACACGCTGCGTGGAGATCCTCTGATGGCGCGGACTTGCTTCATCATCGAGAAAAAGATGCGCAATGCGAGAGCATTCGTGATTGTTGAATCGCATTCGTGATTGTTGAATCAGAGCCGCTGCGACATCCACACGCACCATCCTCGAAAGAATCTGTGATACAAGTAAACATCAACTTCTCCGATCTTAAACGCTGCGTAGGCATCAGCGCCGAGCTACCAATCGCTCTAAGGGACGAACTCGTTCAGTTCTTACGAAAAAACGTAACCACGTTCGCCTGGTCCATAGACCATATGACCGGGATTGATCTTGGCATTACCAGCCACGAACTCAATGTCGATCAAAATTATAAGCCCGTTAAGTAAAAGCGTCGAAAGCTCGGTGCGGAACGAACAACTGTAGTTGATGATGAGGTACGGAAACTACTTGATGCGGGTTCAATCACTGAAATTCGCTATCCAGACTGGCTGAGTAACCCGGTCGTGGTTAAGAAGTAGAATGGAACGTGGAGAGTGTGCGTCGACTTCACTGACCTCAACAAAGCTTGTCTGAAAGACAATTTTCCTCTTCCGCCCATTGACCAGCTTGTCGAGGCCACAGCTGGAAACGAACTACTATCTTTCATGGATGCGTTCTCGGGCTACAACCAGATAATGATGCACAAGGATGACCGCGAAAAGAGTGCGTTTATTACTGAACAAGCACTTTATGTTACAGAGTCATGCCATTTGGATTAAAAAATGCAAGAGCAACGTTTCAGCGACTGGTGAACCATATGTTCGCAAGCCAACTTGATCGAACCATGGAAGTCTACATCGACGATATGCTCGTCAAGTCAGCTCAAGCCGCAAACCATGTCGCACACCTGAAACAATGTTTTGATATTATGAACAAGTATAGCATGAAACTAAACCCGGCGAAATGCACGTTTGGCGTCACTTCAGGCGAATTCCTGGGATACCTCGTTACAAAGCGCGGTATAGAAGCCAATCCGAAGCAGATTTCGGCAATCATCAACCTTCCATCTCCAAGGAACACCCGCGAGGTACAACGCCTAACTGGGCGTATTGCCGCACTGAATCGTTTCATCTCTCGCTCAACGGATAAGAGCTTGCCGTTTTATCAGCTGCTTCGTGGAAACAAACGTTTTGAGTGGGACGAAACTTTGTATCTCTACATCGCCATTTCTTGTTCGGTTATAAGTGGCGTGCTCGCCAGAGAAGATCGAGGAGAGCAACATCCTATCTTCTACGTGAGCAAGACTCTCGACGGGGCCGAACTCTGAAATCCGACTCTTGAGAAGCTCGCATATGCGGTTGTAGTATCAGCTTGCAAGCTCCACCCTTACTTCCAGTCTCACACTGTTGAAGTCCTGACGAATCAGCCTCTCCTAACAATCATTGACAGCCCGAGCCAGTCAGGACGCCTTGCAAAATGGGCAGTTGAGTTAAGCGAATACGACATTGAGTACAAAAAGCGCACCTGTGCAAAGTCTCAAGTTCTCGCAGACTTCCTTGTCGAACTCTCGCCTAAACTCGAAGTTGATTCCCCTCCGCCTGAAATCTGGACACTCGACGTTGATGGCGCATCGTCAAAATTGGGCTCAGGAGCGGACGTACGCTTGACCTCAACAACTGGAGAAATCCTTGAACAGTCATTCAGTCTCACCTTCTCCGCTTCAAACAACGATGCAGAGTATGAAGAGTTGATCGCTGGATTGATCCTCGCACACGGAATCAGAGTCAAGAAAATCCAAGCTTATTGCGACTCTCAACTAGTCACGCATCAGTTCAGTGGAGATTATGCGGCAAGACACGCGCGGATGGACGCTTATCTCAAGGTCGTTCGCGACTTATCTCAAAAGTTTGAATCCTTCGAAATCATCAAGATTCCACGAAGTGACAATGCTCCGGCTGACGCACTCGCGATGCTCGCTTCTACTTCTGATCCTGATCTTCGAAGAGTCATACTTGTGGAAAGCATCGAGCAACCAAGTATCGATGTCAACTTATTGCGCCTTCAATAGACACACAAACAAACCCGCTCAACATCTTAGCAATCACAACACCGGCTCCACCCGCCCTAACTCAAGCTTTCGCCCAGTACACGATGTTGGACGGCAACTTATTTCGGCGATCGCCTGTTCTCATCTGCGTTAATGCGAAGGACGTCAACGATATCATGCGTGAAGTCCATAAAGGCGCTGGCAGAAACCACTCAGGCGGTCATGCTCTAGCACTTCAAATCCGTTGCAATGGACATTTCTGGCCAACCATGGTCGTCGATTGCACCGACTTCGCAGCCAAGTGCGAAAAGTGTCAACGCCACGCACCATTCATCCATTCTTCGACTGAACTTCTGCAAACAACGTCACCACCTTACCCCTTCATGCGATGGGCGATGGATATTGTCGGTCCGCTAACACCATCTAAGTAGAAGAAGTATCTCTTGATCATGACGGACTACTTCACAAAGTGGATCGAAGCAGAATTGTACGTTTCACTAGAAGCAAATGAAGTCTAGAATTTTGTCTGGAAAAACATCATACGCCGGCATGGGCTTCCGTACGAGATCGTATGTGACAACGGCCTACAATTCATTTCCCTACAATTCGAAGGATTCTGTGCTGGCTGGCGGATTCGCCTAAGTAAATCCACTCCAAGATACCCGCAAGGCAACAGCCAAGTAGAGGCAACTAACAAAACTATACTTGCCAGAATCAAGAAACGCCTCGACGCAAAAAAAGGTCTATGGGCTGACGAACTCGACGGCGTCCTATGGTCGCACCGAACCTCTCCACGTACGTCTACCGGTCAAACACCATTCTCTCTCGCCTACGGCATGGAGGCACTCGCACCGGCTGAAGTAGGAATCCCCACGCTCCGACGTTCCATGCTCGTTAATAATCCTGATTTGAACAACAAAATGTTGTGCGACAGACTCCTGTTCATTGAAGAAGAGTGCGACCAAGCTCTACTACACATCCAAAACTACCAGCAAGCTGCCGCAAAATTCTACAACAAGAAAGTCAAATTTCGCTACTTCGCCGAGGGTGATCTCGTCCTCCGCAAAGTCTTCGAGAATATAAGGGAGAAGAATGCTCGAAGGTCCATACTTAATCTCCAAGATCGTCAATCCCGGCTTCTATCAGCTACTCGAGATGAATGGCACTCCAGTTCCGAGATCTTGGAATTTCGCCAACCTCAAGCGCTATTACTATTAGTCCGCCAGTCGCTAAAAAAAAAAAAAAAAAAAACACCACTCGATCTACTGAGCATTTCCATGTAATTCGAACTACGAATGGTTTGATCCCTTCCGAGGGTACGTAGGCAGCCTTTCACGAGGTCCAACTATAACTTTAATAAAAAAATAAAAGTTTCACTTCGAAACGCTCTTGAGCAATCTATCGACTCTTATTCTGACGCCCTGGCCAGCACCCACAGGGTAAGCCAGTCATGCGTACCGCACCTAAAATAGTACGACAAGTCCTTCTTGTCTACTCGAGACCTTTCGGGGAACAACATATCCAGGGTAAGCCAGGAGACGTCCTGCACTGCAAAATATGCCCCGTAAACAACGAAAACGTCGCATCTCTATTCTACGCAATAATCAATCTTTGAGCGACAAAAAACATGAAATTCAAAAGCAGCTTCATCATAATGAAGGAAACAATAATCGGCAATAATCAAGTTCATAAATCAAAAGCAACCAAGTTTGCAAATATCCAAAGGAAAAGTACAAAAGCAATCAGCAATCGAGTTCGCAATGACAAAAAGAAAATCCAAAAGCGAGAACAACAAGCAATAATACGAGGACATATCACTCGTTAGCAGCATTATCACCAGCGCCTCCGTCAGCGGTCTCCGGAAATGGCTCCAGATCAGCATCAGGAAGCGGCGGTACCACAACCCCGTCAACCTTTGCTTGAAACGTTTCCTGGCTAGCTGCAAGACGCTCCATCCTACTCTCGGGAATTGTGGTTCCCCTGTCAATCAACTTCTGAAGACATAGCCTAGTCCCGGTAACTTGGCTGAGAACGAGCAAATGAAGCTGTCTCTCGCACGTTGCAATCAAGGGCGTCCTCATACGCTCAATACGCTCATGCTGCGTCCCGATCACAACAGCAGCCTTCGCACGCTCTTCCTCCCCTCGCTCATCTCGCGCTTTTCTTAGTCGCGCTGACCCGGAATTAAGCTTCCGATGTGACTTCTTAAGAGAAGCCGTCAGATCCTTCACAATTGTTGCATTCTCCTTACTCGTTCGCTCAGCCTCAGCAAGCGCATCCTGAACTAGCACGATCTCTCTCTTAGCAGCGCGCACCTTGTCAGCGTGCACCTTGTCCTTGTTCATCCAGCTCATCGCCTAGGAGATCAAGGAAAATAGTTGGATTACGGCTAAGTAAAATGCACAGGAACGACTTGCTCTTATGTACTCGGACAAGCCAAGTCACTAGGAGCAGAAAGCGGAACGAAGTCACCATGAATCTTGCTGGCAAGGTCTACGCAAGCTCGAGAATCACCAGAGAACGCTTGGTCTTTCACGTCGTAGCGAAATGAAAATGAGTGATCAACCCTCTCGCGACCATCCTCTGCGTGATGAGAATGCCTAGCACTTCCTCCAGCATCACTCCGGGAACTCGAGCGTGACGACCTCTTCCGGGAACGATCACCACCACCAGCTGCTGGAGCACTCCCACGGGACACAGAAGAAGGCTTCTTTGCAGCACGAGCTGCAGCAACCTCGGCGGAACGAGTCCTACGACCGGGCTCACCCTCAAGAGCGAGCACCTCGCCATCCTCGTGCTCCACAACAACGACCTCCGCGCCGACCTCAGCATTTGGTGCAACGGTCTTGGTTGCGACAACAGGCGCATCCTCGACATCGAACAAGTCAGCATAGCATGGCATTAGGCAGTCTCCCATTTGCAATCCAGTCTGTGAACCTACAGAATAGATAGGAGCCTGAGACACGAGAGCACACAAGTCTCTAAACGAAGATAAGCCAACCAAATAAAAAATAAAAAAACTTACAAGTCTTGAAGTGTGAGAACACGTCCGGCCACCGCAAAGTCCCACTAAAAAGAAAAGCAGAAGCTTGTTCAACAGTTTCAGAATCGCACGCAGCTGAAGGTGGCGGATTACCTGCGGGTATAAAATAAATACGATCAGCAAACAGAGTAAAAAAAAAATCTATAGACACAAACCCAACCCAGCAATGGCTACCAGGGGTGAAGTTCCAGGCAGGAGGATAGGTCGTGTCTGGATCTTCAACAGAGATGTCATTTATTTCTACGAAGAAAAATTGCCTCCGCCAATCGTGAATATGACTCTTCTGGCCGCGCAAGATCGTGAGACATGGCGTACATCAAGCGCAACATAGTCCCGAACTAAAAGGGTACGCTTATCTTGATGTCCATATAGGCGCCAATTATCGTAAGCCCCACCGCGTTACGGATGGTGGAGATCGACAGCTGTGAGAATGCAATCTTCCGACGCGCCCAGTAACTCGTCAAAAATTCTGGAATGGGGAACCATAATCCACACTCGGTAAAAAAATCCACATAGATGCAGAGGTGACCCGATGGGCAGTCCCACGGACGTTCATCGACACTCGGTAGCATGAGCTGCAAACGTGCGGGCTATGGACTTGTCGTCGCATAGGGTACTTCCCGCATCGCGGGGGATTCTTTGCTTGTCTCCCGAACAATCTTTGCGATGTTTTGGGACTCCGTTTCCAACGGCTAAGCCAGCAACCAGAGACCTAGGAGCACTCTCCGAGCCGGTGCGTTCTTCGTACGCTAACACCTTCCCTCATTGCTGACTTGAAGAATGTGGAATCAAGCTAAGGTCCTGAGCATCTATAGGAAACATAACGTCGAGCTCCCGAACATCTTCTTCCGTCAAATCCGCCAGATCAGTCACGACTCCTCTTCCTTCCGATGGGTCCCACCAGGAGGGATAGCCCATTCCAGTTTCGTCAAGGTCTCTCTCCAGCGCTGGTCAACAGGTCAATTAAACCCAATGTGTACTCCACCACGATATAGTGGTATCGTTGTAACACTTCATGATCGAATCCACAGAGACCAAACAATTACACTATGAAATTATGTAGATTAAATATAGCTAAGACAATGGAAAAGTTTGTGAATCAAGTAACTATCTACAAAACGGAAAGTAAACAAACTGTTTTAATTCAAAAAGGAAATATTGGGCGCAGGGAATCTATGGGGATATAATTCTCGGACTAAGGTGGAAGATGGGGATGCATTAAACACCGTTCTAGAACTCAAATTACAGTTGTAAAGCTAACCTACTTTTGCAGCGTTAACTATCTATGCAATGAATTCACTAAACCTTAAACCATCGTTTGGACCTAGCAAACCAAGCAAGCAATAAAAGTTCAAGTTTGATCTGTTCACAAGGTGCCTCAACTTCAACTTTCGTTGGCTAAGGTCCACCTTGCTCACCAAAGTTCTTTTTCAGAAACTCAACAACACTTTTGGTGCCCCGATGAATTAAACCTAAAATCTTAATCTAGGTGATCAATCTAGCTTAAGCATTAAGAACAACAATAGATGAAGAACAATAAGATCAATCCCAAATCTAACAACCTAAGTTTAGAGAATCATAAACCCCTTTGAAACCCAAAACCCAATAGATAAACTACTCATACATGGAGATAAAAGAACAGCAAATCAATAATGAAGAAAACATAATTGAATTGCAAAAGAATAGAAAACAGGATTTAGAAATCTTCTCCAAAGTGTCAAGAAGGATTAGAGATCTTCTCCCCCAGCTCTCAATACAAAATAGTCACAGAAAAATAATGCTTATGTCTTTAGAGGCCGAGCCTCTAATTAAATATCAAAATAAAACCCTAAAAGTCGGTTTAAACCAAAAAAGGAAAACTTGAGTAGGGTACGGGACTGGCCGATCCCAAATGCGGATCAGCCGATCCTGGATGCTTTTCTCTGTTTGCTCCATCTGCTTGCTAGTCCGATCAGCCTTCACCAAATTGGCTCCAGATGCTTGTTTTCATCCCCAAAACACTCAGTTTCCTTCCAAAGTGACCTAGAACCTGTAAAGACTCTCACAAGACTAAAAAGACTCTATAACCACACTTTGACTCAATAAAAGACTCAAAACAAACTTAAAAACTATGGTTAAAACCTATAAAATACAGACACATCAATTCCCCCGGACTTGAATCTTTGCTTGTCCTCAAGCAAGAACAGACAAAAACTCAGGAACAGAGAAAAGGTTTGAAGGTGGAAACTCACATATTCTTGGGAACCTCTTCTTTGCACTCTTCATCCCATCAAATCGAGAACTACTTTCTGTACTCTGCCCATGATTAGGATCAACACTCCCTACTCTGACCTCCACAGCCTTAAAGAACCTTCGGTCCCCCCATTGTTGTCTCTCTATATCAGAATAGTAAAAGGGTGCGGTCTTACCATGGGAGTATCGATCATTGAACTTTTAGACTCCTTCAACCTCTTAATGCCCAAGACCTCCTCATATTCTTCCTTTCCTCTCTCTTTTCTCACTTCCAAAGGATTGATTTCTCCCTAATTTTCTAGGGTATCATTGTATTTTTTTTATCAATCCTTTTCTCTTTTCTTGCGGACAGGTCTCCATGAATTCTAAAGGATGCACGGGTTTACGCACAACCCTCGGTTCACTTCTTTATTACATATATCCTCTTTCTTATTTTTTTTATTTTTTTTTTATTATTGAGTATTGAAGGGAAGAGAGAGGGGAAGCATACTTTGTGAGGAGATGCATGTCTTGTATTGCTTAAGGGAGGAGTCTTGTTCGATGTATACTAAGTCCCAAGGCAAGAAGTTAAATCCGGTTAAGTCCTGTCAAAGCTCGAGACAACGGTGGATCAACTTAATGTCCTCTTCGGTGAGGGTCTTTTGGGGTGTGCTGAGACTGCTCATGTTCATTCCAAGCTTCATTCGAAAGTCAAAAGTACTAAAGCAATCATAAGAGTGTTAGTTTAAAGCAAAAGATTCCTAGAAATGCTCATAGTTTCCCAGATTTTTTTTTTAGGTAACCAGCCTTGTCCTGAAAGCGGTAAAAGAAGTTTTTACGAGATGTCCAACACTATTTCTGGGATGAGCCTTATCTTTACAAGCACTGCGCTGAAGGCCTTTACTGAAGATGTGTTCCTGAATCGGAAGTTCAAGGCATACTTTTCCACTGTCACAGTTCCAACTATGCAGGACATTTCGTCACATTCAAAACCGCGACAAAAGTGCTCCAATCCGGCCTCTAGTGGCCCACCTTATTCCGAGACGCACACGATTTTGTTTCCCAATGTGACTCCTGCCAGTGACGTGGGAACATAAACAAGCAGAACGAGATGCCACAAAACTTTATTTTGGAGATCGAGGTTTTTGACTGTTGGGGAATCGACTTCATGGGGCCCTTTCCACCTTATTATGGGAATCTCTACATTCTTTTGGTCGTGGATTACGTTTCCAAATGGGTTGAAGCTGTAGCAAGTCCTACAAATGATTCGAAGGTAGTCCTCAAGATGTTCAAGCACATAATTTTCCCACGGTTTGGTGTCCCTAGAGTGGTTATAAGCGATGAGGGGACTCACTTTATCAACAAGCTCTTTGCAAACCTTTTGAGGAAACATGGTGTGACACACAAGGTTGCTACTCCTTACCACCCACAGACCAGTGGGCAGGTCGAAGTTTCAAATCGGGAAATCAAAAGCATTCTGTAGAAGATGGTCAACTCAACCAGGAAGGACTGGTCCACAAAGCTTGATGATGTCTTATGGGCGTATCAGACAGCTTATAAAACGCTTATTGGGACTACTCCTTTCAGGCTAGTTTATGGGAAGTCATGCCACTTACCTGTCGAATTCGAGTATAATTCCTTGTGGGCGACTAAGCAAATGAACTTCAACATCAAGACAGCCGCAGAGAAACGCCTTATTCAGCTGAATGAGCTTGATGAAATTCGCATGGATGCTTATGAGAATGCTAAGATATACAAGGAGCGGACCAAGGCTCTCCACGATAAGAAGATTATTCCCAGGGACTTTGCTGCCAATGATTTGGTTCTTCTTTTCAACTCAAGGCTGAAGATTTTTCCTGGAAAATTGCGTTCTCGTTGGTCAGGACCTTTTCGAATTAAGGAAGTCATGCCTTAAGGAGCTATTGTGCTTTGGGATCAAGAGGGAAAATAATTTACTATTAATGGTCAACGCTTTATGCCGTACCTTGCGGAGTATGATCCGATAGAGATCTCCCTCCCTCTGGAGGAACCCCAAGCTGCTTAGGCAGCAAGAACAGTCAGGCTCGAGACTCTAAACAAGCGCTACTGGGAGGCAACCCACAGGGTTTGCATTCGTTTACCCTTCTTTTCGGATTGTTTTTTTTTTTTTTTCTTAGGAAGTTTGTTATTTTGTATTTTGTACAGAAACACTTGAAAATCACGTTTGGTAGTAAGCCTTATTCTGAGGAACAGGTTCGAAACGCAGAAGATGTGAGTCCTTTTTCAAGGAATGTTCTGTAGCCATCAAGATCAGCCAGTCCACTGTTGGATCAGCCGATCCCCGTTCCAGGTAAGTAAATTGGGAAAAAGAAAGAAAGAGAAAACAATAACAAGGCAAGGAGAAGAGAAGGAAGGGAATTGGTATACCGGGTTTTTTAACTTAAATTGAACCGGGTTAAACCCGGTTTCATGTTCATCCTCCCAATCATTAAACCTAATTCCTTTTCTCTCTTCCTTCTTTCTCTCTCGCCGTCGCCGACTCTGATCTCCTTCTCTTCTCGATTTTCTCCTTTACTTTGCCTAACTTCTGAGTTTCTATCACTCGATTTTTCATCCTTCTTCCAACACATTTGTTGTATCAATCAGCCGAACAAGGTAAGTTCTTCCTCTCCCGATTTCTGTTCAATTTTTGGCGCTTCCAACGTTTAAACTTGAAATCTGTGCTATTTTCTCTTCTTCTTTCCGATTGATGATGGAATTAGTCAGATTAACTGTACTAGACAACTCTTGGAACTAGATTTAAGCTGTTGTGGCTTGAATTTAGCATAGGCTTGTAACATAGGTAGGCTTGATTAGTTAGGGAATTTTTGATTATATTCTTTTTTTCTCACATATTGAATACTTCCTACTTTGCAGAACATGCCTAAACGATGCCGAAGAGGTAAGGAGACTGCCCCTCCTACCGAAGAGCCACCAACAAGGATTTGGAATGATGCTAAGTGGTTGATGGAGCCAACTCGTTTTGTTGATCGAGAGCTTTTTGAGAAGATGGGTTGGTAAGAAACATGGGGTTTGGTACTTTTGCTGAGAAGACATGGGACTTACATGAGCGGCTCACACGAGAATTCCTTGCCACCATACAAGTGGATTTGCCTGGCGGTTCTGATATGGTGGCTGAGCATTGTTCGATCAGTTTCTTCCTGCTTAAGAAGCACTATGTCATCTCCATGTTTGATCTCTGCGACATCTTTGGATTCCCTAAAAACAGGTATGCAAAATGGAGAAGCTAGATAGTAGGACTGCCGTTTGGCAACTGATTGGCGCTGGACATTATGTTTCTCGAGGAGCCAGGCAGTCTCGCATCCGCAACCCAGTCCTCCGAATCACTGCAAAGTTTCTGAGCAACACCATTTATGCTAGGGCTGAGACTAGTACATTGCAGCAACCTGAGTTGTGGATGTTTTTCCATGGCCTTCGCCGGTTCTTCCACCCTCCGGATTCACCCATTTACCAGCAAACTCATGATGTTAATTTTTGATTCCTACTTTCTAAGGAGTTTGAGCAGGTGCGGAGGAACATGGCTCACGCTAAGAACAAGAGAGTTCTGATTGGCAGCTTTGTGACTCCTATTATCGAGTATTGTGGCATCGTTTTGCCATCACATACTTCAGTTTCAAAGCGAAAGCTACTTGACCTCAAGTATATGTTTACCAGTGAAATTTTGGTACGTAATAACTTCCGATACCGCTTTCAGGACAAGGCTGGTCACCTTCGCTACATGCTGATCCCTATGCCCTTTTCGCTTCACTTCGCAAAACACAGAACATCGACTTTGATCCTCCTGCTGACGTCCTTCACGATATTGACGACGTTCTTTTGGAAGGAGAACGTGAACCTGCAGCCACTAGATCCCGTAGCGGCACAATCCATGCGGTTGCATCCACATCTTCACATCCGTCTCATTCCCTTCCACCATTTCCTCCTTTCGATGTGAACCAGTTTGTTGCCACCACACCTAAGGAGCCGCCTCAGTCTGAGTTTGAGAGCTGGGTGTACGACACGCAAAGGAAGAACAACATGTTGCTCACCCGACTGGCTACTTGGCTTCAAGGTCTCGCACCGTCCTGTTTTGCACCACCACCATCGGCTCCCACCGCTGCCAGTGACGCCGAGGATACAACTACTGAGCCTCTCGGTTCAGACCATTCTGCAACCTCCTCACCTTCACGTCAGTTCTGACCCGTTGCTGTTTCCTTACGGGTTATTCTTGTTCTTTTCTAGGATTTTTTATTTCTATTTCTTTTTTTTTATTATTGTCGGCGTTTTCTCTTCCTTAGCTTTGCTTTCACACCGGGACGGTGTGAAGTAAGTCCGGGGGAGGGATGTCTCCAAGTTACTAATGTCGTTTTCTTTGGTTGTTTTCTTTGAATTTTTCTTTTCTTTGAGTCATTTTATCGAGTCTAAAAAAAATGTTGGGAAACTATGATCATTTTCTAGGAATCTTTGCCTTGAACTAACACTGTTATGATTGTTTTAGTACTTTTGATTTGGAATGAAGCTTGGAATGAACATGAGCAGTCTCAACATGCCCCAAAAGACACTCGCCAAGGAAAACAATCGGTTGAACCAGAAGTTGTCTCTAGCCTTGATAACTTCACCGGATTTAATTTCTTACCTTGGGGCTTGGTATACATCCGACAAGACTCTTCCCTTCAAGCCTCACGAGACATGCATCTCCTTGCAAAGTATGCTTCCCCTCTCTCTTCCCTTCAAAAGAAAGAAGAAAGAGGATATAGGTAATAAAGAAGTGAACCGAGGGTTGTGCGTAAACCCGTGCATCCTTCGGAATTCATGGAAACATGTCCAAAGAAAAGAGCAAAGGATCGCTAAAAAAAAAAAAATGATACCCTAGAAAATTAGGGAAAAATCTATCCTTTGGAAGTGAGAAATGGAGAGGAAAGGGAGTATATGAAGGAGGTCTTGGGCAATAAGAGGTTGAAGGAGTCAATAAATTTCAATGATCGATACTCCCATGGTAAGACCGCACCTTTTTACTAATCTGATGTAAAGAGACAATGATGGAAAGACTGAAGATTCTTTAAGGCTGTGGAGTTCAGAGTAGGGAGTGTTGATCCTAATCATGGGCAGAGTACAAAAGTAGTTCTTAAATTGATTTGGTGAAGAGTGCAAAGAAGAGGTTCCCAAGAATATGTGAGTTTCCACTTTCAAACATTTTCTCTGTTCCTGAGTTTTTGTCTGTTCTTGCTTAAGGACAAGCAAAGATTCAAGTCCGGGGGAATTGATCTGTCTATATTTTATAGGATTTAATCTTGGTTTTCACACCTGTTTTGAGTTTTTTGTTAGGTCCTAGTGTGTTTTTAGAGTCTTTTTAGTCTTGTGTGAGTCTTTACAGGTTCTAGGTGACTTTGGAAGGAATCTGAGTGCTTTGGGGACTAAAATATGCATCTAGAGCTGGATTGGTTAAAGACTGATCAGGCTAGCAAGCAGATGGTGTGAGAGCAGAAACAAATATTCTGGATCGGCTGATCTACATTCGGATCGACCGATCCCGAGTCCGACGCAACTTTTCCTTTTTCGTTTTAAACCGACTTTTAGGGTTTTATTTTACTATTTAAGCACGAGGCTCGACCTCTAGAAAGACAACTTTTATTCTACGCAGTTTTTGAGTACTTGTAAGCTTGGGAGAAGATCTCTAATCCTTGTGTA
The DNA here is from genome assembly GCF_030686135.1 of Camelina sativa. Classification (NCBI taxonomy): domain Eukaryota; kingdom Viridiplantae; phylum Streptophyta; class Magnoliopsida; order Brassicales; family Brassicaceae; genus Camelina; species Camelina sativa. The sequence continues at coordinate 478,543 of NC_141883.1, forward strand.
TCTCGTTGGAGAAGAATTCTGAACCCTTTTATTTCTTTTTGCAAATCGATTATGTCTTCGTCATCTTTTATTTGTTGTTCTTTTATCTCCATGTCTGAGTATTTTATCTATTGGGTTTCGGGTTTCAAAAGGGGTTTCATGATTTTCTAAACTTAGGTTGTTAGATTTGCGGATTGATCTATTGTGTTCTTCATCTATTGTTGTTCTTATTGCCTAAACTAGATTAGCTACCTAGTTTATGATCATAGGTTTAATTCATCTAGGCATCAAAAGTGTTGTTGAGTTGCTGGAAAAGAACTTAGGTGAACAAGGTGGACCTTAGCCAACGATAGTTGAAGTTGAGACACCTTGTGAACAGATCAAACTTGAACTTATTGCTTGCTAGGATTGTTTAGATTCAAACGACGGTTTAGAGTTTCATCAATACCTTGCATAGATAACTAATGCTACGAGAGTAGGTTAGTTTTACATTCGAGATTTTAGTTCAAGATCGGTATCTAATGCTTTCCCAATCCGACACCTAAATTTAGTGATCATAGCGCCCAATACCTTCTCTTGATTTTTACAAACCCTATTTTATTTTCTGTTTTAATTCGGTTACTTGCAACACAAACTTCTCTTTGCTTTAGCTATACTCGGTCTATATAATTTTATAGTGCATCGCTTGGTCTCTGTGGATTCGACCCTGAAGTGCTACGAAGACACCACTAGATCGTGGTTGAGTGCACCTTGGGTTTTAATTGACATGTGATCAGGAAGTTTGTGTAGCAAGTAATAATTAAAAACGGAAAGTAAATAAGTTGTTTCTAAATCTAAAAGGAAATATTGGGCGCAGGGAATCTATGGGGATATAATTCACAAACTAAGGTGGAAGATGGGGATGCATTAAATACCGTTCTAGAACTCAAATCACGGTTGTAAAGCTAACCTACTTTCGCAGCGTTTACTATTTATGCAATGAATTCACTAAACCCTAAACCGTCGTTTGGACCTAGCAAACCAAGCAAGCAATAAAGGTTCAAGTTTGATCTGTTCACAAGGTGCCTCAACTTCAACTTTCGTTGGCTAAGGTCCACCTTGCTCACCTAAGTTCTTTTCCAGCAACTCAACAACACTTTTGGTGCCCCGATGAATTAAACCAAAAATCTTAATCTAGGTGATCAATCTAGCTTAAACATTAAGAACAACAATAGATGAAGAAGAATAAGATCAATCCCAAATCTAACAATCTAAGTTTAGAGAATCATAAACCCCTTTGAAACCCGAAACCAATAGTGAAATTACTCAGACATGGAGAAACAAAAACAGCAAATCAAAGATGAATAAGACATAATTGAATTGCAAAAAAAATAGAAAATAGGGTTTAGAAATCTTCTCCAAAGTGTCTAGAAGGATTAGAGATCTTCTCCCTTCAGCTCCCAATACAAAATAGGCTCAGAAAAATAATGCTTATGTCTCTAGAGCCCGAGCCTCTAACTTAAATATCAAAATAAAACCCTAAAAGTCAGTTTAAAACGAAAAAGGAAAGGTTGCTTCGGGTACAGGATCGGTCAATCCCGAATGCGGATCAGCCGATCCAGGATGCTTTTCTCTGTTTGCTCCATCTGCTTGCTAGTCCGATCAGTCTTCACCAAATTGGCTCCAGATGCTTGTTTTCATCCCCAAAACACTCAGTTTCCTTCTAAAGTGACCTAGAACCTGTAAAGACTCTCACAAGACTAAAAAGACTCTAAAACCACACTTTGACTCAATAAAAGACTCAAAAAAAACCTAAAAACTATGGTTAAAACCTATAAAATACAGACACATCAAGCGCACGGTACTGATCATCCAAACTCCTCCGGAACGTCACCGAAGACATCATCTCCAGAAACCATAGCGCGAGACCTTGCAAAACCAACCAAGCAACCGATCAGTATGGGAGTAAAGACATATCAAAAGCGCAACAGATCCTGGATAGAACGAACACACCCAAATGAACTGCGCACTGCATACCGCGCACTGTGTCCTACGTACCGCGTACTGCATACCATGTACCATGCACTGTGTACCACGTACTGTGTACTGCGTCCTGCGTACCACGTGCTATGTACTGCGTACTGTGCATTGCGTCCTGCGTACCGCGTGCTACGTACCATGTACTGCGCACTGTGTCCTACTTACCGCGTACTTCGCACTGCGTCCTGCGTACCGCGTCCTGCATACCGCGTACTTCGCACTGCATCCTGCGTACCGCGTCCTACATAACACGTACTGCACACTGCAGCCTGCGTACCGCGTCCTGCATACCACGCACTGCACACTGCATCCTGCGTACCGCGTACCGCATAAACACGCCGCAACATCCATCTCGCTAAGCTCCGAGCTCATCGCATTGACCTCGTACTCAATACCTAGATATCACAAACACGCTGATTTCTGAAGCACGGCCTAGTCTCGCCGAATCGAGTAAACCATTGTCCCGTACGCAAACCCCTGGTCTCGCCATAGTCTCGCAAGAGTCCCCATCTACTCCCCGTACGAAGACCATCTCCCCATAGTCTAGTATGAAAAGGTCTCAACCTCACTAACTCTGAAGCACGATCTTGTACTCTTAAACCCTCAAGCTCTCCATAATCTCGATCCCGCCACTTCACCACCGAGAATCTTGATCTCGCCTTCTCACCACCATACAGAACCGTTTACCGTCCAACCTCTCATATTGTACCGCGCATTGCCTTGACGCCCAAGAATCACCAAATCGATACTCAGACCATCTCGGCCTCGACGCAACCCAGATCTTGCAACTATCTCAACATCGTCAAGTCTCAAGCTCGACGTAACCAGTATCCCGGCTAAACAAGCACCTCGCTAATACGTGCAACTCTTCATCTCGCTGATACGTCCATCTCGCCATACGGCGCCGTTACACTAATCTCGCAGGAACACTATCCACCTCGCCCAAGTCATGAGCTCGCCATTATCTCAACATTTCCAAGCCTCGAGCGCGCCATGACAGCGTCACGTACGCTATCATCGGTCTTTCCACCATAGGACTTGGTCTCTACGCCGCAAGTCTCGATCTCGCAACCCAAAGTCTCGACCTCACCGCCGAAACTCGCGAACACATTACCTCGCACGCCACGACCTCGAGCTCGCCACAACATCACCACGCCTCGCACCGACTTTTTCTCTGTCGAAAATCTGCTCAACGCCATCATCTCATCTCGCGTAGAGACCAGTAGGACGCCTCACGGTCCTGATCTAGGCGGCGGAGAACGGCAAGGCACGTCGGCACGAGACCAGGACGCATCACGGTCCTGATCAGGGCGGCGGAGCATGGCAAGGCACGCCAACAAGAGACCAGGACGCCTCACTGTCCCGATCTGGGCGACAGAACACGTCGAAGCATGGAGGCATGGCAAGATTGGCGGACAAATCAGTGGACCTGGTCGGCGGTTCGGCACAACGGGATCCGACGCTGGATCAGATCGGCGGTTCGGTGCTGACGGTATGGAAACAGTGGCACGGACAACGGCGCACAACGACAGAGGAGCTGAACGTGAAGAAGCCGTAATCAGCGGCGAGAAGTCATGGCCGGAGCAAGGATAGCGCGAGCAAGGATCGATCTCTCAAACAAGGACCACAAAAAAAATCTAACGTAAAAAGATAAGGGAGAAGGAGAAAGAAGTTTACCTTTTGGAGAGGAGAGTAGAAAGTTAGAAGTAAAAATTAGGTCAAGGGGACATATTTATATGGAGGGGACCAGCGCGTTGACCGAGGTAAAAAGGAAAACCCTAATTTTTAAGCTGTCTCCACTTCCTGCGCCTCGGGAAAAGTGCAGAACACGCAAAACTCTCATTTGAAACCCGAGAGACCTATAAAAATGTGCGCAATGCACTATTCATCCTGGAATCTCCTGGATACCTTGAAAAACGTGGGCAATATACTATTCATCCCGGAATCTCCTGGATATCTCGAAAAACGTGTGCAATACACTATTCATCCCAGAAATTCCCAGATTCCTCGAAAAACGTGTGCAATGCCCTATTCATCCAGGAACCTTCCGGAGGATCTTCAAGCTCTTAAAAATCTTCTGTTCCTTCCGCAAGATGGACCTAGAGATGCAGAATTGTACCCGACGGGCTTAAGCAACCAATCGCACATCAGACTAGGGGGACCATTGTTGGATATGGGCTTTGCCCCCAACATTTCTGGACCCCAAACAGAAGATTCCTAAGAGATTTAGGGCCTAAAGTCATGGATCTAGTCCATCTGGCCGCAGGGGCGAAATCGTCATTTTACAGAGAGAAAGAAGAAGCCCTAGGTCATTGGCCCACTATAAATACCAAAGGTCGTTGTCAGAGCTCTAGATCTGAAATCTTGGTAATCAGAGAGAAAAGTGCATTTACATTCGTATTAATTGCGCTTAGAGCTTTGATTGCATTTTCTGTAAACCCTTCTCTTGAATTCTACGTTAATAAAAGGACAAGTTCCGATTTATCTCTAAGAATATTCGTATTATTTATATTGTCGATTTCATACATCAACAATTTTGACTATTGATTACTTCCAGGGAAAAGTATAGTATGATATAATTGAAATGCGAGTAAAAGTGTGGTCCATGTTTGTTATCATTCTTTGATGCTCGGATTTTTTTGTTTGAATTTACATGTGGGAGGTTTTTTTGTTACTTCTTTTTACCTAAAATTTTGAACTATATCTTTCTTACAATACTGTTTAAAATCTTAACTTAATTAAATACCTTAGTCAAAGATTTAAAATTTTACTTTTTTACTAGATTCGAGAGATTCGACTTTTTAAACATATAGTTTTTTATAATTAATTATTAATGGTGTAAATTTTACCAAGAGTCCATAATATCGCATGTAAAACTATTGGATGTGATCTTATGTGTTGTCGAACTCGGAAGAGTAGTTTAATCAGAAAGATATCATACATTACATGCAAAACCGTATGTGTAAATCTGAGTGTTGCTGGAAAAAGGTACGTCACAAACTTATTGTTTGTATGATTTTTTTTTATCACAATCACATATAATTAAAGACCATCACAATAGAATTAGATATCGAATATTTTTAATGCTAATATAATTGTCGAAATTTTTCTTGAGACAAAAGAACTACTCTGAAATTAGGAGGACATATGTTGATATATATATATATATATACACTAATATACCACCCGTACACTACAAGAAAACAGTTGATTTGTGATGGAAGAATACATTCCAAATCCCTCGCAAATCAACAATAGCAAGGGATTTGCGAGACATACCCGTTCCTCGCAAATCGCATCTCGCAATTTGGGGAACATCGCAAATCCCTCGCAAATTTTGCAAGGAATAATCATGCAAATTGCGAGGGATTACCTTCCTCGCGGATGTAACGCATATTGTGAGGGATTGTTTTTCTCGCAAACGACACGCAATTTGCGAGGGATTACTTTCCTCGCGGATGTAACGCACATTGCGAGGGATTTTGTACTCGCAACTGTCAAGCATTTTGCGACGAATTTGTCTCTAGCAAATACATTGCAACGTTGCCATAGTACATCCCTCGCAAATTGTTGTGCATAAATTAAAAAAAAAAAAAGAACAGAATTGATATTTAATTTAAATCATTATGTTTGATATTTTGTTGTGAATTTAAAATCGACAAATAAAATTCTAGATAAAATAAAGAACATAATTGAAAAACGAGAAATAAAATTCTAAATAAAATAAAACATAAATATTACAAAAAGAAGTTGTGTTTTAGTTTTTCCCTCACAGGGGATATAGTCAGCAAAAAAAGAGTTTTTAAAAGGATTGAGAGAGAGAGGTCATGTTTCTGGTCTCAGTTTGGCTACCAGTTGCTCCCGTTTCACCGGTGTTGCCATCTGGGTTGGTGCCATCTGGGATAGTGCCCTCTGGGTTGGTGCCTTCTAGGTTGGTCGCTTGTTGGGTTGTCGGGTTCCGAAACTTCGCAGCAAACTCAGGATCTTTTTCGGCGAGGTAGTCGAAGTATGCATCGTAGCTATGCATTCTTTGTGTCTGGGTTTGGATAAACTCCTCAGCTGCAGCAAGTTTCTGAGCCAATATAACCAGATCATTGGAGACAGAGGTGGTGGACCGCTACTGCTAGAGGACGCTTCAAACTGCAGCGAACCAACCCCAAAAATCCTGTTTTTCTTCTTCGGAGCAACCTAACAACAAAACAACAAACAAAATCGCGAGTTATCACATGCAAAACAATCGAAGATATCACAAAACAATTGCAAGTTATGACATACAAAAGAATCACAAGTTATAACATACAAAACCATCAAAGATATCACATACACAAGAATCACAAATTATCACAAACAAAACAATGGCAACAGTTCAACCATAGAGTATTTAAAACCAACAGTTCAAAACAATGATAACAGTTCAACAGTTCAAACAAAACAATCGCAAGATATCACAAAATCATTAGAAATACAATCATTAGTAAACTTAACAACACAGTTCAACCATCAGTTCAACATAGAGTATTTAAAAAAACAACAGCACTACAAATTTGAAACTTACTTCAGTGTAAATTTTGTTTTTGATATGAATGGGCACCCCACCAGAAGCAGAACTCTCTCCATTATCCCATGTACACAGCTCAGATTCCAACTCTTGAATCTTGGATGACACCTCATTGAACACGGACTCGGACTTGCCATCAGTAAATGAGCCATCCGGTTTTCGATGAGTGTCTTCTAAGATTCGTAGGAAATCCGGAGTTAGCTCACCAGTGATCTCAGACTTGAAAAAAAAAAAAAAAAAAAAAGACATTGATTAGTTAACAAATATAAGAGTTCAGAAGGCATAATTATAAGAAAAAAAACTTAACAAACTTACATGCTTTCGAGCACGGACTTTAAACGACGTTTGGCCTGAACGGTGCTTGTATATTCTGGTGCCATCTAGATCATGATAGCGAGCATTCCGACTGTGGTTGCTCTTGATTTCTGATTTTGGATCAAGCCAATACCTAACAAGACCAACCCATACTTGAGGATCAATCCACCGTGGCTTTGCCTCATCACCTTTAAGCTTCTACTTTAACTTCCACCGTGACACTTGATCACACATCATGTCCTTCAACTTGTCCTCAAACTCTTGCCTCACTCTATCGTTTAAGCAACGGTCCCAATTGTATATTTGCTTGCAAAAAAAAAAGGATTAGTCTATATTTAATTAAGGCAAAGAAAACATATTGTAAATGGCAAACAAAGAGACTTGACAGTAGCCGCAAACGTTTCATACCAACGGTCTACCACTGCAGACGGCGTCTGTGTCCAATTGGCATGGGGCTCTTTGAAATCTCTTTCAAATATGCTTTAAACAGTAGCCGCAACAGATGAGTCTTGGTCAAACCTTCAAAAGAAATACAACTTTCAGAATCCATACAAATACAACTTTTTAATTATATTATCAAATTAAAAACATAAAACAAACTTACCACAGAGATCCTGGAGGTCGGCGAGGATCTAGTTTAGTTAAACCAGATCGTCCAGGACTATCGAGTAACTCCTCCTAAGTCAGGTTGTTGAGACGTTGGGACATGACTGTAGAGGAGGAACGCGCGGGTTGAGATGCAGTAATGTCAGGGTTCGGCGCAGTGCCACCATGCGAATGAGATGGTGAAGGCGTATTAGAAGGAGGCGTCACATGCAGGGGTTGCGAGGTTACACGGCGGTTATTGTGAAAACCGGGGTTTATATTGTTAGAACCGGAGGGACCGTGACGATTAGAAGCACTGGGAGAGGCTAAACCTTGATCCGTCAGAAATCTTGTGTAATCGTTGCCTCCAAACATCTATAACAAAAAAAATCGAAATCAAAATTAGTAATTAATACAAAGTGGTATTATCAGTAACCAAATCGAAATCAAAATTTGAAATCAAAATCAAAATCAAAATCGAAATTAAAACCAAATTAGGGTTTATAAACAAAATTAGGGTTTATACATACGGAATCAAAACCAAATAAAAACGAAAATTAAATTAGGGTGTATACAGATACGAAATCAAAACCCAATTATAAAGAGATTAGGGTTTATACAAAACGAAATCAAAATCAAATATCAAACGAAAACAAAACGAGATTAGGGTTTATAAAAACCGAAATCATAAACGAAATTAAAACAAGATTAGGTTTCTACAAAACGAAATCAAAACCAAATACAAAACAAAATCAAAATTGGATTAGAGGGTTTATACCTTTCAGAATGCGATTGAAGAAGAAGATCGAAAGACGAGAGATTAGGGTTTGCAATTGAAGAAGATTGGAAGACGAGAGAAGCAGATCGGAAGAGGAAGAGGACTAGGGTTTGATCGGAGGAGGAAGAACCAGATCGGAAGAGGAAGAAGATAGTTTGACCGGAGGAGGAAAAACCAGATCGGAATAGGAAGAAGATGGTTTGATCGGAGGAGGAAGAACCAGATCGGAAGAGGAAGAAGATGGTTTGATCGGAGGAGGAAGAAGAAGATTAGCTTTTGTCGGCGACTGGTTTGAGCTTCGCTCAAACTCGATTGAGTTTGTATATATAAACTTTTTGGAATCTCGCAAATCTCTCGCAAAATTTGCGAGGGATTACCTATGCGCCCTCGCAACTCTGTCACACTTATTAAATATTGCGAGAGATTTGCTAGACTATTGGTGTTTAGGGTTTACGATTTGCGAGGGATTAACTAGGGCCACTCGCAAATCCCTCGCAAGATATTAAATATTGCGAGGGATAAGCTAGACTCCAGTTGTGTGTAGGGTTTACGATTTTGCGAGGGATTACCTAGGGGTCCCTCGCAAATACTTAAATATTGCGAGGGATAAGCTAGACTCCAGTTGTGTGTAGGGTTTACGATTTTGCGAGGGATTACCTAGGGATCCCTCGCAAATACTTAAATATTGCAAGGGATAAGCTAGACTCCAGTTGTGTTTAGGGTTTAGGATTTTGCAAGGGATTACCTAGGGATCCTTGCAACTCCCTTGCAATATTTAAATGTTTAGGGTATAGGTTTGCGAGGGATTAACGACGACTTTGCGAGACCTTGCAAGCATTCCCTCGCATATCTATCGCAAATCGATAAATCTTTTTTGAAAAAACAAGAAAAACCACAATTGCTCAATCAAATTCATCTTCTTAACTACTAGAAATTCCATTATCATCATTAGAATCTTCTTCATCATCAGACAATTCAAATTCTTCTAATTCAAGCTCTTCTTCAAATACATCATCAACATCTTCTACTTTAGGGTTTAGTGGATCATCATGTTAGTTGATGATCAAGTTGTGTTGCAACTTGAAAGATGTTAAAATTTCCATTGCAAACCTATCAAAAGAAGATGTTATCCACATTGAGACACAAAAATCCATTGCAATGTGCAAAAGCTTAGGGTTTGAGCATTTAGTGTTTAGGGTATATAATTTGTGAGGGAGTAACGACGTATTTGCGAGAACTAGCAAGAATCCCTCGCTAGTCACTTGCAAATCACTAGCAAATCAATCGCAAATCCCTCGCAATGTTTAAATGTAGGTTATACTCGTAAGTCGCTCGCAAATAATGTTTAGGGTATAGGCTTTTGCGAGGGACTTACGACGACATTGCGAGACATTGTAAGCATTCACTCGCACTTCCAACGCAAATACGTCGCAAATTGATAAATTTTTATTAAAAAAAAAAAACAACAAAAAATACAATTGGTCAATCAAATTCATTTTCTGAACTACTAGAAATTACATTATCATCGTTAGAATCTTCTCCATCATCGGACTCTTCGAATTCGTCTAATTCACCCTCTTCTTCAGAAACATCATCAACATCTTCTACTTGCCTGTTTTGTGGATCAATGTGGATAACATCTTATGTTGATATGTTTGGAATAGAAATTTCACCGACATTTTCTTGTTGCAACATGACTTGATCATCAACTAACCCGATTATACGGTCTCGAGGATTAACTTTAATGACTGATAACCACATTTCACGTCTTGGCCTTAAACGAGGATAGGACAGAAAGCTCACTTGTTGTGCTTGTGATGCTCGGATGAAAGGATCAAATTTGGGGTACGATCTGTTCGCATTCACATCAACAACTCCCCAATTATTTACTCGAACGCTTCGGGCCGATGGATCGTACCAGTTACACTTGAAAAGTACGCATCTCAGATTCAGAAGGCCTGGATAATCAACTTCTAATATTTGTTGCAAAACGCCATAGAAATCGCTATCACGAGCTTGTACATAAATTCCATAATTTTCTGTAGCTTTGCAACTTCTATGTGCGTACATATGAAAAGTATAACCGCAAGTAAAGTACATCGGAGCGGTAGTGATCTTCGCTCTTGGTTCTTGAACAAGCTCATGCAACCAAAGAGGCAAGGGTTCATTTCCACATCCATTCTGAACCTATATAAACGAAAAAGATATTTAGACCATAAGTTTATTTAAATTATAAATTATAATACGTATAGTTTAATTTATTTCATATATATACTTACATAGTATTTTAACAAATTAGCGAAATCCCGCTCTTTATAAGCCTCATAGTCAGATTCTTCAAAATTCGGATATGTTTCACGAATCTGCATTTCAAAAAGTCTTAAAAAATAGAGATTTGTTAGTTCGTTAACTTAGAAAATAAAATTAATTTTAGTTTTTAAAAAAGAATACCTTTCAAAAGGTTGAACATAATCTAGATTCCTCAAGATGTAATTGTGAGCTGTTCGACAATAGCTATGATCTTCCCACCATACTTCCTTTAACTTTCCAGCAAGTCTTCCTATCTGAGCAAAGATATCTGGAACATCAGAAACGTTATATGTAGGTGCAACGCCTCCGTCATCATATCGTCGAGTACGTGTTTTTTTGGTTCTCACGGTGGGGCTAAAGTAGTATGATGTGAAGTGAGATGTTTCCTCTGTTAAACTCCCGACGACTATCGACCCCTCAACTCTGGCAAGATTTTTGGCCTTTCCTTAAAGAGCTTTCATAATCCGCTCAAAAAGATACATCCAGTGAAATTGCACTGGCCCACCAAGATCAGCTTCATGTGGTAGATGGTTTGGAAGATGTCTCATCACGTCAAAAAAACAGGGGAAAGATTTTCTCCAAGTTACAAATTAACACTGGAATATTTTCTCGTAACTTCTTTATGCCATCACTGGTCAATGTTCTAGTGCATAAGTCCCGGAAAAAACTCTGATACCTACGAACCAAAGTATAAAAAATTCATGGGTATATTAATTAAATATATATATATATCAATACATATATATATATATATATATTATTATATACTTATATACCTGTAATAGCTTCATGAACATGTGTTGGCAAGAGCTCAAGAAATACAAATGGTAGTAGCCGTTGCATGAAGACATGACAATCATGGCTCTTCATACCTGAAAATTTTTGGCCTTGCTCCACACATCTTGAAAATTTTGAGACAAATCCATCTGGAAACTTCACTTCAGATTTAACCCACTCGAACAACACCTTCTTAGCCTCTGCTGACAATCGAAACTGGGGTACTGGTAATTTCCCATCTCTTCTAATATGTAAATCGATCCTTGCACATATTTCCGCCAAATCCAACCTAGATCTCCTGCTATCTTTTGTTTTACCCTGCACATTCAGAAGCGTAACGATGAAATTATCGAAAAAGTTTTTCTCGATGTGCATCACGTCAAGGTTGTGCCCCAATAGAAGATCTTTCCAATATGGAAGCTCCCAAAAAATATTCCACTTGTGCCAATTGTGATCAACTCCATATCCATCTGGCATGTTTGCTGGTGTGTGATAGTTACCCCCACGTTTACATGTTTCTTGAGTGCCATAGTAATCAATCTGCTCAAACAAATCATTTCCAGAGACATAAGTTGGTGGAGGAATACGCACATCTTTATTCTTTCTAAACAACTTCTTGTTCTTCCGGTACGGATGATGCAAGGGAAGAAACCGACGATGACAATCAAACCAACAAGGTTTTCGCTCATACTTTAACTAAAATGCATCGGTACGATCCATACAATAAGGACATGATAATCTTTCGTGTGTTGTCCACCCAAATAACATTCCGTACGCAGGGAAGTCACTAATCGCCCATATTAGCGCTGCCCGCATATTGAAATTATGTTTTCGCGACGAATCGAACGTCTGAACACCTTCATACCACAGATGCTTCAGCTCATGAATCAGAGGTTGCAAGAAGATATCTAGAGCTCGCTTCGGATGCTTTGGACCTTGTACCAAAATACTCAAGAACAGATATTCGCTTTGCATACACATATATGGAGGAAGATTGTATGGCGTCAATATAACAGGCCATAAAGAATACTGCCTCCCTGACATACCAAATGGACTGAAACCATTTGTACACAACCCAAGATAAACATTCCTACACTCTTGAGCAAAGTCAGGATATACCGAATGAAAATGTTTCCACGCTTTTGCATCAGATGGGTGTGTAATTTCTCCTTCTTCAGTAGAATGTTCTGCATGTCATCTCATTGCCGCTGCAGTCCGTTTTGATTGGTATAGGTGTTTCAATCTATCAGCAACAGGAAAATACCACATACGTTTATATGGCACTCGCGTCCTTCCTTGAGTAGGCTGATATCTCGGCTTCCCGCAAAACCGATATTCCTGCAACTTAGCATCATCTTTCCAAAAAATCATGTAATAGTCAACGCACACATCAATCATTTCAGATGGTAATCCAAGACCCGCAACCAACTTCTGTATTTCATAGTATTTCTCAGCCGATACATTATCAGCTGGCAAATACTCTTTAATGACTTCAACCCAAGAATCCATGCAATTCTCACTTAAGTTATTATCAGCTTTAACTGTCATCATCCTAGATGCCAATGATAACTTAGAATTCTCTTCTCTACATCCATCGTAGATAGGTTGATTTGCAGCATCTAACATAGCATAAAAACGTTGTGCATCTACGTTGGGTTCTTTCGTATTATTCTCAGGAAATGCAGCAGTAGTTTCATGAAATGCGTCATTAACCATATCATGAAATCTATTTTCCTCATTATACCCATAAAAACCAAATTGATCAGATTCTTGATGCCCATAATTACTAGGTTCATCAACAGCATAATTCATACTACTACTTCCAACATTACTGCTACAACCCTCTCCATGATGAAACCATACATAGTAATTTGGCATAAATCCTCTATTATAAAGATGCTTCTTCACTAGATTAAATTCCAAATATTTATCGTTGCAACACTTAGGACATTGACAAAATATTGTACCGTTTTCACAAGCAAAGTCTTGGTTTGTCGCCCGGTACATGAAAGCGCGCAACCCATCACAAAACTCTCTCATCACATCATTGGTCTCTGGATCTCTGTGATTGTACATCCATTGTCGCATTGTGTATATCTCATGCTGCCCGCCTCCAAACATTATTATAGAATTTAAAAGTTTTTAGGCCTTTTTTCAGCCTTTTTTTCTTTCACAAGATTTTTTTTTGTAGTAAAAGTGTTTTTGTTGCAAGTGTTTTGTGTTGTGGTTTCCATGGATCATGAACTTGCTATTTATAGGCTTACTAAAAATAACTGCTATGGATTTGCTAGGGAAATTTGCAAGGGATTTGCGAGGGATATTTAAAAATTTTATTTTTTTGCAAGGGATTTGCGAGGGTTTTACTGTTTTGCCGACAAAACAGTTACACTCGGGGAAAACGTGGCTGCCGACATCATCGTCTCTTGCAACTCCCTCGCAAATTTGCTACGGAATACGTCATCGCTCATCCGTCGTAATTTGCGAGGGAGTTGCGAGGTTTTTGCGAGAAAGATTCGCGGACTCGTAAAACTGTATTAACTCCCTCGCAAATTTGCGAGGGATTTTGCCGTCGCAAATTTTGCGAGGGAATTGCAAGTACCCTCGTGTTTCTAGCAAATTACTCGCAACCGTCGCAAATTTGCGAGAACGTAATACCATCGCAGATTTCCGTCGCAAATCGACTGTTTTCTTGTAATGAAGATTGATTTTATATGAATGAATAAAATGTTTTCTGTTAATGATGAGCTATGTAAAATTCCACTTAATTAAAACAAAACTATGATCTAAAATTCCAGTTTTCTGATAACATAAAAACTTCTAATTTTCTTAAATAAACTTGAGATTACACTGGGTTATTTTCTCAAAACTTGTTTTTTTTTTTAATTTAAATTCAGAGGTGAAGTGGTTATGAGACATTAGAGAACTAATTATATCTCGATTTGCTAAATGAGTTAATAAACATATATATATATATATATATATATATATATATATCGATCATAAGCTAGTATAAGAATCATTAGTCAGCCGTGAATTAATCTAAGCAAAGATTGATACTTAACAGACATGGATTATGGATATAGCTATATATCAATATCATGCAAGTGAAATGAAAACTATTCCAATTTATTGATAAAATTAAACAAACCTTAGAAAATGAGGCATGCTTTTTTTACTCTTGAATTTGATACAATCTGCACACACGAAAAATGATTGTTTAATGAGAACTTTGCAAAGAATAATTTATTAAAAGACTTGAAAGAAAAAGGTGAAAGGAATCAATCCTTGTTGTTATACAGCAAAAGACAGTAGAGTTCTAATAAATTTTAGTGAAAGAGAGTTATGTAAGAGCCGTAATATGTTCTTGTGCTGCTGTATTAAACAAAATTTTGTGTCACCCATTTTTACAAACAGTTAGTAGACAAAACTTATGGATTTCAGCTTTGATAGTGAAGAATCATACCTTGCCAATAGTTTATGTTCCTTTGGTTTTCAATCTCGTTCCTTCCGTTGGATTGTATAAAAGCAAAATACATTTTCCTCACGTCAAATCATTTTTTTCTACCTTCTATGTCGACAGATCTGAGATAGAGAGAGAGACAAAAAAAAAATTATATTAGATCAAGAGCGAAAGATAATAAACATAATCACATTTCTTACATTAGAAAAAAGGAGAACATGTCAAGCAAAACGAACTCAATTCATGGTGAAGAAAAGTAAAATGGAAGTGTTGCAAAACAGAGAGAAATAGTGAAAGATTTGAGATTTCTTGATTTTGGGTTGTTGGGACTAAGGAAAATGAAGAGAATTTTTTTAAAAAAGTTTGGTATGAAATCATGTTGGTGAAGAATTTAATCGAAGAAATGGATATGATGTGAGATCGTGGGGGGGGGGGGGGGGGGGGAGACAGTTGTACAAGAGATTTTTTTTGTTGCAGTTATTTGTAAAATGAAAAATGGTAATTTTTTTTTTTCCTTTTTTCCCACGATCACTTTTTGTTTTACATATTCTTTTTAATTAGTTTTGTTGTTTTACTGACATGTCAAGTTTTTATGGACACACTAACTTGTGCTTTATATGATAAAGGATATATAAGAAGTTAAAAGTATGGGGGAACTTGCAAAAAAAGATATTTAGAAAAGGTTATCATTTTGACCCAAAAAAAAGGTTAACTTTTGTCGTTGAGTAAAATTGCCTCGTCGCTTTCGGGGGAAGCCTGCCATGTTGGTCGATCGTCTTATTTAGATTTGCATTCATTGAATTTTCTTTAGTTTTAGAATATTTGCTTTGTTTTCTTTTTTTGGGCAAAGATTTGCTCTGTTTTCTAAATGTAGTAATTTGATGCCTTTTATCAAAATAGTACTACTATATTAAGTATGTAAATATATTAACTCTATTAATGACGAACCCTAATACGAAAATCTCAACATTAAAATGTTTGTGTTGATCCGAGTAATCTAGGTTCTTATTAAATAAGATGAGATTCACACTACTTTGGCATAAAGACTATGGTTGATAATCCGAACTCCGAAGACTTTCTCTCTACAAATTCGTATTATGAACCGGCCGAATCAAATCGTGATAAGTCACGAGTTAACATCTTAGGAATTAGGATGCTTTAAAAAACGGAACTGTAAATATGCATCGTAGGGTGCAAATATATTGTATGTCCTGTACTCCAACCCAAACAAAATTCAAAAGCTAGTTTTAGTAGTATTTTTGTATTGTTTACAAACTCACTCTCGCGCATCATCGATTTCGTATCAAAGTAATTACACGGTGACTGTTCCAGTACAAACCACCGGATTATAAGATTCAGTTAAGAAAAAGGTGTATATACACATACGGGTGTGTAATAATGTGTTACATATGCTTAGCTAGGATCTACGCATAAATTAACATAAACAGAAGAAGAAAAAAAAAGATAGATGGAAGAGCTTTTTTGTTTTTGTTTTGGCATCTAACGGAGACAAGATCCTTAATCCATTCAAATCTTGTTCACTAAATCCTAAGTACTTTTGTTGTGTTCCACAAATATTGGAACCAAAAACCAAAGGCATATCTTCTTCTTCACCTTCCACTCTTTCCCACGAAAATAAAGGACTTGTTTATTTCCTGGTTACCGAGGAATAAAGAACCCGATCTCCGAGGCACTCTCAAAAGCCAGTTGAAACTGAAGGGACCAATTCAGAGGCCAAGAAGAATATAGTAGACCAGAGTTATGGGTAAGGCTATTAACATTCCAAATATTACCCTGCATCCATTTTCACCAACATATATATGTGTTAATAACTTAATATACTACTTGACCAAAAATAACGATTTTGTAACAATAATATAATAAATTTGGAACTTACGCAGTACTGAGAATCGTTGGATGCACATTGTACTCTTTTGCAAACACAAACGGAACTATTCCTTGAGGCAACGCAGCCTATAATTCATGCACTCAACATCATCATCATGATCATGTAAGACTATTTTATAGACATACTAGATGGTTGTCGATGATATAGTTTTAGTTGTTGATAAATTTTTATTGATTTGTGATTATAATAGAATCATATATATATACATGATCAGATTTGATTTAATTGTTTGATATGCATTTATGTAATATTTTACATTTTTCTAAAAAAATAAATAAGTAAACTAACAAGATAATAAGCAAAACATATGTTAAATATAAACAAAACATAAGTAAAATACTTTTAAATATGTGTTTTTATAACAAATAAAATAGACTCTCAAATGTCATACCATATTCTTTTTATTGTCACCTTAGCATTTTGTTAGTTTATTAAAGATATATTTTGTATAAAATTTTAATACAAATTCTCAAGTTTCATTTGCTATGCCTTTAGAATCATTTGAACTTCTTTAAATATAAAAATATAAAATATCTATAAACTAATTTTAATACAAATTCTTAAATTTCATGTGCTATGCTTTATTTGAACCTCTTATTTTAATATGTATTTGTTTAGTTAAATTACATATTAGTGTATTTAAATTTGAGAAAAAGACACATGTATTAGTTTATTATATGGGTTTCATTAATTTTGGACATGTGTCAAGCTCTCGTGCACATATGTCAATCTCTAGTTAAAAGTTTCTGGAAGACTCTTTACTTTATTATATAAGATATCATGCATGTAACACTATAAATTTGTATACCTGAACGATGGCTATGCGGAGAAGGTCCCCGTGTAACCCAATGGCAATCCCAGCAATAGCCATGATGGCCGGACCGGTTATGAATCTGACTGCCATGGCAAACGTGGCGACGGAGTTCCCACAAGCAATGATTTTGGGTTGAAGTGCCATGAATAAACCTTAAGAATAGACCAAAAATAAGCAATGAATTAATTAAGGGATTTTGAGAAATTGACAGCAAGAGTTAGGCCAGCTACTTGGTAAGACCCAAATAAGTACACAGAGCCAGTGGGGGGGACCGGACCTACCAACATGTCTGGGTCACAAGGTCAGAGAGGGTCCGTATTCTCTTATGGGTAAGTGCTTTGTACAGTCCATATGACTTTTTTTTTTACCAATTACAAGCTGGACAACTACGACTAATTAAAACACCCAGACCCACCTTTTGCATTAAATGAAATTTTAACAGATATGATTGACAACAAATTGGACCCAACATTACGCTTTATATTAATCTTTAAGATTAGATCATCATCAACAGAAGTCTAGTCCTTCAAACAGGAAGATGGAGAAGTTTTGATTTACCTAAGCTGAACATAGCCATTCCAAGACCAGCATCTGAGAGTATGGAGATGGATTGTTGTAATATTTTGGGCATAGCCACATGCCACCTGCTTCCACAATAACCCATACTCATTATTAGTTAGTTCCCATTACAATTATTCCATGCATATATGTGAATGAATACTATATGATTGATTATGTTATTTCCTTTTATAATGATAATAATATATATCCATTATGGGTAAGTCAGAAAATGATTGGACTGACTGACTGACTGACTGACCGGTACGCAACCAGAGCCCAGATGAGACCGATAAGACTTGAATATGTGTTTGGGTTTCTGATGAGTTTTCGCCACACCATTATCAGAATTAGTCTCGTCACCACACTTGTAGGCGGCATATGTGTTCCCATGCGGACGCCGCCGCCATCTCCTCCTGCCGCTTCTAGCTCCGCCGTAGAATTAGACCCCACTTTGTTTAGCCCTGCCGTAGCTTTCTCTATCTCTCTTTCACCCTCTCCACCATCGTCACAGCCAATATCATCACCACCACCTGACAAAAACCACACAAAAATTAGGATTAATATGAATTTGATTAGATAGTAATAGTACTAAAGTTAAAGCAACCTATTACCTCTGGCGGCATTACTCTTTCGATGTTGATCAGGGACAACCATCCTAATCTCCTTGGTGCCTTGTTCAGATTGCTCTGTGGCACCTCCGGCTCCACCGAACACGTCGGAAACAGGGGAAGCGCTAGAGCTCCAAACAAACATGTGAAGCTCCTTAGCATCATGGCTCGCTTTGTTGTTATTATCCTTATCTTGCGGTTGGTTCTCTCTAGGGACTTTGTTCGGTTGTTTAGTTGAAACAGCCGCCGTACCGGATGAGAACTCCGGGTTCGGAGCCGGGTACGAACCCGCCGTCGCCGGGTTAGGGTCAAATCCATATCTGACGGCGTTGTTCTCTTCGAAATTAGAAGGCCGCGGAGTCGGACCACGAGACCACGACCTGGACCATGAGAGAGCCGGCGTAAGTACCGTACATGGCGATCAACAAAGGGATGCCCATGACGAGAGTGTTTGGGAGAGTGCTGAGAGAGAAGATGGTGATCATCCACTCCAAGCTACCGTTCTTGGTTAGATTGGACCATAGAGCAAGCAAGAAGAGCATGATGATCTTCTGAAGCGTGTCGGCGGCGATGAAGCGGAGGTTCATGGCGTAAGGATCGTTGGTGGAGATGAAGTGGAAGGAGAGGAGTGGGACGGCGAAGATGGCGACGAAGCGGTTGATGCCGGAGCACTGGTCAGGGGAGAATATCTTCCACCACTGCACGGATCCGTAGGCAAGGATCATGGCCACGTAGAGCGGCACCACCGCGGTCAGGACGGTGTACAAATCGTGCCACGTTATCATTTTTTTTCCGGTGGGATTACTTTAGAAGAGAAGTGGCATTAGAGGGGGAAATTAGAAGGGAGAAGAGGGGCAAAATGGGAAGAATAAAGAAACCGTTAAGAAGAGAGAGGGGCCTCCCTCATCACCATTCTCGACATATATATAGAGAGAGGTTTTGATGCAGTGACAGTGTCTGTCATCATCATCAGCATCACTCGTTTGCACACGATTACGTTTTTTAATTAAGCGAATAATAATTAGTAGTTTAATTTATGTGAGATTAAAAATGATAGTGTGTTGTTGAGTGGGGACACGTGGCAGATCGCGTATGGGGGAGTTTCTGGCGGTACGTGGACAGTTTTTTATTTTTATCTAGTCTCTCTCTCGTGTGCTTTCTCTTTTTGCTACTTAAAAAAAAAAAAAAAAAGTGGTCAAGTTTTTTGCACTTTTTAAAGTTGCCAAGGCGAATATATATATACACTACTATTATTTTCACTTGACAACAAAAGTTAGTATAAGGAACAATACGAATTACTGTTTCTGTAATACTCTTCTTTTTTTTTTTCTCGTAGAATGTAATAATCGTCTGATTCCCAAATACATTAAAATAGGTTTTGTCTTCGTTGGTGGTACAGGGAAACAAAATTAGAAGAACAAATGTCATTTATTAATGGATAGTGTTAGGTCCAAACCACTGCTGGACCGTTGAATTTGATTATACGCACACATTTATTCCGTTTTTTAAGGTTTCTATTTCACTAGCGATTTCTATTAAAAAAAAAAAAAAATGTTTACAAGACAATTGAGAGTAGAAAGTAGTAATTTTGAGCTTTATATATAGTTTCCGCAAGAAAATTTAAGGCTTCCTACTTAGCTTTTACTAGTGAAAAACTGTTATGATGATCAGCCTCACTATCTCCCACGAAGACACGTCTGACTTTTCTCTCAGCTTCTGGCCATTCTTGCTAATTAGCTAGTTGTGGTCGTTGATCTCATATTACTTCTTCTGGATTAGGGTATATTTGGATGAATCTTATAAATTCGTAACAACTACAAATCTTAATACAATTTTATCTAGATTCTAAAACTCTACATACCTAGGGACAAACTCGATCAGATCTTGGCAACTACGGCCACAAATGGCATCCAAACGATTGGTAATAACAATTTTAGTTTTTATTTCTCTCCACAATATTTAAAAATGTGATTGTACTAACAATGATTATTGCTTGGTAACCAAAATAGTCTTAAGAATACCAATCACGGTTTTACATTCTTTCTGCTAATGATAACTAATGTGTTGTAGGTAATGACCTTGAAACAGTCATAGTTAGCTCTCTACCAGAACCTGTATCTAGATAATCTTATTCAAACTCAAAAGGATCTTACTGATTAAGCACTTGATAATATCACTTTCCGTCCAAAATCAAATTATATCGAACAGCCCGCATAAGACACCTCAATTATGTTCCAACCCAATCACATAGATATGATTTTATATCCTTACATTTTGTTCTAGCTAGACGGATATAGTTTGACCGAATACTACTTGATACTATATACAACCCAATCAATAATCATGGGATGCTGCAAATTGTTTAAGAGTGTGAGAGCTAGCACGCATCTGCGGGAAAGAGGAAGTATAGTATTTGTTAACGACACATTTTCTAACACACACCAAATCACATGCTGAAGACCGGAGAAAACGAGAGCACTAGTCACATCACCAATAATCAAATCGTTCTTTTTTTGGTTCTTTACATTAACTACAAATAAACTACCAATCAAATTACATTTAAATTTATAGTATCAAGATTACGATATTATAAATAAGTATTATTATGGACCCTTGGATAGAGAGTATCGAGTTTGGCGTACCTACAAAATCAATGCTCTTTTCGTATGCTTATAATATTTAAACACATGCATGTTCGTTCGTTGTAAATAATAAGTATCTCACTAATTAATAAATTTTATGGTTAATGTTAAGACACGATGATCTGTATTCTGGACCCATCAAAAAGATCACAGCTAGTGCTCTGTTTTCACAAAAGAGCTAAAGCGTCCTTATTCCCTAAAACACACGCTGGTGGGTTTAACCAACCAAACCAACCAATGAGAGGGGTCAACGTGGTCGTGATCAAGACTGGTGTCTGGGTAATGAAGCTACCATAATGATGGCACGTGACACGCACGTGGTCCATTTCCTATACATGCCTTTCTACTTCGCGCCGGGTCGTCCCCGTCGCTACCAAACCCCAAGGCCTCGCAAAGTTTTTGTACTCAGTTCCCAATTTTTCCTTTTCTTTTTCTATGACCGTAGATTTTTGGGTAAAATCCATTAGTACTTTATGGGGCCTGGCGTGGAAATGTGAAATTTGCAATATCACATAAGCCTAAGAGAGTCATTTTTAATATCTCCACTCCTAAGTCCTAACAATATAATTTGTTTTCTAAAAAGATAAATGTTTCAATATTTTCACTAGTAGATGTCTAATCTCGGCGCTCAGTTTGTTTTCAATATATTAAAATTTAACATTTAGGCTTTAAATGGTAGCATGATTTTAGAGGAATTTGTTAAAGTATTGTTGAGGAATTTAAAATGGTTACATCATTTGCATGTTGAATACTTAAGGAATATAAGCGTTTCGGCTAAACGCAGCTAAAAATCGAAATAATCTAAGAATGGAAATCAGCTAAATGCAGCTATGAATCATAAATAAGAATGATGTAAAATCGAACATATAAACTCTTTCCCAAGAACTCCATTGTTGGTACCGTACGTTGCAAGCTAGTTTTTGAGGCGGAGACTTATTTTGTCTCGAGTAAGACAGGAGAACTATTTGACACTGGTTTAGTGAAAAATGGGGAAAATTAATCGCAGTTATAGTATTTAATCCTCCAATCAAAACATCAGATGAGCAGAGAGATCGACACGCACACACCCACGGATCGACCAAGGATTTAGGGTTTCTTTTCAAAACTTTGCAGATATAAAATGGCTCGAAATTTTATGGGCCTTTCTAATGGGCTATGGGCCAATTTCGTCGATGAGGTAAATGTAATTAAGGTTCAGACTAAAGGGACGGCTTAAGTAATCAAGCGGGAGGCATGCAGCTGGGTTTGTTATACGAGTCGTTCGAGTTAGCGTAGGATCATCCTTTCTTCACCTTGGATTTGGTTAGATGACTGGTTTGTGGTTGGGAGTGTATAATCGGAGCATCTTTTTTTTCCCCTGGAATGGTATATTTTTTTGGTTGTTCTTCATTTCTTTTCGTAATTATTGTAATCTTATCGGTACTTCGAAATCAGTGACTGGTGATCAAACTCATAAAATTGGCGTATGTTGTTCCCCAGTGTACGTTTTGCTTCTGAAATAGTGAAATCTTGATAGAGTTAACGTATTAGTTCAATGTTTTTTTTTTAATTGAGAGCACTATCTCAACAATTGGTTTTTAGTTGGATTTTGTGGTAATGAACTGTTTGAAAATACTAAATAGATTTTTGTTTTTATTTCTTATTTCGATTTCCAAATTAAGGATATTGGATTTTTATTTTTATTTTAAAATAATAATATTTTTACAAAGAGTTGTTGTGCAGCACAAAATCTCTAAGTACTATATATACACGAAATTATGTGATCATCAAATCTTTTTGGGCTGAATGGGTGACTTTCGTCGACTCCTAAACCATACTCCAATAATGAAAGATACATATATCAATCCTCACGCTCTTGCGGCGGAAACTTTTTCCTGGAGTGGTGACTCGCTGGAGTGGTGACTCGCTCGCAGCGAGGGCACATAGTGAGGCTGGAGGCGGAGTTCACCGTGGGTGGGCCTACCTTCATGGCTCTAAGCTCTTCTACTTCTCTATGGAGCCTGTGGTTTTGCTCCGTTAGTGAACCAAACCACCTTTTAAGATACTCGCATTCCATCTCGGTTTGCTTTAATTTGCTCCTAAACAAATCCAAAAACAGTACGATACTAGTTATTTATTATGCGCATGTTAACATGTTAATTAAACTCGTAGACGATTTGTAAATATATGACATCCAAACAGGGATCAACAAATGCTTCGCCGACGATGCAAATATATTTTATAAATCATGGAAAATGAAAACGGATGAGCTGCCCAATGAATTATGAGTCAAAGGGCATTGATGAGAAAGTAGTAAACGAGGCAGAAGAATAAAAGAAAACACATTGATTGATTTGCTCGGAATTTATCAATTAAATAAACTGAGATTGAAGATAAAATAAAAAGAGGCTATAAAATACAGTGTACTTCTATTATAAAAAGGTTGTGGTTATGATTATAGCTATGTTTTGGGAAACCGTCATAATAGTAATACGACCAGTGTTGAAACTCTTCTTAGTTATTGCACCATTCACATTTCCCATCTGTTCACAATTATTATGGGATCTAAATAGATAATTAACTTTTATTTGAGTTAAAAAGAAAGACATTTTAACCAGTTTATCAATTTTGTCTTTCGGTTTGAGTAACAATGACTAACGAATTATAGATTGACTAATCATAGTATATGTTATACACATGAAACAAACAGATCCATGCAGAAATTAAATAACTATACGTTACCCAAAAAAAAATTGTAAAAAAACGACTAATGAGAGTATGAAACATTCGTGAGACCTTGACACGTGAATATATATGTATATGTATTAAACTATTAATGTATACAAGTATTGACGTACAGGAGCCAAAGTGTTTTTTCTCAAAACAATACTGGCTCCGAGTTACATCACACATAGTATTTTTTTTTAAAACAACGTGTTAATGGATACCACAATTGGCGGCTCCAAAATGCTGTTGTCACTTGTGAAAATAACCATGCAACAACACATATGTACGTGATGTTGATATATATAACTACTTCAACACTATATTAGTTTTGATTAATATGTGTGTTTAATTGGGTGGCTGTTAATTTATTTCTGTAAACTTGTTTGACTTCAAAAGATTAGGTCAAATGAATTGACATTTTCCTTGTATATATTCCATGTAACAAGTGGTGACTCTTCGAGAATTTAAGAAGGACCTAGAAGGAAAGCAATATAATAACAAAAAAAAAATTGATGGAGGAATTGAGATAATAATAATGTTATGAAAAGGACAAGGTTAACTTTTTATTATTTAAGGGTACGACTTGTATAAGTATATGTTAACGGGGTGGGTCGAATCCGATTCAGATTTCATTTTTTTGTTTCTGCTTTATTTTTATATTCCGTCAACGTTTAACGCTTATGTGAACTCTCTCGTTAATCATCAACCACCAGCTTATTATTTAACCTCATTAGTATATATTATTTATAGTCAGATATTTTATTTATTCACCAATGATGTAAAAAAACAGAAGTTGGCCACACACAAAAACGTACCTTGCTCTACGGTTTTGAAACCAAACTTCAATTTGTCTTGGCCGTAGCATCAAATGCTTAGCAAGTGCTTCCTTTTGTTTCTACATTTTACGAGACAAAAAAAAACATTCATTACAATTCTTTTTGTTCTAAAGTTATATAAATAAAAATAAAACAAAGCTATAAAAAACAGAAGTAACTATATGTAAAGTTGTGAATAGTTAGTTACGGGATTAAGGGTATGATTCTGTCTGAAGCTATCTTCAAGAAGACGAGACTGTTCTCTGGTTAGGCGGAGTTTCTTTCGAGGTGGAGCAGAGCCATCGTGACTGAATTCTTCGTCGTCTCCGTCTTCAGACGACGGCAATCGATTCATGTCTAGCTTTAGCTGTTCTCTCCCTCCGCCACTTCCTTCATCTGAAACTTATTGTGTTAATTATATCAACAACGACAGAAATTAAACGAAATATTGTGGTCAAAGAGAAATTAATAAGATGATAAAAAACATTACTTCTATATATATATTTTAAAGATTTTCTTTTTGTGCCAATAAGAGCTTAGAGAACTCATGATTTTTCCATGTAATTCAAACGAAAGAATATATAATCAGGTCATCAACGAAAAGAAACATAAAATCCAAACACAAGCCTTACATAGATATATATCATTTGATCAATATAATAAAATAATACAGTAGGTTATAGTGTTTAATTTTATATGTGTGTGTGTGTGTAAGAAGCTTACCGGAGGGAGGGGAGGAAGAGAAGCCAGGAACGGAGATAGTAAGATCCAAGTTAGAAGAGTTCTCCGGTAAAATCGCCATTGATCGATTAAATTTTAATTAGGGTTCTTGAGAGAGATCAAGAGAGGCTGAGGAAGAGATAGAGAAAAAAAAAAAGGTAAAGTTTGAGAGGAAAACTCAGTTTAATATATAAAGAGAGACAAACTTGAAGCGTGGCGATGCTTTTATATTTATACACATACACATAACACATAGACAATACATATACATATATATTACATGTGATGTTGTTTGTATATACATACACGCACGCACGCATGCGTGATCCATATGGCATAGTACTATTTGTATATGCGTACGTATATCATTGACATTATGTACGTAAATAGTAGTTTTATCAGAAAAAGGACCTTAAAGACACAACCGAACCAATATTGTAAGAAGATAATATTAAGATGCGTTTGGGGTATCCCATTCATTCACCAACCTATGAGAAGTTTATAAAGAAAACAAAATTAAAAGCTAAATATTACTCATATTGAATAAATAATGAATAGAAGAGGAGGGGAGGTGTATTGAGTATTGACTAAACAGATCTATTGGTCAAAGAAATTATGAATAGAGTTGTAGGATGAATAACACGTGTCAAATAATTGATTCAAAATGGTTTTGATTAAATAAGTGCTGACTGACTCGGTGTGGGAGACTAACCAGCATGTTTTTTTTTTCTTTCTCTTTTGTTCAACATTTTCATTTAATTTAATTAAGTAGTAAGTAGCATTTAATTACACTTTTCTATATAAATAAAGTCTGATCACAAAAATAAAATAAAATAAAAATATAATTGATCGATTCTCTCTTTATTCCGTAAAAACCTGAGTCGGTCCAAGTATTGAGCTTATGAAAACGATTGAGACCCTCCTCAGATGAACTCTTCTTATTCTATACGCCTCCCACATTTCCATTATGCTCATCTCTCGTTACTTTTTATTTATTTATTTTACGTTTTTTTTATCGCATTTTATTTATTTATCTCTCGTTAGATGATGATGTTTGTTGTAAATGGGGGAGTAGAATATAACTGGTGAAAAAAATTATTGAGATAGAAACGCATATTCAATAATCATAATTACTACTGTACATTAATTTAGGTTTGTTGAATTTTTGTACGGTTTAGAGACTAAGCATTTAAGAGACAACATAAGATAATAGTATAATGTTCATCGGCTAGTTAACCTCGGAAAACATGCATGTAACGTTCCATCTATATGGTTTTTAAGTCAATCTTCGTTTTATAACTATGTTTTTTGTTCCAACAATTCAAACATTATAAATCTGATGACAAGAGAGAAGTATGTCAAAGTTAACAATGCTACGTGTATTCTTCGTTTTATTTTTAAAAGGAATTATAAGATTAACATACTTGACCGGTCTATACCTTTTGTGGTGCATTCTTGGTCATTTGCATGAGTCATATATAAATTTTTTTATATGCATATAATAATTAAGCAGCACTGGATTAGAGATCACACACGTTCCTTTATTTAACTGACTGCTTAATTATTGGTTGTCCACGATTAGATTAGTATATCCGAATTTGGTGATTATGACAATCATATCGTATTTGCTCTTTCATATTTCATATCTTATAAAAAGAAATCAGCAAAAAAATTGAGAAAAGAAAATTAGTAATCATTTTCTCTTTTCTGCTTTGAGAAACACCATGAGTTCAATATATTCTCCTCCTAGCTCGCGAAACGCATGAAAATAATACTCTATGTTATACTAATAGTATAGTACGACTATTGTTCAATCATATTGACCAAATTCAATCATATTGACCAAATTAATTACAGCAAAGAAACATATTTTTCAAACGTAATTAATTAGTGCATGAGATGAGCCCCAATTATATATTTTTTTGCATACGGTGTAAAATTGAAGACGACCGATATTTGAGAATTCAAACCAAAGCAATTCTAAAATAAATTTTTGGCAAAACTGATTGATGAAAATATTTGAACGCACTTTAATTTTATGAAATTATGTTGGTCAAATGGTAATAATGTAGTTTAAAGGTCAAGGTCATTTATCACTATTATAAATGTACGGTTATCTAATACGCCTTTAGTGTATATTTCCAAAATAAATTGGTACCAATTATATATTATGGTTTTTGTTTAGGGTAAGACTGATGATGATGATGATGATGATGATGATGATGATGATGATGATGATGATGATGATGATGATGATGATGATGATGATGATGATGATGATGATGATGACGTCTAAAAAAGAAAATAAAATATTTAAGAAAGTTGTTATATCAGACCAGATCTGTGTACACCACCATATACTTTGTGCGGTCGATCGCACACAACTACAATCATTGTCTAGTTCTTTTATTGGAATGTAACTCTGTAAAAATAGTAAAAATTATACATCTAATTAATGTTCTTCCAAAATTATGGTTAATGTAAGTGTACCAGCAGTACCACAGTGACCACTCTCTTTCAAGTTTCAACGTTTGAAACTTGAAAGTGTATTCAATTGGTGTGGATTTTAAAGCTTCAATTATTACTGTCATGGAAGGAGAGCGCATACGATAAGATATTATAGAAAACGAAAAGAGGATCCCCAGTTTGTACAAACAGCTTTTTGTAGCTTCCGATGAGCAAATCATTCGTCTAGGGACGTACATATATTTATCTTCCGACATCACTATCTTCTAAAGTCAATAACAAAAAAAAAGGTTTCTCTCTTGTCTCTTAATCATTTTTCTTCTACTCTTTGGATCCAAACCCTTGTGCCTGTTTCGTCTACTTTTGCTACTCATAATGTTTCAATTTATCAATCCAAACACATTAAATCATTAATTAATGCAAGATACATAAGAGAGAAGAGAAATAAGGGGTTGTTAAACAAAACTATTGTTATCAAAACAAGGATTTAAAAAGGGAATTTCATGAAGAATGCCATTTTCGTAAATCTCTGTCCATCTAGCCATAAATGCATGTCCAGTTGCCATTAATTTCTTTTTTTTTTGAATTCTCCCGCCTGTTTTTTGTCCCTCAAACGAGAGGATATTTTCGTCATTTCAAAACCAACTAACCCCACAAAACTGGCATTTTTGGGGACAAAAAGAAAAACTGGCATTTGAGGGACAAAATTTCTCTAACCTAAACAGATATGAAGAAGATAAGGTTAGGTAAGAAGGTGGAGTTGGTTGTCGGTATTTGGGAGGTATGTCTCTATGTGCATTTAATATGGTCGGTTATGATAGAAGGATGTTCTTGCATTAAATCTGGGCAACTGCAAATTATCCTGCATTAATTGAGTTAAACAATGATTTCCATTAATGATGCAGATGTTCGGGAGAGTGTGCCTCCTGCTGGGTGAATGGACATGTTCAGATATTGGGGTGTGGAAGTTTTCTGTCCGTCATGGGCAAATGGCAAGATTTTTTTCTATCGACAAAAAGACTACGTTCGCGGGTTTGAAGGCCAAGATTGGAGAGGTTTTGGGTGTCAAAGAAGAGGAAAGTAGTATAGAGTTAAGCTTTTGGCACCCAGGAGACACAATTGTCTTTGCACAAGGTAAGATGCCCCCAATTTCAGTAGATAGTGATGTTGAGTTTCAACAATTTAAAGTGAAGAATGAAGAGTGTGGTGGTATTATGTCTGTCGGTCGGTCGTATTATGTCTATCAAAATTGTAATGACTATTGACTATGTTTCATTTAGGAACAATGGCACTTCGTGTGATTATTGTCTATCTTTATCAATAAAATTGTCTACCACAATACTTGCTGACAATATAAATTAGAGGTAGACAAACAACGGGCTCGATTTTTTTTATTGTCTATCGTCATTATCATGTCTATCAGTAACCTGGGTAGACAGGTATAAAGGTTTGATGATTGCGAGTTGTAATGTCTACTATGATGTCTATCATTAGAAATGTCTGTCGGTCGTATTATGTCTATCTTAATTGTAATGTCTCTTGACTTTGTTTTTAGGAACATTGGCAATTTGTTTGTTTATTGTCTATCTTTATTAAAGTGTCTATCGGATAGACAATAAAGTTGTCTATCACCATACTTGTTGACAATAGAAATTAGACATAAAAAATAGACATAAAAACAAGATAGATAAAAGGGTGGACTAAAACGGCAACGCAATACAATTTGTCGAGTAAGATAGAAGGGTAGACATTGTTGGGAAAGTAGACAACATTAAACTTTGACCAAATGTCCATCATGGATGGACATTTTTGCCAGATGAAACTCAGTTTCCAAATTTCCTAATGCAAAACCCAAATGCAAAGAGTAGGACAATGCAGGAAATTAAAGTGCACAAAACATAAGCATATGTTGCGCGGTTGCGTTTTGGATGTGTGCTAGGAGGTGGGAATCGCTGAACAAAAGCCCTGAAGTCCGTGTACCCAGCATTTAACTCTGCGATAATCTCATGGAGGTTGTCGATCTGCTCTGAATTCGTCTTGACACGAGAAAGGACAGTGCGAGGATCACATCTCTCACCCTTGTCTGTGTAAGTTATGAACCGTAGCATACGGTCATCTGTCTCCGAAAACCTCGCCTTAATGTCGTGTATCTCCTCCATAATATCCTGAGTAGCTTCCGCAGGCAAGGGATTACTACAAACCTCGAACACTTCACCCAACCTGTTCAAAGGATGACAACAATGTTCATCAAACATTTAGTGTATTCGTACAAAGTTAGAATTGGTCTATCTTTTAGTGGACATCTACCTTGTCTTTCTGATCTGGTCCACTATTGGCACATCAATGTCAGTGGCCACAGTAGGTACAGACTGGTCCTCCGGAGGCATAATAGAACCATTTCCACTGTGGTCATCAGACCTGCATTGGAGGCGTAATTACGAGCAACGTAATTAAAGTTGGTGGACAAGTAACGGTAGACAAGAAGATGATAATTTCAAAAGTTACGTGTTGACATACACTGTCTGCCGTAACTGGTCCACCTGATGTATTACAGGTTCGGCGCTTTCGTTGTCAAACCTTGACTGTTGAAACTCATCCTCCCGAGGCATAATATACCCACTTCCACCGTGCTCATCAGACCTGCATTGGAGGCATAATATAAGTGTCAAAAGTAAATAGGGTGGACAAGTAACGGTAGACAAAAAGATTAGAATGAGAGGCATAAGTAAAGGGACTAAATATGGTGGAGAATAACGGTAGACAAAAACCTCTCTTGGTGGATGTCGTCCATCGACCCAGCTAACCTGCACATTTGGTAACTTATAAGTTAGTGAGACGGAAACACGTTAAAAAGGAAAGGTGGAAAACACCAATTCTGATGGTTGTCTAAAAAAGCTAAGGTCTACAAAGAACATGTGTAATGGTTGTCTATCAGTAAGTCAATTGTTTATCATGATAAAAACAGTGGGTGGACAAAAAAAACATGGATCTACAAAATGTGCGAATACGCATCTACAAAAAAAGTATGAAAAAAACGAATGTGGACAAAGCCTGTACCAAATATTTGTCTACCATTAAGTCAATGGTCTATCTTGATTTAAACAGTGAGTAGACAAGAAAAGTCGGATCTACAAATAGGTCTCGCAAATATTTGGTCTATCTTCTGAATTTGAGAATTTGGTGGACAAACAAAGTAGGTCTCTTGACTGATCTATCAGAATTTCAAGCGGCTATGAGAATTTCAAGCAATAAACACTGACAAACCTTGGAGAGTTGGTAGTGACCATTGTCTCTCCCTCGCTTAAATTCACGGGATCTGCCACACACACACTAACACGAGAAAGACGACCAGTTAAGGTTTATGGATCGAGATGGATTTTCCTAAAAAATTAAAAAAAAAACAAGCCAAAAGTTATCTCTAATACCAAGGGTCGGGTTCGGAAGTAGGTTTCTCTGTATCGTCGACTTCGGCGGTTGGAGGCTGAAGAAGCGGAGGATTCGGCCTTCGAATTGACTATAGGAAGTAATTGATCATCACACTGATGTTGAGTTTCAGCGACAAAGAATAGACGAAGAAGAAAGAAGGGAAACTGTTCTCTGAAAAGAGAAGTCGAACGGGTTGCGTTTTACGAAGAAGAAAGAGATTTTTTGTTTTTTTTTTCTTAATTTATTTAATTTTTCAAACATATCAAAAGAAGGATAAATATGTCTTTCTTTATTGAACGAGTGGCAGGCGGGAGAAGCCCAAAACGAAAGTGACATTTAAGAATAAGTTGTTTATTGTTCATGGCAGGATAGACAATATTCTCGTTTAAAAAGCCGGCATAGTTATGTGTGAGATCTTTTGGTCTTTGTAGTGTTCAAATTAAACATGAGAATTGTCTTATCATGATTGTCTTTTTCAACCCACCACCTCCCATGCTAGTTTTATCATATATCTCAAAAGATGTAAAAATACCATAGTCATCATCAAAATATTTGCCGACCGGCACCAATTATACCTACAATAATAGCCATACACCAAGAAATATGTGAATATTCTTAGTATTTGATATGGTTCTAAACTTACTCTCTCAACGATGATGATCTATTGCCGAAACATGTTGTTGAATCCCTAATAGACTCGATACATACAGTTTAGATTAGTAAAAGCTAGTACAATGGAGTGATGAAAAAGTTTGCAAGTGTTAAAAGATTGCAGATAAAGAAGACGCAGAATGATTCAGGCACAAGCAGTGTCAATAAGATGTGAAACAAGTTGCCAACAATTCAAGTTTCAATATGGGAGGAGAAGGACAAAGGAGGAGACAAGGAGGTTAGTGGGTCCTATCGTTTGATGATTGGGTAGGAAACATTTCGTGGGCCACCACTTGTCTCTTTGTCCCTCCTCTCCCCGTGAATCTCCCTCATTGGTTGGTTGCTACCCCCCAAAAGACTCCAGTGTGCCACTCACACCATTCCTCATTCCTATTACCACTTTCTGTATTACTTCACACTCCACAAAACTCTCCAAATAAAAACATAGCAAGCATAAAGCCACCACTTATTTTTCACTTTTACAGATCCCATTAGTTGACGTCCTATTCAGAGGCATCAAACTCCAAGTCAAGTATCCTTCTTTTCTTTTTCACATGAATGGGTCTCTTGTTGGACACAAAACATAAAGCTTACATGACACCAAAACATTTTGGATCTATGCTATGCGCCCGTCTAGGCTTAATCTGAAATTGACACCCAAAGACTACTATATTACCACTACACCATGTCATAGTACCAAAATAACCAAAAGGACATACCAAGTATGTACACTGTGGCTTGTGCAACCTTTTTAGTCGCCCAGAAGACAAAGTGGCTGTCTCATGCTAAGCTCAGCTTTCAGCGCTGGAAATTTCTCCAGGTCATGAGAATCTCCTAGAACGTTCTGTGCAAACAGAGTATCAAAGGAAAAATATGAATCCAGTGACATTTGAAGTATATCATTTCACTGTAATGCAATTGGATAATGAATGTTTTACCAAAGCGGCGATGTGGGCTTCCTGCAACATATTGCCGTCTATTTCTAGCCTAGCGAGCGGGAACTCTGGTAAGTGCCCAGACTGTTTCTTCCCAAGCAAATCGCCAGGTCCACGTAGAAGAAGGTCTATATTTGCTAAGTAAAACCCATCTGATGATTTCCCCAACATCTTCAACCGTTTTAGGCTATTGGGAGTTGACCCAACTAATAAGCATTTCGATTTTCTGGTTCCACGCCCAACACGTCCTCTGAGTTGGTGTAACTGAGCGATTCCAAATCTCTCAGCATTCATGACAACCATCATTGATGCGTCTGGAACATCAACACCTATCTCTATCACCTGGGTGGAGAGAAGTATCTGTGTTTCTCCTTTTCTGAATTTATTTAAAGCCTCTTCTTTGCTGTCACTCTTCATCCTTCCGTGTAACAGTCCGCAGTTGTACGTTGGAAATTTTTTGGTTATTATTTCGAGCTCCGCAGAGGCAGCACGGAGCTGTGGCAGTTGCTCTGATTGATCAATAACAGGATACACAAGGTACACTCTTCCTCCAGACTTCAGGTCTTTCAGCATCATCTGCCAATGGATATATGACATGTTTAGACATCATCTACTGTTGCAATTTTAGAAATCAAAAGCATTGTCTTGAATGATTGTTTCTATGATGCGAGTCAAGAAAAGAATTGTAGTTATTTTCATAGGCATTACTGAGTAGACTTCCTTGATGCCACTCTCATTTCCCTCGAAAATGTGCGTCTCAACTGGTATTCTTCCAAGTGGCATACCAGTAATCTGAAGAAACAAAGAATTGCACTCATTTAAAATGATTATAGACATTTAACACATGGCACATGTATGTTTCTTCTACCTGATGATATAAAATGGAAACAAGTTACATACTTGGGTCAAAGAAATATCTCCGTATAAAGCTAAGGCAAGTGATCTCGGGATAGGGGTGGCAGACATGGCAAGAACATGAGGAGCCATACTGAGATCAGTTTTGGAAGTATCATCAGGGTCAGATGAGTCACTTTTTAATATCATAGATGTTCCATATAACTGCAGAAGTCACACCACAATACACTTTAGTTAACGAATTATATGCTTACATCGATAAGAAGAATGAAAATAAAAGAGAAGTTCATTTCAAGTCACCGACCAATGAATTACCATGAATCATTACTGTTTCATGATAGTTCAACTAGGGTGAATAACGCAATTATCCGATAGATAAAAAATATTCTAGGAACCTGACCTTGCTGTTAAACTTTCCTCTCTGGATTACACCAAACCGTTGCTGCTCGTCAACTACGGCAATACGTAATGCAGAGTATTCTATCTTTTCAGCTATTAGACTGTGAGTTCCAATTATAAACGATATAGCTCCACTTTGAAGATCCTGTCATCAGTTGTCAGCTATAAGGAATGCAAACTTATTGTATGATTTAAAAAGACATATTAATTGCATGACTTGCCTGCCGGATCATACGTGACTGCTTTGCCGGAGTTGAACCTGTGAGCAACCCAATGGTTGGCTTTGATGTTATTCCCTCCATATTCTCTAACATATCACGGCACTGTTCATAATGCTGGATGGCAAGTAATTCTGTGGGAGCCATGAAAGCTGCCTACATATGAGAAAAGGTAACTCAAATTACAAATTCCAACTACATGCAAGGAATGAGTCAATGAC
The DNA here is from genome assembly GCF_030686135.1 of Camelina sativa. Lineage (NCBI taxonomy): Eukaryota > Viridiplantae > Streptophyta > Magnoliopsida > Brassicales > Brassicaceae > Camelina > Camelina sativa. Next base: position 513,270 of record NC_141883.1, read on the forward strand.
CTATATCAGAAGATTTATTGAGAAATTAACTACACATGGTGAAATTTCAGAAGGTAGTAGATAAATTTAATCAACCAACCTGGTAACCAGATCCTATGACCTCCATGCACGCTAAGAAAGCGACAACTGTTTTGCCACATCCAACATCACCCTAAAAGATAAACCCGATCTATTAAGACACTTTTGGTTAAAAATAAACAAATGAGACACAACAGTTAAATTCTGATAGTCTGGTAAGATCGGCTATAAGCCTACAAAAAAAGAACTAAACTATAACCGAGCAAAAAGAAACACCAGCCAGATCAGCTGACAAAAGTACCTGCAATAGCCGATTCATTGGAACCGGGCGCTTTAGATCCCATATAATTTCTGAGACAGCACTTAGCTGGCTAGGAGTAAGGGAATATGGTAGAGCCTTCAGAAAACTCTTGGTGAGAGTGGACCATTCTTCAATATAAACGGAATTAAGCACTGGCTTTCTAAACTTTTCCAGCAATACATCTTTCTCTATTTTTGTGCCAAGGCCTTGAAGCATTTGGTACAAGCGGGCTAACTGTATGAAAACAACATTCAGCAGACTAGATGAAGACTAACAATTCTGCTTCTGAGAAGACGATTATTCAAGTCACTAAACTACCTGTAGGTAAAAGAACTCGTCGAATATAAGCCTTTTGCGAGCTAAATCAGCCTCATCTAAAGTCTTGGGCTCGTGAATACCAACGTATGCCTGCATTTACAGCAAGGGAAAAAACCGGGGATGAAAAGCAACTGAAGACATGTTATTTGCTGTGGATTAAAGAAGAATTTAATCAAAGAGCAATGCTTCAACAAAGAAGCAAGACTTACATCATTAAGAGATGGTAGGCCAAAAACTGTTGTGATTTCCTTAGGAATCGGATCCATATTGGCGGGAAGAATCCGCAGAGCCCTAAGAGAGAAAAAATGGGTGAGGTGTGATAAGAAAAGCGGACTAATCATCGAAATATCTAATTTTTAGTTCTGGGAAGTTGGTAATTTTATGACATATGAAGAACAATTCTTATCCTCAGGCCAGTCTTGAAACACTCAATCAGGTTTAAGGTGAGGCTTTTACTTAACAATTCCCTGATAATGGCATTTCAGAACTGCTGTCTCAATTACTTTTCAATTTTAGACAATGAAACAAAACCTGGAGATGACATCGCTAAGGAACTTTGGGTTCAACCCTCCTTTTGAAGGGTATATAGGATATGGTCTCCCCTGGGCTCGAAGAGATGACTCTTCGTCATCTTTGAGTACATCAATATTGTATTCCCTCATTTCAAAATGATTGTCTGCACGTAATGACTTTACCTAGATGTAAAAGAGATTATCAACAGATTCTTGAATTAGTACAGTTGTCAAAAACTTTCGTACGTAAGTCTGATGCTATAGTGATCTTTTATCGTGCTAAAACAAGTCCAAGCTTTAATATTTGTACTCAAAAAGAGAGTGAAAGACTAATGAGGCAGTCTGATGCGAACAAGTAAACTACCTAAGCAAAAGATAGAAATACATGACAACTTTGAGGGAAGCAACGAAATTACCTTCCCACTAACGCATACAAGGTCCCCGACTTTATGTTTCTCTTGAATTGCATTAAGAAAGGGTTGCCAGGTAAAGCGAGTCCCCCTAAAAAACTTCTTCAGATGCAAAAAAATTGATTTTCTTGCTTTATCTTCATCATTACAACTCAGACTCTCCGGAGTTCTGTCCCTGTCTGAGATTTCACAGCTGACAATAACCTCGAGAAATGAAAATGAAGAGCTGGCTCTAACTCCCCTGCACATTGAGCCGCAAAAAAGTCAAATTTGAATTTCAAAAACGTGTAGATGCGGCTCAACACAAAAGGCATACATGAAGTTGCTAATTTGAGAAAGTATCATCAGAAAACCAGTGGTAATATAGACACGATTTCTTGACAAAGATTTTTTTTTGTATGTTTGAGAAAAAAATTTAGAATGATTTTAGAAAAGAGATACTCACTTGGAAGACAAGACTTTGCCAACAAATATCAAGTACTGTCCATCCTCAATATCAACCTGTGCATTCTGCAAATCTGCATAGGTTCGAGGAAAATGATGCAATAGCTTCTTCATCTGCATTGATAGAGAGTTTGAAAACTGAGTTTAAGCCTTCCATGAAGACAAATACGTTCTTTCTTTGTATTAAAAATTTCAAATGCCTACCGTGTGAAAGCCGCAGGTATCTAGCTGATTACTATGCCTCTTACTTAACCCAGGCATAGATCCTATACTGGTACCAAGGAATAGCTGAGCGGCAGAATCATCAGATGTTGTTTCAACTTCAGAGACTGCAGGTTTGCTAGTAAAAAAAGAAGCATCTGAAATTTCTTCTCTAAGATTGGAAGAATCAACATTCTGAATCTCTGGACAGAAGGAAGATAATGTTCTGGAAAGATTGTCTGGATCAAACCATCCTCCATGCATAGGAGTGGGAAGAATACCCCTTGGTTCATCGGACGATTTGGTATAGCCGTATAATTCCACCGGACGAGAATCACCAAGGATGATAGAAGGGAATCTCGTACACGCCAATACAAGATCTTTCTTAACTTGCTCATCAGATTTCTTATCAATAAAATCATCAACATTGTCATACTCCATCAAAGCTGAAACCTGCGCAACAGGGTAAGAAAACCACAAGAATTTGAAACGCATAGAGAGACATGAAATGAACACACCAATAAAAGAAACAAAGAAAAAACTGGATTTGAACCTTGCTAATCAGCTTGGACTGGTTTTCGAGGCGAGCAGTGGCATACTTCTCAACTTGTTCGAGAATATTGTCAGAAAATTTATGCTTTGAACGATAAGATATGTTCCAAACTTTGGAGAAGAAGAAATTACTCAACCTAGAGAACCACCAGCTTGATTCAGAACAACAAACAACAAAAGGAACAGAAATAAACTCTTAAAGAGAAAATGAGAGAGGAGAGTACCTCATTCGATTCCAGTTTCCTCTCTGAGCTTGGATTACAATCACACTACGCAATCTTCTACCAGCACAACACTGAAGACAAGTTTCCAAAAAAAATTTAAAAAAAAAATAAAGACAGTGAGAGATACGTTCTCCTAAGAAACACAAGAATCCTAAATACAAGAGCGAGCGAGTACCATGCCACAGGGTTGCACCATGGATAAAGTCACTGCCGCCATTGGAGATCAAAACATGGCTTTCCTAAATGATTTCCGAAAGGGTTTGTGAGGCTAATTACAGACAAATCGAAATCGACCAGAATCGAGCGATAAATTTCGATTGAGCCAACACAGGATTAGAATTGGGTATTATGGCTCGACTTCGCTGGGAAAAGGACTTCAAATCCCTAAGTTCCTGAGCACGATTCGAGTTAAAGTTGGAGTCTTTGGACAGCAGCTTCGAGCCCTTTGAGAGAAATAGAGAGAGAGAGAGAGAGAGAGAGAGAGAGAGGGAAAGAAGGGACTAGAGGGTTTAATTTTTCTTAAATCTTCAATTAGATTGCTTACTGTATTGTATTGTATTTATTTAACAACTAACTTAACTTGAGTCTTCCCATCATGTATTGGCCAATTTTATGGTTTACAAGGTACCTTGGTTCTTCGTCGTTCTCTAATTCGGGTGAAACTGGAAGAAAGGTGCCTAGTAAATAAATACAGGGATGCGCATTTGGTGCTTAGAGATTTGATGAAACTGAAGCAGTTCGATATAATAGCAGGGGAACCTCTTTGGCGGACCTCGGGTGACAAATTCAGCAAACTCTTCTCCACAAAACATACTTGGCAGAACATACGGAGGCCAAATGTGAGAGTTGCTTGGTACAAGGGAGTGTGGTTCACCTACTCTACTCCAAAATACTCTTTCATGCACTGCACAATCGCTTATCCACCGGTGACCGTCTTAAGAAATGGAACTCGGGCCAACAGGTGACCTGCAGTTTCTGTAGCAATGCAGAAGAATCCAGGAACCACCTCTTCTTCTTGTGTCCATTTGCTGCGGGAGTATGGAGGAACCTCGCTCAACCGCTCCTAACCACGACTTATTCTGTTGATTGGAATCAACTGACTGTTCTGCTCACAAGTCCGGCACTCCCACGGCTTCACCTCTTTCTATTTCGCTACCTATTTCAATCCACCTGTGGCGAGAACGAAATGCTCGTCGGCATGGTGAGCCCTCCAATCCGCAAGCTCTTCTCATCAAGCACATTGACTACGCTATGCAGGTGGTATAAGGTGCTATCGAACGCCTATTTTTGACTACTCCCTCATTTTCTAATCCACAGTAAATAGTAACTCGACATAATCAAGAAACTATGATCCATTTCAAGAAGAGAACAATGAACACTAACCTTATTCAACAGATAAGAAGAAAAGAGACAACAGATAAGAAGAAGAGAGACAAATAAAAGATATCAAACATTCTCAGTCGACAAAAAGGAGAAAGCAATAACACGACGAGTCTTTAAAAATGGGAATACAAAGCCAATAAAGAAAAAGAAAGAAGCACACGGCAGAAACAGCAGAGTTTTAGAGTTTTTTCAGCAGCTATGCAAACTTGTAGCCTGATTGCCTGAAACATGTCCATGGCTAAGAAACCATAAAAGGATACTCCTAAAGAAGATTACCCTTTCTAATGGAGATAGTAGTTGATAAGTTGGGGAAGATTAGCCGGACCTCACAATTGGCTGATGCCACAGTAGGAAGCTCGTGAAGGCCCTTGTATAGTTTCATCAAATCTTCATCTTCTGGTGTATCGTAGTACAATATCACTTGTTCGAGTTCCGGCATTGTCTTTAGGAATTGCATGACCTGCTTTATCTGGTCCTTTATGTCTTCTTCCCGATAACAAATTTCACCAAAGTTAAATATCTTTATAACCTTCACAGGGCTTGATGATAGACAAGTATCAACAACCTCTTCCACCCATGGTTCATCTTGATATTCGCAGTCACAATCTTCCCCGTCCCAACATTTAACTGCATATTTGTGATGCAGTCCCTAAAACATAAAAGAGTCAATATAAAAAAACTAAATTATGTCAGCGGTTGATTTAAAAGCTTGTATATGGGGGTTACCTCGAAGACAAGGGTTTGTAGATTTGGAGAATTGTTGAGTAGAGGTAGCAATGGTTCCCATCCTACATCTAGTGCAGTCTTAATAGTTAACTGAATCAGGTTCTCGAATACCGGCATTGTTACAGGGCAGAGACCAAGTACCTGATGTACAAAAAAAACAAATCAACTACATAATCACTAACCACTTGTGAATTGTGAACATCAACTTAAAAAAGATTAGGAGAAAGATATGTGACTAACCTTGAGGGTGGCATAAGACAAGTAGAGAATTTTGACATTGCATATTCCCGTGAGAAGCCTTGTGACATTAATCTTGTCCTTTGCAATATCGCCAGATGTCCTTCTAAGTTTGAGTTTAGCTTCAACGAGCGAGTTAAAACTCACTTGTTGATACCTATCCGCGATAGTATCCGAGTACTTGAGGTAGACCAGATTTGGGTTGTCAAATAACAATGACACAAACTGGTTAAAATCATCACCCTCATCAAAAAATTTAGTCTCATCAAAACGAGAATACACTAGTGTCTTGAGGGTTGGGATAGACACGGTCGCGAAGTAAGGTTTAGGTTCCACACGCTCGTCCCACATCAAATTAACCAGCACTAATTCTTCGAGAGCGCGGCATCCAGAAAGCAGATTGTTAAACATACGTGTATCGATCCGAAAACAGTCAAGATGGAGGGTCTTAAGCTTCGGAAGAGAAACATCACCGTCCACCTCAATGCTGACGCCACTCCTAAACTGTATCTTCAGCCTAACCAATGTCTTGCTCACAAAGATCTCAGAAGGCAGAATATTTAAAGAGTAGGCACAATTCCGAGACGAATAGAGGTGTAGATCAATATCTAACACACCACGTTTCAACACTTTGGGTATCCAATCCAACACCCGAGACTCGTCGACATCATCTCCACACTTGAGGTGGAATCTTTTCAACGCAGCATTTTCTTGCAAAGCCAATACACCATTCACAAAATTCATAAAACTTAGAGAATCCTTACTTCGTCGAGGATGGAAATAGATGGAGTCATCAAAATCAAGATTGGGTACAAACTTAAGCAAAAGCTTCCACCTTTTTGCTAGAGCAGTAGTTGAAGCAGCTTCTTTTGTTGGAAGAAAGGTTAAGATGTGACAAAGAATTTCGTCTGGTAAATCGCTGATTTTATCTCCACAATCATCAAAACCCTTCTTTCTCGAACCCATCTTGTGACAGAAACAGATCCACACTTACAACCTGAACAAAGAACACATGTAACTCCTGTTAGAGAAAGGATTCCGAATTTTAGCTTTTATCAACTACAAAACATAGAAGGGACACAGAACCAAAATCGTTGGAGAGACATACGAAATGAAAAGTGAATGATATCAGGTTATTTGGAGAAACCAAAGAGTCAGAGACAGGGTTCTATAACAAAGCCAGGGAAGCGTAGAAGACGAAGCGTTACGGTTTATTTTCTCGAAATCATCTATTGGGCTTTGTGTGCATGCGTTAAGTAGCATGCTTTCGTCAAGTGACAACCTTTAACGTTTGGTGACAGAATCGTTAAGTCTAACTTTAATCGTTTCCTAAAATAATATTTAACTTGAATATTATATAATACTAGAATTTGTATCCATGCACACTCGAAAATTTTAATTTTAAAATATTTATTATCAATAGAAATTGTTGAACTCAAATATAATCATTTCAATTTTTGAGTATAAATTTATATAAATACTAAACTTACTTTACTTAGTGATATATAACATATATATTTTTAAAGATAATATTTCTTTGTTATATCTATTTGCGATTTACGTGGGATTTTAGTTAAATTTTTTATCAATAAAAATCATTGAATATGAATATAATTTGAAGATTAAAAGATAAATCTATATAAATGCTGTATTTTATTTTAATAATCTATATATAACAAATATTGTCTAGTGCCGCAATAATATTGTCGACAATCTTCTGACCTTTTAACTTTAAAAGAGTTCATTCTATATTCATAATTTTAAAAATTCTAACGTCAATATCGATCATTGACCTAATTATAGATACTATTTAAACATATTGATATCCTACATTAAATGCGAATATACAAAGTTTTATGAACAGTTTTAGTGCTATGTTGCTACAATGAAGTTGTCCAAATGCATCATCTACCATAATAGAATTTCCGACTAAGTCAAGAATGCTAAATGATGAAACTTTTAAACCTCACAATGAATATCTATTCACTAATCCAAGTTACATATTTTTCTAAAATCTCATATGTTATTTGCAGATGTTAATTTTGTGATGCAACCCCAACTTCGTCTTCTCAGAAAAATCATAATGTACTTTAAATATGTTGTTTTTGCCAATGTTTTGGGTTAAAAGCATTTGATAATATATATATATATATATATATATATTATATTTGTTATATATGTTTTATATCATATTATAAAATTGTACCTCCAGTTGATAATATACCTTACAAAAATCACATTACCACTTTTTGTAATGGCTTACATATCATTTTTTCTATATTTCCTAACCATTGATTTTGTTTTTTTAGATAGATTATTTTTTCAAAATTCTTTTTCATAGTTTTCCCAAAAAAAAAGTGTACCCCTTACAATGTCTTTGTTTTAGATCAAAACTTTTAAGTTAAGTAATTAATTTTCATTTTATAAGTAAAATTTAATAATAAATCTTTATGGTATATGTTCTTTAGAAACTATTGTTTCACTTCAATCTTATTTTCATGTTTAGATTTTTATAAATACAATTACATAACTTGTTTTTTTACTCCACCATGCATTAAAATCTTACTTACATTCTAAAACTTATTAACCCATTCTAAATTTTGGAATATAATCGTTTTTTGGTTATAATTTTAATAATAACATTATTACTAAAACAAATTTATAGTATTATTTTTACTATTTTAAAATTTTCATTTATCTTACTAAATTTATTTTTAGATAGTTATTATTTTTATTATTTACTAAAATATTATATTATTGTTTATACTATTTTAAAATTTAATTAATTTTAGTTAATTTTTTTTACTATTATTAATTATATGTAATAGATATGCAATGAATAAATATTAAAAATAATATTTTTTATGCAAAAAAAATGATTAGGTGGATGCTGATGTGGAGAAAGGAGAAGTGAGCAAAGTTAACTTTATATATATAGACTAGATTAAGACCTGTGCTAGAGCACGGGTTGAAATTCATTTTATTTATATTGTAATTTTTATATAAAATATAATTTATGTGATTGTATTTAAAAAAAAAAATTTAGATAAAACATTATGCAATAAAATCATATGTTAAATATGATGGTTGAAAAAAGACATCTATTTTGTAAGTTTTATATTGATAATGATTCTAGATAAGTACCCGTTCTATAATACTGGTTAAATTTTATTTTATATAAAATTTTGTATATTTTATATTTTAAAATAAATTTTTAATATGTTGTATTAGGTTATATATGTGAAGTTATTTCAATAATGTATATTCTACATCATGACTTGAATGTCATTATAAGACATAATTTTGTAAATTTGGTTTTTTAAAAGCGATTTATTATATTATGAGTAATTTAATTTATTGTTATACTTTTTGTTTTAATATACTTGGTTTCTTGAAATTCTTTCATATTATTGACATTGCTATAACAAATTAATTTGGAGAGTTTATAGTTTCTAACTTTTATATCAAGTTTCAATATATAAAAAATATTTTAAAATAAATTATTTAAAGTTTATTATATTATATAAAATTATAAAATTTAACAAAAAAAATATTAAATTGAATTTAAATATTCAAATTTTGACCCGTTGCTCAGTAATTTTTTTAATTCAATAGATATTATTTTTAAAGAATAATATTACTAAAGCTTGAATATTTTATAGATTGAACAATTTATATTTGTTTTTAAAAATTCAATTTATGGTATATCCGGAAATAAAAATATTTTTTTATTATAATAAATAATCATATTATTTATTATTTATTTGTTTCACAAAATAGACTCATGTATAAAAATGAGAGGTGAAGTATAATGATAATAAAAAATTAATATGTTAAATTATATATCAAAAGATTTTATTTGATGAATAATTTAACAAAAGAAATATAAATTTACAATTTATATTTGTTTTTAAAAATTCAACTTATGGTATATCCGGAAATAAAACTATTTTTTATTATAATAAATAATATGATTATTTATTTGTTTTACAAAATAGACTCATGTATAAAAATGAGAGGTGAAGTATAATGATAATAAAAAATTAATATGTTAAATTATATATCAAAAGATTTTATTTGATGAATAATTTAATAAAAAAAATTAATATGGTAAGTTAGTTGATATGATTCTTTAGAATATTCTCATTCAGATTTTTGGTATAACCTATTTGTATCCAATTAATCTATCAATTAATGTATAACATATTTGTAACCAACTTATTAAAATTATTTAGTATACAAAACATTTCTGTACTTCCGTTATAATGAGGATTTTGATTGATTATGAAGAAGACTCGTAATTATGAAGTTTGGAAATTGTTAATGTTCATGGGATTATGAAGAAGACTCGTCGTAATCATGTCTTATGAAGATTATACCATTTTCTCTTATCCACACTTCTTGAATTATTTTGGAAATTGCAAGACCATTGTTGATTGGGAGTATTTTAGTTTAACCTAGATTAAACTTTTTATGGTACTTTCAATTCTTTAATTTAAGTGTATAAGATTTAGTATGGAACAGATTTTGAATAGATTAGATTTTAATTAATTTATCTATGAACTGGTGGATTGTAATAAAAATATGGTTCTAAAGGGTAAATAATATGGTGAATTTTCAAGTTCCAAGAGAAACCATTACACAGAGATTCCAATATAACAGAGAACAAGAGAGACTGATAGAGAGCAATGAAGACGAAGATGAAGAAGAGAGTTACATGAAAACTCAGAGAGACAACATCATCATACAGAATAGGCAGAACACAATCAATGGTTTGCTGCTAAACAACTCGAGTATCAATTTTTCTGGCTAAGAAACTGCAGAGGAGACACCCACACATCTGGATGCACAGATACTATCACTCCTCATTAGACATGCAGACCGTTTTACCGGAGTTGCTCCTGCTTTGTCTACTTTTGTTGTCTTCTGTGACGATAACCCAGTTGCTGTGTTTGGAGTCTGTGGAGGTGTAACCACCACTAACGACGAAGACGTTTGGGTATGAACCGAATCAGAACCTTCGTCCTCTGATGAGCACACCCGTTCTCTGCAACAAACCCCCAAACAGGTTATATATAATAGCCTGATCCGCTTAAACCATGGTTGTTCAGTTTCAAGAACTGACTAACTCACCTAGGGAGTGACGTGTACTTTCTCTGATGTGGTGGAGAGTTATGTTCCTCTTCATCGTCTTCGTGTTCTGCCAGTCGGGCAAACTCTTGTTTGAACTGATCAACTCCGCTGATGTCAAGATTGATTCACAAAGATCATGCACAATTTCTTTTCAATGAATAGCCAAGTTTATTAAGAAAATGGGTCAAACCTCGGGTATAGAAAATGAGAGTGACGTTCTCTTCTCCTTGTAAATACTCTTGCAACATCTGTGGATGATACTCCAAAATCTGTCTCATACAAACACAAAAGAGAACAAAAAAGAGTTTTGAGAGATTCCTAAAACTCAAATAATTTTTCTTCAGTCTCTTAAGCATATATATATCCTTGACGGGTTTTTTTATTTACCTCTCGGTACATGAGCTCCCTCACATCATCCCGAGTCAATTTCCTCCTTTCGAACTCAAACTCGAGTTTCGAAATAGGTTGCCTCGAGGGTTCGTAGTCCACATTTGCCAATCCTTGAAAATACGGATCAGCCAATGCCTGAGGAAACAAAAGCATCAAGAATCATGAAAAAATGAATGAAAAAGTGCACAGGAAAAAAACCAACATTTAAGTGTGTTTTCCTGTTACCTCTTCTGCAGAGGGACGGTCCTTTGGGTCAAAGGCGATCAAACGCTGAAGCAACTTCAGCGCCACAGGATCGATATTGGGGAATTTATGGGTGAAAGGAACAGGATCCTTTCTCCTCATGTTACCCAAATACTTTCTAGCCTTCTCATTCCGAATCTACAGATTCATTACAAACAACTTGATGATACACAAAGCTAAAAAAAAACACTTGCATCCAAAGCAAGTCTATCTGGGAGAGAGAAGCCTCTGTATTGGGACTTTAGTTAGCTTCCGGGAAAAATAAAAACAAAACAAACCCTGGATAGAGTTATCGGCGACGGCGTTCCAAGCAGATCAGTGACGAGTTCTAGCTGGTGCACCACGTTTTTGCCAGGAAACAAGGGCTTTCCAGTTAGCATCTCGGCAAATATGCAGCCAACGCTCCACATGTCTATCGCCGGAGTGTACTGCCCAAACATACCAACTCCATAAGATCACACATCACATTATGCATAAGGTTTTTTTATATGGAAACGAAACAAGTAATAAGAATTTCAGAAGTTTACGTTAGAATAGAAGGAGCCACAGAGCTCTGGCGCACGGTACCATCTTGTAGCAACGTAGTCCTTGCAAAAGCAAATGACAAGATTAGTTACTTAGCGAAAGTATTGAATCATTTGAAACCGAATGCGTTACAACAACATACATACCTCTCAGTTACAGAACAAAAAACTCAAACTTAGCATATTTCAAGAACATGTGAATTGGAACTAACAAACTCTGAAAGAGATAGAAAGATACACATACAGTCCAGAAAACAGCAGAAGGGGAATCAGTGAAGGAGACACGAGCAAGTCCTAAATCACAGATCTTGATTTTGCAATCAGCATTAGCGAGGATGTTCTTAGGCTTCAAATCTCTATGGAACACATGCGCTATATAAGACACAAAAAACAACAAAGGGAGCCAGCAGAGGATTATGATCCAAAGGAAAACCACAACAAATTTCAGATGAAACTGTAAAAAAAAGAGCTAAAACAAGAAAAAAAACACACAGTGAAAAGAGAGAGGGAGAGAGGGAACAAAGAAACCTTACCTGAGTGCATGAATTTTAAGCCACGAAGAAGTTGGTACAAGAAGAATTGATGATGCTGAGGAGTGAGGTCGTCATTTACCTTAAGAACGTGGTGAAGATCAGACTCCATCAACTCAAAAACAACATAGATATCTTTGAATTCCTTGCGGCAAGGAGGGAGCATGATATGTTTGATCTCCACGATATCAGGATGCCGAAGAAGCCTGAGAAGCTTGATCTCTCTGAGGATCCGGATGGCGTCTGAGACATGTTCAAAGACATTGGTCATCTTCTTGATGGCAACTTTGCCTCCCGTGTGAGGACACTCCGCAGAAGCAACAACTCCGTAGCTTCCTTTGCCCACCACTTCTTGGATCTGATATTGGCTTGCTTCACCGTACTCCGTGAAAAACTCTTTCTCCAACATAGTTATTGATCTTATTTCACTGCTACCAACAACATTTAAATAAATCTTCTTTAGCACAAAGAAAAAGAAAATTTAAAAAAAAAAACGTTCTTTCAGGCTTTCAGCTAAATCCCTAGATCCAATTTACAAACTTTAACCATTAGATCAAAACAAAAGGACAAACCCAGAAATAACAGATCCTGAGTACCTCCTAGATCAATATTGCTATATTTCACAACAAGGAAGAACCCTAATTTTACCCAGAAAAAGGAAATGAAAAAAAAAAAAAAGGACAAACCTTTAAGATTATCTTGGAAGAAAGAGAATAATTTTCCACGAAGCTGCAGCAAACGATTATGGTCTGAAATTAAAAAAAAAACAACGGGGACACACGCTTTTTATATATAAATTCGCTTCAAGACAAAACAGCTCATTTCAGTTTTTGCCGATTACTCTCTTAAATTAAACACCTTTTAATTATGGATAAAAATAATAGTTAAACAAGTTGCCTCAAATATAAAATAAAAAGTTGGATAAGACAAAAAAGAAATCCTGAAAAGGACTCTTTTCTTTTTCGCTGAAATAATCTGACAGGGAATTTAGATGGAGGATTAAAAAATAGAAAAAAATATTTAGCTACCGCAAGTATTGTTTAATGTATAGCCACACATCCCAACTTTAAAAATGTATTATTAATTACACGAAATATATATATTGCATAATTATATATAATGACACGTGCTCAACATCACAACCATCTTATTCCAGTACATTGTTCATCAGAATCCAGTGTTGACCAGTATTTACCAGTGTTGACTAATAAAAATATACAATTTTTTTGGTTTTTAATATTAGAAACCAAAAAAAAAATTAATTGAATTATTTAGGAATCATTTATAGTGTTTTATAATTTAAAACATATATGGATCCAAAATAAAGATATATTGTATATATATTCCATTAATTTAGTTTTATAATAGTTATCTTCTTCAATTTCAAAACTTAACTAAAATTGACTATTATAAGACTGGATGAATTAACAGATATATAATATATTTTTATATTTCAAAACTTAATAAAAGTGAAATGAAAAACCATTAATAATTTTTTCAGATATTAAAATTTTTATTTTACCATGAGTATATAACATTTTTCAATAATTCTTATGATTTTGATATGTATTGGGTTTGGTTCTAAGTATTTTTGTTGTAGAAATATTTTTTGTGGTTGAGAATATTAATTTATTATTTAGATAAATTAAGTAAGAAGTTGATGTTTTTAAATTAATAAAGTTAAAAAATAGTTTTCTTATTTGATTTATTATAACAAGATTATCTGGTTTGAATTTAAGTTTTAATATCTTATGAATGACTTTTATTTCAATTTTAGTTAAGTTTTGAAATTGAAAAAGATAACTATTATAAAACTAAATTAATGGAATATATATACAATATATCTTTATTTTGGATCCATATATGTTTTAAATTATAAAACACTATAAATGATTCCTAAATAATTCAATTAATTTTTTTTGGTTTCTAATATTAAAAACAAAAAAAACTGCATATTTTTATTGGTCAACGCCGGTCAATACTGGTCAATATCGGATTATGATGAACGGTGTACCGGATGTTGTGACGTTGTGATGTTGAGCACATGTCATTATATATTTGGTATATGTAGTCATACAATACATATATTTTGTGTAGTTGGTAATACTTTTTTAAAGTTGGGATGGATGGTCATGTATGTATTGAACAATATTTCGTATAAGTGAGCTTTCTTTTTAATCACTGTAATAAATTTAAAAATGGAATTATTAAGAATAGAGAAGGAAAGGGAGATTAAAGAAATACCTAAAAATGTGAGCCCATATATATACCTTACCTTATCTTATCTTCGAGTGCCCAAATTTCACGGAATAATTCATAAACACCAGATAAGATATGTGTATATATATATTCCCAGTTATGGAAGACACGGCTCGTTGTTGCCCTTCTGTCTTTTTCATCTACGTACCTTCTTGATACGACTTCGTTTTAAGAAACTCAAACTCTCTAGGAAAGTCTCTTCGTTGCACAGAGGTTTCCGAGTCTCCCACCATCATTGTTGACCATCCCATCCATCCTTGTAAACGGTGCGTTTTGTGAGTTGTGACGGTGTGCGCTCTGCTCAAGTTGTGGTATTTGTTTTGCTGGCTTTGTCCCTTCATTACTCTAGTGGGCCGTCACCGTTTACATTACTGTTTCTATAATTTATAATCACGGTCGTCAACTTTCCACGTAACAACGACGTATACACTTGCGGCAGTTATTAGTTATTACTTTTTTCTTTAAGTAAATGTACAGAAATAAACAACCCGATCTTTAAGGAGGTCCGACGCATATATATGCTCACATGTGAGATACGAAAAAACTTTTTCTAAGGTAGAACAAACATTCATCTAATGAGTAAATTTGTCACATCCATCTCTGAGTTCTGCATAGATGGTTTTCACAGTTTGCGAGCCAATTCCGAACTGAAGAACCATCATATCCGATATTGGAGTATTTATATTTCTGTTGTTTTATATTTCCCCTCTAAAGTCAACGTTATATGGAGATTATTAATTTTGCCAAAAGTCAAATATATTTACTATTATCGCTTTTCATCATTTAATTAAAATAAATGAGAAAACAATTGTTTTGCAAAATCAACCTTACATTCACTAATCAGTTGACCTGACTTGCAAGTGATCATTTGTAAAATGAAAAAGCTGTCATCAAAATTTCCTAATTTGACAGAAGTTAGCGTACGGAAAATGAAACCATGATATTGACAAAGAAACTCTTATTATTAATACATAGACGTTTGTATTTGAGAATTAAATTAAGTGTGATACTTCTTGAGGCAATTAGTTTTTGTTATATCTCCTGCTGAGGAGCTATAAAGATATATATTCTCTATGGACCGATGTGGTGTCTTCTGCGAACACTACAACCTTTAAGTCAGGATACTTTACAAAAGCTTAAGTAGCTAGTGTCGTTAGGCTTTGATCCCTTTTGTTATGTTGACGTATTAAAAGTATTTGAAAAAGTATATGTTGATACTTTGTTTAGCAAAAAGTATTTGTATTTTGTATACATATTTTTAGGTTCGTATATAGTATCTTGGATGTCGGGCCGGATGTTTTGCTTGGTTGATATTTCTATATATGGTTAGTAGGACGTAATGACGTGACTTTTTATATAGATGAGTTCTCATTATGGCTGGCTCAGTCGTCACACTTTAAATGATTCTTTAGTTTCACGAATCGTTAAATCCTCCCTTCCCACACTAACCATAAGCCGATATATATATAGGCGATCACGATTACATTACCCAATGTTAGTGTGGGAAATCATACGATAAAACTCTAGTCTTGTGAATTTGTTGATATGTCTTTAGATAATATTTTACTCTCAACCTTTAGACATTAATTGATTAATTTTTTGTTCTTAGATTTCTCCGTCATTAGGTGATGAGGCGATTACTAATTAATTTTCTGAGTGCTACCATTTCTTTTCCCACCTAATAGTATCTATAGTTTCCATCTCACATTTCAACTCCCCTACGTAGATATGTATATATATGCCGACTCTATCTATCATCAGTTAGGTCATGTTCATTTGGTGCACCAAATGCAATATCTAGATGCAAATGCTCATTGTTGTTCGTTTAGTAACAATTATGAACTCATCTGGATACATTTTAAAATCTCATCCAAAAAAATTTGAATTTCTGGATAAGAAAAAAATGAGAATTTGGCTACAGTAAACTCATCCAAACATTTTAAAAGTCCAATATACGCTTATATTTTATCAAACAATTACAAATATATCTCTAAAATTCTAATATAGAAGTAACCCTAAAATCCCCAATTCTTCAGCCACCATCGGAGAAGCTCGATGGATCTCCGACGATTCTCCACATTCCTCTCCTCTTCTCCTTCTCCATATCACCTGTAACGAATTGGGCTTTCTCTCCTCCTTCTACGTCTCATCTCGGAAGAAGAACAAAGCATCTCTCATTGAGCTGCTCCCACTGAATCGTTCATCTCGTCCCTTGCTTCTTTGAATTTCAGAGGTAAGACTTTTGAATCCTTCATCCCTTCAACGATCTCTTTTAGTTGTGTTCTTCTCTTTGTTAGTGATGGATTCCAACTTTTAGTTGAGATTTGGGGAAATAAGTGAGCTTTTAGTGAGCTTTTAGATGCTTTGGATGCTCATATGAGTGAGCTTTTAGTTTTTGATTTGAGCTTCTAGTGAGCTTTTAGTTTTTGATTTGAATGGATCTCTCTATCATGTTTTTATGTTGGTTTTGTGACTTTACGTTTGTGGTTTTGTGACTTTACGTTTGTGAATGATCTATTCAATATCTCTGTGGGGTTTTTAGTAGAATGATGTTGTATATAAGAGAGCAAGGGTGAGAGAGCAAAGGTTCTGTATTCTCTTCTATTAAAATGGGTTGTTAAATTTTTAGATAAGCAAAGGTTTGTAGTCTCGCTATTCTAGTTTTATATGAGCAAAGGTTATGTTCTAAGATTTACTTATTTTAATCGCAGACACAAGGAGAAATTATGACATCTATACCGGGCAGTGATGTAAGTATCATCTTCTATTTCTCTGCTACTTATGTTTGTGATTTGTGATCTGATTTATTTTGTTTCTGCCTTTGCTTTTTATGGTTCTATCTGCATTCTCTCTTACTAGCTTAGCTGTGTTTGCTTCTGTTTAGTTTGATTGCCTATTTTCTTTGCTTGTTGTTGAAGTCTCGCTTAGTCTAGTTATTGGCCAAGTAATATGGCTTTGCTTATAAGTCTTTGTTTGTTTGCCATTGAGAGTGCATAAATCTTTGTTTGCTTTATGAGCCGTGTTGATGCCATTGAGAGTGCATAAATCATCGTTTGCTTTATGAGCTGTGTTGTTTGCTTTATGTGTTTCTAGAATCTAATATGGAGTGATAAACAAACCCGATTGTACCTTGAACTTCGACTTGAAGAGAATCTAAAAGGCAATATAAGAAAACACATAGTGAATGAAGTTGGGAGACAAACGATTATATCCAAGTTCTATGATACATTTGGAGAGAAGCATACTTGGATAAAATTTAGGAACAAGTTTAATACTTGTAAGAAGCAATACTCAGGTTTCAAGAAATTACACATAGAACTGGAATGAGCTATCATCCCAATGGGTCCATAGACATGAGTGATGATTGGTGGGATGAGCGTTATAAGTATATATAGCTTCCTCTTTAGAATTTGTTTTCTTCTTCTTCTGTGGTCTCTAGTTTATTAAGTATCCTTTTTATTTTAGGAGTGGCCTGGATCTAGAAATATAAAGGATAAACCAATGCCAAACGCTGATTTAATGGAACAAATGTTAGGGTCAATTCATATAACTGGAGCCGAGGGTTGGAGTGCTCAACAGGGTGAAAGCCATTTAGACAACAACATGATGTTAGATGACGATGAGGCTACATCTGAATCAAGACAAGAACATGATGCTCCCGCAGCTTCCAATGCTCCCGCAACTTCCAATGCTCCCTCAGCTTCCAATGCTCCTGCAGCTTCCAATGTACCAAAGTTTACTCGGAAAAGACGTGCAGGAAAAGCTGTGGAAGGACAAGCAGTGGCAGATGTGATAAGGGATAGTATTCAATCACGTGATGAGATACTTTCCTACAAGAATAAACTCATGGAGAGTCACCCTGACTATAGTTGTAGTCAGCTTAGGGCTATGAGGGTTTTAAATTCACTGTCTAGTATAAGAATGTGGTCTCCATTGTTTAAAGCAGCTATGAAACATCTCAAGGAAGACGCTACCAACCGTCAAACGTTCATAAGCTTTAACGATGATGAGAACAAAGTTCTTTACTTGGAGTTTGAGACTGGTGAAAGCAGAGACTGGTGAAAGCAGAGACTGGATAAAGCAAAGACTGGTGGAAGTAGAGAATATGTAGTTTGGTGTGTAGAGAATCTGTAGTTTGGTGTGTGTGTGTGTGTGTGTAGTTTGGTGTGTGTGTATGACTTTGATGAATCTCGTTCTTGTTTATGAAATAAGTGTTCTTGTTTATGAATCTCGTTCTTGTTTATGAAATAAGTGTTCCTATTTGTTCTTGTCCACTAGTTTATGAATCTCGTTCTTGTTTATGAATCTAGTGTTCCTATACATTTAGACCATCATTTGAGGATGATGACATGGACTTGATATTAGAGGAAGAAGAACGTATGTATTCTGCAATTCAAGAAGTTTATGGAGTTAATACTAATAGAGAGATGCAAAGGACAGATCGAGAAGGAGGTTGGCGTCGGGTGCAACGATTTATGTATGAGTCTGAGAAACAGTGTTTTGATATCCTCCGTATGAATCAAGGTACGTTTCTGAGTTTATGTCAGGTGCTATCACATAAATATAAACTTGAAGAATCATGCCATGTCTATCTTGAAGAGAGTGTAGCGATGTTTATTGAAATGGTGGCACAAGATGTAACAGTCCGGGTCTTAGCTGAACGATATCAACATTCTTTGGATATAGTAAAAAGAAAGTTAGATGATGTTTAGGGGTTCTTTTGAAGCTTGCAGCAGATATAGTGAAGCCATCCAAAGGTGAGTTTGCAAAACCTAGTCCTAAACTAGTTAAAGATGGTAGGTATTGGCCTTTTTTTGAAAACTGCATTGGTGTTTTGGATGGAACCCATATATTTGTTCGCCCTCCATCTAATAGTGCAGAAGCATATAGAGGTAGAAAATCAGAACCAACAATAAATGTTCTAGCGATATGTAACTTCAGCATGAGATTTATATTTGCTTATGTTGGAGTTCCTGGTAGAGCACATGACACCAAGGTGTTAACACATTGTGCTACTCATGAACCTTCCTTCCCTCATCCACCAAATGGCAAGTATTATCTAGTAGACTCAGGTTACCCAACTAGAAATGGTTATCTAGGGCCTCATCGTAGAGCTAGGTACCATCTTGATCTGTTTGCAAGGGGAGGACCACCTACTAGCACTAGAGAGCTGTTTAACCGTAGACATGCTAGTTTGCGTTCTATGATAGAGAGAACATTTGGTGTTTGGAAAGCAAAGTGGAGGATTTTAGATAGGAAACATCCTAAGTATGATATGAAAAAATGGATAAAGATTGTGACAGCAACTATGGCACTTCACAACTTTATTCGAGATTCACACTATGAAGACCGTGATTTTGTTTATTGGGAGGTGGTAGATGATTATGAGAATCATGGTGACCAAGCTGTAGAAAATGAAGAAGAAGGTAACATTGAACATATTCCTTACATTCCAACTGGTGATAGAGCAATGGAGGCTCTACGTGATGTTATAGACTATGGTACGACACTCCTTTCATTGATTCTTGTGTTTGTTTTGTTTGTTCATGTAGCGGCTAGGATTAGAGAGATATTGGAGAGGTTTTGGTTGTGATTCTTGTTTGGTTTTGAGATTTTTGCATTCATAATACTAGCCTTATGTTGATTTGGCTCGTTGATTGTTTTTATGGCTTTGTTTGGTCAATATTGGAGAGGTTTTTATGACACTAGTACTTGATATTGTTCATGTACCATGGTAAAGATGTGAATGTCTAATTGATGGCTTATGATGAGTTCTGATCGTTGCAGGGGAACCATGATACTCTTGTCTCAAGGAGGAGGATGTCTCAATGAGGAGGATCATCCCTCATGGGTCCATAGACATGAGTTGTGATTGTTGCAGGGGAACCATGGCACATTGAGAGAAGTGGACACTTATTTTTCAAATTGATAGCACACTCGTATTGTTGTGTTTGTTCAAATCGATGGACCACTTTTGAATTTGTTATCTTCTAAACATAAAACATATTTTGAACAAGTTCATGTTTTAGAAAATTACTATAAGGTTTTGTTGGATCCTATTAAAGTTATTAAAGTTATTTTTGGTGTTATTTTAGAAACAAAATACATGCTTAATGTGTTTTGTGTTATTTTAGAAAATACATGTTTAATGTTAATTGATATAACCAAAATATTTTTTATAGTGTATTTTTAAATCATAAAAGATGATTTCATTTTTAAATATTTATTAGATATGTATTTAAATTTTATAAGAAAATTATTTAACTATAAACATAACCAAAATCACTAAACCACAAAATGAAGGGTATTTTGGTTATTTTCATGTATTTTATCTAGATATCTATACCAGATGACAAAACAAACATAGTTTGTTCTAGATACAATTTCTGGATAAATTAAACCAAAAACACAAACGAACAGTATCTGGATGTTGCGTCTAGATACTAAATCCAAATATTGCGTCTAGATCACGAAATGAACAGCACTTTATTAAGTAGTTCATTTCCATTTTTCAAGTTGACATTATTGTAGAAGAGTTAGCTAACGGGCCTTAGACATTTGACTGCTAATAAAAGCCATATACGGGCCAGTTTATTGAATTTCTTCCCTTCTATTTGGGCTGATTAAGTAAGCAAGTCTACGGCGTGATTAGTTTTTCTTTTTCGTAACGACCCTTTATAATTTGAGAAAATCTTATGAAAATACTCGATCCGTTATTTTATGAAAATACTCGATCCGTTAATTATAAGCGTACTGTATGCTATTATACTTAGCTTGTTGATTTAAATAAATGAATTTTACATTACTTAGCTCTGCAAATTCAAGCTTTTCAACACCCCCGGTTTCATTTTGCAAAACACCGATATATTATAATAATCTGCTAAAATTATATATATTCAAATAAGAATTTCGTGTTCTTGTCACTAGCAATAATTAAGAAAATAAATTTAATTTAGAGTGATCTATAAATCATCGAAAACAAGCTTAAGAGATAGTAGTAATTAATTAACAGAAATAAAAAGATTAAAATCTAAAACAGAGAGTTGCTTTCAGTTATATTTGTTTCTTTTCCTTTTTTCTTGTTCGGTGCAGAGAGAGTAGAGACGGACGGGGAAGAACAAGCGGGAGACTTCATGCTTGCAAGCAAAGTGTTCTCCTAATTTTTTTCATAAAAAAATAAAACAAATTAAATAAAAAATAAAAAAGCAAAATAAAAAGTTGAGAACTCTCTCTTTCTCTTTCTCTCTCTCTCTCTCTCTTTTTTTTCTTTTATAATTAAAAGTGTTGGTTTCTCATTTTTTTTTGATTCCTGATTTTTGTTGTTAGTTAGTTCGATCTTTCTTCTTCAAAAATTTCCCAACACACTTCTTCTTCATCTCTCTCGATCTTCCCCTTTTTTTTTTTTAATTCCGATCCTCGGGTTCATCGGAATCGTCTTTTTTTATTTCACGACTCCATCGGAGATCATCGCGAGAGTTTGCCGAAACCTCGGTATCCATGGACGACGAGGTTGTTCAGCGAGTTTTCCAAGAGGGAGGACGAGATTTCTTCCAGCAGCAACCTTCTACTTCTTCTTCTTCTTCGTCTTCTTCGATTCTTCAATCTCTTCCTCTTCATGTGGTACGCTTCTTTTCGAAATTTCTAGACAATTTTAGACTAGGATTAGGAGGAGAACATAATCAATCATCGAGGTCCGTTGATTACTGTGCTTTTCTGTTTGGAATAGGCGTTCGATCATGGCTATTACCTCTTAGTTAAGTCCATTCAAGAACTTAGAGAGAAGAAGGACGGCATTGTTACTGTTGGTATCGGTGGTCCTAGCGGCTCCGGTAAATCAAGGTAACTGATCTGAAACTGTTTGTTTAGGCCAGAGGTTTTGTGATTTTTTCTTTGAATAGGCTCGATTTCATGTTTTTTTTTTTTTTTTTTTTTTTTTGTTAATGCACGAAGCTTGGCAGAGAAAGTTGCATCTGTAATTGGCTGTACTGTTATTGCTATGGAGGATTACCGAGACAGTTTGGACGATGGAAATGAATTGGAAACATTAGATTTTGATGCATTAGTCCTCAACTTGGAGGTACTTTTGATCCTCATCTTTTCTCAGACTCTGAAGTTTCTTGTTTGTGTTGTTCTGTATTGACTGAGGTTGACTAACTAACTTGGCTCTTTCTATTAATAGGATTTGATCAAAGGAAAAGATACTCTTGTTCCGGTTTTTGATTTCCAGCAAAAGAGGCGTGTTGATTCCAAGATGGTGAAGACATCCTCTGGAGTGGTAAGTCCCAAATGTGCTTTTGGTTTTGGTGTGGCTGTTATGCTTTATTCGTTTTGGGTTTATTGTAGGTTATTGTTGATGGAACCTATGCTCTCCATTCAAGATTGCGTTCCTTACTGGATATTCGGGTTGCTGTGGTAAGATTTTCTCCTCCACAGCCGTTATTTATTGGCCTAGCTAATGGAAATCCACAACATACCGTGAATATGATATCCTTTATTCTCTATGTGATAAGGTTGGTGGAGTTCATTTCAGCCTTCTCTCTAAAGTCCGTTATGATATTGGAGATTCGTGTTCCCTTGATTACCTTATCGACAGCATTTTCCCATTGTTTAGAAAGCACATTGAGCCCGATCTTCATCATGCACAGGTTGGTTTTTTCTTCTTTTCTTTCTCCATTTTTAGTGTTCAGAAGTTTGACTTCTCCGTTTGTTGGGAGTGTGCAGATCAGAATCAACAATAGTTTTGTTTCATCATTTCGAGAAGCCATATACAAACTGAAATGCAAAAGTGAGGTCTGTAGTTTCTTCCAATTATTGTGTTTCCTTGTCGTGACCTTGATTTATTTAATAACGTTTGCCACTTGACTAATTCATGTAACAGATTGTAACTTCATTTGCTCAAGAAAGTGACGTGCAGAAGGATAAGTAAGAAGGGTTGTTCTAGTTATGTGAATGGTTTAAGCTTTTCACTGGATCTTCATATGCATGCTGACTTGGTTCCCTTGGTGCTGCTTTCAGTTTTATTGAGATGTACCTTAGACCTCCTTCTGCAAGCGAAGAGGCACGGATAAATGACTGGATAAAAGTTCGTCAAGCTGGTATAAGGTACTATCTGTCACTTGGAGACCAAAGGATTGTCGACAAGCATTTCATTATCCGTCCGAAAGCTGAGTTTGAGGTGAGTTATTACATGGAATTCCCAAGTTTTCAATTATTCTTTGGTGTTTCCTTCTTTCTAGGTCTGTAGGGTCCTAGCTCTTTATCGTTATGTTGAACTTTACTGTTTTGGTTCTTGGTCCAGTATTTTCCTCGATTTTGTTAATTTCCGATATTCTCTACTGAAGAGGCATGCCTATATTTATGGAATCTGGTCAAGATGGGGGACAGTTTGCACACATCCTTATATTCCCTACTATCCTTAGGTATGTGACTTAATTTCTAATGTCTAGCAGGTTGGACGCATGACACTTGGAGGGTTGCTAGCTTTAGGCTACAATGTTGTTGTGAGTTATAAGCGGGCTTCAACTGCTGTCAGTTATGGTAATTTATCCCTGTCACGTGAAACGATCGATACACTTGGAGAGACTTTCCTGGTACTGAGAGGGACAGATAGGAAGGTAATAACCCAAAATCATCTCTAAGACCAAGCTCATTGATCTTCAATGCAGAAAAACTGTAGCACACGTGTTCTTTACTGTTTTTTTTCCTCTCTGTCAGCAATGAGGATTTAGCTTATTCAGTATCCCTTTTCATAGACATGTTTTAATAGATCTTTTTGCATAGAGTGTGGGAGCTGAAGCTCTGAGAATGGGTATCACTGGGCCCTGGATCACCAAATCATACCTCGAACTGATCCTCGAAAGTAAAGGTCAGTGAAATAGATATAGCATGTTTGTTTCCACTTTCGTCCTTTCTTATGCTTTGCAATGCAACAGAATCTGAAATTCTGCAAACTAACCCATGTGCAGGTGTACCACGCTTGAATACACCTCCACTTTTGCAACCGTCTCCTGTAATCACCAACCAAGAGAAGCAAATTGTTGCACCAAAACCTATTCGAACTACCCCAAACATTGTTACCCGCCTTGAGGATTTATCGCAGCCTTGGACTCGATCTCCTACCAAATCTCAAATGGAACCGATGGTTGCAACTTGGCATTTCACCTCTTATGATCCACCTCATTCAGTAAGCTCTGCTGTAGGTATGGCCGTCTTTTTGGAAGATCGATGAGTTTTCATATCTTCACTCTCTTAGTTTCATTGTCTATGAAATGTATTTCGGTAGTATTATCGTGCATTTATGCCTAGGCTTTCTCATCAAGCAGCCACAGATTCCTCTTTCAGGGATAATATGCGGCTTGTTCCTATGCCTGATTCATACGACTTGGACAGAGGGTTGCTACTTTCCGTTCAAGCAATACAGGTAATGGGATTGCAAGAAGATAAGAGAAATCTTCTGTTAAGTACAAAAGTTGCTTCTTCTTGCACTTGTTTTCTCTAGTAAGGGTTCTTTTGCTTATAATCATCAGGCATTGCTGGAGAATAAGGGACCCCCTGTTATTGTTGGAATAGGTAATATTGCTTGTTCGCTGTTTGTGTCATTTTTGTTTAGCCTAAAAGCTATTTCCTATTCCTTATATTGTCACCCTGATTTCACTGTAGGTGGTCCTAGTGGGTCTGGTAAGACTAGCTTGGCTCATAAAATGGCAAATATAGTTGGCTGTGAAGTGGTTTCCCTTGAAAGTTACTTCAAGTCCGAACAAATCAAAGATTTCAAGCATGACGACTTCAGTTCCCTTGATTTGCCGTTGCTCTCAAAGGTAACGCTTGGCTTTTGAACGTAAAGGATATGGTAATCTGTCATCCTTTGGGTTAGTTTTATTAGAATTGAAATCTCTTTATACTTCACTTGCAGAACATCGCGGACATAACGAATAGTAGAAGAACCAAACTGCCTGTATTTGACATGGAGACTGGCACCAGATGTGGCTTTAAGGAACTAGAAGTTCCTGAAGAGTGTGGTGTGGTTAGTGATCATAGTCCTTACATATAATATGGTGATTGTCTTTGTTGTTTTCCTAGCGTAGTTGATGATTTTTCAATATCACATCGTTTTTCAGATCATCTTCGAGGGGGTCTATGCATTGCATCCAGAAATCAGACAATCTTTAGACCTTTGGGTTGCTGTTGTAAGATACTTTTCTGCTTCACTGTTCCTTTTCTTCCATTTATAATTCTTTTATTATCAAGAACATATTGATTTTTGTTTCTCTTCATAAACCAGGTGGGAGGTGTTCATTCACATCTTATCTCTAGAGTCCAGAGGGATAAAAGTCGAGTTGGGTGTTTCATGTCTCAGAATGAGATAATGATGACCGTATTTCCAATGTTCCAGCAACACATCGAGCCACATCTAGTTCATGCACACGTGAGTACACCTGACTACCTTAGACTCTAGAATTCACCTACTAGTATCGTTCTCTACAAATTTTCCTTCAATGTGTTACTGTTGGGTGTTGGCCTACTCTTTTGGGATTATTATTAGCTTTTAAAAAACATAAATCAATCCCAATTCTAAAAAAATGTACTCAAGACAGGATTTCAAGTATATGATCTTTGTGTCCGTTACTAATAGTTTTCTCAATAATACAGGTTAAGATTCGGAATGATTTTGATCCAGTTCTCTCTCCCGAGAGCTCTTTGTTTGTTTTGAAGAGCAATAAACAAGTAAGGATTAAAATATAAACACATTCTGAGCTCTCATAATTTACAGAAACACTCACGACTCGTCATGTGGTTAATAAGGTTCCATATCAGGATATTCTCAGCATCCTTGATTCGACAAAATTCTGCAGTTCCGTTCAGAATTTTATCGATATATATCTCAGGCTATCTGGGCTTCCTGCCAATGGTCAGTTGTCAGATAGTGACTGCATACGCGTAAGAATCTGCGAGGGCAGGTTTGCAGTGCTTATACGTGAGGTCTGATATTCATATCTGTAAATTCATAAATGCTTTGTTAATTGTTGAACTCATCAGTTCTTTTTCTAATGTCTCATGAATCTTTTCACATGTTACAGCCAATTAGGGAAGGGAACTTCATCATCCAGCCCAAAGTAGATTTCGACATTAGCGTAAGTACTGTGGCAGGTCTTCTTAATCTCGGGTGAGCAAGAAATCAAATAAGTTATTCTCTCTTTAGTCATCCTCAATAGTTTTCTGCTTTTGCAGTAGTAAACAGTTTTCATCCAATCAGATTTCATCAGATGCTAATACTGTATATATATATTCTCCATTCTGGTTTCAGGTATCAAGCAGTGGCGTATATCGAAGCATCTGCCTTCATTTACCAAGACGGAAAGGTGAATTTGCATTGCTCTTAGTTGAATATGCAAAACAAGCTTCTTGAGATTGGAAACCGATTTCGTATCTATTTTTTTTTTATGGGCTTTGAAGATTCTTATTGAGGTTGACCATCTCCAAGATGTGCCAAGTCCTTACATACAGATCAAAGGGGCAAACAAAGAAGCTGTGACAGCTGCTGGTTCAGCTCTCAAACTGGATGGTTCATACACAACAAAGGTTCCATTTCGAAAAACCTTTCGTTCTTGATCTTCACTTGCGTATGATACACAACCAATCTTAGTCGGTTTTGTGTTTTCGTGAATGAAGAGTTACCTTCAAATAGTGTTGGAAAGACTGCCACCAGTGCAGAGAAGTTCAAGTGGAATCCATACACAGCAAGCTGCACGGTTGCAAGAACTTGTGGAATTCATACAATCTCAGGTAATCAAAAGTCTCCTCAATCCTCTTCTCTCATTCCAAGTTTCGATGTCTCTCAAATGGTTCTCATTGCCTTTTAATGGTTTTACATCAAAAAAGGGAAGTAGCAACAGTGTCTCGGAATCATCACCAAGAAGAGATGGTTCTTCCATAGACAACGTTTTGGAAGATATGCAGTCAAGAATTAAACGACTCGAACGTTGGCACACCATTAATACGGTATCGTTTAAGATCATCGTGTTAAAACACCAGTCACATCTTTACTTTCTTCCTGTTTACATTATATGATGATAAAAAGTAACAAATATGGTGGAAACAGGTTCTATGGACATTTTTGATGTCTGCGCTCGTTGGTTACTCTCTCTACCAAAGGAAGCGCCACTAATAAAAATTCTTTCTCTGGTAATAATTTTCCTTTCTTCTTTTACTTATTTGCTTTTACCAAAAATAATCTAATCACAGAAAAAAAAAAAAAAAGGGTCGAATGCTAACCTGTGGGAATATCCAATATACTGTAAATATACCCAAAAGCGTTTCTTTTTGTTTACCGAGTCCCCCAGACATTGTAACTATCATTGTTTAGTATTAAAAAAAAACTCACAAGTAAGCCAAAAGGGTCTTATTAGTCCACAATATTGTACTTTCACTATGTTTACTGTATCAGTATTAGTTTACATTTTTATGATATAAAAGCATGCGGTAAAAATTAAAGAATCCCTGAGACATTGTCAAAGCACAAACGAAAAAAGCCTAACTCAAAGAGATAGATATGTTGGTTACAATCCCCTCCGATGTATCGTCTTCCGGGGTCGTTCACTGGAAGGTTCACTCGAAAGGCCTCTTTAAGGTATGATCCCCTTTGCCTTCAAAAAATAATATGCAACAACGTATAGAATCACAAACAATATTGCCAGTATCCACCACCTTGTTCCAGCTGCAATTTCATCATCAAAAACCAGTTAGGTTTCTGATCGGAAACCATATTGTTAAAACGGAGAGTTAAAAGGAGATACCGTAATACGCACGTTTTTCATTCTTTTTTACAATAACGGTTAACCTTGCCCTTGAGTCAAAAGATACCGACACTAAGCACCTGCAAAACCAAACCCAAAATTCAAACTTCAGAATTTTTTTTCTTATGTTTTTGCTTGTTTTGTAATCATTGAATCGATAGTTCTTGGGTAAACACTTGAGCCCTAATGAGTACAGCAAAAACCTTGAATCAGGGGAGAAAGTCAGTGCTGTGACCAAACCGAGATGCGCTTTCTTGACAATTTGGATAGTTTGCTTTCTCGTCGAATCAAGTATCAAAACATCTCCTTCAAGGGTTCCTCTGCAATTAAGAAAGAATCATGCTTACCAAAAAATAGTAATACTTCTTATCTGTCGGTTCTAAAAGTGAGAAGAAAGCTAAACTTACATCGCAAGCAGCTTCCCATCAAGTGAGACATTAAAGGCTGATATAGAGTTTTTTTTTATAGGCTTTGACTCTTTTCGTTTCCATGATTTTGTATCCCATGTTATAATACTCCCACCACGTTCT
The DNA here is from genome assembly GCF_030686135.1 of Camelina sativa. Classification (NCBI taxonomy): domain Eukaryota; kingdom Viridiplantae; phylum Streptophyta; class Magnoliopsida; order Brassicales; family Brassicaceae; genus Camelina; species Camelina sativa. The sequence continues at coordinate 541,998 of NC_141883.1, forward strand.
ACGGAAAACAAATCAATCCTCTGTTGTTAGCAGCCACAGAAAAGTAGAATTTAAAGTTCTATGTTCTTGCACTGTCAGAATATAAGTTTACCAGTATTTGCAGCAACGTAAAGAACTTCATTGCCTGCACTGTCTACAGAAAATCTACAGGAGGCAAACATCTCATCCTGCGTTTCAGTATTTCAACTCATCAGATCCACGACAATAATGTTGGAATTGTGTGTATATAAAGTTAAAAAAGATACTAAAAGCAAAACCCAACTGACCTTGTCTTTTGATAGACTGGCAACAGCAGTTGAAGCATTCACTTCCCAAACCCGACAAAGTGGACCTCCAAGAGATACAAGAAATTTACCATTTTCGCTGTAAACGAAAAATATTCACTATCAGGATATCTGACAATCACTGATCAAAGATAATCCCCTTCCCAGATAACAAAATGTTTCCTTATATGAAAGGAGAAAGCAGACCTGAAAGTTAAGCTTTTGACTGATGAATGTGCCTGAGACTCATTAAGTAACGAATTCATGCTGGGCCATTCAAAAACCCTCAAAGTCCCATCCTGTACTGCATCAAAACAAAATGCATAAGAACCACCACTAAACCTTCTTTCTCTGTTATTTTAAAAGAGATTGAATCGTTACCTCCGCACCAGCAGCGAGGACAGATCCCTCCGGATTAAACGTCAGAGCCAACTGTTGTCCAACATCGTTTAACTCTTGAATCACTTCCTCAGACTCTTCACCAGCCTGATTATCCTCTCGTGGGCTCATAATGTTATCCCAACCAAACAGTCTGTGTATCAAGAGAACAGCACTAGTTATATAACCACACCCCTTGAACTTTCTCTCTACTCCAAACCAGACATGATTTATCTATACTTATATACAGAAAACTCAAACTAAAACATAAAGCCTCATTTCTAATAGCAAAAACCTACAAATCACGAAGCTGATGAGTCGTGAAATCGAATGAGAGAACTCACCTGCAACTGCTTGGCAATGCACAGATAAGACCACCTTCGCTTGGATGAACAGCCATCCGGTAAGGTAGATCAGTGCCAAGAACAAGCCTACCCAGCTGAAATTGGATCATTCGTTTTAAGTAACGGATCTAAACAAAAGTAACTAGAGATCCTAGCACATGCACTTACAGGTTGTTCTGAGAGAGAGTTGGTGTCGAGATCAACACGACAGATTAAGATAACATTCGGGATTCCGCTTCGTCCCTCTCCGCCTCCGCCGGACAAAACGATGCAGCTCCGAGACGACGACGAAGACTCATCTTCTTCTTCGGAATTCTCCTGATCCATAATGATTTTAGATCTAACAGCAACCTCCGGGATCCAATCGGCGGCGTAAATCGGTACACCGTAAGTCTGCATATTCGACGGTTGATTCGTCTCTGTGCTTTGATTCGCCATTCTCCTTCTCCGCGCCGAGCTCAAGTTACTCCTCCATCGATTCGTCCCCAAAGTACCAAAGAGAGATCATTTTACAAAACTTAATGGGCTAAAGTCCAGGTCCATTATTGACCCAACAAAATATACAAAGAAATTCCCAAATAAATCAATCTTAAAAACCCCCTAACAAGACCTTAGAGCTTCTCCAACGGGGAGATTTAGAATTGTTATGGGGAAAACGAGCTATTTTCCCCTGAAAACGATCATATCTAGGTAGATAGAATCCGAACTTTAATCCCGATCTAGATATCCTCGAAAAGAAAGTTCGATTTCTATTTCTCCCTAAATAAATAGTTCTACACTTATATCTTCCCAAACCAAAATTACATTGGTTTAGATTGTGAACCCAAGATCAACCCACATACACTCAAAATTAGACCAATTAAAACCGGACCCAACATTCTTTTAACTATAAACCATTAAAAAAAATATTATCTGATAAAAAAAAAATGGTTCGTTCTCCTTCACCAATCGCCAAATCTCCATAGCTTATCTTAGTAATTGAAGCTTTAATGAAAATCGAATGGATCTTATTCTCAGACAATTTGGAGTTTCGGAGATTTGATTTCCCTTTGCTGAATTTTTTTTCCCAGGAATTTAAAATTTTCAGATCTCATGGTTGAATCCCATCGGAGTATTATCTTCTCCGCCGTCTCTAATTCAAAAATCAGATATGGATTGGTGTTTGACTTCACTGATCGATTCTCTCTTTTATTCTATTTTTCTTCCTTCTTTGAAATGATATTTATTTGGTGGTGAAGATTATAGCAAGAAAACTAATGTTTGATTTCCAATTTTTTTTTATGAAGAACTAAAATATCAGCCGGCAAAAAAAAAAAAAAAAACTAAAATATCAGACAAAAAAACCTTTTAAAAACCCATTTATTTCTGATAAAAAGTCATCCCGGAGATCGTTTTCTCTCGTCTTTGTGCGAGTTTCTTTTAGCTGATTTGGCTTTTGTTTTTTGTTAGTTTGTTTGTTTTGTTTCTCCTTTTGCAGTGAGTAAATCTCTTTCGATTAAGAGGAGACAAACGCCAAGTGTTTGATTCCTTCTATGGAAGGAATAAATCCTTTATACCTCCTATTGGTGGCCGTTATTGGCTTTGAATGAAGGTTTCATTTCAGATCGCGAATTGTGATGATGGGATCTCATCACTCGGTTCCCACTCGGCTCCTTCTTTATCATCTTCACCAATCCTCCCACCTTTCCAACTGAGTCAACTCGGTTCCCGTCCATGAGCACGATCGGAATATCAAAAATTAAATAGTGTGTGAAAAAAAAACAGTGAAGACGATGTCGACAAATAAAAAAAAGAAGGCAATATAATATATAAAAAAATATAGTCGGTCAAATAGAGGTTTGGTTTGGTCTAATTGGGTTTAGGTTCTTTATTAGACGGTTAAGTAAAGAGTAAACCAGTAGAAACCCAGGACTGGGTGTAATTAGATTTCAAACTTTTAAATCGGGGAGATATAAGTGTAGAACTGTTTTTTTAGGGAGAAATAGAAATCAAATTTTCTTTTCGAGGATATCTAGATTGAGGTTAAAGTTCGGGTTCTATCTAACTAGATATGATAGTTTTTAGGGGGAAATAGCTCGTCTTCCCTGTTGTTATGTGAAAATTAGATGAAAAATAAATCAAAAATAGAGAAAAGAATAAGAGGCAGCTCTAATTTCGGATCAATAAGAGATGTCTCTTATTAAAACGTGTCACCGTCTTGTTGGAAGAAGGTTTAATACATAAAAAAAAATTATTCCGATTTTTTTCTTCTTCTTCTCTCTCTCCCGAAAGTCTCTGAAAAGCGAAAACTGAGATCGACAATCGGACAAGATCGAATCGGTATCTAAGGCTATCAGATGTTTTATCATCATCATATCGACTGTGGTACGGCTAATCGATGAGTCCAAACCTAATCCAGAATTTATCGAATGGATTGTTGCATGACTATGAATCTCCTGCAATTACGTTGTGTCTTTGGTTTAGTTTTGGGACCCAAAATTTGGGGTTTGATTTCAGAAGATATCTAAAGGAGCTATTGGATTGAGTACTAGTGTAGTTTAGGGATTTTATAGCTGCATTGCTGAGGAATTTGAATAGCTTTAAGTATCTCCCAGATCAGATTTCTCCGATTACATCTCGGTTGTTCATGACCGAATAAAGTTTATGTCGTGGTGTTCAATGATGTGCCTAAGCCACCGACTCTCGAAATCAACCTTGATCCCTACCTCTTAGGCGTGATGGGTGATGATGCGGTTAGGCAGCTCCTTCAGGCTTCCGTCAACAAGAATTCACAATCAGATTTGGATCAAGATCTGAAAGGTCTACTTTTGCATGTTCGGTCCTCCGCCGAGTGAATTATCGACTTTACCGGTGTCAACATGTATTTGATGGTTCCAAAGCTTCATCTTTGAAGCCCCATCAAGCTGGGTTTCCAAGTAGATGTTTAAATTGCTTAAGTCTATTTAATTAACAAGAGAAGACGAGTAGTTCAGAGTTTTCGGTGATTTCCGTCATTATCAACAAAATTCAGTTCTCGGAAAAGAAGTGCTTGTGTTCTCAGATGCTTCTCAAAGGAAATAACTAGGGATTCATTTTTGGGTTTCGTTTGGTTGATTGTGGTTTTGTGCCTTTAATTGGCTTATGTTGTTGTAATTTTGGGTTGTGCTTTAGCTCCGGGGAATATTCGTTTCCGCCGGCTAAATATCCGGGGACTTACATGTGTCCTCCGGCCTTGTATCATATTTTTGTTTCTCTTCCTTCGTTTGAAGGTTTGATTAATTAACAGTGACAAAAAAAAAAAAAAAAAAAAAACCTTAGAAGCGTGAATCAAACTTAATTAGCCAATTATCTTGCACAGTTGCACTGAAACCTTATAATTCCAAATAATCGGAACGAAATGAAACATTTGATCCCAACGTTCATTCAATCGCATTCTTTTGCAGAAAGTTCTGTAAATAAATTCGTGTGGTGATGATGTATGATGGACTTAAGTATATATCATCTGTTCCGGGACAAAGACATCCTCAGTTCAGTTCAGTACATTGCACACGACGAGTAGTGTGAAGAAAATGCTAAAATAAGCATAGTCTTTGAGAGTCTCAGCTAGTGGGTTTATTGGTGGCGTTAGTTTTTGTGTTCAGGGGAAGAATAATTTTACCCATCGACTAATTAACTTTGATTGAAAACTTTTGTTGTTTCTCATCATTTCCCCTCGTTGGATTTTGGTATTTATAACTGTCTTTATCTTAATGTCTAATCCTTGTCTTGTCATTTATTTTTGTATTTTGTGCGTATAATTCATATAAAACATAGCTAAAAAAGCTCTACTACACGGCTGATTCCAAAGAATCTGTTTGAAAACAAAACTGATGACATGATTTAACTGATAGTGTAAGATGTCGAAAACATCATCGTCGAATCGTTTGTAATAACTACGAATAAAATTTACAAAACACAGAGAGTTTTATTTGCAACTTGCAAGTGTCATAATATTACTCAATTGAAAAAAACAAAAAATGTCACCTAAAACCTAAAGAAAAATGGCATATATAGTATCTTGCTAAATTTGGGAATCTTTTCTTTTTTTTTTGTGGTAAAAATAAATAATGTCGTCGCTGTTGCCAACCACTCTCTCTCTCTGTCTCTCGCCATCTCAGTTGCACATGCAACACAGCCACAGCCTAAGCTAATTTCTAGTAAAACTCACATGATTATAATGAACTCCCCTATGTATTTCCAAAACAACCAGCATTCATTTTTTTTTTACTTTTAATTAATTTATTTACACATGTATAAGTCACAAACTTAACAACAAATTCCCACATAACTACAGAGTAAGCTTTATTTAAATATGTTTTTTGGTATAGTTACGTGGGGGTCGGATGGTGTCATCCACAAGTGGAGATCTAAATCTTATATGAGACTCACAAGTCAACATTTAAAATACTTATAGAAAAAATATTGTTCCAAAAAATGTGATTGCATTGTGTTAGGAAGCAATCATGCTTTGGAAAATTATAATGTTGTCATCAAAAATAATTACACCCTAATTCCTTACCAAAGCACGTGCCGTTTCAAGATTAGCTATAAATAGAGAGCATGGAATCAACATTGCTTGTCGTGTTGGCTTTGTCTTCTGAGAGTTGTTTATTTTTATACTTGTAAATTGTCATCATATATTAATTGATGATGTTTCAAATACAACTATATATTATTATTCGAATAACACGTAGATGATAAAGATGGGTGTTTTTTTTTTCTTTTACAGTTGAAATATTTCTAATATACGGGTTGTTTTCAACGATTAATAAATTATATCTATCAAATTCAGAAAATATTGATGTAAAAATATATCCTGCAATATGATTGATTGTAGACATTTAATGGTTGATTTCTATTTATTTTGTAATAGAAATAGATAATTCACAATTGTAGATTAGTTTAACTGTAACGAGAAGATATACAAAATATATATATTTCTGAATATATAATGTTTCTTCCAAAACATGACAAAAGAAAATGTTGAGTTTCTCTTGTTGGATATTTTCCATATCTTTATACGAATAAAATCAAAACGTAAAACAAACAAGTCACAAACATCCTATATACTAATTAATTAATTAGTGCAGGTACTCAAAAAAATGTAGTTAGACTTTCTACTTTTCTAGTAGTATTATTTTTCTAATTAAAAAAAATGGAGATTAAGCTAAATCACTTGATCCAGAATATATATATATCGTTTCATAATAGTATTAAATTAAAATTTGAAATCTAACACAAAGGGAAAAATATAGTATAAAAAAAAAACAAAGAAAGACAGAGAGAAAACCGCATTTTGGCTACACAGATTTAACCACAGTGGAACCTATTGGTTCAAGTGGGGGCTTGGCACTTTTTTACAGTCAAGCGGATTTTAATGTTACAATTTTATTTGAGTCTAATCGGTTAATCGACATTGAAGCGGTTTATAAAGGACGGGTCATTTATTTAACGTTCGTTTATGGTGATCCAGTCCCGAAGAACCGTGACATGGTGTGGGAGCGGTTATTGCGTATTGGTGTGTCTCGGTCCTCTCCATGGTTTACTGTTGGTGATTTCAATGAATTAACTGGTAATCATGAGAAACGAGGAGGCAAATTACGGCATCCGTCTTCATTTCTTCCTTTCAATGGAATGATCCAAGATTGTGGTTTTCTGGAATTTCCATTCCTAGGAGATTGCTTATCTTGGCGAGGTTGGCGGGATAAAAAGCCAATCCGGTGTCGGTTGGATAGAGCCCTCGGCAATGAAGATTGGCATGATCTATTTCCAGATACGGTACTCGAGTATTTACCTATGATTGCCTCTGATCATAAGCCCGTTGTGGTCAATATAGGGGCAAAAAGGCCACGGGGAAAAAGACGTTTTATGTTTGACCCACGGTGGATTGGGAAGGAAGGGTTGATGGAGGCAATCGAGGCAGGATGGGTTGGGGGGACTCCTCAGAGCTCACCCAATTTTTTAGATAAAATTGTAATTTGTAGACGGGCTATTTCTAGGTGGCGTAAGGACCACGTTCCTTTTGGTAGGGAAACAATTGAGGATCTAAAGTGCCAGTTGTCTGTCGCGCAGGCTGACGATGCAACTCCACTTTCGGTTATCGCTGATTTAAATGCTAGACTGTGGGAAGCCTATAAGGATGAGGAGGTGTATTGGTATTTGAAGAGTCGCAATAAATGGATGCAGATGGGCGACCAAAATTCAAAGTACTTTCACGCTCTGACCAAGCAAAGACGGGCCCGCAATCGGATCATTGGTCTTTATGATAAAAATGAGATTTGGTCTACGGAGGATGAGGACATCTGCAATATTGCAGTATCGTATTTTGCTGATCTGTTTACAACATTACATCCGACAAATTTTGATGAGGTCTTACGTGAGGTACACCCAGTGATTACAGCTGAGGCCAATGCTCAGTTAACAGCCCGGGTCACAGAATCAGAGGTCCGCGCGGCTTTATTTATGATGCATCCGGATAAGGCTCCGGGTCCAGATGGGATGACCGCTTTGTTTTACCAAAAAGCGTGGCAGATTGTTAAAGGAGACCTTGTCTCACTAGTTAATGGTTTTTTCGAGGAGGGGGTTTTTGATAGAGGTTTGAATACTACGCATATCTGTCTCATTCCGAAGGTGGCTAAGCCGACTCGGATGACGGAGCTGCGTCCAATTAGTTTGTGTAACGTGGGATATAAGATTATTTCTAAGATCATGTGTCAACGGCTAAAGAAGCTTTTACCGGACCTTATTTCAGAAACACAATCAGCTTTCGTCCCGGGAAGGCTCATTTCGGATAACATCCTGATTGCTCAGGAGATGTTTCACGGCTTACGGACTAATCCGTCTTGTAAAGAGAAATTTATGGCTATTAAGACAGATATGAGCAAGGCATATGACAGGGTGGAATGGGAGTTTATTGACAAATTACTTCACAAGATGGGGTTTGATGAGAAATGGATTAGATGGATTATGTTTTGTGTTAGTTCGGTGGAGTACAAAGTTCTTCTGAATGGTCAACCGAATGGTCTGATTATTCCGGAAAGGGGATTACGACAAGGAGATCCTTTATCTCCTTATTTATTTATTTTATGCACAGAGGTTTTAATTGCCAACATTCGGAAGGCGGAAGCAGAAAAATTAATTACAGGGATTAAGGTGGCCAACAAATGCCCCCCAATCACCCATCTCTTATTTGCGGATGACAGTCTTTTTTTCTGTAAGGTCGCCAAGGACCAATGTGAGGCCATCTTGAGGATTTTACGGAATTATGAGGCCGCCTCGGGTCAGCAAATTAATTTTGCGAAATCCTCCATCCAGTTTGGTCACACGGTTGCGGAACAGACAAAACTGGAGATTCAAGGGGTTCTAGGGATCACAGCTCAGGGTGGTATGGGATCGTACTTGGGGCTGCCCGAGAGTTTAGGGGGGTCGAAAACAAAAGTGTTTTCGTTTGTCCGGGAACGATTGCAGGGTCGAACGACGGGTTGGTCGGCGAGACTGCTCTCTAAAGGAGGGAAGGAGGTTATGATCAAATCGATTGCTACTGCGGTACCGACGTTTGTGATGTCTTGCTTTCGGCTACCGAAGACGATCACATCCAAATTGTCCAGTGCGGTGGCAAATTTTTGGTGGAGTTCGGATGGAAGGACGGGTGGTATGCACTGGCTTGCCTGGGAGAAGCTTTGTTGTAGTAAGCAACAGGGCGGCTTAGGGTTTCGGAATGTCGATGATTTTAATTCGGCTTTGCTGGCAAAACAATTATGGAGGCTTATTGAATATCCGGATTCTTTGTTTGCCAGGATTCTTAAGGGTCGGTACTATCGGAACTCGGATCCCATGGAACCGATTCGTTCCTACTCTCCTTCCTACGGGTGGAGGAGTATAATTTCAGCTCGCTCTCTGGTACAAAAAGGGCTTATTAAACGTGTTGGTTCGGGCGAGTCCATTTCAATATGGACTGACCCCTGGATACCAGCTCAATCCCCGAGACCAGCTCTTAGTAAGGGCCCTTTTAAGGACCCTTCTCTTAAAATCTCACACTTGATTGATTCTCGGACACGTTCATGGCGGATGGATGTGCTCTCGGACCACTTTGATCCTGGCGATGTTGCATTGATAGGTGCACTGCCCTTAGGAAGCTGCCCCAAGGATGATACTCTTGGTTGGCATTTTACGAAAAATGGGAGGTATACTGTTAAGTCTGGCTATCATGTGGCCCGTTTGACGAAAACAGGGCCTTTTAAGGCGGTTGGGGTCGGACCAGAGATTACTTCTCTTCTGGCTAGTGTTTGGAAGGTGCGTTGCCCACCAAAACTGCACCATTTTATGTGGCAGGTTTTGTCAGGGTGTATCCCGGTTTCACGAAATTTGCGGAAACGTGGCATTTCATGTGATTTGTCCTGCTCACGTTGTGGTGCAGAGGAGGAGACAGTAAATCATGTCTTGTTCCTTTGCCCCCCGGCACGTCAGGTGTGGGCATTATCCCAGGTACCGGTCGGTTCACAGTGTTTTCCGGTGGAGTCAGTTTTTGCAAATATGGATCATTTATTGGACCCCAATAGCCCGGGCTCTCATGTGTCCGCTTTCCCGTGGATTTTGTGGTATTTATGGAAGGCGCGTAATGCAAAGGTTTTCGAAAATATTACAGAACGCCCAGAGGAAACGGTCCGGATAGCTGAAGGTGAGGCTGTATCCTGGCATAAGGCTCAGGAGGGAGGTGAAGATGGGGTTAACTCTGACCAACCTACGGTAGCCGAATCCCGCCCACAGCGGCCCAACGGCTCTCTACCTTTGTTCTTTACAGGTTACCGATGTTTTGTGGATGGTTCTTGGAAATCCAATGATCGGTTCGCAGGAGCAGGGTGGTTCTGTATCCAGCCCCATGACCCAAGGCCAGGAAGGGGTGCTACTAATTTCCGGCAAAGTCTTTCCCCCTTACACGCTGAAGTGGAAGCTTTCATTTGGGCAATGCGCTGCATGATCGGACACGATTACTGTGATGTGGCTTTCTACTCGGACTGCGCTGACTTGGTGAAGATGGTGTCTTCACCGCACGACTGGCCGGCTTTCTCGACTTACCTACATGACATAAGGACGGACAGGGAGGAGTTCTCTTCCTTTTCCTTATCTTATATTTCCAGAGATGCAAATTCAAAAGCGGATCTTCTTGCACGCTATGCGCGCACTTCTCCGCAAAGTGTTCTGTATGTAAACAAGTTCCCTACGCATTGGCTCGTTTGAGCTAATCTATTGTTGTCAAAAAAAAAAAAAAAAGACAGAGAGAAAAACTAAAAGGCAAAGGAAGAGAGAAGAAAAGGGTAATGGTGGGCATGTGACTGATCACGCTTCGTCTCCTCCACCGCTCAACAGGAACACAAAAAAAAAAGCTCCCCTTTAGATACACTCTCTCTCTCGCTTCCCGGCGTTTAAATCTCTCTCTCATCTCACAACCACCGTCTCCGCCGTGGGGATTTACATCGCCGCCTCGCTGCGTTTCACGACCTCCCGCCGCCGCCGGAGATATGAGGGACTAATGATGATGATGTAAAAAAGGCGTTGACGAAAGATACGAGGGATTGAGATCTGTCGATTTTGTTTCTCAAATGCTAGCCAAGAATCGGCTGCCTGGAAGCGGCCACACTACTCCGTCTCCTCCGGCGTCTCCTCGCCGTTCTCCTCGTTACCGTCACGGCCGTTCTAAAGCCGCCGCTGCCGGTACTAGATTTCCTACGGTTCAGCCAAGTCGTACCCTCGCCCATCGCCTCTCCTGGATCCTCTTATCGGTTCTTCTCCGTCGTCAAGGAATTTTCCTGTTCGCTCCTCTCATATACATCTCTTGTATGCTCCTTTACATGGGAACCGTCTCCTTCGATGTTGTCCCGATCATCCAGCGTCGACCTCCCCCTGGATCCGTTTACAAAAGCCCCCAGGTTTACGCTAAGCTCCGCCCTGAGATGGACGCCGATAATTCCACCGCTGATGCGGTCTGTGTTCTTCTCTTTCAGCTCCCATCTATTACATATACATTGTGATTCTCTCTGCTTCTTCCTTTGAATTTTTCATAGCTCCTCCTATCTCTAGATTTTTAGTGAATCCTTCCTTAGCAATTTGCTCTGAATCATTGGATCACGACATGAGATTGACTCGTTGCTCTTGAGCTTAAATTAGTGTTTCGTATTTAGTGATTGACTGATAGGGTTTCGTGATTGAACTTGCTCTAGAGGAATTCAAGCTCATAAGATTGGATAATGGTGATGGTTCTCCTTAAGTTTACTTTTATAAACATGTTTCTCTATTGACTTATAAGTATATGGACGTATTGGTTATCTTCCTTACCCTTGAAACTAGTGTTAGATTAGATTTTGGTGAATAGATAACTCCATATATCACGATTGCTACATTGGTTCTGTTTCGCCGGTTTGAGTGATGTGTTGACAATCTTAGTATAGTTGCTTTGCTATTCTTTTTTATATTTATCATCATTGGAATTGTAAATCATTCTCAGATATCAACCATTTGGAAACATTCCTATAAAGGTGGGGAATGGAAGCCGTACGTGAACAAGTCCACTGGAGGTATTACATTGCTTTTGTAATTCTTCATACTTATGCTTCTCACAAGCAGTAAGCTTCTATGTTTATGAAGCATTTCTTGTCCAAATGCCGCTACCTGGATTTAAATTGGGCTGTTGAGTTTGATATACGAGAGTAAACACCGAAAAGTTTTGCCAGGATCTCAGATTTAGCCTGTTGTTTATATCATAATTGATTAATTGGATATCTGCTTTTTTTTGGTTTACAATTGTAGATTTGCCCGAGTCAAATGGTTTCATATATGTCGAGGCGAACGGAGGCTTGAATCAGCAGCGGACATCGGTGGGTTTGCTGATCTTTTCATGATACATGAAATCTATGCATTTAGCTCAATCATTTCTAGCGATCTTGTTTTTATCAAAACTATTGACTTATTTCTACCATGTTATGCTTAGATATGCAATGCGGTTGCTGTGGCAGGCTATCTTAATGCAACTCTAGTAATTCCCAACTTTCACTACCACAGCATATGGAGAGATCCAAGGTTTTAGATTGCTTTCTTCTGAAAATCTTGTCTTGCCGTTGTTTGTTTAAATCAAAGCCATCTCTTGTAGACTGCTTTCTGACAGAGGGTTTTCTTTCAGTAAATTTGGGGACATCTATGATGAAGAATTCTTTGTCAATACCTTAGCAAATGATGTGCGGGTGGTTGATACAATTCCTGAATATCTAATGGAGCGTTTTGACTATAACATGACAAATGTCTACAACTTCAGAGTTAAAGCATGGTCACCTATTCAATATTATCGAGACTCGATCTTGCCGAAGCTACTTGAGGAGAAGTAAGTTACAAATTGCTATTTAGAAGATATTGTTTTCATATGGTAGAGTTGATCACGCATTGTTGGTATTAAAAACGCTTTGTTACTAACAGGATATAGTAAACTACCTTTTTTATCGGAAGATATGTTTTGGATCTGTTTAGTACTTGTCATTGAAGAAATGTTATCTTTGCATGGCACAGGATTATACGAATATCCCCATTTGCAAATAGACTTTCATTTGATGCTCCTCAAGCTGTCCAGAGGCTTAGATGTTTGGCTAATTACGAAGCCCTGAGATTTTCGAACCCCATACTGACCCTAGGAGAAACTCTGGTGAAGAGAATGAAAGAGCAAAGTGCAAACCACGGTGCAAAGTACGTTTCTGTACATCTGCGTTTCGAAGAGGTTTGTTCCATGTAAAGGAGAGAGATCTAAAAAATCCCCACTGTCATGGCTGTAAATTTTTGAATGGTGAGCTTTGTGTCTGAGGTGAGAGATTTAATAAACTAAATCTATTGCAGGACATGGTAGCTTTCTCCTGTTGTATATTTGATGGTGGGAACCAAGAAAAACAAGATATGATCGCAGCAAGAGAACGAGGATGGAAAGGAAAGTTCACAAAACCAGGCCGTGTTATACGACCTGGTGCTATCAGGCAAAACGGAAAATGCCCTTTAACTCCTTTAGAGGTACGAATTTATTCGCTTGATTCTGGACACTGCTCCTACTGTCTACAATATATATGCAGTCTCGGATGTCTCATTAGTTAATCATCCATCAGAATAGTTCCGCAAACCCTTGCGAGTAATAGTGTGACTTGTTCTGTTTGGCTTATACATTATTTATTAACTCTTCAGGTGGGTTTAATGCTTAGAGGAATGGGGTTCAACAAAAGCACATATATTTACCTTGCATCTGGTGAGATATATGATGCGAATAGAACTATGGCCCCACTACTAGAGATGTTCCCAAATTTACAAACTAAGGAGATGCTTGCATCAGAGGAGGAACTTGCTCCATATAAGGTTTGCTTCTTCCCTGGTGTTTGTTCTGAGGAGTATATATCTCGTGATGAATAATATATCTGACTTGAGACTGTGTTTAGAACTTCTCGTCCAGAATGGCTGCAATAGATTACACGGTCTGTCTCCACAGTGAGGTATTTGTGACCACACAAGGTGGAAACTTTCCTCATTTCCTCATGGGTCATAGGAGATATTTGTTTGGAGGACATTCCAAGACCATAAGACCGGACAAGCGAAAGTTAGCAATCCTCTTTGACAATCCCAACATCGGGTACTTATTTCTTCTACTCTACATCTTCAGTAAGCCCTACTGAAGCTCCACATACAATACCAATGTTTCTCCTGAGCATTGTGTGTTTGCACTCATCTGCAAATCTGAGACCTTGTTGCTGCTGTGTCATCTCTTATTGCTGAAACGCTGTTTCTGTTTGTTTTCTTTTTTTGGCGAAGATGGCGGAGTTTTAAACGTCAGATGCTAAACATGAGGTCTCATAGTGACTCAAAGGGGTTTGAGCTAAAACGACCTAATGACTCCATTTACACGTTTCCTTGCCCTGACTGCATGTCCCGTAGGAACAAAACAACAAGCCCAGATTCCAGACCATCCCCTGCCACCTGAAAACACACTATTGATTATAGGCCTTCCAGAATCCTCTACTAAAGGCCGTGTGTTCATTCCTTGTAATTGTAATTCTTTCAAATCAGACAGGACTAAGAGACTCAGCCTGCCCAGAATTGTAGGGAGACAACGTATGGAGGGGTCTCGGAGTCGTCTATATATATCTCCAGGAAGGTTGGCGGAGGAGTAACAGCCACAACATTGTTTGATACTTTTAACACATTGAAGCTGACGTATCTAACAGGAGAGACGAAATTGAAGTTATAACTCATTCCCTTGGCTGCTGCTGAGCAAAGAAAATAGGACAGCGTTTGGATTTTGGTTTTTTTTTTGTTTGTTTTGGTTTTAGGGGGGTGTTTTTCGGGTTGAAGCGTTTGCGTTTTGTACATTTTGTAAACGCAGGCGTCAAGAAGAGTCTTTTGTGTTAGGAGATATGTAGAGAAAGGACAGGCGAAGCTGCCCGAAAAGTTTTGTATATTGATTTGGTTAGAGAGACTCTCAGTGTCTTCTTCTTTTTTTTTTTTAATTCTTTGAAATAGGGGTTTTAATTTATTTCATCATATTCTTATGATTCTTTGGAGGTGAATCTTGTGTTTCTTTGAGAAAATTATTTTCAATATTGATTTGATTCTTTCTTATATAAAATTTGTGCTCCATGAGTCGTGTTCTAAAGAAGTGATTATGTTGGTACAGCCAGATAATTGCTAAAGAACCAACACCAAGGGTCTTCTTATTCCTCTTCCTTTTCCTCTTGTTCACGCCTCCGTTTCTTGCCTTTTCTTGATCCGCCACCATGGTAGGAAGCATCCTCCTGACGGGAAAACCGAGCTTTGCTAGGCAAAAAGTCCAACATCTGCTTGAAAAACAAATGCACAAAGGGGTCAAAATTTAGGCAACAAAACTACAAGTGAGAAAGGTAAACTTAGAGACATTTATTAATACAGTAAGTCGGTCCGGTTTGTCTAGTAGGATGATTGAGTACCTTCCGTCTCTGTGCTCTACTAGAGAGATGCGTGGAGAATTTTTCAAAGTCTTTCTCAACATCATGGCGGCAGCAATCTGAGCAAACACAGCAGGCAGATTCACCCATCTCACTGCACTTATCCCCCTCAAGTGCCCCTGAAACTGCCGGAAGAAAGCTTTGAATAGAATCATATTGAAGAAGGTCGTATCCCCCCTTCAAACTAGGTACTCAAAAGTAACCTCGCAAATTTTTGGATCGCATATGACCACTATATTAGCTGGAGGTGGATTCTCACTGGTATAATCCAAAACACGATAAAGGAGATACTGACTTCGAGTGGTAGGGTGCTGGTAAAAGAGGCTGATATAAAAGAAGAGGTGGAAAGGTATTTTAAAGACTTCTTGCAGACTATCCCAGTCAGTTTTGAAGGGACCACAGTAGAGGAGATGGAACTGTTATTACCGTTTCGATGTTCTGCAGTGGATCAGCAAGTCTTATCTAGGGAAGTCACTGGTGAGGAAATAAAGAAGGTTCTCTTTTCCATGCCTAACGATAAATCGTCGGGTCCTGATGGTTTCACTTCGGAGTTTTATAAATCTACATGGGAGATCCTGGGTTCAGAGTTTGTCATAGCGGTCCAATCCTTCTTTGCGAAGGGTTTTTTGCCTAAAGGTATTAACTCTACTATTCTTGCCTTGATCCCTAAAAAAGTATCTGCAAAGGAGAGGAAGGACTATAGGCCAATAACTTGCTGAAATGTGCTCTATAAAGTCATTTCTAAGATCATTGCAAATAGGCTTAAGAGGATTCTCCCAAAATTTGTCTCCAGCAACCAGTCGGCTTCTGTGCAAGACCGGTTATTGCTTGAGAATGTGTTGTTGGCTACTGAAATTGTTAAGGACTATCATAAACCTGGAATCTCTGGTCGGTGTGCTATCAAGATTGATATTTCCAAGGCTTTTGATTCGGTTCAATGGTCTTTTTTATCTAAGGTCCTGACTAAAATGCAGTTTCCACCAATGTTCATCCACTGGGTTATGTTATTTGTTACTACAGCTTCTTTCTCTGTGCAAGTAAATGGTGAACTCGCCGGGTTTTTTTGCAGTTCTCAGGGACTTCGTTAGGGCTGTTCGCTGTCTCCCTACTTGTTTGTCATATGTATGGATGTCCTTTCCAAATTGCTTGACAAGGCAGCGAGTGAACACTTATTCGGGTATCACCCATGCTGCAGGACTCTTGGTCTCACACATCTAAGTTTTGCTGATGATCTCATGGTTCTCTCTGATGGCAAGACTCGATCTATTGAGGGTATTGTTGATGTTTTTAACCACTTTGCGAAGCTCTCAGGTCTCACGATAAGCATGGAGAAATCCACACTATATTTGGCTGGGGACATAGCCCATCCCCCGGACTCTGCCTCGTTCCCATTTGCCATAGGTACACTACCGGTTTGCTATTTGGGACTACCTTTAGTCACCAAACGTCTTACAACTGGGGACTGTTCCCCTTTGTTGGAGCAGATTCAGAAACGGATTGGATCATGGACGGCTCGTTACCTCTCCTTTGTAGGACGTTTTAACTTAATCTCTTCTGTTTTGTGGAGCGTTTGCAATTTTTGGCTGGCAGCTTACTGGTTACCTAGGGAGTGTTTAGATGAGATAAACTCCATGTGCTCTGCATTTCTCTGGTCGGGGATAGAGATGAGCACTAGGAAAGCTAAGGTGACTTGGGAGGTTGTTTGTCGACCCAAGTGTGAGGGTGGTCTTGGTCTGAGGTCTCTGCATGAGGCTAATGTCGTGTGTTGTTTAAAATTAATATGGAGGATTGTGTCTATGGGTGACTCCCTATGGGTGCAATGGGGTCACACAACTCTACTAAAGCAAGCTTCCTTTTGGTCGCTCAAGAGTACAACTAGCTTGGTTTCTTGGATTTGGCCCAAACTTCTTAAGCATCGGGATTTGGCAAAAACTTTTTGTAAAGTTGAAGTGGGGAATGGGGAGAATACCTCTTTTTGGTTTGATAACTGGTCAAATATGGGTGCACTCGTTGATGTTGTAGGCGATCATGGTGTTTTTGATATGGGGATCAGTTGGCAGAGCTCTGTGGCAGCAGTGTGGGCTCGCCGTCGTCGGAGAAGACACCGTGCTGATCATTTGAATGCGATTGAGGACGCCTTGTTGTTGCAATGGGAACACCGTAAGCAATATTCTGATAGAGTGCTCTGGAGAGGAAGCAATGATGTTTTCAGGCAAAAATTTTCAACCCGGGATACTTGGAATCACATTAGGGCGACGTCTACTACGGTGTCATGGCACATGGGCGTCTGGTTTGGTCACACAACACCTAAGTTCTCTTTCTGCGCTTGGTTGGCTGTTCTAGATCGTCTCTCGACGGGTGTGCGTATGGTTGCGTGGAATGGGAGGACTGCGGGTACTTGTGTGCTATGTAACCTAACCATGGAAACCCAAGACCATCTGTTCTTCAGCTGTGATTTTGTCTCCCCTATTTGGTCTGCTCTTGCCAAGGGACTATTAAAAAGCCGGTTCACCACTGACTGGGGTTCCCTTCTTGATCACATCTCTAGCTCTCAACTACTGCGGGTGGAGGGTTTTCTTCTTCGCTATGTCTTTCAAGCAGTTATCTACACGATTTGGAGAGAACGCAATGGTCGCAGGCATGGTGAGGATCCGAAGCCTTGCAGCTACAATCATTGCGTGGGTGGATAGGCAAGCGCGAGACCAACTTCTTGCCATAGGCTACATGGGAGATAGGCGGTATGAGGAGGCTTTCCAAATGTGGTTACAATCTAGAGCTTAGCCTAAGGATTGAACTGGTTTTTCATTCAGCTCTTTACTTTCAAACTATGTTGCACAAGTTAACGTTTTTATTTTTCTTTTGAATATAATTTAACATTAGATTCAAAAAAAAATAAATCCAAAACTCTATCCTCAATGCTTGAAGAATCTGTTTCAGAAAGTAAAAGAATTGAGCCTCTCTCTACACATCAAGGTAAAATATTCATTACTGTAGGAATAGCACGAAGATACTAACCGTAGGAGTTGTTCTCAAGAGAGATTCCACCGGAATAGACTCCTCTCAGGATGTCATTAGGGACGTCTATTAGTATGCCAACAGCAGTGATAGTGAGAGGACCAGTGTAGCCACTTTTCTCCAAACACCGTTTAATACTCGGACCAACCAGACGAGGATCACAACGAGAGGGAACCAGACACATTTTGATGTCCAAAAATACCATTGTTACAGCCTCCTTGTTTTTCTCAGGGCACTCAATCTTTGGCAACAGGTCCAACAACTTCAATCGATGTTAAGCATAAACTGATTCCTGAGACTAAAGAGTCGTCACCAGTATCTCCAGCAGGCAGGCAACCTGATGAGGGATTTTCTTCTACTTCTGAGGTTATTCAGTTGGGTAGCATTCGTGTGCCACACATTGGTCAAGAGGATGTTGATATTTCGTATGAAGCATTAGTCGATACAGCACAAGCTCTGCAAAGACTTACGGAAGTAGTACAGAGGCTCATACAGAATCATCCACTTTCCAAGATGATTTGAGATGTTTTTAACTGTTGTATTCTCAAGCAGGGGGAGAAAGAGAAGGAGCTGGTCTGAGACTCTGTGGGAGTGTTTTTGTGAGTTGGTCTGAGATTCTAGGGGAGTTTTCTGTTTTTGTAAGCTGGTCTGAGACTCTGGGGGAGTTATTTGTTTTCATTAAAACTTTCGACTTTTGGCAATCATTTTGGTTCGTTGTGTTTGAATGTTTGACTATGGTTCGGTGATCATTTTGGCTTATGTTTTTGAACGGTTAACTATGGTTTAAAGTTATTTGTTTTAAGTCTAAACCAACAACATAATTCTTATGCTTGAGAAGGTCAAAGTTAAAAAGGGGGAGATTGAAGATGCAACATTTGAACAAGAGGATGAACTACTTCAGAAGGACTCAACACTAGTACAAGAACAGAGTATCAAGTTATTTATGTCGGCAATTATAAAGTTGGAAGATTTACACAGGATTAGAAGGCCCAAGAAGCTTCTAGAAGATTAAAGAGCTTCATGTTTATGATAGGAATGTAAACATGAAGAAAGTGGGAAATTTCCTAATTGTTAAAGAAAAAGGAAATTGTCCAATTCCTATTAGGATTAGAATAGGTAGTTTGCCATTGTGTGGCATAGGCCTAGTTCTATAAATAGGGTGCGAAGGCTGATTGTAAGCCTTAGCACAAACAAGAGAAAATTAACCTAGCTACTAAGTTTTAGTCTTTAAGAAAAGAGAAGAGCTAAGAACTTAGAAAGAGCTTGAGGTTTCTTTAAGAGAGTTTTGAGAGATTAGAAAATTGTTTAGAACAAACTTGTAAACAGATTTTCTATCAATCAAAAGAGAGTTTAAAGAAATCATTGTTTCATTGTTCAGATCATAAGTTCTCACACTTTCAATTGGTATCAGAGCTTCACTTGTTCGGATTACTACAGGTGAGATTTTGCGGACAAGATGGAGAGCTACGGAGATCTGATCAACAATAACAAAGTTGTCTTGGATGATGGAAACTATGGGTTTAGGGAATCAAGGACCAAATCTATCATAGGAGGTATTGATCGTCTTGCTTGGAAGACTGTTCTGGAAAAGTAGGAGGAACCGACGATCAAGGACGAGTCAGGCAAGCGAATTCCCAAACCCGAAGCCGATTGGACTGATGAAGAACAGAAGAAATCCAAGTACAATTCAAGAGCATTGAGTGCTATTCATTGCAGTGTAGGAAGGAAGCAGTTCGATCTAATTCAGGGGTGTGAAGCTGCTAAAGAAGCTTGGGATATTTTACAAATCCAGTATGAAGGAACCACAAAAGTGCAAAGCTCAAGAAAAGACATGCTGGCTTCACGGTTCGAAAATCTAAGGATGGAAGAACACGAATCAATATCAGACTTTAGTTCAAAGTTAAGTGCGTTAGCTCAGGAATCATTAACTCTTGGAAAGACTTATAAGGATCAGAAGCTGGTCAAGAAATTTCTAAGGTGTCTTCCTTCAAGGTTCATGGGATACAAGACTGCACTAACTGTTTCTCATGATCTAGACAGTCTCAGTTATGGTGAAGTGGTTGGAATGCTGCAAGCTCACGAGATGGAGCTTAATGGAATTAAGAAACCAAAAGGTATAGCTTTAATGGTTAGTAGAGACACATCAGATCAAGGAGAAGAAGATGCTGTGAGTTTATTAGTAAGAAGATTTGATCGTGCTTTAAGAAGAATAGAACAAGGTAATTCACAAAAAAAGACTGGAGTATTCAAAAAGACCAGTGAAGATAAGAAGGCTGATATGCATTGTCATGAATGCAAAGGGTTTTGACATTTCATTCGTGAGTGTCCAACGATTAAGCTTCGAGATGCAAAGTGCACTATTTGCAGAGGTACAGGACATACACAGGAGGGATGTGTGAGTAACCTTAAACACAAGAAAGAGAAGTCTATGATAAGTATTGAAGATGATTCAGATGATGGTAGCAGTAGTGAAGAAGAACTCATAAATCTAGTAGCAATGGTGGGGATTACTAAATCTGAGAATGGAGTAGAGGTAACAGATTCTGAATTAAAAGATGAGGAAGTTCTTGATATTGTTCAAAGTTACAAGGAAGTCCGAGGAACACTCATTACCTTAGGGAAGGAAAATCAAGACTTAATCAAAGAAAAACTTCATCTTGAAGTTGTGATCAAATCACTACAGAATGATTTGGTGGACGAAAAGAAGATTGCTAAGGAATCTGTGGATTTAATGAAAGAAAAGTTGGTGTTATCCGCAAAAGCAGACAAGCTTGAGAAATAATTAATTAAGAGAAGAAGAAATCCACAGAACTTCAATCTGAACTCGATCAGCAATACAGAAAAATTCACATGTTTGCAGGAACAAAGCAACTTGATAAGATTTTAAGCTATGTAAGAACTGAGAAAACTCATACAGGGTTGGGTTTTATTGAGAACCAAGGAGACAAGAAAACAACAACTAAATTTGTTACTGCTGGAGTGCATCACTCTGATTTGAAAGCATCAACATCCGCATATGAGAAGTCTTCAGGCTGCTATTTTTGTGGAAAATTTGGACACTATAAGCACTATTGCTCTAAATTCTGGAAAAGAGTCTATAATTTAAAGCGACAAGGGAGATTTTTCTGGAATGGATTTAAGAGACAGGTTTGGATGAAGAAGAATGATCTGTATCAAACATAAGCAATATCATCAGGATTTAGGTGTAACATGGCTATGATTACTGAGGAACAAGAAGACTCTGAGCCTTGGTTCTTTGATAGTGGGTGTTCAAGGCATATGACAGGAACTAAGAGTAATTTGCAAAATATTAGGAAATTGAAAGTAGGCACAGTAACCTTTGGAGATGGAAGTAATGGTTACATTCAAGGTAAAGGTACAACACGTGATACAGAACTTCCACAACTAGTAAATGTCTACCTAGTACAGGGACTGCGAGCGAATTTGATAAGTATCAGTCAGTTGTGTGATGAAGGCTTGACAGTTATGTTTACAAAAATAGACTGCAAAGCGGTTGATGAATCAGGCAATGTCAAGCTTTATGGTGTAAGGTCAGGGAACAATTGCTACATGTGGCAGAGAAATTCGTTCAAATGTTTTAGTGCTCAAGGCAGTATAGATCTCTGGCATCAATGACTAGGTGATATAAATATAAGGAACTTAATCACTCTTGTCAATAAAGATATTATTCGAGGAGTACCTAAACTTAAAGGAGAGGAGAATATGGTATGTGGACCTTGTAATCAAGGAAAGCAAGTCAAAATTCAGCATAAGAAGGTTCCAAAAGTACAGTCAAAATCAGTTCTAGATCTGTTTCATATGGATTTGATGGGACCAATGCAAGTTGAAAGTTTGGCTGGGAAGAAATATGTATTTGTGCTAGTAGATGATTTTTCCAGATATACTTGGGTTCGTTTTATTCGAGAGAAGTCAGATACAGTTGATAGCTTTAAGATTTTGGCTTTACAGTTGCTCAATGAAAGGGGTGGAATCAAGAGAATCCGAAATGACCATGGTGGAGAATTCCAAAACGAGTCTATGAAAGAATTTTGTGAACATCATGGGATTTCACATCAGTTTTCAGCTCCAAGAACTCCTCAACATAATGGTGTGGTAGAAAGAAAGAATAGAACTCTTCAAGAAATGGCAAGAGCAATGATCCATGGAAATCAGGTTCCTAAGAAGTTTTGGGCTGAAGCATTGAACACAACATGCTACATAGTTAACAGAGTCTATGTAAGAAGAGATACAACAAAGACTCCTTACGAATTGTGGAAAGGCAAAACACCAAATTTGAGTTACTTTCATATTTTTGGGTGCAAATGCTATATTTTGAATGACAAGGATTATCTTGGGAAATTTGATTCAAGAAGTGATGAAGGGATATTTCTTGGCTATGCTGAGAGTAGTACAACATTTAGGGTATTTAACAAACGCACGGGGATTATTATGGAATCAGTGAATGTGGTGTTTAATGATCGGTCTGTTGCTTTAAGAGATAATGATGATTCAGACAGTGATGCAGAACAAGTAAGTATTACTGAAGGGCAAAATGAAGATTCTGGACTAGACATCTCTGATTGTGTTCCAAAATCTGAAGAAACAAAACAAGTACACAAGAATCATTCTGCATCAGATGTTATTGGAAACATAAATGAAGGAATGAAGACTAGAGGAGTTCAGATTGATTTTAAAAAGATGACTAGTCATTATGCAGCACTAGAAACTGTCTACTTTGAGTGTTTTGTGTCAATTATTAAACCAAAGAATCACATAGAAGCTGTTCAAGATGATTTCTGGATAATTGCCATGGAGGAAGAACGAGAACAGTTTGAGCGTAATGATGTTTGGGAGCTGGTTCGTAGACCAGTAGATGTGAATATCATTGGGACTAAATGGATTTTCAAAAACAAGATTGATGAGAGTGGAGTTGTGGTTCGAAATAAAGCAAGGTTGGTTGCACAAGGGTATACTCAGATCGAAGGAGTGGACTTTGAAGAGACATTGCTCCAGTAGCAAGACTTGAATCAATTAGATTGTTTTTTGGGTATGGCTTGTATCATGAATTTCAAGGTATACCAGATGGATGTCAAAGGTGCTTTTTTAAATGGGATCTTACAAGAAGAAGTATATGTTGAACAACCCAAGGGTTTTGAAGATTCAGTTAAGCATGACTATGTGTACAAGTTAAAAAGGCTCTTTATGGATTGAAGCAGGCTCCAAGAGCTTGGTATGAAAGGCTGACTAGTTTTCTTATGGAACAAAACTATAACAGAGGAAGTGTGGACAAGACTCTGTTTATTTTGGAACAAGGTGATGATATCATGATGGTTCAAATTTATGTGGATGACATCTTTGGAAGTACTTCAAAGGAGTTGGTGGATAGGTTTGTGAGTTGTATGACACAAGAATTTGAGATGAGTCTGGTTGGAGAATTAAAGTATTTTCTTGGGTTGCAGATTACACAATCAGAACAAGGTATTTTTATTTCACAAAGTACCTATGCTAGACAACTTCTTTAAAAGTTCCAGATGGATAAGTGCAAAGAAGCTGTGATACCTATGAGTACTACTTTGAAACTATCAAGAGATGTTGATGGCAAGGATGTAGATGTCAAGCAAGAGGGATGATTGGGAGCTTGTTATATCTTACCACTAGTAGGCCAGACTTGAGTTACAGTGTGGGTATATGTGCAAGGTATCAGTCAAAACCTAAACAGTCTCATCTTGAATCAGTCAAGCGAATTATCAAGTACGTTAAAGGAACTGTTGATCTTGGAATTTGGTATTCTAAAGGTTCAAACAAGGGTTTAGTTGGTTACTGTGATGCAGATTATGCAGGAAGTGTAATGGATCGAAAGAGAACTAGTGGGGGATGTTTCTTTCTGGGCAACAATTTAATAGCCTGGTTAAGTAAGAAACAAAATTCAGTATCTTTGTCTACAGCTGAATCAGAATATATAGCAATGGGGAGTTGTTGTACTCAGTTGTTATGGATGAAGCAGATGTCAGCAGATTATGGCATGGATTCAGGGGAGCTGCAAGTTTATTGTGACAATATGAGTGCAATTGATATTTCTAAAAATCCAGTTCAACATTCAAGAACAAAGCACATTGATGTGAGACATCACTTCATCAGAGAACTGGTTGAAAGAAAGCAAGTTGTAATTGAGCATGTTGATACTGAGGAACAATTAGCTGATATTTTCACAAAAGCTCTTGATTTTAATCGATTCTCTACCTTGAGAAATTCAATTGGTGTTTGTGAGATGTGAAGCATTCACAAGATGGGTCAATAGCTGGTATCGGAGAAGATAGGGTTGTTGATGTTGGTACAGTTTGATTTTAGACATGAAGGTTCTGGTGTTGGTTTATTGAAAACCGAGGGTTGATGGCTGAGATATTGTGAAAATTTTGCTCGAGATATGAGAAAATATTATCTTTCTGAAGTTGGAAAGATCCTTCTCGCTATGTGGTGTTTCCGAGAACAATCTTTGAAACTCTTAGGGTTCAAGAAGGTCCGCTTGAGTGGTTAGATGAAGAGGAAGATGTATATGCTGAGTTTTATACAAAGGATGCCAGAACATGACATATCTATGATGTTAAGCATAAACTGATTCCTGAGACTAAAGAGTCGACACCAGTATCTCCAGCTGGCAGGCAACCTGATGAGGGATTTTCTTCTACTTCTGAGGTTATTCAGTTGGGTAGCATTCGTGTGCCACACATTGGTCAAGAGGATGTTGATATTTCGTATGAAGCATTAGTCGATACAGCACAAGCTCTGCAAAGACTTACGGAAGTAGTACAGAGGCTCATACAAAATCATCCACTTTCCAAGATGATTTGAGATGTTTTTAATTGTTGTATTCTCAATCAGGGGGAGAAAGAGAAGGAGCTGGTCTGAGACTCTGGGGGAGTGTTTTTGTGAGTTGGTCTGAGATTTTGGGGGAGTTTTCTGTTTTTGTAAGCTGGTCTGAGACTCTGGGGGAGTTATTTGTTTTCATTAAAACTTTCGACTTTCGGCGATCATTTTGGTTCGTTGTGTTTGAATGTTTGACTATGGTTCGGTGATCATTTTGGCTTATGTTTTTGAACGGTTAACTATGGTTTAAAGTTATTTGTTTTAAGTCTAAACCAACAACATAATTCTTATGCTTGAGAAGGTCAAAGTTAAAAAGGGGGAGATTGAAGATGCAACATTTGAACAAGAGGATGAACTACGTCAGAAGGACTCAACACTAGTATAAGAATAGAGTATCAAGTTATTTATGTCGGCAATTATAAAGCTGGAAGATTTACACAAGATTAGAAGGCCCAAGAAGCTTCTAGAAGATTAAAGAGCTTCATGTTTATGATAGGAATGTAAACATGAAGAAAGTGGGAAATTTCCTAATTGATAAAGAAAAAAGAAATTGTACAATTCCTATTAGGATTAGAATAGGTAATTTGTCATTGTGTGACATAGGCCTAGTTCTATAAATAGGGTGCGAAGGCTGATTGTAAGCCTTAGCACAAACAAGAGAAAGTTAACCTAGCTACTAAGTTTTAGTCTTTAAGAAAAGAGAAGAGCTAAGAACTTAGAAAGAGCTTGAGGTTTCTTTAAAGAGAGTTTTGAGAGATTAGAAAATTGTTTAGAACAAACTTGTAAACAGATTTTCTATCAATCAAAAGGGAGTTTAAAGAAATCATTGTTTCATTGTTCAGATCATAAGTTCTCACACTTTCAATTGGTATCAGAGCTTTACTTGTTCGGCACATAATTTGTGGTAAGAGAGGTTTTCTAAGGGGGTCAAGTTTAGGCAAACGAAACCAAAATGTTAGAAGAAATCTTAACGTTATCAGATATTAAAACTATGACTTTGGTTGCATCCTCACCATGAGAGTTCCTTTCACTAGATTTTCATCAATGGGAGGCAGACGTTGAACAGCATTATATATTGTTATTTAAAGGCAATAAGTCCGACACCTGCTTAAAAAAAAAAAATATGCACGTACATGGGGTCAAAACTAGAAACTACTTGTGTAAAAAGACAATCAAAATAGATTTGGCTTGATTATACCATCTGTTGATGTTCTTCACCATGGAGATGCGTGAGGAAATTCTCAAAGACATGTCCAGGAGGATCACGGCAGCATACTAAGCAATCCCATAAGGTAGATTCAACTGTTTCCTCATCAGGTGCGAGACAATACACACACCTTCTTGCTCAAGAAGGAGGCTTTGAAGAGAACCAAAGGGACATGGCTCAATAAGGTGGTATCCCGTCATATTTAGGACGTTAGAAACACCAGTGAAGATTTTCGGATCGGATATGACCATTATATTAGATGAAGAAGGTGGATTTTCCTCGGTAAACGCAAAAATAACATCGCTAGTGTCATAAGAACCATAACCTGTTTGTTTCAGAAGACTTTAATTTAAGAGGAAAGAAATAATATATATATATCACTGCTGTGTACATAAGGGAAAGAGGAGGATGAGAAAATATATACGGTAGGGGACGTTAGTGAGAGAGATTCCACTGGAAAAGACTCCACTAAGGATCTCTGTAGGGACGTTTGTTAGAACGCCAGCAGCGGTGATGGTGACAGGACCAGAGTAACCAAGATTCTCCAAAAACCGTTTAATACACGGACGGACCCGACGAGGATCAAAGTCATTGGGAACCGGACACAGATTGATGTCCCAAAACACCGATGTTAAAGCACTAGCCTGCCCCCGCGTAGGGTTATTATTCATCGTATTCAAAAACCTAACGAGAGAAAAAAAAAAAAAAAAATCAAACTCGGGAAAGCTTTTATTTATAATCTAGAACGAAATAGAACAATTGACACCAAGGTTTTATTATATAAAGGTTTGCAAAATTTCAGACGAAGCCCATTCTATTGGCCCATTAATACGAAGGGCCAGTTGCTACGACGGTTAAAAAGATTGATACTCTTGGTTTAAACTTGGTTTAAGCAAACGTGTAAGTTTTTAACTCTTGTTGTCCTTTTTAGCAAACTGCTGTACGCGCGCTACACAGGCGCGTGGGAGAGTCGTCCATATAATGAACGTGGAAATGACACCCACGCGTGGGTTGGGCAAAGAAAAAGGTCTCATAGAGATATTTGGATAAAAAGGATTTTTTTTTTTTTTTTTTTTTTTTTTTTGTTTGTGTTTATCAGATAAAAATTCGTTTTCCCACACAAACAAAAAAACAAAACGAAATCACTTTCGCGGCGAAATCAATCAATCTGTACCGAAGAACCAACCACCGCGTTATGGGAATCACCGGAAGCTTGACTCCAGATCAGCTCGAGCTTTTTCACTCGCAAGGTTTGGTTTTGTTTTCTGTTAATTTTTTTTCATTTCAACTTTGCGTCGTAAACTCTGAAATCTGAGTGAAGAAACTGAATGATTTGTTGTTGTTAATTTCAATAAAAAGGGTATTTGGTAATCGAATCGTTCGCGAGTGAGGATGAGATTAGAGGCTTAAGGAAGAGGATGGATGAGTTGCTCACTCAGTTTGATTGTTCTGTTTCCTCCTCTATTTTCTCCACTAAAAATCAGGTTTTTAAAAGAAACTATCTCTCTACTATATATACCAAAGTTTTTGAATCCAATCATCAAGATTTTACTTACTTAAATCTTAATGGTATTGCAGAAGCATACAACCGATAATTACTTCTTTGAGAGCGCTGAGAAAATCTCCTTCTTCTTTGAAGGTAAATCAATCCCTAATGATCTTCTCTTCTTGCCACTTTTTTTTTTTTATGTTGATGTTATCTTTGCAAATACTCTGTTTTTTTTTTCCGATCTTTGTAATATAACTTGGTTAGGATAGGATGCAATTTTCTAGGAGGATATCCTTAATTGATCGTTTAGTTTTTTTTTTTTGTTATAATAATCCATCTATAAGCTAAAATAGTCTTGTCTTGTGTTTTTTTATCTCAGAAAAAGCTTTTGGTGATGATGGGTTATTGAAGCAACCCAAAGAGCTTTCTATTAACAAAGTTGGACATGGTATCTCATCTTTTCGCTTTATTACTTTTCCTTTCGTGCTGCGTAGAGAAAGAATGGCTCACATATGCTGAATTTTTTTGTTGTTTTTGCAGCACTGCACGAGCTTGACCCATTGTATAAGGAATTCACATATTCGTCAAATTTTTCAAGTTTGGTATCATCCTTAGGTTACAAGAGACCAGTAGTCATGCAGTCTATGTACATTTTCAAGGTACATCTAAACTTTTTTTTTTTTTTGTTTCTTTTTTTGTATCTTTTAAAACTTTGATCAATGGAATTGTCTGACTGCTGTAAATCGATGTGTTCACACTGTATGTTGATTGCTGTTAAGAATTAGGAACTGTGATTCTCATATAATATGCAAATGTTCTAGATAGTATTCTTACCTCTTTTGAAACATTGAGTTTTTTAGCTTCTGTTTCGTACTTTGTGGAAATTTTTTCACTATGCAATCTTATGATTTGGACAATTGATTTTACTAGCAACCTGGAATTGGAGGCGAAGTTGTGCCGCACCAAGATAATTCTTTTGTGTACACGGATCCACAGAGTTGTACTGGTCTCTGGATTGCTTTAGAAGATTCTACAAAAGTTAATGGTTGTCTTTGGGCTATTCCTGGATCTCACAAGAGTGGGTTTTTTTCACCTCTCTTTATACGTGTTCTTTCGCTTACCTAGACATTCTTTTTTCTTACGCTGCTTCGTTTCAGATGGTCTAGTTAGAAGGTTTATCCGGGGGGGAAATGGTGTAACCTTTGATCAGCCATCCCCATCTTACGAGCAGAAAGATTTTGTGCCTATTGAAATGAAAGCAGGCTCGTTGATTGCCATTCATGGTGATCTAATTCATCAAAGGTAAATTTCATCTTGTATACAAGATGTAGCTTACTCATAGTTTAGATTTTGTTGAGCTCTGAAAAAATCATGATGTGTACTGTTTGTAATGTGGACTTTCTGTATGCAGTTTCGAGAATCTATCCCCGAAGTCAAGACATGCTTATAGCTTACATGTAGTAGAATCTGATGGATGTAAATGGGCAAAAGACAACTGGTAAGTAAAGATTCAAGCTTTGTTCAATTCATACCAAGTCTTTTCCTCCTTTGATGGCCGTGGAATGTTTACAATTCAATCATATGCTAATGCTAGGATACAAAGAGAATTAATGCCGGAGCCTCTCTATGTTCTTCCTTGATTCAAGCTAGACGTGGAAAAACATTGGAGTTGCTGTTTATCAAATTTCTTGTGAGAACTATGAAAGTAATAAGAACATGGCTAAAAGGGCCTTCTTGTGTCATTTGTTTGTTGAAATACAATTTGTTTCTGCTTTGGTCTCTGTAGTTTTGTCTTTAGATAACCAAACTCAGTGGTCAATAAAGTGTGACAGGGGTTACTTGATGTTTCTTTGCATTCACAGTAATTAAACATTGACGAAAGTCATAAGAAGAAGTTAGGACGCGTAAACATTTTGAGACTTGTATGTAGAGGAAAGAGTGACCATTGGATACAGCTTTTAATTAAAAATTTGCCAAACTGTGTGAAATGTTAATGTGATTGGAGGAATGGCCCTATCCTATTGTAATTGTACCAGGGCAAAAAAGAAAACGTGAGACAGATCTTTTAGGTGCAGAAACAATAGAGTCAATTAAAGAGTTATGGCCAAAGTGATGATAAATGCTTTGTGTAGTTGTCTTTAGGAAGTGTTCTTCATCCTCTCTCAACAAGAAAAAATTTCACACCATTATACATTCATCATCTTAAAAGGGTACTAAAGATGGGTGGATCAATGTTCTGTTTCTCGTAGATTATTATTAAGTCAGGATTTTGCACAAGAACCCTCGGAAACTATAGACATTATCAAAAGTTAATATATACATTTATGTGATTAAGACCTTTGGAGCATCTCTTGTTTGATTTTCTATGATTAAATTGTATTGGTCGATTCTTTTGTTTCTATTAATTTCAGAAAACAAATGAGAAATGGGAAAACATTAAAGACCTTTTTTGTCTTCATTCCATCAAAACTCGAATGTCAGTCTAGTTTCCCCAACGGTACGCACTCTTTTGATAATTAATCGCACATTTGCTAAATTCACTGAAAAATTCTAAAGGAATTCTAAACACAGTGCAATGTCAGCATCGAATGTCTCTCTCAGAGATTCCCGTATCAATTGCAGTGTAAGAAGAAAAGAAGATGAGAAAGCATGTGAATATGTTAGAAAACATCTATTTAATATATATATTCCTTACACAGACAAGGAACCATCGAAGGTTTCACTTTCACTTTAAGACATATATAGATAGATAGTTGCAACATTTACTAACATGGTCCAACTTCACATTTAGGTAATAAGTCATAACAATAATAATCTTCAAACCCTTCCAACATTTACTAAACGTCTCCATCTTTCAGACTCTTCTCGTCCATCTAAGAAGAACACATCACTTACCATTTTTGGACAAAACAACAAATAAAACTTCATTAAATCCTTCTAGTCTTATTTATTACTCACACATGGGTTTTGGTTGCAGTTCTTCAGAGGCAAGAACTCTTAGTAGAAACAGTAGTCGCAACACGCTTGGTTTGCATTCGCATTCTTCTTCTCTTTAAACCAGCTGGTTTTCTCTTGGTTCTCCAGAACCGGGAAGAGATTTAAAGTTCGGATCTCCCTCGTTTCAACTTCTCCTCCTGGTTCTTCTTGAGTTACCGACGACGAAGTAACAAGATTTCTCCACGTGATGTCTTTACCACCCTCGGATGCCCTCTCTGATTCTTTTGTCCTCCCATAATCTTCATTATTAGCATTGTCGTCTTTATTGTAACTCGCCGGAACTAATTCACGCTGGGCAGAAATTACAAAACAATATAACTCTTCTCAAGATAATTAACAAATATATTTGAAATTTAAGTCAATGATAAATATTTAACCGAGATGGGATTACATTTATGTTTTTTTCTTTTTGGTAGCCTAAAACGTGTTTATTTGTTTGCATATACACATAATCACACATACATTAATATATATAAACCTAAATAAATTAATAAGATACCTGTGGCTGTGGGTCTGTTTGCGGAAAAGATAAGCAGCTCTTTGTCCGATCAACTCGATAACCACCTGTTAATTGCCACGTTATATAACTCCTCAACTAGCATGCACAACGACTTATAAGTAATTTTCCATCAAATTCTAAGTAGACAAACATTAGCTTTAGTTGTATATATACGTTAATTTAACCCCCAAAAAATAATCAAAACTGTTTATCCTAAAAATCTATATAGTACCTGATGATGAATCCTTGACGTCTTGATGTGGTTCACGAACATTGTTAGTAGCAACTCCTTCACGACGGCGTCGTTTTTGTCTCTCTCTAGCCTTATGATTCTGAAACCAATAGAACACATTCTTCCCTTCGATTCTGCCATATTTACGGAGCTTGGATGCTATCTTTTGGATCTGTTCTGTCGTCGGCGTCCGTGTTCCGCTCCTGTAAACCTCTTCTAGCGTCGTGATCTGCTCGGGTGTTGGATTCCATCTCGAAGTCGTCGCCGCCACAGAAATGTTACTTTTACCGTCGTCGTGTTCTCCTGAGGATGCAGGGACGAGCTGATGGTGATCGTTGCCGTTAATCTCGCCTGAAACAAAAAAATTTTGTAAGTATTAACAACCAAAGAAGATATACGCATGGACTTTGAGTTAAGTCTCTATATGTAAGTAATTAGGAGGTAGCTAGTAGGGGTTTTGGTACAGTGTGTGATAAGAAGATGATGAGGTTGAGTAGTAGTATTAGTAGAGAGGGGAAAATAGTTGACGAGGTTGTTGTCGGAGACGTATCCCATGCTTGCTATCTAGAAACACAAACTTTGCCCTAATCACTTTTAATTCTGGGAAGGTTTAGGTGGATATGTAAAGGGCGAATTTGCCGTATAGCCAATCTAAAAAACAGATGAAGAATATATAGCATATTAAACATGGAAATGTAGTAACTAACTATTTTGTTTGACAAAAAGACAAAACTGACCTTATAAAAGACACATGCACATGATAAAAAACGAGGAGTGGTGATTATTTGTTTTTTTTTCTTTTACCCTTTTAGATTTTTAGATTATATTTATTGTTTTAAAATTTAATTTAAATCCATAATTTTTATTAACGAAAAATCTAGTATTTTTTTATATCAGGATTTGAATTTTTGAAATTAAATTTAAATTTATTTAAAAAAAATATGTATGAAAGTTTTGGTTTATATGAAAGAAAAATAAAATAATATAGAATTAAATAAAATAGTAATGAGTGAAAGGTGATGATGGTTTCTAAAATGTTGTCCACCCAAAAACATTTTACAGTCGGATAAAAATTAGTTAAAATAGAAACCTCTCTTCTTATGGTAAAAAGGGTGTAGGTGAGAAGAGGGTGAAAAAGTGAGAATGTGTTAACCGTTTGTTATGTATTAGGGGCAGAATTGTCAATATTATAGAAAATACATAGAATATTAGAGTTATAGTTAGAATGATTACTCTCATTTAATTTAAGTTTTTTTGTTTGTTAGTTCTGCCAAATTCTCATACGTAAAAGAGAAAAGCTTTTTTTATATATATATAAAAAAGGTTATTTTGTTGTTGCTGTGGAATTCTGAACCTCTCCAAGTTTATAGCTAGGGGGAAAAGGTATTTGGGAGAGAGTAGTAATATGGTTGAGTATTTTCAATGCTGTGTGGAAATGAATGATGAGGTTTACTTGTGATGCAAGAGCCAAGAGAGATCATGGTTCTACAAATAGATTCATTTTTGGGTCTACCATACTTTGCCTTTAGTCATGTACGTGTTTTGTAGATAACCCCAAATTATTTTATTATTTTGGGATAAATGATAAACCAAAATCGTATTAAGATGTATATAATCTGCAAAAGCAGAAGGAAGGGAGTTACAAGTTAATAATACTATAAATTAAAAATGTGTTTAACGAGTTATACCGGTAATTTTTCTAATTAAGCTCAACGAAAGAAAAATAACTTTCGGTTTAGGCTGCAGCACACGTCACACGACCTAAAGTAAGATATCCATTAGTGATTTTGTAAATTATAGTATTGATTTTTAACAATGCTGGTTTAGGTTTAGTGTATCAGGTTTAGGCCAAAGCAAGCTAGGGAAAGATTTCATGAAAAAGGTTTGACATCCTATAGTTTAACGGATGGGCTTCAAACTGGTAGTAGAATGGATGGAACCTAGTTATTATAGCCGAATGTCTCGTTTTCAGCCCACCCATAAAAAAAATTGAATTCAAGAATAAATTTCCAAAACTTTTGTTAGAAGAAAAAAAATTGATGGAGATTTAGAATATGGGATAGTTGAATAATCCAGTAGAGCTCCTTAAATCTCACCATTTATGGCTCCACTGTGCAAACATACATTCCACATGCAACAACCTCTCTTTCTCTGAGGATATTCCTCTTTAACCAAAATGGACCCAATTTAAAATTATTTTACACATAAAGAGTCATAATCTTCAGCACCAAATTTGCATTTTAGTAATTATATATACACTTTCTGACTTTCATGTATGTCTTATTTCTAAACAATGTAAATACATATCATAATAATGATCAAATATATAAAAAAAAAATTTAAAAAGGGACGAAGATCAACGTTTATTTTTTGCCTAAACCATTTGGTATTTAATTCGGTTGTCCTAGAAAATTCTGTATTTAAGTCACAAACCTTAATAAAATAGAAAAATTAACCCGTGAGTGAATAGTAAAAGTAGTATCAAATGAGCATTAATTATGTTTGTACGTATATAAATATAGAAGTTCTCAAAAAGAAAGAAAACTTATTATAGAGGGTGAGGAGGTCCTTGTGGGTCCTTGGGGACAGGCATCCCCATCGAGAGAACCGTATGCATTAAGTTCATCAAACACATTCAAATGAAACCAAAATTATTAAAGCTAAACCATCAAATGGCCTACTGTCAATAGTTTCTTTCTCCCACGTCACAATAATCATTTAGCCGATTTTATCATAAGTTTTTCATTCTTTTTTTATCAATGAAACCTTAACCTCTCAAGTCTCAACGATATACTATATGGACTACTTTTCGATAATATTGATGTAAAATGTTTAAATTTATGTTCTTTTTTTTTTTAAGCTCAACATCAACTTTCATTCACTAAATCAAAGTTACAATCAAATCAAAAGCACATTACATTCACCTCTCTAGACTTAGACCAAAACAAATGTATTAGTTGATTAAGCACAACCTTGGAACACTAGGCGGATCCAACACTACCCAATCAAGAACCATTGCATTTTTTTTAACCATAATGAGATAGATAACACTCCACGACTCGGAGTGAAATCATCTCTTAAACCACCTAAATTGACATAAATGACACGAAAACAAATACTAACACAAAGGAGGGCTAAACTAATACTGAAATCAGCTCAAAACCCAGCTATGAGATCCTCATGATCGACGTGAAGAACTTGTCTCAATAGCTTCAACACCAAAGACGCATTATCAGAAAAGTTTGGTCTCTCCAATTTTCTCTGTTCCGGTCTTAAACCTAAAACGGACAATACATCCGACTAACCCGACCAAGAGTTATGAAGAGTCATGAAACTATAATAACCGGCGAAATAGATGGTTCTCCGAACTAACTATACAAAACCAGAATGCTAATCATCAAAATTAGAAATTGGAGCATATATTAGCATATCATCACCTCACCGTGCAAGTTCAAAGTGACGACATCACTTCCGTTCAGTTACGAGACATTCACCACTTGGCCAGACTGAAAAAAAAACAAAAAACAAAAACGCCACCACCCTTGCTGCAGGACACCGCCATGGCTGATATGAGAGGTAAGATTTGAAGAAGAACCTAAACCCCACCACTGAAGCTTGTCAAAGAAAGCTTCAGCCCTCACTGCTCTCTGAAGCCACAAAGCACTGGTTTCGCCAGTGACAACCGCCAGCGACATCCAACCGCCACAAACCACCAGTGACAAAACAGAAAACTGATTCGCCACAGATCCACCCGACATGCCCAAGATCCGACGCTGTCCGCCAAGGTCGGTGTGTGAAATTCATGTTCTGTTCATGCAATTTTGACTGTAAAAAGGGTATTATATATGATTAGACGACTGAATTTACACCCAAGATCGTTTAAAAAGAAAAGAGTTACCAGAATGCTTAATGTACCACCAACAAATATTTATATATTTTTCAACTATAGCCTACTACCATATTCATATTCTCACTTCTAAAACAATTCCAAAACAATGAGCTCATCATTATAATTAAATACTAGTCATAATGCCGTGAGTTTTACCAAATACCAAGTTTTTGGTTCTCCTTTTTTCAGGAGCGAAAGAGGAGTCAACACTCAACATCTTCCATGTTCATATATATCTAAAATTAAACATTTTAATAATACAAAATATACTACAATTGTTTTTTTTTTTATTATACATCGATCTAAAAAAAACATAAATATACTATATGGGTTAAATAACAATAATTAAACAGTTATCACAAAAAGACAACCTTCTTTTTCTGCATAGAACATGATCTTCGAAGAAATCCATGCATTCGAATCTTCAACCCTTTTTTAAATCCTTCTTCTAGTATATATTTTTAAAACAAATTCCAAAATACTAATCTAATTAAAATAAAAACAAAAACTACTTTGACTAATTCATATGGATCTTGAAGGTCTTCTTGATGGTAAGCCATTGAAGCAAAAGAGTTACAACAACTGAGAAACAAGATCATTAACTCTTAGCCCTTAAACAAAGGCTAAGGATAATGATCCATATCTCATTCTCATACTTACTAAACCAACAACAACCAAAAAAAAAAAACTACAAAAAAAAAGTAGCTGAAGAGATCTTTTTTTTGTTTTTTCATACGTTTCGAAGCAGAGCGAAGGATTGAAGAGAATCTCAAGGCAATTTGTTGGAGGTCGAAGAGAGACCAGACACGTGTTGTTTCATTAGCTTTTCAGTTGTGAAGAGGATTTGGACCTGTGTGAACTAATCTCTTGTCGTCTTTATAAACGTCATCTCTGTTCTCTTCTTCTCGACGTGGACCCGTGAACGACACTGATGAGGCTTTTGGAGCTCGAAACGACGACGTTGTTTCATGGAAAGGACCAGCCTTTCTCGGTGGTGCGGATGGGTAGGGCTGGTGACGGTATTGATCAGGAGATAGAGCTGAGGAAGACAGACCAAAACGAGCAAATATCAAGATTCCCCAAAAGAACACTGTGGAGGTTGTTGTGAGTCCTCTTCTTCGTCGTCTTCTTCTACTTCTTCTGTTGTCTTGCTCGGTTCCTATACTAGTCTCCATGGCTGGTTTGAAAGAGAAGTTTTTTTAGACCATGAAGAGGTTGTGAAAACAGAGTACCCTGAGTTTGTATCTCTCTCTCTCTCTGTTTACTCGTGACAGAAATTTATTTCCTCTTTGTCTGTGTCTGAAAGTGCAGAGCAGGTTTTGGATTCGACAAATTGATGAGAAAAAAATGGGTTTTGAGTAGATTATAATAATAATTTCTTGAAAAGAAAGTGAGTAATTTTGAGCAGTGGTGGTAAGAAGATAAAACCCAAAAGACAAAACACTTTCTTTTGGTTTGAGTGAAGTCTAAGTAACAAAAAAGTTTGTCTGAGTCTCTTTGGATAATGAGAAAGAAAGAAAGAAAGAAGAAGTAGAGAGAGGAGAAAGATGAAATGAAAGATTTTTCTTATTTTATGGAATTAGCTTTCTGTGTGTTGTTTATTTTAATTTCTCAGTTGTTCATTATCTTATGGGTCTTATCAAACGATCTTGACCCTTGATTCCTGGGAGAGAACCTTCTCACATCTGTACTATACTCAATTTTTTTTTAACTTTGAAACTTATTTTTATTTTTATCTAACCTCCTCCTCCAATGCTTTGATTGTTCTCTCTTCTTAAATTTCTTTTTCTTTTAAAATTTTTATCTAATAAACGAAAAATTACAATACTGCCATGTTGCTTGGAGATGGTGCAGTGGACAGTTCAGTATTAATAGCCGTTGTCCCCGGGAAAAAAGAAACGAATTTATGTTTTCTGAGAGGAGAGAGAAGAGAGAGAATGGTATTTTGACTGGTGAAATCAAATTGATGGTTAATGTAAAAAGTGTTTTTACTAGTTAAAGCAAGTTGTGCTTTTAATGGAGGATTACCTTAGTTTTGCTAAATTTTGAACCCCAAAAGACACCGTTGTTGCAGAGTCTTTTTGCTTCGAATGTCTTGACGACAAGTGAGATAACCTCTGTTCTCTGTTTTGTCTCCATCTATCTCTCTGTCTTTCACGAGAACTTTTTTCTATTTCTTGCCTGAAAACCATAAACAAAGGCAAACTCAGTTTTTTTATCAGTGTCAATAGCCATCTCATGACTGACATTAACATTGAATTCGAATTCATACATTTTTTTACCCTTCTTAATCTCCTGACAAAAAGGTATGAAAGTAGTTCAATTTCAGCTAATTTTTACATCACTAGAGATTACAATACAAGATCTGGAATATATACTAAGAAAGATACAAAACCCATTAATTAATTGGCAAAAACGTTAGGAAGGGAAAGATCTACATAATTAATGAGAAATTAAAGACCCAAACAAGCATTAATGATGAGTAATTATTATGTACAGATTGACATAAAGCTACCTTATTCAATAGAGTCTCTCTGTTTCAGGCTTCTCTGACTG
Source organism: Camelina sativa (assembly GCF_030686135.1). NCBI lineage: Eukaryota > Viridiplantae > Streptophyta > Magnoliopsida > Brassicales > Brassicaceae > Camelina > Camelina sativa. The sequence continues at coordinate 579,746 of NC_141883.1, forward strand.
ATGCAGAAAATGAAACAATAAGCTTCAAGATTTGTTGCCATCTACAAAGTTTAATGGATCAATAACTTGGCTTTGCATCATCAACTCGTCTTCTGAATCAATTTCAGAGCATCGGATATATTCCAAATCTGTGAATGCATATTTTCTCATCAGATCCCTCTTAATAATCAGAATATCAATAAGTGAAGTCACCAGAACTCTCTGCAAGAGCAAACACCATTCCTAAAGTGGTGAAACCTGTTCTTGTCTCTCATGATGATCTCTGTCGAAGTAAGCCTGGAAACAAACTTGGAAAAAACGTGGCAATCATCACAGGTTCTCAAGTTCTTCATAACCCGTATAGGATGTCCCGCCCTCCCAATAATGAGACCAAATGCAATAGCGAGCTTCTCACTGTGATGACTGAGAGAAGACTCTTTTTCCTCCATTTCCACATCATGAAACACCGATCCCGTCTCAGGAACATACCCCATGTTCCTTATCTTCTTCAAGATTTCATCTAATTTCTCATATATCGCCTTTGATTGCGGATGTGATTTGTCTCCTCTATTGAAAAAATAAACTTTACCATCAAACTCAACGGAACTGTAAGCAGCAATCTTTTTGGTGCCCAGCTTCCTCATTTTACTCCTTACTTTGTCAACACAATCCCATTTACCAGCAGCTGCATAGATATTAGACAGTAGTACGTGGTATGAACCAATATCAGGAGCTGTTTCTACAAGTACGTCTGCCACTTTCTGCCCCAATATCATATCGCGATGAACCGCACAAGCACCCAACAAAGCTCCCCAGATACCGGTGTCTGGTTCCACTGGCATCTTTTTGATAAATTCATAAGCCTCCCCTAGAAGACCAGAGCGTCCCAAGAGGTCAACCATACATGCATAATGCTCTTTTCTCGGCTCAAGACTCTTATCATTCGATCCAACCATGAGACTGAAATACCTTTTTCCTTCGTTCACTAGTCCAGCATGGCTACAAGCAGAGAGGGCCCCGAGAAATGTCACGTAGTTAGGTCTGAGTCCCTCGTTTTGCATCAGAGTGAACAATGCCAAGGCTCCTCCACTATCTCCATTCATTGCATATCCTACGATCATCGTGCTCCATGAAACCACATTCCTTTGTTTCATTTCGTCGAATAATACCCTCGCAGCTTCTGTGTTACCACACTTCAAGTGCATATCAAGCCTAGCATTTTCGACTATAATGTTACAATCAATCTCTTCTTTTCTCGCGCGATCATAAATTTCTTCTCCGACCTCTAAAGAGCCTAGCTGACCACAAGCAGAGAGCATACTCACGACTGTAAAAGAATCAATCTGAACTCCATCCGCACACATCTTGTGGTAATACTCAAGAGCTATAGCGGGGTTTCCCGTCTGAACACAAACAGCAATAAACGCATTCCAAGCCACTAAATCTTTGACTTGCATTGACTCAAACAAGAACTGCGCTGAGCTCAACTCACCAAACTTCATGTACATCATCACCAACTCAGTTGCAACGATTCCAAGACACTCAAAACCATTTTTGACAACATGGGCATGAAGGGCAGATCCACAGGGCAAAACCCCCAGCTGGGAGATCGCCTTCACCACAAACGGGTAAGTGAACTCATCAGGACCGACACCAAGATCACGCATTTTCTTATAAAGTAAGACAGTTTCAGAAGGGATCTGGTTCTTAACGTACCCTTTAAAAAGAGTGTTCCAAAGGAAGATCCTTGGCTTGTGCATTTCGTCGAACAGGTGGCGTGCGTAACACATGTCACCCATAAGCACAAGATTCTCTAACAGCTGGGTTAAGAGGCTGTTCTTTTCAGAGAAACCTGTCCTCAGTATAATCGCATGGATCTTCTTAAGCTGCCTCAATTTTGAAGAACTTGCTCGTAGAAGCTCGGAGAGCATTTGTTTTGTTAATGGCGTTTGTTTCGCAAGCATCTCTTCTTGCCGTGATCGTCTGATTTTTTTATACAGTACATCTTAAATATGCAGTTCCCTCTGTCTCTGAAATTTTTTAAAGCCCAATTTCTTCAAGAAAAGGCCCAATAAAGTAAGCCCAACAGTGCCAGAAAAATATAATAAATCTTTTCTCTTCTTCTTCTTCTTTTTTTTTTTTGGATTTTTGTTCTTAAATGATTCACGATACTGTAACAAGTGGTAGTGTGCATTTAAAGGACTTACCCGTCAACCATGTCTAAATTAATTGAAGAAGGTGAGGTGTAAAACCCAAAATTTATGAAATTTTCTAGTAAATTATTCATTTGACATGAGCATGATTTTTTTTTTTTTGACTATTCCATTCTTTAATCTCTATATATTAATAGAAAACCACTTTCTTGAAAAACCTGATTTGTCGTCGCCAGAAAACTCGAGACACATTTAACAAAAAAACCCTTAAACTTTCTACTTAATTACATTAACATGCCATTATATTTATAAAAAAACAATTAACTGAATAATAATTAGATATGTGATCAATTCTCACACAAATTTAAATATCACATATTAAAACTAATTAAATAATTACATACTATTTTAAGTCAAAATTTCACTAAAATTTACTTATAAATATACAAGTCAAAGTTATATTATTTTTAAGAAATCAATAAAAAATATTTATTTCTTAAAATCAATATAAATAAAATATTCTAAAAATGCTATAAAAACATATAAAGTTAATAAAAATAAAAAACATATAACTTATTAACAAAATCATATAAAAATTGTTATTTTTATGTTAGTATTATTATCATAATAATTTAAATAACAAGTTTTCAATAGTTATTATAATTGATTATAAAAAGAAATATATTACCCTTGAATTATCTCTAACTCATTAAAGAAAACTTAATTCCCAATAAATATAGATTTATATATATTCATAAATAAATATAAAAATGACAACAATTAGGGGATATCATGATGTGTGATTATTCATATATATCTAAGTATGTAAACTAATTAATCTCAACATTTAGTGTGATTATTCTTTAAAAGTGGAAATATTGATAACCAAATAGGAATATACGTTAATTTTACATTAATCTATGTGCTATTAAAAAGGAATGAGACAATAACTTTTATCATTATAAATAAACTTAGTACCCAAAAAAATCATAATATTTAAAATGAATGATTATTAGATTATGAAAAATTGTTATAGTTACTCGATTAACCATAAATATAAAAATTTGATTTTTAAAGCACACAAAAATATATATTTCCATAAATTTTAATATTTTATAAATATTTTCTTTACCACGTTCACATAATTCACAGGTGAAATGTATTCTTACACGAATACGATGATTTTGAAATTTCATTAATTTTTTCATAATGGATTTTTTAGGTAATAATCCGTTATTTATATAAAATATTAACAAACCGACTAACTAAAAGATTTAAATAGCCTAATCAGAAATATTAAATCAATAAATTAGATTATCTTCAGAAATTTTAGTTTAGAATCCGATTGTTACTAACATATAATAAAATTAATTAATTAAACTACCAATTAATTTAGTATATGTTGTTATGGTTACATAAGAAACATGCAAAATTGTTATGATTACAAAATAAAATATAAGAGATATGAATTTGATTTTTAAACCATACAAAAGACATGTTGCAATAAATAGTAACATTTTATCAATATTTTCTCTTACACATTTAAAGATTTCACGGGTAAAACATTTTTTTTACACGAAAAACACAGCTTTGAATAAATAAATAAAAAACTTTAGTTACATATTATGTTTGACACAAACAAATATTGGTTCTAGAATAATAATTTTACTTATAATAATTTTCTTTAAATCGATTTATTCCGCACTATGTGCAGATTGTTACCTAGTTAGTTTTATTATCCAAAGAAATATATATATATATATATATATATATATATATATATTTTGTATTTGTTTTCTTTAACATTTAAATATCTCATTTTGTGGTCTTTTTGTGTTTTTTGTCTAGCAATGCAACATTTATAGTATTTGAGTTGTTTGTATGTTACACAAATGTGGTCATACGACATCAAGGAGGAAGCGGTGAGATATTTTCAAGACTTCCTCAAGTTTTCACCTGCAGATTATGTCGAATGGACCACTGAGGAGTTGGCATACATATTGTGCTTTAAATGTGACTCTTCTGATAAGTCTATGCTTGCAAAGGAGGTTACTAAGGAGGAAATTAAGAAGGTTCTGTTTGCTATGCGCACTAACAAGTCTCCAGGTCCTGATGGATTCACTTTGGAGTTTTTTAAAGAGTCCTGGACCATAGTGGGGGATGATTTTGCTGTAGTAGTTCAATCTTTCTTCAGGACAGGCTTTCTCCCTAAGGGTGTTAACTCCACTATTTTAGCTCTCATACCTAAGAAAACCGAGGCCAAGATTATGAAGGATTACATGCCAATTTCTTGCTGCAATGTTTTGTACAAGGTCATTTCCAAGATTCTTGCTACAAAGACAGATTGTTAATGGAGACAGATTGTTAATGGAGACAAGGTCATTTCCTCCACTCAATAAGCCTTTATCAAAGACAGATTGTTAATGGAGAATGTGCTTCTAGCCATAGAGCTTGTCAAAGATTACCATAAGGAATCCATTTCCCCTCGTTGTGCCATGAAAATAGATATCTCCAAAGCTTTTGACTCAGTGCAGTGGGGGTTCCTAAGAGCTATTGATTTTCCTGACCAATTTATCCTCTCGATTGAAAGATGTATCACCTCTGCCTGTTTTTCTGTTCAAGTTAATGGAGAACTTGTAGGTTATTTTGGAAGCAAGAGAGGTCTCAGACAAGGTTGCTCGCTGAGCCCTTATTTGTTCGTCATTTGCATGAATGTGTTGTCTCGCAAGCTTGACAAAGCCGCTCAAAACAAGCAGTTTGACTTCCATCCAAAATGTCACAAGCTAAACCTCACTCATCTGAGTTTTGCGGATGATTTAATGGTCTTTACTGCTGGGAATAAGCGATCAGTGGAAGGGGTACTGGAGGTTTTTGACGACTTTGCTCATCACTCATGGTTACAGATTAGTCTTGAGAAATCAACCTTGTTCATGGCAGGTATTTCTCCCGATACAAAGGCAGAGATTCTGCAACAGTTTCCTTTCGAGTCTGGTGCACTACCGGTTCGGTATCTCGGGTTGCCCCTCCTTCCCAAACGAATGTCTGCAGCTGATTATCTTCCTCTTCTCGAAAGGATTCGATCGCAAATACGCTCCTGGACTGCTAGGTCGCTTTCTTTTTCTGGCAGGCTACAACTGCTAAGTTCGGTGATTTTTAGCCTAACAAACTTTTGGATTTCTGCTTTTTGACTTCTAGAAGCTTGCATAAAGGAAATAGACAAGTTATGTTCTGCTTTCTTGTGGTCTGACCCTTCTCTAAACCCCAATAAAGCAAAGGTGGCTTGGACAGAGGTATGCTTACCTAAAAGTGAAGGAGGACTAGGCATGCGATCTATAGTAGAAGCCAATAAAGTTAGTATGTTGAAGCTGATCTAGAGAATTCTATCTGCTCGGGACTCGCTATGGGTTGATTGGGTAAAAAAATATCTGCTCAAAAGTGGCTCTTTGTGGACGGAGAAATCCTTTTCTCCCTCTGGTTCTTGGATATGGAACAAAATTTTGAAGTACAGGAGTTTAGCTGCACAGTTCCATCGGATATACGTTAAGAATGGTGAAACTACTCTGTTTTGGTTTGACAATTGGAGTTCTATGGGTTGTCTACATGACAAGGTTGGGGATAGAGGGACAGTCACTCTTGGTGTCTCTGCAGCGAGTACTATGGCAAAAGTTATGGCTCAATCCAGGCATAGGAGACATAGACAACCTCTACTCAATCAGGTGGAAGAGGAGATACAACAACACAAACTGAGAAGAACTACAGAACAAGATGTCGTTCTTTGGAAAGGTAAAAACAATGTCTATAGCAGAAGCTTTAAGACTAAGGACACTTGGTCTCTCATCCGAGTTGCACGTCCAATAATGGCAAATTACAGAGCGGTTTGGTTCCCCTTCTGTACGCCGAAATATGCTTTTATAACTTGGTTGGTCATGAAGAACAAGTTTTCTATTGGGGACAGGATGCAAAACTGGAACCTCAATGTTGATCCGAGATGCAAACTATGCAATAGCCTCATGGAAACACGAGATCACCTGTTTTTTCATTGCTCTTTTTCACAGGAGGTGTGGGAAGAGCTCACTAGAGGTCTGCTTTTGCACAAGTACACTGCAGATTGGCGACACATCATAGCACTGATCGGCGGTACAGACCTTGATAAGGCATCAAGGTTCATTATTGGCTACACTTTCCAAGCCACCTTATACTTCATTTGGCGAGAAAGGAATGACAGGCGACACGTCAACCAACCTTCGCTAGAGGAAAAATTGATTAAGATAATAGACAAAAACGTACGGAATAGGCTGAGTACTATCGACAACAAAGAGGACGCCACCATTCAGATTTGGTTTGCCACAAGATCATACTATACTAGTGTTGATTGTTGTAGTATAGAAACGGATGTTTCGACCCCATCATCATAATAAATTCATTGTCTAATCTTTTATCTTCTCAGATCATAGTTTTTATTGATTTTTTTGTCGATGGAACAGCGGAAGCGTGGAAAACGGTTGGCCAGTAATATCCGTCTCTTAATTGTTTGATTTGAGTTCTCCTTAAACTTATAATTAATTTGCTATTATAAGTCTTTAAATCTGGACTAGCAAAAAAAAACAAATCATTTGATTAAACGTTCGATTTCATATCAAGTCATGAAATCCGAATCAAAACCAAATCGCGCCCGAACACACACAAGTTATATAGAGATATAAAGAATAATGAAAAAATAATATATTTTTAAAGTATCACATAACATTCACACCCCTTGTCGTATTCATAAAGTAGCCCCATCCATGTTAGATTAGATAGAGAGCTTCAATTCACCGTGAATCAACACAACTACCACTAAATGGTCCATGCATAGGTCCGCCACTGATGGCCATTGTTTTTCTAAAAATCCAATCTGCAATAATGCAAATCGACACAGAAGCGCGTGGTAAAAAAGAGTTTTAGTCAAGTGGAGAAAAAAGCATGTTTTTTACGTTTTAACCGTGTCGACGTTTCTCTATATAAACGAAGGCAACCAGAAGTGAAAGTATTCATACACCAAAGAAACAAACAAACAAACGAAAAAACATCCACTTCACGAGATGGCAACGTCGGGTACATAAGTGACGGAGGTTCCATTGAAAGGATCAGCGGAGAAACACTACGAGCGCTGGAGGAGTGAAAACCACCTCTTCCCCGACGCCATTGGCCACCTCATCCAAGGTGTCACCGTCCACGACGGCGAATGGGACTCCCATGGAGCCATCAAGATCTGGAACTACACATGCGGTAACTTACTTTAATTATATAACTCAATCTGAAAACTAGGGTTTTTTTGTAAAGAATACTGCCAAATTATTCTTTGATTATCTATATGAAATCACATGAAAATGAATATAAATATATATATATATATATATATATATATATTTATAGTGGTACCAATTTGGCACAAGTATACAGAGAATCCATTTATCATACGGTTTGACCATATATATGTAAACTCATCTCATAATCTCATATGCATGTGGTACTAAATTATGAATATATTTAAATTATAATTAACATGTACATATATATGTATGAAGATGGGAAAGCAGAGGTGTTCAAGGAGAGGAGAGAGATAGACGATGAGAACATGGCGGTAACGTTCAGAGGACTGGAAGGTCATGTGATGGAGCAACTTAAAGTGTATGATGTCATCTTTCAGTTCATTCAAAAGTCGCCCGATGATATCATCTGTAAGGTCACTATGATCTGGGAGAAGCAAAACGATGACACGCCTGAGCCCAGCAATTACATGAAGTTCGTCAAGAGCCTCGCTGCTGACATGGACGATCACGTTCTCAAAGTCTAATTAAATCCCTTTCGAATTCGGTCCACCTCAAACCATCATGCATCTATCATCACCCTCTTCTTTTGTGTTCGTGTGTATCATGTATCTGTGTATGGTGTTTTAAATACAATACATGTCAGGTCGCATATGTATGGTTTCATATCATCTACTGTAATATGCATGCTTTGATGTTGCTTAATATGGTTGAGGTTTCATTTATGTTCATCTATTAAGATTCAGATTGACTGGAGAACACGACGAAGAAGAAGAAGAAGAGAAGAGCCATTAAAGTTCTAACTAACTTTCTTAACAGAAAATAAATATGTATTACAAAGCTTAGTTTAGGAAGTTAATCCTAATCTTCTTATATACAAACTTCTCATTAACCCAAACTAAGTGAACCAGAAATAACCAGTTGATAACCAGTCAATAACCAATCTTCACGTATGTAGAAATTGGGTTTCACACAATGAATTTGTTTGAAGGGAGAAACAAATTCAATAAAAAACTCTCTCAATGAAACTCGATCAAAGCCTAAGGAATAAAAGGAATTGAAATCTCTTGAGGAGAAGTTAGGGTTTCGCTCAAAAACAAGTAAAAAAGTAGGGTTTTTGTATTAATTGTTGGATTTTTTACAAGGAAGAGAATCTCCGTTATTTATATACTTTTCTCTATTACAAAATATGTCTATTTTCCTAATAACTCGAACTGCGAACAGGCTATAACAATTTAAAAGAATGAAATTTAGAACTGAAATTTTCTAGTTTTGAAGTGTTGCGTTGTTATCTTATTTGATAGATCTGGTGGGAAGCCTCATAGTACGAGGAGATCGAACGGTTGCCTTTGCTATTATCGTTTCCGTCGCAGCCTCGCCGGCAACTACTTCATTGCAAACATTTATTGTAAATGGGTTTGGGTTTGAAATCCGTAATCATGTAATGGGTTTGGGTTTGAAATTAGGCTCATTGTTGGGGTTTTAAGTATTTTTGGCTAATTCGGTTAAAATAAACCGAAGTAGAAAAAAATTCGGTTTTATTTGGAATACATTATAAAGCAGATAACCGATCCGAATAAACCGATTACCGAATAACCCGAACCAAACTTTTATTCGGGTTAATTCGGCAAAATTTTAAGATAACCGAAATTTTTGAAAACAAAATAAACCGACCCGATTAAACCGAAAAAACCGATTGCCGAGGCCATTTTGTATTGTTAATGGCGTTTTGTTTCGCAAGCATCTCTTTTTCTTCTTGCCGTGATCGTCTGATTTTTTTTATACGGTGGATCTTAAATATGCAGTCCCCTCTGTCTCTGAAATTTTTAAAGCCCAATTTATTCAAGAAAAGGCCCAATAAAGTAAGCCCAACAATGCCAGAAAAAAAATAATAAATCTTTTCTTCTTCTTCTTCTTCTTCTTCTTTTTTTCTTTTGTGATTTTTGTTCTTCAATAATTCACAAAACTGTGACAAGTGGTAGTGTGGATTTAAGGCCGTCAACCATGTCTAAATCAATTGAATAAGGTGAGGTGTGAAACCCCAAAATTTATGAAATTGTCTACTAAATTATTCATTTGACATAAGCATGTTTTTTTTTTGTGTGACCATTCCATTCTTTAATCAGTTTTTATTAAGCAAACAAAATTATTTATTTTGTATTTGTTTTCTTTAACATTTAAATATCTCATTTTGTGGTCTTTTTGTGTTTTTTTGTCTAGCAAATTCTGCTACATTTGTAGTATTTGAGTTGTTTGTATACTACACAAATGTGGTCATACTAATTACTAAACGTAGTTCAGTCTACAGTAAATCGAGTGAATAATGGTATTCTGTATTCATCATCTCTATCTATATACATGCATAAAAAGTAAGTATGAATGTAAGATTCCGTCTAATATTATCTAGAAGGACGTCTAGCTACTCTAAAATGACATATAGAAAGAAAAAACAACATACACTATATATCATTTCAGTTAGTAGTTTGTAGTAGTACTATACTAGTATTGATTGTTGTAGTGTAAGAAACAGATGTTTCGACCCCATCGTCATAATAAATTCATTGTCTAATCTCTTATCTTCTCAGATTACAGTTTTATTGATTTTTTTGTCGATGGGACAGCGGAAGCGTGGAAAACGTTTGGCCAATAATATCCATCTCTTAATTGTTTGATTTGAGATCTCCTTAAACTTATAATTAATTTGCTATTATCTTTCATTAATCTGGAGTCTGGACAAGAAAAAAAAAAAAAAAATCATTTGATTAAACGTCCGATGTCATCATATCAAGTCATGAAATCCGAATCAAAACCAAATCGCGCCCGAACACACACAAGTTATATAGGGATATTAAAAATAATGAAAATAATATATTTTTAAAGGTATCACATTCATATACGCCTTGTCGTATTCATAAGGTAGCCCCCATCCATGTTAGACAGAGAGCTTCAACTCATCATTCTGAAAAAATGAGAAAAATGGCTCCGTTTCACCACCAGATTACCGACACCCGATCAGCTTTAAAACTAACCTCAATCTCTGGTTCATGCATGTAACTTGAATCTAACTATCTTAAGATGAAAGGGGTTGGCTTTTGGATAGATTGTTTTTATTCCTTTCAGATTGGATCGGATTTAAACTATTTTGACCAAGTAACTTACTGATCACCCCTATAATTCGGTCAAAGGTTTCAAACACTTTTTAAAAGATGTTTTTTAAAATCACCATTTAAAAAACATGCAGTCATTGTCGACCAGGTTTCCCATCGGTTCACCTATTTTCTCTTTTGTAGAAAGCCGATAGTGATTGTTAACAGTTTCATTAAAAATATGATTTCTGTCGCTTGATTATTATTTTCTAGGAATGTAATATATTCATTTTGACAACTACGATTCAAGTGAGGTGGTGAATGTTCAATATTGTATGTTCCGAGTTCAAGAAATAATTCATCCTAGCTATTTTTTTTTTTGTTTTTTTATTTTATTTTATAAGAATTTGGTAAACGTGAATCAACACAACTCAATTCACCGTGAAATTTTAACCTAATTAGATTTAGGCTCGGTAAAATGAAGACAGACTTGTGAGTAATAAATATGCATGGCCATTGTTTTTCTAAAAGTCCAATCTGCAATAATGCAAATCGACACAGAAGCGCGTGGTAAAAAAGAGTTTTAGTCAAATGGAGAAAAAAGAATGTTTTTTACGTTTTAACCGTGACATTTCTCTATATAAACGAAGGCAACCAGAAGGGAAAGTATTCATACACCAAAGAAACAAACAAACAAACGAAAAAACATCCACTTCACGAGATGGCAACGTCGGGTACATATGTGACGGAGGTTCCACTGAAAGGATCAGCGGAGAAGCACTATAAGCGGTGGCGGAGTGAGAACCACCTCTTCCCCGACGCCATTGGACACCTCATCCAAGGTGTCACCGTCCACGACGGCGAATGGGACTCCCATGGAGCCATCAAGATCTGGAACTACACATGCGGTAACTTACTTAAATTATATAACTCAATCTGAAAACTGGGGATTTTTTGTAAAGAATACTGCCAAATTATCCTTTGATTATCTATATGAAATCACATGAAAATGAATATATATATATATATATATATATTTATAGTGGTACCAATTTGTCACAAGTATACAGAGAATCCATTTATCATACGGTTTGACCATATATATGTAAACTCATCTCATAATCTCATATGCATGTGGTACTAATTTATGAATATATAAAAATTATTATTAACATGTACATATATATGTATGAAGATGGGAAAGCGGAGGTGTTCAAGGAGAGGAGAGAGATAGACGATGAGAACATGGCGGTAACGTTCAGAGGACTGGAAGGTCATGTGATGGAGCAACTTAAAGTGTATGATGTCATCTTTCAGTTCATTCAAAAGTCGCCTGATGATATCATCTGTAAGGTCACTATGATCTGGGAGAAGCAAAACGATGACATGCCTGAGCCCAGCAATTACATGAAGTTCGTCAAGAGCCTCGCTGCTGACATGGACGATCACGTTCTCAAAGCCTAAATCCCTTTCACCTCAAACCATCACCTGTCATCATCATCATCATCATCACCCACCCTCTTCTTTTGTGTTCGTGTGTATCATGTATCTGTGTATGGTGTTTTAAATACAATAAATGTCAGTTCGCATATGTATGGTTTCATCTACTGTAATATGCATATGCTTTGATGATGTTTAATATGGTTGAGGTTTCATGTGTGTTCATCCTTACATGTATCCGTAGCTTGTTAATTAATGATTTTAAAGTAAACTAATATTTATCTTTTTTAGCACAAAAAAAAAAAAATTTGCACTATAAATGTATCAGCTTCCACTTTTGACAACAACAAAAAAAAAATGTATCAGTTCCACAAGGCCCAAGGGGCACATTAGTTATATACAGTATTTAGTGGTTGTGTTTATTGGTCATTTTGTCGTTCCTTTTAGTGGTTGTATTACTCATTTACAGCATTCATTATATATATATATAGTGTTTAGTGATTATGTTATTCATATGCTACTATTGTACTATTATTGCTGTCTTTGTTTCTATATTTACTATAGAGTAATAAATGATGTCCTTGTATGGTCATATAGGTTGTAGCATTCATCTTTTCTTCTAAATTCGTCGTGAGTAGTACTGTATCATTATTTATTGGTCGTAGTGTATATAAAGAAATAAATATCAGTACGTACGTATAAAGTTGTAGTATAATATTTGGAAAATGGACAAAAAAAAAAAACAGTTGAATTTAAAAAGGTTGTAGTATAATAGTCTAATAGTCTTTACAGAGTGATCATTAGATTAGAGGATTCAAGATGGGTTTGATAGTTTTCTTTTTTCACGACGTGAAAAGGCAAAAAAAGACACCGTTCGTAGAGAGAATCCACCGTATCTCTTATCTTCATATGTTGGACGTTCGGATCGGAGTTCCATGAACACAATCATTGCTTAAGTCTATACTTTACTTTTTTCTAAATGTGTGGATATATATAATATAACGATGACGAGGATAGTGGTTATTTTATGCATCTCGTCAAACCTAATACTTGTTGTTTTATTGTATGATAACAACTTGGAAAACGTGAATTATGATTTACAACACTATCGAAATTAGCAGTAAATATTTACTAACCTAACGTATTGAGTTTATACGATTTCTAAATATAATTTCTACACAATGTTTGTGCTGTACACGAAAAAAATAAAATAATTAAACATTATTATAGCAAAGTACGAAAGAAGACTTTTAAAGATTTTTGCAATATTAAATGAGATATGAAAGTATTAATTTAATAAAGATTAATTTAGAAATAATATTTTCTTATGTAATTAGTAGACTTTGTTAAGAAAAAGTCTCTAGATCCACAAAAAAAATTCCTTATAAGAAAAAGCCTTTGTTAGAAAGGGAAAGGATGTTCACATATATGAAAAAGTCTCTAGATCCAAAAAAAATCCTTTAAAACGTTAAAAGACGGGAAAAGATTTTATAATCGTTTGACATTTTTTGGTGTGAGAGAAGAGGTAAGAGTTTATTACAAAGTGGTAATTTTTGTGGTAGATTAGTGTTGTTGATCCTAAGTTATACATTGATCAAGAGAGCAACTTAAAAAATAATTCTTATCTGTAAAAACATCTTTCCTTGGTTGGATTCAAACTATAAAATTCTTTGACTTCACAGAAAGAAAAGTATATAGAGGTAATTTTGACAAATGTATTATACGATATCCTATTCCATTTTCCTACACGAATTAATAGGAGAGCAGTTGACAAAAAGCGGAAACTCCATATAATATCTCTTTCTTGAAGTGTTGAATGCTCTTCCCGAAGTTCCTGGATTGTGTGAAATAAGAACAAAGGGTATTGAGTAATTTCAAGATGAAACACTACATGTAATTTTGTTAAAAAAACATAAACATGCACCTTGCTAAACTCAAAAGCATTGAGCTTTTTATAAGTTTCTCTTGTATTTTTTTATAAAAAAATTATTTCCAATTTTTCTATTAGTTTTTTACTTTTCTTTCTTTTCTCCGTTTCTAAACATTATTATTCTTTCGTTTTTTTTTCTAACAGTTCTCTGTAATAAATTGACTAACGAAATTACAAGACTAAACTACACTAGTTTATTTTTTTTGGTATTTATTTCATATATTAATTAATTGAAATGTTTCTGGTAAGATTATAATTTACCATCATAATTCAAATACTGTCACAAAAAAATTAGGTTTAGAGAATGTTGAACTCTTGCTAAATTTTAACCTTTCATATATTTAAATGTATGTGGTATTTTGGTAATTTTGGATTTTGATGGTGATTTTGGAAATAGAACATAAAATGTGACTCAAGAAATAGAAAATAACATGTGATATCTTAAAAAGTTGTAGAAGCCACATTTTAATAAATTTATAATAGACATCATGAACATGATGATCATCATATTTATTCATCGCCATAATCATTATCTTCATCATTGTTTGTACCGGGAGATTACACAGTTTCAACAAATAAGATTTAGTGGAAATGAGCGAGCAAGTTCTTTATTAATCGGGAAAAACGTGAGATCGTCACTTAAACAAATCGTATTAGAGCTTGTTAGTCCACAGACGAACTAGTAAAGCTTAAAATGACGAACTGAAAACAAGACGAGTTATACGAAAGATAATAGCAGTTTTCGATGCAAAGTATTGCTCTGGGGGTATTGTCCGCGGGTCAGGATGGTGATCCCAATAAATGCTTTCTCCTTTTATAGGAGACTGTTGACCTAGGAGAGTTTAGGGTTCCCTTCACGAATTCCCGAGTTTGCCCTTTTGCGGGAATTAATGACTTGCTTCCATTCTCGCTGGGCCGAGAATGCAACTAATGAGTGTCGTTGGGCCGAGTGGCATATTGGGCGTAGCCCATATCCAACAATAGTCCCCCCCCTTAGTCCGGAGAGTGGCAGTCTTTCTGCGATCGGTGGGCATACTTAAATCGTTCGTAATATGCCTGCTCGGCACAGATTGTCTCGGTTTGCCTTTAGGGAAGAAATTGCTGTAGTAGCTCTTTTTGTAAATGCCAGGCTCGTCTTTCGAGAGACACCGTGAATATCCGACGGTCCTTCCTTTGAGCGCGGTATTCGATAAATTTCCGAAAACGGGGCGTGTCGCGGATCGAGGTGACGGATTATGGCAGTAAAATTTCCGTTTTATTTACTTATTTATGTCTCCCCATCTCCTCCTTTTTCTTCACTTCCTTCTCTCCATAAAAAGGTAAATTTCTCTCTCTATGCTTTTATTTTTATGCTTTTACTTCTTTCTCTCTCTACTTTTCTCTCCCCTTTGTTTGGTCACACATCCTTGAAGACCTAGCAGCCGCCGCCGCCGAGATTCTCATGCGGAGATCGTTGATGGTCGGCGGACGGCGACATATGAGTCTTGCGAGCTTGGCCGAGAAAGGCGATGTGCGTAAATCCGGCCGATCGACGGAGATCGACGGGTCCCAACAGGGAGATTCGGAGGTCGGCGGAGAGAGCGAGATCGGCACCCGGATGGTCGGCCGAGAGGACGAGATCGGCGCCCGGATGGTCGGCCGAGAGGACGAGGTCGGCGCCCGGATGGTCGGCCGAGAGAGCGAGATCGGCGCCCGGACGGTCGGCCGAGAGGATGAGGTCGGCACCCAGATGGTCGGCCGAGAGAGCGAGATCGGTGCCCGGATGGTCGGCCGAGAGGACGAGATCGGCGCCCGGATGGTCGGCCGAGAGGACGAGGTCGGCGCCCGGATGGTCGGCCGAGAGAGCGAGATCGGCACCCGGACGGTCAGCCGAGAGGATGAGGTCGGCACCCGGATGGTCGGCCGAGAGAGCGAGATCGGCGCCCGGATGGTCAGCCGAGAGGACGAGGTCAGCGCCCGGATGGTCGGCCGAGAGAGCGAGATCGGTGCCCGGATGGTCGGAGATCGGCGCCGTGTCGATTTCGTGAGTCCTGTTGTGAGAGGCGAAGCGTCCGTGCCTGGTGGATCGGCGGAGATCGGCGGATCGGATCGGCGCTCTTCCGCCGAGAATGGCTGGATCCGGCGAGTTTGGCGTGGGAGATCTCGGATCTTGGCCTGGCGTTGTCGAGATCAGGATGAGGAATCTCGGAGCTCGGCCTAGCATCGGTGAGATCGGGATGAGGAGTCTCGGAGCTCGGCCTAGCGTCGGTGAGATTGGTATGGAAGGCATGTCCGAGGCTGGCATAGTTGAGGGTGTTGGTCAACTTGATTCCTATTTCGTTGATATCTCCCACGAGTTTGATTCCGACGATGGCGACCCAGATCTTATGATGGGAGGGCGCCGAAACACGGAGATATTGGGAGGTCGGCGTGATTTGAGCAAGTCCGACACTCGCAATATTGGGTCGATCGGAGGAGATCACATTGGATTCGACTTTTGGGAGAGAGAGCGGCCGAGAGCTGTGGTCGGCCAAATATCGGGGATTGACGATCGGCCCGCGTCAAGACCACCAGTTTCTGTATGCACGCGTGGCAAGACTCTTGCAAGAATCCAACGCGCTTTCTCCAAGGAATACGAGGCTTATAAAGATGTTTTTGATGATGTTGGTGTCGACATTGGAGCAGAGTGTGGAGATCTTGACAGTTTGGCCAAAGACTACAATTTCGCTGATATTCTCGAGTTCAGCGAGGATAGCGACAGCGGTCCTGGTGGGAGTCCTATGGATGTTGTCCCGACTGAGGGTACTGGTCCTCGTTCGGCTGTCTTGGGTCTTAGTGCTGCGTCGATTGCTGCCAATCTTTCAGTTGGTCCGGCCGATCACGGTCCTTCGTTGTGCACATCGGATAGTATTGCTGAGATGGCGCGGTGGTGTAAGATGCCCGAGGGACTGGTTTTCCGGGTTCCTGAGTCTCACGAACGTCCTTGGACGCCTCCGACAGGTTTTATCGCGCTTTTTGAGCATTACTTCACTGAATGCGGTCTTTGGTTCCTTTTGCCGGAATTTTTGATACGTTATTGTGCGAGGCGTAGGATTGCCATTTCTCAGCTTTCAGTAGGAGGTATCCGTAATGCGGTCGGTTTGGCGATACTTGGCACAAACTGTAGTATAGAAGTCGATGTACATTTTTTGGAGGAAGCCACCAAGTTCACGAAAGTTAGAGGTAGTCCGGGGTACTTCTACACCAGTTCTAAATCGGGTCATCAGATAATCGTCGGGGCTGAGAAGAAGATTCGTCGTTGGCAACGTTATTTTTTCTTTGTCAAGCGGGGACGAGATTTCATTTGACGATCTCGATGTGTTTTGTGCTACCGAGTGGAATATGTTTCCCGGTAGCTTCATAGTTTCTTTCTCATATTTGTTTGATTGCCATTTGGCTGGTTTCTGACCCTTTCCTTGTTCTTGTTGGTGTTTGCAGAGCCTGTCGTTCGTTTGCGCGCTCACCCTCCTGGTTTTTTCGATAACCTCAGACATATCCGAACGCTAGGGGCGCTTCATTGGCCTTCGATTACTCAGAGATCTCGTGAGTTTCCTTCTTATTTCGTTGTATCGATTGTTGCTTTCCTTAGTGGTTATTGGATTGTCACATTTTTGTTTTCCTTTTTAGGTCTACCGCGCTTAGGGATGGGAAAAGTTAACACTCGTCTTCCTCGATACGCCGATCAGTTCAAGAAGGCCGTTGACGCTGGGTCTTCTTCGCGCACTGCCAACACTGAAGTTGTTGACCCGTCACCCGATCCGCGAGTTGCAGGAGATTTGAGATCGGCGGAGGTTGCCACCACTCGTGCCGACAAAAGGGCTGCCAAGATTCCTGCTGTTATTCCGCGTGCGCAGAAATCACGTGGCGAGACTTCTGATGCTCTAGCGATCGTCGTCGCTGATTCTGGACGTCCTACTCCATCGAGGAAGAGAGCCTCGCATGGTGAGGTGGTTGCTCTCGAGCCTGAGTCATCCAAGAGATCTAGGAGGGATGGCATACCGCGCGACACCACTGAGATTGATGATTCGTTCTCCTTTTCTTACAAGACGAAGGATGAGTTGTTCATCAACAACGCTGCTGCTTGTGGTGAGCTCGCTAGCAAGGTTCGCGGGTCGTTCGACCCGCTCCCTTCTGTGGGTTCTCTCTATGATCCCGAGCTGTATCGGTCGTGGGCTCGGAAACATTTCCAGGTTAGCATTTCTCTTTATGTTCTTGGTTGAATTTTCTCAATGATTGTCTTGATTCTTTATTTCTTGCATTTCAGGATGGTGGTGGCGTGAATCGCATGGTCGTCTCGTACGAGCGTCGCATTGCCGAGCTGGAGAAGCAACTTGCTGATTCTCGTACTTCTGAACCATCAAGGAGATCGGCTGAGGAGCTTCGTCAGGATCTCGATAAAGTGCGAGGGGTTTCTGCTGTTCTGACGAAGCAAACTGCCGGTTTCAGGAAGCAAGTGGCCGATCTCAAGGCTTCTCTTGATGCTTCCCGCTCTCGTCTCGAGCAGTTCGAGGTTGATCACGCGTTTCAGAAGGCGCAGTTGCAGCAGCTGCAAGCGGAGCGGCATGGCATCGATATCGAGGTTGCTGGCTACAGGTCTCGTATTGAGAGGATGAGGAGGCATATTATTGACAACAGAGCGGCGCAGGAGTCTCTTCTGACTTTGAGCCAGGTGAGCGGCACCTATGATTGTCTTCAGGAGTTGGCGAAGAGTGGTACGATCGTTCCGTCGAAGACTTTGCTCGGCTTGGAGGCTGATGCGAAGATGTGGGAGGACAAGGTTCTTGGTTTCGATATCGCCGACGTTCTGGACAGCGACCTCGAGGCTCTCCTAGAGATTGCGATCGTTCCTACGAACCTTCAGGCGGCGGAGGTTCCCGTGATCGTAGGAGAGGAGGTTGTCATGGCAGGGGCACTTGCGGGATCGGACGCTCAGGTTGCTGCCGAGCAGTGACTCGCTTTTATCTTGTTGTTCTATTAGAACCTATTCCCGTTTTGTAACGGATGTTGGGCTGTTTAGGCGATGTATTTTTCTTTTTGAACCTTTGCATTATGATTGGACTTGCTTTATGTGTTGTCTGCTGGTTTTACGATATGTGTCCATCTTTCTATGGATGTGTTTTTCGAGAACTGCGGTATTGATTGCTTTGCCTCGAAAATTGCACTATTTGTTCTATAAATTGGCCTTCAAGTTGCTCATTTCTCATCATCCTCCTTTCTTGTTTTAAAGATAAATCTCTCCTTTTGAAGGGTAGTTGAGATTGGTAATATGCCTGTGACAACGAGGTCGGCGTGGCTGAGGAGGGCGCGAGAGCGACTCTCTGTGAGGTCCGACGACGTAGTTCGTTCTGAGATGGAGTTTTATCGCGCTCGGATCCAGAGGTTGAGAGCTTACATTCTCGTTACGCGACGAAAGTTCGAGCGTCATTTCTGATTTCATCGTGTTGACGGAGTTATCGGATATCTTGAAACTATGATCGACGAGGGGTTTTTGGTCCCGAAATGGAGGTGGGATCGTTTGTTAGAGGAGCGCTCTCGTCGTGAGGAATCAATGGCTGAGGTGGAGGTTCCCGTCCTTGAACCGGACGATCTCGATCCTATTGGGAGCAGGCCCTTTGAAGGTCGGCCCGAGCTCGATGCATGCCGGACTCGGGTCGACAAATTGCGTCGTTATATTATCCAGTTAGAGTGCACGGACCATTTCTTCGTTGAAAGCAACCGTGCTGAGGGGATTCGCTCGTATCTCGAGGAGATGGCTGCTAGGGGTGCGAATGTTCCGATGCACACGCTGGAAAGTCTGCGGAGAGAGTGCCAAGTCTGGCATGTGAAGATCGGCGAGCTCGAGTTTGATAAACCCTCCGATGCCGATCTTGGATTTGAAGACTAAGTTTGCGCTTTGAGTTTTGTTTGTTTTGTTAGTTCTTCCGTGCCGAAGGTGGCCTTTCGTGTTTGGCTTTCGTTGCCTTGTCTTTGTGTTTTTCCGGAATAAGGATGTTTATGAAATAAGAATGTTTTTGTGTTTTTCCTATCTTTGGTATCGAGTTGTATTTTACGGTGCAAGACGTCTCCTGGCTTATCCTATTACGTGTTTCGAATACCAAATGTTTAGGGTGGTAGTTGAGATGAGCTCGTCGTACCTTTTAGGTGCGGCTCTGGTGTCCGGCTTACCCTGTGTGTACCACGAGGTCGGCAAGAGAGTGCAAGTAAGAACTTGGCTTATACAAACTTAACCGCCTGCTAGCTGAATGCGATCTGGGTCGGCTTATTTATGCAGATTATTTCACTGCTGCATCCATGAGGAACGCGTTTTAAATCGTTCCCTTGGCCAGAGGGTCGATGTAAGAGCTGGACATCTCGCAGAGACGGACTCGTTCGAGAGAGCTCGTGTGTTTTGATAGGTTGAAACTTTTGTTTTTAATTTTTTGGTATAGCTGTGCCGTGTGACGGGCTGCCTACGTACCCTTAGAAAAGGGATCAAGCCATTCGTAGTTCGTATTACAAAGGGAGAGCTCGGTAGTACGAGCGTTCTTTTTTTTTTTTTTGTTTTTTTTTTTTTTGGTAAGCAAGTTCTAATGGTAATAACGTTTAAGGTTGCCGGAATTCCATGAGCGAGGAATTGGTGTGCCGTCCATGGCGAGCAGCTGGTAGACGCCGGGAGTGACGACCTTAGAAATCAGGTAAGGGCCTTCCCAATGAGCGCCCATTTTTCCTGCGTTGAGCTCGGCCGTGTTCTCGAAGACTTTTCGGAGGACGAGGTCGCCTTCGTCGAAGTGGCGTGGCTTCACCTTCTTGTCGTAATATTTAGCGGCTTGCTGTTGATAGTTCTGGATTCGAAGAAGAGCCTTGTCGCGTTCTTCTTCGAGGGTATCGAGGGTATCGAGCATCATCTTAGCATTGAGAGTAGGATCGTGCACGAGCATTGAGCGTCGTAAGGTAGGTACGCCGATTTCCTCCGGTGCGAGGGCTTCCATTCCATGCGCAAGGGAGAACGGTGTCTTTCCTGTTGATCGGCGCGGGGAAGTTCGGTGCGACCATAGAACGCCATCGAGCTCGTCGGCCCAGAGACCTTTCTTATCTTCGAGTCGTTTCTTTAGTCCGTCAATGATGGTCTTATTGGTCGCTTCGG
Source organism: Camelina sativa (assembly GCF_030686135.1). Lineage (NCBI taxonomy): Eukaryota > Viridiplantae > Streptophyta > Magnoliopsida > Brassicales > Brassicaceae > Camelina > Camelina sativa. The sequence continues at coordinate 600,784 of NC_141883.1, forward strand.
CCTGTCCGTTGCCCTGCGGGTAGCGGGGGATCGACTTGCTCAAACGGATTCTCCACTTCGCGCAAAAACCTTTGAATTGGAGCGAAGTGAATTGCGCGCCGTTGTCGGTGACGATCTCATACGGAATTCCGTGCCTGCAAATGATGTTCTTCCACACAAATTTTTGGACTTCGTTTGTTCCGATTTTTGCGTAGGCTTCGCCTTCAACCCATTTGGTGAAATAATCCGTCATAATGAGAATGTATTTCTTTTGACGGGACGCAGGGAGAGGCCAACAATATCCATTGCCCATCGCATAAAAGGATATGGTGGAGAGGTCGTTCTCAACAGTTCGGTTGGCGCGTGGATGATCGGAGCGTGGCGCTGGCATTTCTCGCATCTAGCGACGAACTTATCGCAGTCGTCGTTCATGGTTGGCCAATAGTGACCATTATTGCGTATGCGTTGTGCGAGTGCGCGACCTCCTGAGTGATTACCGCCGGAACCTTCATGAACCTCTCTCATTACATCGTTGATTTCTTCGGGACCGACGCAAGTCAAAAGTGTACCAGATGCTGTCCAACGGAAGATGTTGCCATCGAGAAGTGTGTAATGCGCGCAGCGAGTTCGAAGGCGCCGGGCCTCCCACTTGTCTGAAGGGATGATACCGTCTGCGATAAAACAACGGATATCTTTTTGCCAATCGTGTGGTCGCTCATGAAGTTCAGGATTGGGTTGGGCGTGTGATGATGACGCTCGTTCGTGAGATGGTGACGATTGTTCCTGAGACGACGAAGTTCGTCCTTCTTCGCTGGTTGCGGATCCCTGCTCGGCCGAGCACTCCACAGGTGGCACATCTGCCGGTGGTTCAATGACGAATAGCGTGAGTACGGGGTCGCTGTCCTCTGTCCTTTGCTTTTTCGAGACTCGATCGCTGAAAGTCTCATGTTCGATAATCTGTTTTTTCTTTTTCTTATCTTGGATATTGGGCTCGGCGTGTGCGAGGAGATTGATGCTTGGTCGATCGATGCTCTCGACAGGGATTACTCGGCGTAAGTCAGGATCGGAGGTGGATGCAAGGACGGCCAGAGCGTCGGCCGGTGCGTTGTCACTTCGGAGAATTTTGTTCAGCTCGAATGTCTCAAAATTGTTGGACATATCTTGGACAACTCTAAGGTAGGCATCCATGCGGTTGTTCTTCGCCTCGTAATCGCCACTAAGGTAGGCATCCATGCGGTCGTTTTTCACCCCTATTCTCCTTGCCAATCGCATTCCGGCGATTAGGGCTTCGTACTCGGCCTCGTTGTTCGAGGCGGGAAAGGCGAGCCGGAGCGATTGCTCGAGTACTTCACCCGTTGGTGAAACGAGGTGAATGCCGATCCCGGAGCCGTGTCGAGAGGATGCGCCGTCGACGTGCAGTGTCCACTTCTCCTCTCGCGGACAGCCAAACTCTAGCTCGGGGGGGGGGGGGAGTTCGATTAAGAAATCAGCGAGCACCTGAGATTTTGCACAAATGCGGTTTTTATATTCGATGTCGTACTCGCTGAGTTCCACTGCCCACTTCGCCAGGCGGCCCGATTGACTAGGGCTGTGGAGAATGGTTCGCAGGGGTTGGTTGGTTAAGACTTCAACAGTGTGGGATTGAAAATACGGCCGAAGCTTCCGGGCTGAAATAACTACGGCGTAAGCGAGTTTTTCCAACGTGGGATATCAGAGCTCGGCTCCGTCTAAGCTTTTACTCACATAGAAGATTGGGTGTTGTTCTCCTCTGTCCTCCTTGATTAGTACGCCACTGACCACCGAACCGGAGACAGCGATGTACAGATATAGGGTTTCGCCCTGATCGGGCTTTGCTAGGACAGGGGGAGTAGCTAGGTAGTGCTTGAGTTCTTGGAAAGCAGACTCGCATTTATCATCCTATTCGAACTTTTTGTTGCTACGAAGCAACTGGTAGAAAGGTAGACACTTATCGGTAGAGCGTGAAATAAATCTGTTCAGAGCAGCGATCCGCCCGGTGAGGCGCTGAACTTCTCGGGTGTTGCGTGGAGATGGGAGGTTGGTGAGCGACGAAATTTGTTTCGGGTTAGCTTCGATACCTCTCTTCGTGACGAGGTATCCTAAGAATTCTCCAGAAGTCACGCCGAACAAACACTTGGCTGGGTTCAGCTTCATATTGTATCGGTTTAGCACTTCAAAACACTGAGCGAGATGCAAGACGTGATCAACGGCCTGGATTGACTTGACCAGCATATCATAGATGTAAACTTCCATGGTTCGTCCGAGCTGCTCGGCAAACATGCGGTTGACGAGGAGCTGATAGGTTGCACCAGCGTTCTTGAGGCCGAATGGCATAACCTTGTAACAGTAAGTTCCTTAATCGGTGATGAAAGCCGTTTTCTCCTGATCGTTCTTGTGCATCATAATTTGGTTGTATCCTGAGTACGCATCCATGAACGACAAGAGCTCGTTCCCCGCGGTCGCCTCGACTAGTTGGTCGATGCGCGGTAGGAGAAAGCTATCCTTTGGACATGCCTTGTTGAGATCGGTAAAATCGACACACACTCGCCACTTGCCGTTCTTTTTCTTCACCACTACAGGATTGCTCAGCCAGTCAGGATACTTAACCTCACGGATGGATCCAGCCTCGAGTAGTTTCTTGACCTCCTCGTTAACGGCGGCGGTACGCTCTAGCCTGAGCTTTCGACGCCTTTGTTTGATCGGTTTGAACGTCGAGTCCACATTGAGCTCGTGGCAGGTTACATTTGGGCCGATGTCGGTCAAACTGTTCATGCTCCATGCAAAGGTCGCTGCGTTCTGGCACAGGAACTTTACGAGCTCGTCCTTGATTGGTTGTGGTAGGTCGGTCCCGATTCCCACGCATCAAGTTGCGTCGGAAGAGTCAATATTTACTTGGATGATAGATTCAGAGTTAGGGCGAACACGACTGTCTGGGCGCTCGGCTGAGTCCGAAATGGTGAACGTCCGAGCGTGGCGTTGTTGACGTTCGATGATGAAGCAGGTTCGTGCTACCAGCGGGTCCCCTTGTAGTGTAAATATTCGTCTAGGAGTTGGGAAATTTACGCACTGGTGGTAAGTTGACGCCACGGCCTTCATCTTATGCAACCAAGGAGTGCCGAGGATGACGTTGTATACGATCGGCTTGTCGACGATAGCAAAATTGATGCAATGCATCGTCCCGCCCACATAGACTGGCAGCATGATCGTATCCTCTGTCATCACCGTGTCACCGTCGAATCCGGTGAGGGGTTGAACATCGTGTTCGGTGGTCCGCAAGTCGATTTCCATTTGAATGAGCACGTCTTTGAAAATGATGTTTACCGAAATACCTGTGTCGATCAAGATTTAGGTAACCATGCTCTCGCCGATCTCCATCTCGACCACCAGTGGGTCGTTATGGGGTCCAGTGAGACCTGATGCGTCGGCTTCTGTGAACACGATTGGATCGGAGTTCGTAGTAGGTGGCGTGCTTTGAGCTAACCATCCTCGCTTGGCCTCTAGTCCCCGTCGATAAGCTTTGATAGAACGGACCGAGTCGCGGCAAGTCGCCAGACCACCCATGATCATGTTTATTCTTCGGCGTGGAGCCGGAGGGTTGGCATCCTCAGTTCGCTCGGGATTCCTTTTATGGGTTGGTGGGGGTGAAGGTAGAATTTCGGGTCTCGGTTGTGGCCCGGTGGCGGCGTCATATTGCTTGCTCGGGTTTTCGTTCTCAGGATTGAAGAAATGGTTATCCCTGTGAGCGGCTATTTGACGTCGCTCGAGATCGACGTCAATTTGGCCTTCCTTAAATTTGTCGAGCAATACTTGTTGGAGGGTGCGGCACTCTTCTGTTGAGTGACCTGCTCGCTTGTGGTATTCGCAATATTTGTTGCCACCCTTTCCTGATGGGTCTCGGATCCACTTGTTATTCCAGGGCCTTGATGCAGATGCCTTGGGATCTTGATTACTAACTGCAAACGTTTGGACTTTCTTTCCTTTGTCCAACTTATCGGCGTATTCTTTGTCAAAGTGTTGACGAGGCTCGTGATGCTCGTCTTGTGCCTTCTCTTTTCCTTTGGATGATTTAGGGGCCGGGGGTTCTGGACGGTTTGTCCTCGATGCCTTCTCTTCGTCTAACTCTATGTATCTGTTAGCGCGGTGTAGTGCGTCATCCAGAGTCAGGGGCTCGTGTATTATGATGTCTTCCCTAAATCGGGAGCCGTGAGCGAGAGCATTTCGGAGAGCCGATATTGCTGTGTCGTCGGCAATCGAGAACTTTGACACGATTCTTTTAAACCTCTCCATGAAGTCTCGGAGAGATTCGTCGTTTCGCTGGAACATGTTCCAGAGATCGGCGTTCGATGCGCCCCGAATCCTGAATGTAGAGTGATGTTGGAGAAAGGCGGTGGTAAGCTCGTGATAGCTCCCTATCGAGTTCGGCGGGAGCCGGGAGAACCACCCTAGAGCCTCATGGGCTAAATTCTCAACGAACAGCTGGCAGCAGCCAGCTTCGTACTCTTCGTCACTGAAATGAGCTCGGCTGATTGCAAAACTCATTGACGTCAAAAATGGTTTCGGATCGTCTAATCCGTTGTACGGGGTGAACTTGAACTTGTTTACGTAGCGGACTTGAATGCGGGAGATTCGTGCCGTGAACGGTGAGCGTTGGACTTCTTCGAGCACTCGATCGAGGTTGGGAGCAGAGCTTGTGGCTCGATGGACTCTGGAAGAGAGTTCGTGGACCATCGCCTCTAGGCGTCGTATGGTTTCATCCTTGAGGTCGGCTTCGGGCTGTTGGATCGGCAATGTCGGAGTTGGCGGGCTACCGCTCCTTTGGTCATGGCCGTCTCGCAGCTCCTCATTTGGCTCCTCTCGACTGCGTCGATCAACGGATCCTACGATAATGGACGTCGGGCGGCGTCTGTGGCCGTCGTATCTGTCCTCCACAGAAGGTTGCGCTGGGGGAGGATTCTCGTTCTCGCCGGCAGGACTGCTGTCGTTTCGGCGCTCGCCCCTCCTTCGTTGGAGCCTGCTAATTTGGTTCTGTGAGGCCTCTTGTGCGGCTGCGATGGCCTCGAGCCGTTCGTTCGTTCGTGTTTCCTGGCCATCAAGACGACCGAGAATGATCTGCATCATATCGTCGAGTCTGTTTCTTTGCACAGGTAAGGGGAGAGCGGCGCTGGGGGGAGCGGTAGCGTTGGTGAGAGTGGCGGTTAGGAGGGCAGCGGCGTTGGTAACTAGTTGGTCTGCGACAGGTCCGGCTCTGGCGTGCGCAGCTACGAGAGGCTCGGAGGATGTGTCAGGCGCCGGCGGAGAGACTGTGCTCGGTAGTGGGCCCTCGTCTGGGCTCGGCAGGGAGCCTTCGGTTGGGCTTGGCAGGGAGCTCGGCAGGGAGCTCGGCAGGGAGCTCGACAGGGAGCTAGGCAGGGAGTTGGCAGGGAGCTTGGCAGGGAGCTCGGCAGGGGGACAGTTTGCGTTCTCGTTCGCCCCCATCGCTGCCCCGTTGGCTGCTCCGTTGCTTCGTCGAAGTTTTCGCTGGGGTTCATCATGACTTTCGAGATTTCGAGGAAGTGAGGATCGTCGGTTTTGAGTCGTTAAAAGAAACGCTTTACTCTTGCCCCACGGTGGGCGCCAATTGTTTGTACCGGGGGATTACACAGTTTAAACAAATAAGATTTAGTGGGAAAGAGCGAGCAAGTTCTTTATTAATCGGGGAAAACGTGAGATCGTCACTTAAACAAATTGTATTAGAGCTTGTTAGTCCACAGACGAACTAGTAAGCTTAAAATGACGAACTGAAAATAAGACGAGTTATACGAAAGATAATAGCAGTTTTCGATGCAAAGTATTGCTCTGGGGGTATTGTCCGCGGGTCAGGATGGTGATCCCAATAAATGCTTTCTCCTTTTATAGGAGACTGTTGACCTAAGAGAGTTTAGGGTTCCCTTCACGAATTCCCGAGTTTGCCCTTTTGCGGGAATTAATGACTTGCTTCCATTCTCGCTGGGCCGAGAATGCAACTAATGAGTGTCGTTGGGCCGAGTGGCATATTGGGCGTAGCCCATATCCAACAATCATGACCATTATTACTATTATCATCACCATCACTACTATCACGAACACTATCACCAATATCACCCTCGTATGCTATTTTTGTTACAATTGTTTATGTGGTGATCATTATCTTAATTCTTGATTAATATCTACTAGGTTTGGACCCGCACGTACACGCGAGGTTATGTTTATAAACAAATTTATTTTTGTATATATAGTCAAACTCATACTAATTAAGATTTTAGTTTGATTTTTGGTTTAGTTTATTAATGTTTAAAAATGGTTTCATCAGTATTTTAAACTTTAAACAACATAACGGTTGGATGGGCAACAAACTAAATCAAATAAATGATTGGTTAGATTTTATTAAATTTGTGAACTATCAAACTGGATATATAACCGCTAACAACAATGACAACCCGTTCGAGACAAATACAAATATTTAGGGGTGGACGTAATTCTCTTTCCGTTTTGTCATGTTCCATTATGATCTCCACCCGTTCTCAAATTCCTATTGCATAAGAGAATTCATTACCAATACGGGACATTCTAGATATGAGACAAATATGTATTTTCAATTGAAAACGAGACGGGACAGGACGAAAACATAAATTCTCGAACTCCCATATGGAATAAACAGAAATATAATTTATAGTATATTTATATATCATATGTTATAATAAAAATATTACAAAATTAATTGACTTCTTAATTTTTATTATATTATATATGGTTCACCTATATTAGATTACATTTTGTTTCTAGGTTTGAACATGGGGTACACAACAAGATAATTTTTTGTTTAATTGTATTTTGAATATATTTTATTTTTGTTGTATTTTAAATCTTTTAAGTGTTAGTTAAAGCATTATAGTATTACTTTTTATTTGACTTGTTATCATATTTACCGTTATTAAATTTAAACTTTTATTATTTAATAACAAAGTGAATTGGTAGTTTGGTATTTTGTTTGTAGTAATTTTTATTACTCCACATTAAGTGATTTTTTCTTAGTTTTCATATTTTTTTTTATATTGAAAATTTTGCACTATAAGCTTTTATTATTAAATTTTAATTTATTATATATATTTTTTTTCTTCGAAGTATACAAAAAAACCATAAGTCCATAAAATATACTAAAAATTATATCAAACTTACCCTTTATAAAACTCTACCTTGCTAAATATTTTTTTTCGGATTGAAATATTTTAGCACTCAAATCCACCCACCCGCAAATTTTGGTTGTACTGAAAGGCTTCAAGATAATAATTAAGAATGTTATTGAACAAAAATGGGGAAATAAGTAATATATCCACCCACCCGAAATTCTTTGCTATTGAATTTGAATCGCATAGTGACTCCATTAGACCATCCTCATCGCACAACCCCTTCAAAAATGTCTTTACTTAATTTTATTTTTAAAATATTAATTTATATAAATTAGAACCAATCAAAATATAACATATTATTTAAGAGTGTATTCAGCAGAGTCTTAAATGTCTTCTCAAAGACATTTTTATTTCTCTATCTTGATAAATGTCTTTAGTCTAATATTAAAAAAAATAGAGAAAACATCTCATGTATAACTAATGGAGGTGCCCTAAAGAGTTGTTTACTTGTAGAAAGAGGAGTTTAGAATGAGTAAGCTAGTATATACAGTTATCTTCTTACTATGGTAATAAGACTCCATTAATAATTCAAAGGCGTAAGAATTTGAGCATGTACTCTCAAATATTGTTTAACAATGTAGATGGCAGGATTCCATGTATCTTATACTAATCGTTTTTTTCATTTGCCTTTGTTTGACATGTCCAATTATCAATGTTTTCAGTTTTTGTTATGTACAGAATAAAAAAAACTGATATAACAGAAAAGCTAGAGCTAGAAAAAAAAGAGAGAGATAAGAATAACAATATATGACCACTTCTCCATTATTTTTTCCAAAACTCATTTTGCTATTAGTTCTAAATTTCTAAATTAGAGGTACATAAAGAGACATGATGACCAAAAAATAAAATAAAAGGCCACATACAGTCGTTCATGTCATTAGAAAAATAAACTGAGATTGGTTGGCTAGAATAGACCACTTGCATAAGTGAAGCCAAAGCTTTCGATGGTTTCCCATTCTCATGGGTACACCGGCTTTTCCTTTCTCACTGAAGAACCCTCACTTAAACTATGTCAAGATGTGTTGTACCGTTTGACATATCTTTGGAATACAAAGGAAGCATTTTGGTAGAGTCGAATAAAGATCGTAATGAGGTGAAAATATATATTTTCTTGATGAGTCTCAAAGTTGAGTAAAGATTGGTATTTATAAAGAAGGTAGGCGTCGAATTTATTGTTGAGGTGATCTCAAAATATCTTAGAAAGTAAGTAACTGTTAAATATATGATTAAGGGAAAATATTTTTTTAGTTCAATCAAAATGAATGATAGTAATATTTAAGGGAAGACTAGGAACTCATGACATAACAAATTTGATTTGTAGAAGATTGTAAATGATTTTGTTTAGGTACTAATACTATGTTCGAATATTTGGAGAATATGCCACTTAGAGGATTCTAAATTTCTAGTTGTATTAATTTCAAAAGGTAACTATATTTTGCTACAATATATTATTGTTCCACTTTTTATGGTATGTACTATATAGGATTCGAGAATATGTTTATTTGAATGATGAAATAAGATTATTCACTCCACATTTCATTTCATGGTAAGTATGTTGTAATGGTTTAATTATTTCCTAATAAGATTATTCACGTTTTTTTGTTTTTAATTTTGTTAGGTAACTAATCCAAAAATTAAGCATTAAAATTAGGATCTGCGTCCTTCTCCGTCCAGATCCAAACGGGTTATCCATGATCCGGATAGCTTTACATATGGTTTAAATTTTTGAGTTTTTAGCCCTTAACTACCTTTTTTTTTTTGTTTTTTGATTGCTCTTCAATTTTTTTTAGAGGGTATTGAATGGAATTCTGCATTTTTTATTTCTTTTTTACTCCCTAACTATAAATGTTTAATATTTAATTTAGAAAACTATTTGAAAAACTTAATATATTAAAAATTAATTATTTATGCTTTACACCCATATCCATATATATATATATGAAATCTAAGTATCCATCGTTATAACTTATAACCAATTATAAAAATAGTTAAGCATTTATTTCTTTAATAATTGTCACTATTGTTTAGTTTTTTTTTTTTTAATTATATAGGCAAGTGGGTCTGTTTGGCAACATGGATATATGTTTTGTTTTTCCTTTTATTTTTTTATCTCTAGATGTACTCCCCATTGAATAGTATAGATAATGAGTGGTGTTGTTCTAGAATTCTTTGAACTTGGCCATATCTCTCAATCCTCAAACCAAGTTATGTGGCACGCAACCTTCGAAAACCACTAAAACTACGAACCACAAACCGGACTCCAACTTAGTAAGCTCTAACCCATAGACGAATAAAAAGGGTTCTCTCATCTAATCATAAATAAAATAAAATAAAAATGATACGAAAGAAAGAAACTTCGTACACACATAAAAAATGATATGTCCACAATTTGAAGTAAACAAACAAAAAAAAACTCGAATGATTGGTTGAAATTCTAACCATCATCTTCAGCCGCTTTTTCCAACCTTCATATATATCCAACCACTAAAAATAAGCTCTGACTGGAAGCACCCAAACGCCTCGTTTGCAAACGAGCCGCTACAATGACCACCAATCAACAAGTTTTTTGGAGAAAGCGGTTGGATATATATTAAGGTTAGGGAAAGCGGCTGAAGATGGTGGTTAGAGCTTATTTTTAGTGGTTACAAACACTAATCCTAACCACTAACAAAAACCAACGTTTGACATTATAAAGAGGTTGCATAGTTCTTTTTATTTTTTTGGGCAAAAGGTTGCACAGTTTTTTATTTCTTTATTCACTATTCAAATCATAATCTTGATTTGATATATGTTGCTATTCTTTTCAATATTTTTTTAGGAAAAGGTTAGTAAGCCAAAAATAAAGAAAATTTAGTAAATCAAGATTATGATTTAAATAGTAACATGCTGTTTTTTTTAATGAAGATTATGATTTTGTTAATATCATATAATGAAGATTTTAACAATATACATTTGATAATTTTGATAATATCACATTTGATCATTTAGTTAATATCATTTAAATATATTGATATTTTATATTATGAATTAGATAATAATTTATCATTTCATTTAATTTTTTAATTTTTAACTAATTTTGTTTTTTACAATTTATTATAACTTATACTATTCAACCGTTGTAATGTTACCAATCAAGTTAAATACTCAACCGCTTTCTTTTACTTTACCACATTTTCCATGAGCTAACTTAAACCGCTTTCTTTTAAACCACTTCTTTTACAATCACTATGGGTCTGATTGGAAGCGCCCAAACGCCTTGTTTGCAAACTAGTCACTCCAATGACCATCAATCAACGACTTTGATTGGAAGCACTTAAACGCCTCTTTTGGAAACGAAATGCTCAATTGGTTACCAATCATCAAGGCGGTTGGAGAAGGTGTTTGGAATGAGTAATTGGAGTTAGTGGAAGGAAGAGGTGGCTGGAGCTGATTTTGAGTGGTTGAGAAAGTGGGAATCAACCACCAAAAAATTTGAGCGTTTGACAACATCTGTTGCAAACAAAGTGATCAACTTTTTTTTTTTCTTTTTGCACTAAACATTTGTTCAAAATGGCAGGTTTATTAAAAAGAAGAAGATGATAACGGGTTTGTGATAATGCACATAAATAAATTATATCTCAATGGATTTTTAAATTGACCCAATAAGCTTTATGTTTTATTAATAGTTTTGGTTTTAACAATTTTTAATTGTTTTACAAAAGAGAAAAAAAACACAATTTCTTTTAATGACAAATTGACTTGTAAAAACATATAATTAGCCTAATGATGAGACTAAATTACAATTATTTGTTTAAATATTTTAGATAATTATCACAACCACTAAAAATTTTGATTTTATAATTTTTCATGTTATAAAATATAATGTCTTCGTCCATATTTTTACTATATAATTAAATTAGTTTTAAATTATTGTAATTTTTAATATCATTCCACTAATCAACCGCTATAATGCTGCCAATCAAACTAAATACTCAACCGCTCTCTTTTACCACATCATCTTTTCTATTTGCTATCTTTAACTGCTATCTTTACAACCGCTCGTACTTTTCTAACCGCTTCGTTTAAACGTGGTCACCAATCAGACCCAATATGTATATAATAAGATATTCTTAAGACTTGAAAAAATACATATAAGCAAATATTCAGGACCATGTGTATATGCGCACTTTAGGGCATCTCCAACAAGACTCCTCATTTTGAAGGGAGTAAATCATTAAAATGAAGATTTGAGGGTGGTTTGCTCCAACAATAACCCCTCAAAAAAATCTTTAAAAACTAATTAATTTGCTATATAGTAGTCCTTAATATTTCCAAAATTCACTAATAATGATACAAACTCATAAATAAATCTATAACATATATTTTCTATATTGTACAACATAAAATCTTATTTATTTTATTATACAACACACATTATTACATAATAAAAGTTACATGATAATATAAATTACATACATAATGATTAAAACTTACATATAAATATATTTATATATAAAACACAAAAAAAAATTATATCAAACAATATTAAAAAATAAAATACCTTATATGATAAAACAAATTAATATGTAATTTTCAAAAAACATAAAAGAAAATTACATGTAAAAGAATAAAATTACTCAATATAACTATTTTCATAGTGCTCCCATATATGATAAATTATTGCATTGTTGTTGTAAAAAAAATATTTTGTAAATGGTATATCTTTTATATATCAATGATTTTAATTTAGTGTGTTTGAATTTATATAGGTATATTTATAACAATTGAATAAGATAAAATTATTTGTAAGATATATATATATATATATATATATTATAAGGACTAAAATGAAATTTGTAAAATTATTTGAGGGTTTCAATAGTGCACCCTCAAATTTGAAGGCTCACTATTCAAACCCTTAAACTTTAAGGGTTTGTTGGAGTTCAAAAACCCTTCAAATTTGAAGGTTTGAGGGTTTGTTGGAGAAGCTCTTAGACATCGTCAAAATCGACCATGCTTGCTCATTATTCCATATTTTATATACCTGCGACCTGCGTGTATGTATGTATACATAATTGTGATTTGTGAGCTGATGACCATGACGGGAAATAGACAGACTATATTATAGTTCATTTAATTTAAGAAATGAGACTTTCCGGGTAGCTAGTGCCTTATCTTTATTAAATCTCGTACAGTTAGTTAATCTTATTTTATATATATGCATTCAATATACTGGCCCATGAAGATTAGATATGAGTCATATGACTAAGGCAAACTACAAAGTACGAACCACTATAATTGACCTACGAATCCAATGAAGCTACGAGAGAACCCCATAAATGCGTCCGTTACAATCCCATCCCATAAACATGTTGCGTACATAGTCTGTGTTATATTAATGGGCCGTATCTACTAAGGAATGGTCCACTGAAGTTTAAAATTTGTAGCCCATCTAAAATACATCACATATGCAAAAATTACAAAAGAAGAACAAAAACTTGAGAATCCAAAACAGAAATTGAAAAAACTCATAAAAAAGTCTCAAATTTTTTCCAGCTTCTGTTCTTGATCATGCATTGAAAATGGTCATCAAGAAAACATACATAATTGCTTGCTTATACAATATCGAAACAACAACAACAACAACTGATGCATTACAAAAACACACACAGAGAACATTATTAATTAGGTAGAGGACGAGCCTTCTTTGGCAACGGAAGTGATACCTCTGCAACCAGCACCTTCATGCCACTCAAGCATGATCTCAAGCTCGCCACATTCGACATTGTTAAGTCTAAGGATCATGTCTTGCGTGATCTTACCATTGTTCCAAACAATGCTACTTTCATCTGATAAACAATTGTGCCTTGACGGTTGAACCCTTTTGATAGCACATCCATTAGGTAGCCTCAAAAGCTCCATCCCCATTTTCAAAGCCTCTAAGTAGGGTTGAATGTCAATGTTCGCATCTCCCATTTTGTCATCCCCCGTGAACTTGTCCCAGTCAAACACTGTCTGAACAAATTTCATTCCATAATAAACAACAAACAAAACACAATAATGTTATTATCCCGACAGGAAACAGAACAGAACAAGGTAAGTACTTGTCTGAACCAAAGCTTGAATGTTGTTTACCAAGCGGATTGGGACATTGAGATCTTTGATTGCAACAGTCATTTCTTCGTTCCACACTGGATTGCAATTTCGTTTCACGACACGTGTCTTCAATGTCTGAACATTTTTGTTTCATTCTTGTTTTAGAAGAAAAAAACAGAGGATTTGGAAGAAATAAAAGTGACGATCACCACCATATGAACAATTCAAGAAAACTAACAACAGAGGATCCCAAGTGATTTGTTCTTTTTTTTTTTTTTACGAATATAAGGCGATTTGTTCTCTATAGATTTCAAGATTCCCCAGGAGAAAGAAGAAAAAAAGAAGAAGAATAAAAGATGGAACCTGATCGCCGACGGTGATAACGATGTAAGGATCGCTGCTACGGTGGTCGCGAATGGCGAGATTAATCCCTCGTTTGACGTGAATCGTGAGCAATCCAAGAGGCCTTTGATCCATCGATGGAATTGAGAGAGAAGAAAGGACTTTTTGACTAGGTCTCTTCTTGGAGATGATGATGATGGTAAAAGGAGGAAGAAGACGAAGACTAATCTAAAATGAGAGAGACAGAGAGAGAGAAATGGGATTGGTGCTTGCGATCTCGTCCCCAACTATTCATCACGTTCTCTCTCTCTCTCTCTCTCTCTCTCTCTCCCCCTTGAGATTTTGCTCCCAAACACACACACAAAAAAAAATACAAACCGTGGAGGAAGAGACTTCTAACGGGCTTTCAGCGTCGACAAAACTCATCACAATGGACGGGCGGGGTAAAGAAACCGTGGAAATGGGCTTTGGGACTTCATCGATGGCCCATTTTAAATATTTTAGGTTTTTAATCTGAACACTATTATGACCATTATTTCATCAGCACCATTTGTTTATTTCTCAACTTCAGAAAGTTTCCATCTATGAGGTACCAAAACTCCAATATCAGGAACGTTTAACTCAAATGTCCATTTACAAAGCCAGTAGCAGTACTGCTTACGGCTGTATTATATCTAACAATCGAAATGCATGAAATGAGAGAGGCCCATTAATTTTTTTATCTTGGTTAAACTAGTTGAATCTAACAAAACTAGTTAAATAATCTGTATTTCATGCATGTAGTTGGCTTTGGGACTTCATTAACGTTTTTTTTTACGGCTGTATTATATCTAACAATCAGTATTTATTGGCTATATGGTCAAACAAAATAATCTGATGAATTTCAATAAATACAGTTATTATAAACAAAATGAATTGTTCGTCCGAAAAAGTAAAAACAAAATTAACAATGGAACATCCGAATGTGGATAAAAATCAAATGTCACATTCGTTGACATGCACTGTTCTATTCCCAGGTTCGCCCAATAATGATAAGAAAATCTTAGTGCGAATTATTATTCCATTTAGAATAACATTTTTATAAGGGTTCTTTTTTTTTTTGCTGTGAATGTTAATATCATTAGAAAAGTGTAAGTGTTTAGCTGTTACAAAGTAAAAAGCCTATGGTTAAACTTTGGCAAAAACAAAAAAAATCTTCTTTTCTTATTAATGTAGTTGTCTATATAAAATGTAAATATATAAATCGTAGTATAATGAAGAAGTTATATATAAAAGTTGACAAAGAGAGAAAAAAAAAGAAGAAGATATAAATAGAAAGGTAAGTACCTCCTTTCATATTATATACAACTAATACAACTATACAAGTAAGTAATAAAAGTAAAATAATGAAAACGACGTAAAGCAATATTTAATCTGGTCCGCCTACTACTACTGTCCCAAATATAATCTCTGACGTTACACAAATCAATGGACCTTTTTTAATATATGCAATATCGATCTTTTGGTGTGAATTAGGGAATGCTTATGAGGGGATTAGAATGGTGATCCGATCTTGACAGTAATACTAGGTTTGACCCCGTGGTACACCACGAGGCAATTTAAAAAAACAAACTTTTGAATATATTATAAATAGATTAAGTTTCTTTGAGTTTTAATATAAATGTTACATTGTTATATATATGTGTTTTCACAGTAATTAATAATTTATTTATGTTATCTAAAGTATATATTATAAATAGATCAACTTTTTTTCTTATTTGTATTAGCACAAATAAGAATAGTTGATGGTTTTGCTTTATTGGATATCTTCTGTTTGATAGTTACCAATACAAAATATCACTTACTGGATGGACTTACATATGGCCTGTTATAATGAATTGCAGCAATAACATAACTATTACGAACTGGATTGTTTTGAAATTGATAATGATTAACCAATTTAAAGATTTGAAATAGATAACTCATGAGTCTATTTTTTGTGAGGTGAATGAAAGCCATAGTTTAGTTGCTTTCGCTTAAGAGAAGAGTGGAAAAGTTTGGTGCTTGAAGGTGAAGTGAAGGAAGAGTATTTATAGTGTATAGGTAAGATTGTAGGGTTTTTCATTTAGGATTCGCAAAAATCGTGATGAGCAAGTTTAGAAGATATTGATGTGATTTCCAAATGAAAATTTCGGGAAACTATATTCGGAATATGCTTCTAATATCCTATGTATTAATGAGTGTGATTTTATGTTTTGTGAGAAAACTTTATAATTGGAAAATGAAATCATCTTACCTTATTTATCGGAATCTATTAATTGTATCTTCTATCATTTGAAAACAGTTTTGTTATTCACATCATCATAGATATTATTTTCTTCCTTTATTTGTAGAATTCCATGTTTACCTTATTTTTTTATATAATTAAAAAAAATCTGATTAGTGCAATCATATTTTGATTTGAGAATTAAAACCGACCCGACATTTAAGATCACACAAATAACCTTAATAAACTTTGATTAATTGTCTAAACCTAAGTGTATTTTGTGAAAATCCGGATAATATATAGAGGATGACACAAAAATGTACTCAAAAATGTTAAGATAGATATTCATTATATATTAAAATAACTCAAATGTAAAATAATCTATATTCGAATATACTTGTTTGGTTACAAAAATCCTAAAACAATTTTTAAAATATATATCCGTTTATAAAAATTCAAATCACATCATATGTTGAAAAAAATCTAAAATTTTATTAACTTTATGTAATAAATAGTAATTTAAATAATTAAATATAAGATTAAATAAAAGTGAAAGGAGAATTATATTTTAATCTAACATATTGCTTTAAATTAGGTAGATAGATTTTAAGAAATTAATATTATCAAATAAGGAAATCATTGTATTTGGTTGTACGGATTGTAGAGAATTTAGTTGGTATTTGTTTGGATACAAATATAAGAAAGGATGACACAAAAATATACTCAAAAAAGATTAAGATAGATATCTGGTTTAAAGATTTGTTGTTTTTTTTTTGAAAAAAACTTTACTTATTTTCTACCAAACTAATATATTGAGAATAAGCAAAAACGAAAATTCGATTCACACTATTATAAAAGTTGTAGAAAATCGAATATCTTGCAGAGAAATAATTGCCAAATCCAATGTTTCTATATGCTTTGACGTATATAAAAACTATATATATTGTGTGATGAAATATTTGAAAGGACAATGATCGATTATTAAATGGACCCCTATATCATATTAAAAAAAATTGAAACTCGATGTGATAGAGGAAAGAAAAAAAAAAAATACTATATGGTACTTATTAAAATTGAGCGTGGGGTCAAAGGAGAATTTTGCACACATGCATGTTGGCAATTTGTTGGTTAAAAAGCATTTCATGCATATGGCCATGGGGACCTTCCTTTGTATCTAATTAATTTGCATTTTCTTAAGAAACAGATAAGATTAATAATTAAGCCTACATCAGTGAATAAGAAAATGTGGACAATTACTCATTATTAATCGAGATTATTGATTTACATGTCTGTGATTAAATGGTTTAATAATGAATGATATGGGGCGGTTCAATCCTTTTGAGACTTGAGCTGCCTTGTGTTGTGGGGTATCTACTAATTTCTTGAACCTTGTTATTATAATCGTCTAACTAAAACTTAAGAGTATTTTTTTTTTCCTTTAGCATTTCGAGTCGAGCTCGAAATGTGCAGGTTACATTTAAATATATAGGACGCATTGTTCTTATTTTTTTAATTTGTTCCGGCGGTTTATAATAATATCATGTACTTTTCACATCCACATAAAATATGCATCTACACCAGATTTTAGACTTTAAAAAGACAGTCATACGTGTAGACAAATCAAAATGTTAATCTCTATCTCGTATGTGTCTTATGAGTTATGACGACTGATACCTATAACAACAAAGAACACGTTTATAAGTTACAAACCCCTGCACAAAGTAATTTACTACCATTTATCAAAAGATTATATACATCAGATCTAAAAAAGTTGATATGTAGATCTAAATAATAGCTTCACCAACTTATAAATTTTGTTTGTTCGATATGAAATGACCCATTAACATCATGTGATAACAGCCAATAAGAAATAGGTAAAAATAGTAAGCAAAAATAGTTGAATCACACTCCACAATAAAAAGTTATGAAAACCTTTTTCATGAAATAGTAGTAGTTAGTACTCTTCGTAATAATTATATCTCGCCCTCATACCTTTTTCTTTCTCAACTTTACTTTAGAAAATTCATTATTCATTATTCATTAACATACTAAACTAGAAATATCTAATATCACTATACTTCTTACATTACCCATTCATACGTTGTGAAGTTAAGAAGAAAATGTTTCTAAATCTTTCTGCCAAGAAATTGAGATTAAATCATAGTTTTATTTTAAGAAGAATTCATAAATATGATTCAATAAATACATACTCAGCCTATTTAAAATTGATCCCAAAAAAGGCATAAATTGAAAAATGACCTACCAAAACGATATTTCATATATATAAAATTTTAAACAGGTGATAATAAATATTAAATAAATAAACAGAAGGCAAAACACGGTTCGATTCAGTTCGGTTTTGGTCTGGTCCGAACATATGTCATCACCGGTCCACTGATTCGATCTCAAATGACCGAGTAATCCATTCACCATAGCGCCGCCGATACCGTCGGCTTCTTCGAGTCAACTTAGATGACCGAATCGGTTCCCAATAATACCATAGCACACCACCGTATCCATCATAGTCAACTCAGTGCGCCGCCGAGTTTCCAAGCGGAGGTGGTAATAAGCGGGCGAGTATGCCAACCCAACATCAAACATCCATTATTCTCCTCCACACGATAGCCTTGGCCACTATTGAACACAGACAAAAGCATACTCGCTTGCTTAAACGCGTTAGACCCAAGATGCGCCGGCGCAAAACCGGACGAACCGAACCGGTATCCCCATTGACTCAGCGTCTCGTGTCGCTCCACACGGTCAGGACCTTCACAAGCCACGAGGTTGCAAATCTGTTTCCCCAAGTACACTTCAGACATGACTTTGTCTTGGCTGCTCGGAACTCCTTCCAACGAATCAAACAGAGTGGAATAGTAATGCAGCGATTCAGTAAACCGGTCTAAGAAAACCGGTCCGTTATGGTTCGATTCTTGCTCAACCACCGTGAAAATCACCGGTTTAATCTGTTTCACAACGCCGAGGACTTTCTCAATCCCGCCGGGACGACCTAAGAGCTTATGGAGCTCAAAAACAGAGTTCACCGCAACAGATTCAATCTCACTCGGTCTAAGCTCAAGCATCGACGCATCAAGATCGGCTAAGCTATTAGCGACGAATCCACGGTATTCGAATTCGACGTGAATCGCCTCCGCGAGCTGAGCCAATTTACACCCAACTTCGTGGAGCTGATCAGAATTATCCGGCGCCGGAGGACCAATCCCGGTTAACCGGAAAATCGGAGGACCACCTTCTCGGAGAGCAAGAGCTTGCATAAGCGCAGGCCATTGAAGACCTTGGTTCATGGAGAAATCGATGACGTGAACTCTCTTCTTACCTTGGAAAGCTTCAAGAATGGCTTGGTTCGCCGTGAAGTGAGCGAATTTGAGATAAGGACAAGTCTCGTAGAAGTGCATCTGAAGAGTATCGGAGAGAGAATGGTCGATCTGATTCTGCGGCGGAGAGAGACGGTAGATCCGCCGCGCGAGGGCTTCGGCGAAATAAGTCGCCACTTTCCTCATTGCTCCAGCTTGAGACACAGCCAAGCATCCGATTTGCTTCACCAGAGCCTCCGCTATAGTCAAATTGTTCTGCTGGACAGCCTCAGCGCAGGCCATGAGCGCGTGGACTAAACGTACACCGTTGTCCTGCGAGTCAACCAGGATTACAGAACGAGTTGACTCAGCCGTCGCCGACGCCGCTGTCGTGGTGGTGGTGGTGGTTGTCATCACCGTCGTACCGATGACTCCACCAATCTGAGTAGCCGTTGAGGTGGACGTAACCATCGAATCAGGGCTAGAGCATGACTTCAAACGCTTGTTCTGATTATTATTTGAAGAAGGAGAAGAAGAATCAATCGCGAATTGAGATCGCTGCTGATAAATCGCGTTTCCAGGAATCACTTTGAAGTCGTAATCCGAAGCCGGTATGATTATTGAAGAATCTCCTCCGGCGGCGGTGAGGAAAGAGTTGTTGTTAACAATCTCCGGGGAAGTTAGGATCGGATCTAAACAAACGTTAGAAGAAGCACCAGGAGGAGGAGGGTTAAGCTCCGTAAGCATATTATCAAGCCAAGAGTAAAGCTCCGATGGATTGTAATGAACCGTATCGGTCGCGAGTTGAGATAAACCATCTTCTTGAACATTACCCATCATAGTCTCTAACTGCTCGAGTTTCAAAGCAACCTCTGCCATCTCCGATGACCTAACTTTGTAACCTAACACAGCGAGGAGCTCGTCCATGTTTGCACCGTCTTCTTCTTCCTTGACCATCATCATCTTGTCTTTAGAAACGGGTAAAGATGATGAAGATGAAGAAGAAGAGGTTCCGTGGTTATTGGGCAATCGACCTTGATATTGATGAAGATCTCTCTTCATGGCTCCGATCTGGGATCTCTAGGGTTTGGTGATTAGGTATAGGGGAGGATGATGAAGAAGAAGGGACATGTGACTTCTCTTTAGGTGAAGAAGGGAGAAGAAGAAGAAGAATCTTAAGCAATGGGGAAGGGTGGGGGATGGATTGCTTTGTTTTTTCACTGCTACTACCACTTCAATCATCATTCATACGAACTAATAATAATTTTTATTCTTTTCAAAAAAAAATATTTACCAAATAATTTTATATATTAAAATAAAAAGATATTTATTCTGGATGAAAATTAAAAAAAAAAAAAAAAAAAAGAATGGTTGTGATGGGGGCTCGACGACCAATGAATAATGTATAACATCTACACCTCGAAAGCGATAAGGCTATGAAATGAGAACACACATACAAAATTTATTTTCTTTTCTTATTATCGTACCATAACTTTGTTACTTTAGGTAAATATACAAATAAAACAGTGTAAAAAACCTTAAATCTTTATTTCCATTTAATTTAAGGGCAAATGTCATAAAAACCCACTTTCTACTAAAGTATTATCACAAAAACCCATTTTCCACTCATGGTATACTTTCCCAAGTTTTTTGTTTATGTGTCCATTTTCCTTTTACATTTTTGCCTTTACTAACAACTTACCTCTCTTTCTCTCCTTCTATTCTCTCTTTTTCTCTTTTTTTTGTTGTTAATACTTTAACAAAGTAAAATATATTTATTTGTTATCATAAAACAAATTTTCTATTTATTTATATAAAATATGTTATGATTATATATTTTCTACATTTTAAGATACATATTGCTATATTTTTTATGAATTTTTAGATTATACAGTATCCATCAGTCGTTGAACATTTGTTCAATTATAAGTGGATAATCAATTGCAGTATTGTTAATAGATAGTTACTTGTGTTTATTCATACAAAATATACATACATAAATTTGGTTAGATCTTTATCCATAGCATATTATCCATAACACAACATAGACCAAATAAGTACAAAACCCTTTAATTCTAAATTTTAAATCCTAGAACATAAACCCTTGAACCTAAAACCAAAACTATTCACTTTAAAAAAAAAAGTTTAGTGGATAGAAAAACTGTAGATAGGTCTCCATGGATTTACAAAGCATATCTAGACATTAAACTGAAGAATAGCAGTTGAATGGTGGCTATGGATGTGATCATGTGGATATTTTTTTGTGGATACCAATGTAGACAGACCAAAGAATCATCATACAACATCCACACAATTAAATCCATAGACACCATGAGCTCCTTGCTTCATATTTTGTGTTGGTCCAGAAACATATACACTCATAAGTGGTTAATAAACAAAATAAAAATTAACAACATTGATTTATTTAGAACATTGAATATCAATCATGTGGATTAGTAGCTATGGATACTTATCTTATAATATCTTGCTCATTCTTTACATGAGCAGAAATTTGTCCAAGATAAATTAGCCACATAGATTTCTTTTAGCTAAATGTTTTTGTACTATTTTTCAGCTAGAAGGATTTCTTTTAGGGTTTAGGGTTTAGGGTTTAGGGTTCAGGGTTTAGGGTTTAGGGTTTAGGGTTTAGGGTTTAGGGTTTAGGGTTTAGGGTTTAGGGTTTAGGGTTTATACCCTAAATATTAAATCCTAACACCACATAGACACTAAATCCATATAAGCCCAAAAACGTAAACCTTATACCCTAAATCTTAAATCCTAAACCCTAAACCATACACCTTGAACCCTAAATCCTAAACCATGAATTAAAAATATAGACACATCATCCACATACCTAAACCTAAACTTTTAACCTTAACCCCTAAATCCTACACCTTGAACCTTAGACAATACAACTTGAACTCAAAACATAGACATTGAATCTATATACCATCTAAAGTCTAAACCCTAAACTATGGTGATGTTTGAACATGCAACAAACTTGTCAATAAATTT
Source organism: Camelina sativa (assembly GCF_030686135.1). NCBI lineage: Eukaryota > Viridiplantae > Streptophyta > Magnoliopsida > Brassicales > Brassicaceae > Camelina > Camelina sativa. The sequence goes on from NC_141883.1 coordinate 622,974, forward strand.
TATCTAGATTGCTTGTCCACGTGGTCAGAGTTTGGTGGATAGGCTTAGAGATTAATAATGACCATGTTTGTTGTGTAGTATGCTTCTAGTGACACTTCTAAGTTCTAATATTTCTAATTCTAGCTTAAAAATAGTACAAAAACATTTGGCTAAAAGACATCTAAGTGGCTAAACTATAGTGATGTTTGACCATGCAACAAACTTGTCAATAAATTTCATCTGGATTACTTGTCCACGTGGTCAGAATTTGGTGGATAGGCTTTGAGATTAATAATGACCATGTTTATTGTGTAGTATGCTTCTAGTGACACTTCTAAGTTCTAATATACCTACTTCTAGCTGAAAAATAGTACAAAAACATTTAGCTAAAAGAAATCTATGTGGCTAATTTATCTTGGACAAATTTCTGCTCATGTAAAGAATGAGCAAGATATTATAAGATAAGTATCCATAACTACTAATCCACATGATTGATATTCAATGTTCTAAATAAATCAATGTTGTTAATTTTTATTTTGTTTATTAACCACTTATGAGTGTATATGTTTCTGGACCAACACAAAATATGAAGCAAGGAGCTCATGGTGTCTATGGATTTAATTGTGTGGATGTTGTATGATGATTCTTTGGTCTGTCTACATTGGTATCCACAAAAAAATATCCACATGATCATATCCATAGCCACCATTCAACTGCTATTCTTCAGCTTAATGTCTAGATATGCTTTGTAAATCCATGGAGACCTATCCACAGTTTTTCTATCCACTAAACTTTGTTTTTTTTTAAAGTGAATAGTTTTGGTTTTAGGTTCAAGGGTTTATGTTCTAGGATTTAAAATTTAGAATTAAAGGGTTTTGTACTTATTTGGTCTATGTTGTGTTATGGATAATATGCTATGGATAAAGATCTAACCAAATTTATGTATGTATATTTTGTATGAATAAACACAAGTAACTATCTATTAACAATACTGCAATTGATTATCCACTTATAATTGAACAAATGTTCAACGACTGATGGATACTGTATAATCTAAAAATTCATAAAAAATATATCAATATGTATCTTAAAATGTAAAAAATATATAATCATAACATATTTTATATAAATAAATAGAAAATTTGTTTTATGATAACAAATAAATATATTTTACTTTGTTAAAGTGTTAACAACAAAAAAGAAGAGAAAAAGAGAGAAAAGAAGGAGAGAAAGAGAGGTAAGTTGTTAGTAAGGGCAAAAATGTAAAAGGAAAATGGACACATAAGCAAAAAACTTGGGAAAGTATACCATGAGTGGAAAATGGGTTTTTGTGACAGAACTCAACCCAAAGTGGGTTTTCATGACATTCACCCTTAATTTAACATCACTTCATATTTGAGGTTTGTTGTGAATTGTGAATCGTGATGTGTATTTTTTGTTTAGATCACAAGATCTGATCGAGTACTAAAAAAAATGATGTGGATCTAGACATTTTGATATTAGTTTTTGTTTATGATTTTTTTTTTCATAATACTTGTAGTTTAAAAGTTAAATGTTGAAGAAAGTAGTACTACTACTATAAGTCTGATGGAGAGAATCATTTAACCTTTTGTGAAATCTATAAAAATAGGGAGTTAGGGGCTTTTTAGTTTAGTTTTGAGTCTTTTGATGGAGAACTGAACTATGCTTTTCCAGTGGATAATTAAAATTGACCTTAAAAAAAGCTGAACTCAAGCTCATGATACTGTTTCACTTCCCAGGTTCTATGGTAATAATAATTCACCCATATGTCTTTGGGTGTAAAAAATTAATACAGATTTTTGAAATATAGTAGTAAGAGATTACTAGATTATCATTGTGTTACTTTTGTTTATTAGGTATTCCCTCTGTCTCACACAAAGATTGATGTTTACAAGTTTTTACATATTTAAAAAAAACAATGATTAGTGAGTTTAAATATATTTTTTCCTTGACTAAAGAGATACTATTTAAATTTAAACCAATAACAATTCAAAATTTTAAATATTTTCAATGATTACTTCTTGAAGTTTACAAAACATCAATCTTTGTGGGACAAAAAATATTTCAAAACTTCAATCTATGTGAGACAGAGGAATTATTTTTTTGTAGCACGAAGCCATCGAAAACATCAATCTAAAAATGCGTACAATCAGATAAAATTAAAATTACTCAAATGTTATCCAAAAGTTGGTTTATTACTCAAATCTATAAATCTTTTGAAAATTACTAGAATGTTTAGTGCCCTGGGTGTAATTACAATTTACCCCTTGGTTTTGTTTTTCGAATTGGAGTAAAAAAATAAAAAAAATACACATCAGCAAATTAAAATATACATCAGATATGATTTAACACGTCATTAAGCAATTTTTTTTAGATCCATAGTTTTGTTTCTCTTGTTTATATTAAAGAGAGGGAAAGTGAATAGTTTTAACTATTCACAAACCGCGAAAAAAAAAAAATTATCGAAACTCTCGTCTCTTGTCGCCGGCGATACACTGTCATTGTCCACTCTCTTGCCGTCAATCTCCCGCCGTCATCTCTCGCCGTCATCTCTCGCCATCTTTACTCGTTCTCTCTATCTTCGTCGTCGCACTCTCTTTCTTCAATTTGCTCTCTCTCTCTCTCTCTCTTCGTCTTCTTCGTCTTCGTCTATCCGGTATGTGTCGACTGTTTAATTTCGAGTTTTCCGGCTGAATGTAGATTTTTTCGATGATTTACGGCTGATTGTCGCCGTTGTTAATGACGGCTGATTTGTTAGATTTATTCGATTCGATGGCTGATTTACTTTTTGTTTTATGTTGCGGCCAATTATTTTAGGGTTTACGGCTGATTTGTTAGATTTATTCGATTCGATGGCTGATTTACTTTTTGTTTTATGTTGCTGCCAGTTATTTTAGGGTTTACGGCTGATTTGTTAGATTTATTCGATTCGATGGCTGATTTACTGTTTGTTTTATTTTGCGGCTGAGTTATGACTGAGTTGTGACTGAGATATTTTGTGCTTTACATATGAGTTATGTGTTTGTGGCTGAGTTATGTTATGCTTTGTGTATGAGTTTGTTTTATGTTATGGCTGAGTTGGTTTTATGTTATGGCTGATTTATGTTATGATTTACTTATGAACTATAACAGATGTCGATGGTGATTATTTCTGAAGAACAAGCAAGGGATTACCCCCCAAGACTATACGTTGAAGGAAACTCTAATATAGAGTGTAGAGATATTAACACCAATTTCAGGATGAGAGAATTCCCTCAGATTAGGGAATCAATAGGACTGGATGCATGGGAAAAAACGAAGGATGTACCTATTGGAATAATCTCTAAGCTAGTTGATAGCCAATTCGTCTGGTCTGGTAAGGTTGTACATTTCCTACTATGTAACCAGTTAAGGGTACATAAGAAGGAGCTTTGGTTTGTGGTCGGCGGTCAACCTATCAGGTTTGGGTTGAATGAATTTTATTATGTGACGGGGTTAAACATAGACCCAATGCCTACTGAACGGTTTGAACTTGAAGAGGAACACAAAGAGTTCTTCAGACTTTTGAAAGTGCCTGGTGGGGCAGGTCCAACGCTACTTGAACTCAGGGAAGCATTAAAAGTGTGCCGGGGATGGGTTAACCCTGATCATCGTAAATGGTTGGGACTGTTGCTTCTTCAACACATTGGACTTTATGGTTTGCATCATAACTCTAGACTTCCATATGAAAGTGCCAAAAGAGTTTTTGATGAAGAAGCAATGAAGACGTATCCGTGGGGTCGGTTAGCATTTGAAGCTCTTGTTGATTCTATAAAGATGTTGAACCCTACGGGAAAGTCGTACACCCTTAGTGGGTTTACACCCGTGTTACAGGCTTGGGCGTATGAGTCCATCAAATGCTTTGGAGAACGGTTTGGGAATGCATCAGCTGAAGATGGTGGCATACCGATGCTTCAATGGGGTGGAAACCGTACACGTTCATCGCTGGAAACCGTAATTGCTGAAGAGATCAAAGCGCTTGGTGAGGTAAGGTTTATATCTGGTTGAGTGATTGTTTAGTAATGGATGAGTTATGGCTGAGTTATGCTTTAGTGTTGGCTGAGTTATGTTTTAGTAATGGCTGAATTATTCTTTAGTGTTGGCTAAGTTAAAACTTACTGATGGGTTTCATAATCTCTTATGTTACAGCTGCGTGTGATTAATATGGTTATGAAGGAAAATGGCTGCGAGCTATTTCATTCGTGGCCAGAACAAGAAGACGACCCAGCAATCGATCGCCTGATCGAAGACATACATATTAATACGTTTGTTAAAGGTTTTTGGGATGTTAAGAGGAGTGATAAGAAGAAAAAGAAAAAGAAAGCTGAAGTAGTTGTTTAGTCTGAATCTCCTCCCGCAAAGAAGCGGAAAGTCCAGAAGATGAAAGTTTCCAACAGTCAGGAGTTGGAAACTAGTGAAGGAGTTGCACAGGAGAGGAAGAAGAAAGGAAAAAAGGTAAGTGAGGAGGAAGATGTTGGGGAAGATGGGTCGGTTAGAACTATCGAAGATGAGTCGGTTAGAACTATCTACGAATTGATCTGTAAGTTATACACAAGGTTTGACACCGTTGATAGGAACATTGAAAATGTATCAGCAAATCTGGAGAAGAAGATGGATGAAAGGATTGAAACCAGGCTTAGATCTTTTGAGACGGACCTCAAACAGATGAAAGAGCTCGTGCTTTCAAAGAGCACGACTGACCAGATTTTAAATTTGGGTTAGGAACTAAATAACCTGGGACATGGACAAGAACTTCAGACATCAAAAGGTCCACCAAAAGTTCCGGTAATGTCTGATTTATCTTTGTTTTATGGCTGATTTTTCAGAATGTTTAGGCTGAGTTATTATAATTTTAATTGTCTTCGCTATGATATACAGGAAAAGAACTATTTGACTTCTCTTAAGAAGTCTCCAGATGCTAAGAAGTCTCCAGCTGCTAAGAAACCAGCTGATACGAAAACACGACCTCCCACGAGGAGAAATGCCAAAAATTTAGAGGCGTCAGAGAAGGCTAAAGAGTTAGAGGCGGTAGAGAAGGTAATGTCTGATTTATCTTTGTTTTATGGCTGATTTTTTAGAATGTTTAGGCTGAGCTATCATAATGTCTGATTTATCTTTGTTTTATGGCTGATTTTTCAGAATGTTTAGGCTGAGTTATTATAATTTTAATATACAGGAAAAGAACTATTTGACTTCCCGAGATGCTAAGAAGTCTCCAGCTACTAAGAGACCAGCTGATACAAAAACACAGCCTTCCACGAGGAGAAATGCCAAAGAGTTAGAGGCGGTAGAGAAGGCCAAAGAGTTAGAGGCGGCAAAGAAGGCCAAAGAAGTAGCTGCATCAAAGAAGCCCAAAGAAGTAGCTATGGCAAAGCAGGCCAAAGAAGTAGCTGCGGCTGGAGGTAGAGGTGGAGGTAGAGGTAGAGGTAGAGGTAGAGGTAGAGGTAGAGGTAGAGGTAGAGGTAGGGCGCCTAAAAATCCTACTGATGCTGTTGTTGCTAAGCCGTTGAAATTTGTACTACCTAGAGGTTTGAATAAGGGAGAAGCTGGTTCAGAAGCAGGTGCAGAAGCTGGTGCAGAAGGTGGTGCAGAAGGTGCTGAGCTTTATGATATTACAGACGAGTTTATTGCTGAAGCCAACTCACTTGAACCTGAATCTGAGGATGATGAGGAGGAAAAGATTAGGCTTGATAGAATTAAAGCTTTAAGGCTGGAGAGTGTTAAGCTGTCAGCGGATGGGAGTGCGTTGAATACACAACAAGATCATCCAAGCTGGATTTTCCCTAATATTGGAGACAACGGACTGACGTGCATGAGGAAGAACTGTTCACCTGGACCTGGAATATATGATCCTCTGGCACCTGTTGATCCGGTCAAGTTGCAGAAACTTTTGGAGTTCCTAAAGAGCGCCGAGTATGACCCTTTAGACCCTTTTGCTTAACAAGTTAATAACAGCTTGTTAACATTATATTAACTTGTGTTTATTTGTTTGTTAGGAATATTCCGTTAAGCAAAGGCGGAATCGAAATTGAATTCTATAGGGTGCTAATCACCGAACAAAAGGACTGGCCAGTGAGGCCAGAAGAATATGGTAAATATGGGTGGCTTACTGATGAAGTAAGTTTATCTTAATGTCTTAGTTATTGTTGTCGTTGTCTGACTTATATTACATTATGGCTGCGTGGTTGTTTACTACTCAGTTTTCTGTTGTACAACACTTGGGCGCGTTTAAGAGAGTCCTTAGGTGTAGGTACAAACGAGATCCATTCCTATTCCACAACAAACACATTGCGTTTATAGACCCGTGGTTCACCAGTGAAATGGTTCACCGTCATTATAAGATGTTCGAGATTAGACCCAACTTTTTTACAATGACTGGCAATAGTTATGAAGATTTAGTTAAAGGTTTGATTCCATCAGATGAACCGACTAATTTGAAGTGGATAGAAGATGTGGATCACCTGTATATTGCTCCACAAACTGGAGGCGATCACTGGGTGGCGCTGCACGTGGATCTCATCAGAAGTCATATTGATTGCTATGATAGCATCGTGGGACAAGTAATCGAAGACAATGAGCTTAGAATGCTGAATGCTTGTAGGGCGTTTACGCGGATGATTCCAGCAATGATGAACGCGAACGTTCCTCACGAAATTCGTACACCTACTTTCAAACAGTTTACCTTCAGGAGGAGGACAATCTCCAAGGTCGCGCAAAACGTACATGTTGATGACTGTGGCGTGTACGCTTTAAAGTTTATAGAATGTCTAGTGCTTGGTGTGTCTTTCGATGGAATCTGTGATCAAAACATCCAGGGTATACGTGTTAAAATGGCAGCAGAAATCTACGAAGAGTCACCTGATTTTATGAATCAGTTCACGTAAAAAACATTTGTATTTCGCACTTGTATATGTAAAAAAACATTTGGATTTCTTTTGGTAGGTAGGACTTGCACTTGGATATGTAAAAAAACATTTGGATTTCTTTTGGTAGGAATTGTACTTTGATATTGAAAAAATTTGGATTTCTTTTGGTAGGAATTGTACTTGGATAAGAAAGTCCTTTGTTTAGTATCTTTTTAATGTTACGGCTGAGTTATGTACTTCACACGGCTGACTTATAATTAAATATTAAATAAACATATATGTTATGGCTGAGTTATATATTTCGAACGGCTGAGTTATCTACTTCGTACGGATGAGTGAGTTATGGCTGAGTTATGTACTTGGTACGGCTTTGTTTAGTCTTTCGTGCCGTGCCTTGATATTATTAAAAGTGTTGTTGGGGAAGCCCAAACAATAATTCTGTGCCTGCTCAGATCCACACGCGTAATCAATTTATAAAGTTAGCTTTTTCACAATATATTATACAAAATAATTAAAAAATTGAACTCAAAATTCGAATAAAAAATCTTAAAATTCCGACAAAGTGACTAAATGATGGCTGAGTTATTGACTTACACGGCTGACTTATGAAATATTCGTGAATTTACATTATTATAACTCAACATTTAAATGTACAATTGAATTATGAATATTACAATTATTATAACCAACAAAAAGTAATAATTATAGAGAAATATTGATTTTACACATTCTCACCAAGAATGTGTAAAACATACAACACATGATGTTTAGGGGTTAGGGTTAGGGTTGGGGTTTAGGGTTTGAGATGTAGGGTTCAGATGGGTAACATTATTTGATTTTTGGATTTGGTTCTAATGTGTTTTAATGTGTATGGTTTAAGGTGTTAATATGGATATACTAATATTATTACCATTTGAATATTTTTTAAAAAAATCAAAAAATCATTTTTTTTTTGGTTATTTCCGGTTATGGGTCGGTTATCTTAATATCTAACAATAAATAACCCAAAATATATTGTAGTTAATTAGATTAGCCTAATATAACCGAAATTAAGCCGAATATATCCGAAATTAACCAAACATACCAATTCAAAAATATCAAATTGGAAAATTTATTTTATCGGTCGGTTCGGTTTAGTCGGTTATTTAGTCATTCTAATTTGAGGGTTGGCTGATATATCGTTTATGACGGCTGAGTTATAATTAATCATGACTGAGTTATTAAAATAGATTGATAAAACACCACAACATAGAAAGTTCATATCAATTCCAAAAAAAAAAAAAACAACGGAGCTTGACTAATCTCACAGATACTTGTTCAAGCTCTCAAACTTCTTCTCCAGCGCGTCATATTTCTTTTCCAAATACAAGATCATTTCTTCTTGAATCTCGATGCGCTTCTTGGATGCATCCAAGTCCTGCTTCATCTCATTCTTCTCCTCCTGAATAACCCTAAACTCTTCGCGCAATGCATCAGTCCACCACTTCCTGAAACCGCAGCCTTGACCAGGACCCTTACAAATAGTAGATAATTCATATTAGACTAAAAAAAAAGTCAGAAGCAGAACACAAAACTCAAAAATAAGAGTACAAAAATCTTTACATCTGTGATGTCATTAGAATCATTAGAAGTGGCAACGAGAAGCACCGCACCACAATTACACCCGATTGGAACGCCCTTGTCTTGCCTCCGGATTTTGCCATACCTCATTTTCATATTTATTTCATTACGATTCAGCTCCTACAGTTCCACAAACACAATATTAAGATAATGCTTTGAGATTTCAGATAGTCCAGAGATCTACCTCAGCTAGTGCTTCAGAAGCAGTTTTCTCATCAGCCCTGGAGTTGCCGCCGTAGATATCTCTATTTGCCATCATCTTGACTCGATCTCGATTACTGAAGCAATAAATCACAACAAATCTCATAATTTATACTAAAACAATATATCGAACGACGTCGTTCGACAGTAATATACTTGAAGGCTGAGTTGTGTTCTTTACATGACTGACTTAGGATAGTCAGTTAAATTAACAACTATGTTATGGCTGACTTATGCAACGGCCTTAATAATGGTGCCACCCTATTAATTTATTATATACCCACTCGGGAATGCAAAAAGGGTTGTTGGGGAGACGCAAACAATAATTATGTTTCTTGTTATCATCCATACGCTTAATAAAAATATTTAAACGATTTATTATTAAAAATAAATTCAAAAATTTGAATTCAAATTTTCATGTATTTTTATTTATTATTAAAAAAGGGGTCAGTAATTTGACTAAGTAGTGGCTGAGTTATTGACTTAAACGGCTGAGTTATTGACTTAAACGGCTGAGTTATGAGATATTTGTAAAATAAGGTTATTATAACTCAAAATTAAAATTTAGAATGGCAAAATGAATATTACTATTATTATAACCAACAAAAATAATAATTATAGACAAAAAGAGTGATTTTTACACATTCTGATCAAAATGTGTCAAACATACCAAAACATGTCGTTTAGGGGTTATGGTTTAGGGTTTAGGGTTTAGATGAGGTAACATTATTTGTTTTTAATATAACAGTTTGGTTTTGGATATAATGTGTTTGGATTAAGGTGATAATATGGATATACTAATATGAGTACCATTTTGAAATTAATTTTTGATTATTTCCGGTTATGGTCGGTTAGATGAATATATAACCATAAATAACCCAAAATATATTGTAATTAAGTAGATTAGCATAATATAACCGAAATAAGCCGAATATAAGAAAACTAGGCAAACATACCAATACAAAATTACCAAATTGGGTAAAATTATTTTTTCGGTTCGGTTTGGTTTAGTCGGTTATTTAGTCATTCTAATTTGAGGGTTGGCTGAGATACCGTTTATGACTGCTGAGTTATCTTTCCAGAATCGACAGTTACAATGAGAGGGAAAGTGAATAGTTTTTAAACCGCGAAAAAAACTCTCTGTCCCCATCGTCGGCGAAATCTAACCCTAATTCCGCCGGCGATAATCTGTCTTTTTCTACTCTCTCGCCGTCATCTCTCGCTGTCCTGCTCGATATCCTCATTCGCTCTTTCTTCTCTTCGTCATCGCTGTCTTGTTCGTTTCCGTCTAAGCCATCTCGTCTTCGAGTTCCGGTATGTGTCTTCCTATTTATTTTTGAGTTACGGGTGATTGTCGCCGTCTTTGATGGCTGAGTTTGGACTGAGTTATCTTATGCTTTACGGCTGAGTTATGCATTTGTGGTGGAATTATTATATGCATTGCGTTTGTCATATATTATGGCAGATTTATTTTATGTTTTACTATCAGATGGCTAAGGATATTTCTGAAGAACAAGCAAGGGATTACCCACCAAGACTTTGGCCAGAAATGAAGTCTATTCTACATACAAAACAAATTAACACCAATTTCACGATGTTAGAATTACCTCAGATTAGGGAATCAATATGACTGGATGCGTGGGAAAAAACGAAGGATGTACCTATTGGAATAATCTCTAAGCTAGTTGATAGCCAATTCGTCTGGTCTGGTAAGGTTGTTCATTTCCTACTATGTAACCAGTTAAGGGTACATAAGAAGGAGCTTTGGTTTGTGGTCGGCGGTCAACCTATCAGGTTTAGGTTGAATGAATTTCATTATCTGACGGGGTTAAACATAGACCCAATGCCTACTGAACGGTTTGAACTTGAAGAGGAACACAAAGAGTTCTTCAGACTTTTGAAAGTGCCTGGTGGGGCAGGTCCAACGCTACTTGAACTCAGGGAAGCATTAAAAGTGTGCCGGGGATGGGTTAACTTTGATCATCGTAAATGGTTGGGGGTTTTGCTTCTTCAACACATTGGACTTTATGGTTTGCATAATAACTCTAGAATTCCATATGAAAGTGCCAAAAGAGTTTTTGATGATGAAGCAATGAAGACGTATCCATGGGGTCGGTCATCATTTGAAGCTCTTGTTGATTCCATAAAGATGTTGAACCCTACGGGAAAGTCGTACACCCTCAGTGGGTTTACACCCGTGTTACAGGCTTGGGCGTATGAGTCCATCAAAAAATTTGGAGAACGGTTTGGGAATGCATCAGCTAATGATGGTGGCATACCGATGCTTCAATGGGGTGGAAACCGTACACGTTCTACGATGGTATCGGTAATTGCTGAAGAGATCAAAGCGTTTGGTGAGGTATGGTTTATATCTGGTTGAGTGATTGTTTAGTAATGGATGAGTTATGATTTAGTTATGGCTGAGTTATGGTTTAATAACGGCTGAGTTATGTTTTAGTAATGGCTGATTTATGCTTTAGTGTTGGCTGAGTTATTATTCACTGATGGGTCTCATATTCTCTTATGTTACAGCTGCGTGTGACTAAAATGGTTATGAAGGATGATGTACGCGAGCTATTTCATACGTGGCCAGATCAAAAAGACGACCCAGCAGTTGATCGCCTTATCCAAGACATACATGAGGATAAGTTTGTTAAAGGTTTTTGGGATGTTAAAGCAGCTGTTGATTCTGACTCTCCTCCCGCAAAGAAGCAGAAAGTTGATTCTGACTCTAAGAAGCAGAAAGTCAAGAAGGTGGTAGTTTCCAACAGTCAGGGTGGTGGATTTGGTGAAGGAGCTGAACAGAAGGTGGTAGTTTCCAACAGTCAGGGTGGTGGACCGGTTGGAACTCTCATTGAGTTGGTGTCTAATTTAACCTCAAGGTTTGACACCTTGGAATAAAACATTGGAGATAGAATAGAAGAGAGGATGAATGAAAGGTTTGAAACCAGGTTTGTATCTGTTGAGAGTGATCTCAAGCAGATGAAAGAGAACGTGCTTTCCTTGGGTGTTGGGCAAACTGGCCAAAACACTGTTGAAGACCTTCGGGATGAACTGTTGTCACAAAACACTTATAAAAATTAGAAAAATTTCAAAATAAAGAACCTTTTACCAGAAGACCTTCAGGATGAACTGTTGTCACCAAAAAGTCCATCAAAAAGTCCACCAGTACCAGTAGTTCCAGGAAAAATGCACCAAAACTACTCTATCAACAGTCCTCCGGTAATGTCTGAATTATGTTAATGTTATGGCTGAGTTTCCAGATTGTTTAGGTTGAGTTATCATTACCTTTAATTGTCTTCGCTATGTTATACAGGTAGTTGGCAATGGTTTGGCTGGGGTTAGTAGGAATCTGAATGAAGAGTTTGATAAAGATGATCCTCTTAATTTCATTGAGAAGTCTCCAGCTGCTACGAAACCAATTCAATGGCCTAACACGAGGAAAAATGCCAAAGATGGAAAGAAGGACGAAGAATTAGATGCAAAGAAGGCCAAAGATGAGGCGGCGGCTGCAAAGAAGGCCAAAGATGAGGCGGCGGCTGCAAAGAAGGCCAAAGATGAGGCGGCGGCTGCGAAGAAGGTCAAAGAGTTGGCGGAAAAGAAGGCAAAAGATGAGGCGGCGGCTGCAAAGAAGGTCAAAGAGTTGGCGGAAAAGAAGGATGGAAATAATCCGCCAAAGAGAAGAGGTAGAAAGACTACTAAGCCTAATCACGTCATTCAATTGCAATATGTAGAACCTGATTTGAATGAGGAAGTATCCGAAGCTGGTGCAAACGCTGGTGCCGACGCTGCTGACAGAAGTATATGTGATATGATAGCCGAGATTATGGCTGAAAACAATATCCTTGAACCTGAATCTGAGGATGATGAGGAGGAAAAGATTTGGCTTGATAGAATCAAAGCTTTAAGGCTGGAGAATGTTAAGCTATTCCCGGATGGAAGTTCATTGAATAAACTACAAGCTAAACAAGCGAGGATTTTCCCTTATATTGGAGACAACGGACTGACGTGCATGAGGAAGAACTGTTCACCTGGACCTGGAATATATGATCCTCTGGCACCTGTTGATCCGGTCAAGTTGCAGAAACTTTTGGAGTACCTAAAGACAGCCGAGTATGACCCTTTAGACCCTTGTTAATCACATCTTGTTAAAATTATATTAACATGTTCTTATTTTTTTCTTAGGGGTACACCATTAGGCAAATCAACACCAAATATTGAATTCTATAGGACTCTCATCACCGAAAGAAAGAACTGGCTGTCTGATACATTTGGGTGGCTGTCTGATAAAGTAAATTTAACTTGATGTCTGAGTTATTATGTTTACGGCTAAGATATTATACATAATGGCTGAGTTGTTATGTTTACGGCTGAGATATAATACATAATGGCTGAGTTATTATGTTTACGGCTGAGATATAATACATAGTGACTGAGTTATTATGTTTACGGCTGTGTTATAATACATAATGATAGTAGGTGGCAGTGGTATGATTTGTTATTGTTTACGACTGACTTATATTACATTATGGCTGAGTTGTTGTTTACTAATCAGTTTTCTGTTTTACAGCACATGGGCGCGTTTATGAGACTCCTCAGTATTAGGTACAAACGAGATCCCTTCCCATTCCACAACAAACGCATTGCGTTTATAGACCTGTGGTTCACCAGAACGATGATTCGTGATTATAAGATGTTCGATATGAAACCCAAGTTTTTTAAAATGACTGGCAATAATTATGAAGGTTTAGTTAAAGGTTTGTTACCACTAGATGAACCGACTAATTTGAAGTGGATTGAAGATGTGGATCACCTGTATATTACTCCACAAACTGGAGGCAATCACTGGGTGGCGCTGCACGTGGATCTCATCAGAAGGCATATTGATTGCTATGATAGCATCGTGGGACAAGTAACCGTAGACAGTGAGCTTAGAATGCTGAATGCTTGTAGGGCGTTTAAGCGGATGATTCCAGTAATGATGAACGAGAACGTTCCTCATGAAATTCGTACACCTACTACCAGTTAGTTTGGTTTCAGGAGGAAGAGTGCCTCCAAGGTCCCTCAAAACGTACATGTTGGTGACTGTGGTGTGTACGCTTTAAAGTTTATTAAATGTCTAGCGCTTGGTGTTTCTTTCGATGGAATCAGTGATCAAAATATCCAGGCTATACGGGTTAAAATGGCAGCAGAAATCTACGATGAGGCACCTGATTTTTTGAGTTCAGATTAAATAATGCATTATGTCCTTCATTTCGTTTCTTTTGGAATTGTACTTGGATTTGTAAAACTTTGATTTGTCTATTTTCAAAATTATGTCTGGTTTACGGTTAAGTTACGGCTGATTTACATACTTCACACGGCTGACTTATCAAATATTTGTAAATTAAAATTATTATAACTCAAAATTAAAATATAGAATGACAAAATAAATATTACAATCATAATAAGCAATAAAAAGTAATAGTTATAGACAAAGATTGATTTTTACACATTCTGATCAAAATGTGTAAAACATTCAAAACATGACATTTAGGGGTTAGGGTTAGGGTTTAGGGTTAGGGTTAGGGTTAGAGGTGTATGTTTCATATTTTCAACATTATGGGTTTTAATATAACAGTTTGGTTTTGGTTATATTGTGTTTGGTTTAAGGTGGTAATTTGGATATACTAATATGATAACCATTTTTCAAATTTAAATTGTTTTTTTAAATTACTTTTCGGTTATTTCCGGTTATGTGTCGGTTAGACGAATATATAACCATAAATAACCCAAATATTATCCAAATTAGGTGGATTAACTTAATATAACCGATAGCAAGCCGAATATAACCGTATTTAACCGAAAATAATGGAAAAAATAGTTTCCGGTTTGGTTCGGTATGGTCGGTTATTTAGTCATTCTAATTTGGGGTTGGCTGAGTTATGGTAAAGTTATGGCTGAGTTATCGTTTAGGGTCTTCTCAATAATATGAAGATATGAAAACATATTCTTCTTTCTTTCTTGGGTCTTTTGTTTTATCAGATTCCTAATAAGTATTAAAACGTCTCTCGATATTACAAAAGTGTTGTTAGGGAAACGCAAAAGCTCACTAATTCTGTGCCTGCTCAAATCCACACGCATAATAATTTCATAAACTGAGCTTTTTATCACAAGATATTATTGCAAATAATTAAATAATTATTATTCGAATTAAAAAATTTATTTTTCTTAAAGTATTAAAACGCCTCTCGATATTATTAAAACGTTTCACGCATTTTTATTTTTTGTAAAAGTATTTGTCCGACAATTGAATATTAAAATTATTATAACTCAAATTTAAATTTAAAATTATTATTCAAAGTGTTACGGTAAAGTGATGGCTGAGTTATTCTATATTGTGGTTGACTTATTGAACTTTATGATTGAGTTATCATTCCGTGATGGCTGAGATATCGTAATAACGACTGATTTATATTAATATGAAAGATAACATAAACGAAAAAAAAAACACAAAATCATAGTTCGTAGTTCATAGTTCATTAGTTCATGTAGAAGACGACACAAAAGTACAATGAAAATCACTTTTTGAAACCGACGTCATCTGGGCCAAATTCTTCAAACATATCGACCAAATCATTCCAAACTATGCTAGTCAGCATCTTGGGTTTATTGCCACCACTCGCCCATATCCTCTTGAGAGCACGTATCTGGGATCTGAATAACATTCTAGCCACCAAATTAAACTGCGTCCAGACCGTTAAAGTATGCTTTGGATCCCACGTGTATTTATGCTACAATTAAAGGAAAGAAACGATAAGAGTATAGAATAATTTCAATATGGTTTGTTTTATTGATCTTACAGCGAAGAGGAGAAACCACCATCTCTTTAAGTGGAAGGGAATCAAGCGGTACGTCGGCCACGCATGGTGCCAGTTGTGTTGAAGTATTCCTCCAATCGCGATAGAGAGAACGTGAAGGAACTTGAACCACGTAACAATGGTTTTGTCAACCAAGGAACCCACACCAGGGTTTAGAGCCGGAATATTCTCCCGACCAGTGGCGCAAATGATCGCTTCGACATCTCTAAAAAACTGTCCATCGATGTGAGGAACAACTTCCATGTCGATAGGAAGATGTAACAGATAGACAGATCTGTGATTTAAGAGAAGATAAAGAGAAACAATAGAAACGAAGAAGAGATGAAAGAGAGTCAGACATATGAATGAGGAAAATATAAAGGAAAAACAATAGGAAAAACGAAAGGTCGCGTCTATTATTAGGTTAACTTATGGTTTCCCGCCAAAATATCGCTTGACGGCTGAGTTATAATATTTACGGAAAACGAAAGGACATATTATAACTGAGTTATAGAGAGTAATGGCTGGGTTATCACAAGAAAAATTTTGAAGGTAAATGAATGATATATATGATTTGACGGCTGAGTTATATTATTTACGGAAAAACGAAAGGTCATGTTACAACTTAGTTATAGTGAGTTATGGCTGAGTTATCAAAAGAAACAATGTGAATGGCTGATATATTCACTTTACAGCTCAGTTGTAATATTTACGGGAAAACGAAATTCATCTTCCAAATAACTTTCTTGTACTCTGGTCCAACCAAATAATATAATATTATTCCATCTCTGTATATATACAAGTATTCCCGTTATTTTAGTCTATTACCTCTCAACTACAAACTAGAATAAAATTATTTTTTACAACACTATGTCCGCTCGATCACCCAAGATGCCGGATCTCCCCGACGATGTTTTCATAAAAATCGTTTCCCTTGTTGCAGAAGATGCTGCAGAAGATCAATGGTCTTCACTTGGTTCTATTTTAAGGGCTGGTCATAGGGGGGAAAATGCAGTATATAGTAATGAAGTTCTAAAGACATCTGCTATATATTGCCTTTGTACTGATCCATCAGAAATCAACACATCCAATGCCCCTGATAGTGGCCTCCAACATGAAAGGCGGCACATGCCTTTCTTCGTCAAATGCTTTGACGCCGGCAAACCCATTGCCATTTACTACGAAGGGCTAAGGGTTGTGGCTGAGGATAGAGATATCCAGCGTGAGATTGATATTCTCAGTCGTATTGTACCGGCCGATGCTTATGCCACCTTAGCATGTGGGGTACTAAGTATTTGTCAAGGGAATGAGGTTATGGCCGTCCATTACCTCCAGCTGTTTGATGCAAATCATTGTCCTCTGATGTCTTTGGGTGCCATGGTAACCGGGAATGATTTTATGTTTGAGTTATCTCGTTATAAGACGGCCCGAAAAAACTCATACACAACCTCCCTTCGCTATCCTGACAGCCCGCCACTCCCTTCACCCGCTTGTGCTGTGATGTGTTATTTAGATAACGGTCTCCATCATCTCAACGGTCTCCATCCTCTCAACTGTGGAGACAGTTATCAAATAATGTGCAAAAACTGTTACCTTTGGTGGTTGTCCCTCAAAGTCTCTGAGCTCCTTTAGGGTTTCCAGCAGTGAATTCCAGTTTTACCTTATCAACTCGTGACTCTAAATTATGTTTATTTTAAAATAATTATTTTCCATTTCTTAGGCGAGTATCTTTTTTCATGTATTAAAGGTCCCTATTTTCCACATTTTAGTATCTCCTCTCATTTATCGGCTGAGTTATAGTAAAGTTATGGCTGAGGTATCACAACAAACAATCTGAAAGCAAACGACTGATAACCTTCATCCTTGCTTTCAATTCTGATTTTGCGTCTTCAACCCTCTCAAATAGCTCTTTCTCAAGCTCCATTTGCATCTTCTTCTCAATCTCCATTTCCATTTGTAGTTTTACAGTTTGAACAGAGAAAGACTCTACCTCATACAACAGTGCCTCATCGACCCACTTGAAGACGTGGTCATCATTCATAAGCTATCAAGGTGATGGAGACAACAATTGGAACAAGAACAGATTCAACATAAACCAACAAGAACAGATTCAACATAAACAAGAACAGACTCTACCTTCTTCGCAGTTGCATACCCACAACGGAAGTTTCGTCGACAAGGATTTGACTCCGATTTCAAATTTTTGGCCACGATTGCTTCTCCACACCAACATCTCTTAGGTACGCCAACAACTGTACCTCGTCCTCTCTCTCGGACATTTGATGCACAACTCGAGTCTCCAGATACATTGCTCATGATTTACGAGATTTTGATTTTTTAGGGTTTAAGCATTCGACATTTAGGGATTTTCGTTTTTAAGAAGAAGAACATCACTCGGGTCAACAATTGAATATTAATATTATTAGGTTAACTTATGGTTTCCCGCCAACAATTGCATATTAAAATTATTAGGTTAACTTATGGTTTCCCGCCAAAATATCGCTTTACGGCTGAGTTATAACCATTACTGGAAAACGAAAGGTCATGTAACGGCTGAGTTATCACAAGAAACAATTTGAATATTAAAATTATTAGTTTAACTTATGGTTTTCCGCCAAAATATCGCTTTACGGCTGAGTTATAACCATTACTGGAAAACGAAAGGTCATGTAACGACTGAGTTATAGTGACTTATGGCTGAGTTATTACAAGAAACAATTTGAAAGTAAATGAACGATATATATGATTTGACGGATGAGTTATAATATTTACGGGAAAACGAAAAGTCTCGACGATTCATGTGAACGGCTGAGTTATAGTGATTTATAAATCTTTAGTGGCTGATTTATCATAATACCGGCTGGGTTATATTAATATG
The DNA here is from genome assembly GCF_030686135.1 of Camelina sativa. Lineage (NCBI taxonomy): Eukaryota > Viridiplantae > Streptophyta > Magnoliopsida > Brassicales > Brassicaceae > Camelina > Camelina sativa. The sequence continues at coordinate 641,396 of NC_141883.1, forward strand.
AAACATTACAAAAAAAAAAAAAAAAAAAAACAAGTTCGGAGTTCATAAAGAAGAAGACACGACATTACAATGGAATTCACTTTTAAAAACCGATTAAGAGGAGGAGGAACCATGAGCTTTTAGTGAATCCCAATCAAGAGGAGGAGGAACCACACACTGGTCGACATCGGCCTCCGCAATCTCTCTCATCTCCTCTAACCTCTTGTGCTCTGTCGCTAAGTCGACAAGTTCTCCACCCAAGATTTGATTCAGTTGGGATAGTTGAGCGTCGATTAGTTCCACTTGATGCACGAGGACTGATGAGACCATGGACGGCTCAACCAAAACACACGGACGTGAGGAGCAGCTAGAACCTGAGGAAGCATCGGAGGACCAGCTTGAACCAGAGGAAGCACCGGAGGAAGCATTGATCGTCCCGGCGGGTCCTATAACAAGGTCACGGTCCAAGAGGTTCAAACAAGCCATCACTGGACTACTCAAGGAGCTGGACAAGAAGCTAGAAGACGTGACTCAAACCACTTGGACGTTGCTCACAGCTCAAGGGGCTCGGTAAAGGGTAAAGTGTTACTTTGGTGCTCTTTTTCCCTTGGTCAAGTTTTGTCCCATTGGGCTTTCTTGACAAGGTTTTTAATGAGGCCTAAGTAACATTTTCAAACCCCCTTTGCCAGCCCAAGTTGTGGTCCAAGGTTCCCCACAAAGGCCTTGGCCCATTTTCTATCTCTTTCTCATTCAAACTTTGCATTTATTGTTTTGTCAGTTCCTAGACATCTTGCATGAACTCGAATTTGAACTTGCAAGGTTGTCTAGGGTTTTTCTTCTCTATCTCGTCCTTCCCTTCTCCTATTTAAACCACATGTATCTCTTCTTTGTTTCTCATAAACATTTTAATCAAAAACCTTTCTTTTACTTGTTTGATCTGAGAAGTGTGTAATATCTTCTCAACTTGTTTTCTTCTTAGTGTGTCATATCTAAGTTGAATTCGAGCCTGAAGTCTAAGAGATTTCCATCTCTCTTAGAAGTTCATTTCAATCCCCCTTTCCATCCGCTGCATCATTTCACCTTTCATCCATCTTCGATCCGCTGCATAAACCACCCTTTCACCTTCTTCGTCGATCTTGTCTTTGCATCTTCGACCCATTGTTCATCACCACTTAGTCCGATCATCTTCAAGACCTTGCGAGTGTGTTCTTGGGAGCAGATTCCTCTCCAGGAGTCTATCATGTGGTATCAGAGCAACCACTCTGCAAACAGGTTTTGAATTCCAATCGTCACTTTCTCGTTTTTCAGATCTGTCTTTTCATTTTGCGAGAGTTTTATAAAATGTTTTACTCGTTCAAAAATTATAAACTCAACTGTTTTAGAATCAGGAACGAGTCTAGTATTTTTGGAAATTGATTTGAGAATTTTTGGATTCGTTTTCATATTTTTCCCAGATCCGTTTTCATTTACGTGTTTTTGAAACTATTTATTGGTGGATCTTTGTTTTTCTTTTCAGGTACCATGGTGACGTCGGAAGAGGAAGAGTCATCAACTTCTAGCTTGGAAAAGAAGATCCTTAAATCTGTAACGACCATGCTGGATGCAAGATTTGGCGCTCTTAACTTGAATCAAACCAATCCAGGAGTTAATCAGCATCAACGCCCGAATCAGGAGGAACCAAGACCTAACGACGAGACTTGGGAGTACTACAGTCACGGTTCTCCACACAGCAGTCAGCGGAGGCGTCGACGAGAACGTCCAGTACCAAGAGATCCTTTGGGAGGCCTCAAGTGCAAGATCCCAGCCTTTCACGGAACCAGCAACCCGGATACCTACTTGGAGTGGGAGCAGAAAATCGAGTTAGTTTTTGTTTGTCAAGAGATCACCGAGATTAACAAGGTTAAACTTGTTGCTATTGAGTTCTACGACTATGCTCTAAGTTGGTGGGATCAGCTTGTTACCAGCCGTAGACGTATCGGAGACATACCGATCGAGACATGGAACCAGTTGAAGACCGTGATGCGTAGGAGGTTTGTGCCGAGTCACTATCATCGTGATCTTCATCAGCGATTGAGGAATTTGGTTCAAGGAAGCAGGTCAGTTGAAGAGTACTTCAAGGAAATGGAAACCTTAAAGCTTAGAGCCGATATTCATGAGGACGGAGAAGCTATGATGTCGCGATTCATGGGAGGAATTAACCGCGAAATCCAAGAACGTCTAGAGACCCAGCACTATGAGGAAATTGAGGAGATGCTTCACAAAGCAGTCATGTTCGAACAGCAAATCAAGAGGAAGAACTCTCGATCCAGCTACAGCACAGTTAAGAACAGCTACAGCTCAGGAAAGCCGAGTTACCAAAAGGAGGACAAGCCCGGCTACCAGAAGGACTACAAGCCATCCGTCAAGCCAAAACCGTTTTGAGTCAGACCCGAAAGGTAAATGTAAGGAGGTGATCACAAGGACAAGGGATATTCGTTGCTTTAAGTGTCAAGGACTTGGGCATTATGCAAGCGAATGTGTCAACAAAAGGATCATGGTTCTTAAAGACAACGGCGAGGTGGAGTCTGAAGAAGAGCGTTCGGAAAGCGACTCTGTGGACGAGGGTTTGGAAGCCCCAGCTAAAGGAGAGCTGCTTGTTGCTAGGAGATCTTTGAGTGTTCTAACCAAATCCGAGGAACAAGCGCAAAGAGAAAACTTGTTCCACACGCGATGCTTAGTCAAAGACAAGGTATGTAGTTTGATTATTGATGGTGGTAGTTGTACTAACGTTGCAAGCAGGTCTATAGTGGAAAAGCTTGGCTTAGAAGTGCTCAAACATCCAAAACCCTATGCACTTTAATGGCTCAACGAAAAAGGTGAGATGTCCGTCAAGGAGCAAGTCAAAGTGCCGCTTTCAATTGGTAAGTATCAGGACGAGATCATGTGTGATGTACTTTCGATGGACGCTAGCCACATTTTTCTTGGACGACCGTGGCAATCAGACCGGCGAGTTCATCACGATGGCTTCACCAACGGACACACCTTCAAACACAATGGCCGAAAGACGACTCTCATTCCAATGACGCCGCATGAGGTCTATCTAGATCAGCTGAGCATGAAACAGCAAACCACCAAACAAACTGAACCAATCGATAACAAGGGTAAGAGCAAGGTAAGTCACAATAGTTTGCTATTTGTTTACAAAGAAACACTTGCTTGTTCTACTAGCCCTAAACCGGTGCTACCGAGTAAAGTTGAGTTGGTTTTGCAAGATTTTAAGGACGTATTTTCGGAGGATAATCCCATTGGCTTACCACCAATCCGAGGGATCGAACATCAAATCGACTTTGTGCCAGGAGCCGCTTTACCGAACCGACCAGCTTATTCGAACCAACCCAACCGAAACAAAGGAGCTTGAAAGACAAGTGAACGAGCTGATGGACAAAGGACATATCCGAGAAAGCATGAGTCCATGTGCCGTTCCAGTATTGCTAGTACCTAAGAAAGATGGGAGTTGGCGTATGTGTGTGGACTGTCGAGCCATCAACAACATAACGGTTAAGTATCGCCATCCTATCCCTAGACTAGATGATATGCTTGATGAATTGCATGGTTCTAGCATCTTTTCTAAGATTGATCTTAAAAGTGGATATCATCAAATCCGTATGAAAGAAGGTGATCAAATTCCTTTTATTAACATTAATTCGAAAGATAAAAACGGCTTTTAAAACCAAACAAGGGTTATATGAATGGTTAGTCATGCCGTTAACTAATGCGCCTAGTACTTTCATGAGGTTGATGAATCATGTCCTTAGGAAGCATATTGGTGTTTTTGTTGTGGTCTATTTTGATGACATTTTGGTTTATAGCAAGAACTTAGAAGATCATGTCATGCATCTTAGACTTGTTTTGGATTTGCTTCGCAAGGAAAAGCTTTATGCGAATTTTAAGAAGTGCACCTTTTGCACAGATAATCTTGTTTTCTTAGGCTTTGTTGTAAGTGCAGATGGAATCTAGGTTGATGAGGAGAAAGTCAAGGCAATCAGAGATTGGCCGAGTCCAACAAATGTGAGCGAGGTGAGGAGTTTTCATGGCCTAGCAGGGTTCTACCGTCGGTTTGTCAAGGACTTCAGCACTATTGCCGCCCCACTCACGTAAGTGATTAAAAAGGACGTTGGTTTCAAATGGGAAGCTGCACAAGAAAATGCCTTCCAGGCTTTGAAGGAGAAGCTCACTAATTCCCTGTTTTAATTCTTCCAAATTTTATGAAAACTTTTGAGATTGAGTGTGATGCCTCAGGGATAGGCATTGGAGCTGTTTTAATGCAGGATCATAAGCCCATAGCTTTCTTCAGTGAGAAACTTGGAGGAGCTACACTCAATTATCCAACCTATGACAAAGGGCTTTACGCTTTGGTCAGAGCCCTACAAACGTGGCAACACCATCTCTGGCCGAAGGAGTTTGTCATTCATACTGACCACGAGTCTCTTAAGCACCTCAAGGGTCAACAAAAGCTCAACAAACGCCATGCGCGGTGGGTCGAATTCATAGAAACTTTCCCATATGTGATCAAATACAAAAAAGGTAAAGATAATGTTGTAGCCGACGCATTATCTCGCAGGTATGTTTTGCTTACTTATTTGGACGCAAGATTGCTAGGTTTTGAGCAGATAAAAGATTTGTATGCCACTGATTCGGATTTTAGCAAAATATTTCAATCTTGTAAGAAGTTTGCTTTTGGAAAGTATTATCGGCATGAGGGTTACTTGTTCTTTGAAAATAGACTTTGTGTGCCCGACTCTTCTTTGAGAGAATTGTTTCTAAGGGAAGCACATGGAGGTGGTCTAATGGGTCACTTTGGAGTTGCTATGATTTATAAGGTGATGCAAGAACATTTCCACTGGCCGCACATGAAAAGAGATGTTGAACGCCTATGTGAACGGTGTGCGACTTGTAAACAAGCCAAGGCTAAGGTTCAATCCCACGGTTTGTATACCCCTTTACCTATTCCTTTGCATCCTTGGACTGATATATCAATGGATTTTGTGGTTGGATTGCCTAGGACTAGGGCTGGTAAGGACTCTATTTTTGTGGTGGTTGATCGCTTTTCTAAAATGGCGCATTTCATTCCATGTCATAAAACTGATGATGCATCTCATGTTGCTAGTTTGTTCTTTAAGGAAGTTGTTCGATTGCATGGCATACGTAATACCATAGTTTCTGACCGTGATACTAAGTTCCTTAGTTATTTTTGGAAAACTTTGTGGTCTAAGCTAGGAACTAGATTGCTTTTCTCTACTACATGTCATCCGCAAACTGATGGGCAAACTGAAGTTGTGAATCGAACTTTGTCTACTTTGTTGCGTGTGCTTATCAAAAAGAACCTTAAGACTTGTGAGGATTGCTTGCCGCATGTAGAATTTGCTTATAATCATTCTATGCATTCAGCGACTAAGTTTTCTCCATTTGAAATTGTTTATGGGTTCAATCCCACTTCTCCTTTGGATCTAATGCCTTTACCTTTGAGTGTGAGAACAAGTCTTGATGGCAAGAAAAAGGCCTATTTAGTTAAACAAGTTCACAAAAAGTCTAAGGAGAATCTGGAGGCCCGGACGAAGCTGTATGAGAAATATGCCAACAAAGGGCGTAGAGAGGTCATCTTCAATGAGGGTGATCAAGTGTGGGTTCATCTTCGGAAGGAGCGTTTCCCGGAGGAGCGAGCATCCAAGCTAATGCCGAGGATTGATGGACCATTCACCGTGCTCAAACGAATCAATAACAATGCCTACCAACTCGACCTCCAAGGTAAGTACAAAGTTAGTGGCAGTTTCAACGTTTCTGATCTTCTTCCTTATTGTGCAGATAATTCGGATTTGAGGTCAAATCCTTTTCAAGTGGGAGAGGTTGATGAGACCATGGATGGCTCAACCGAAACACACGGACGTGAGAAGCAGCTAGAACCTGAGGAAGCATCGGAGGACCAGCCTGAACCAGAGGAAGCACCGGAGGAAGCATTGATCGTCCCAGCGGGTCCTATAACAAGGTCACGGTCCAAGAGGTTCAACCAAGCTATCACTGGACTACTCAAGGAGCTGGACAAGAATCTAGAAGATGTGACTCAAATCACTTGGACGTTGCTCACAGCTCAAGGTGCTCGGTAAAGGGTAAAGTGTTACTTTGGTGCTTTTTTTCCCTTGGTCAAGTTTTGTCCCATTGGGTTTTCTTGACAAGTTTTTTAATGAGGCCTAAGTAACATTTTCAAACCTCCTTTGCCAGCCCAAGTCGTGGTCCAAGGTTCTCCACAAAGGCCTTGGCCCATTTTCTATCTCTTTCTCATTCAAACTTTGCATTTATTGTTTTGTCAGTTCCTAGACATCTTGCATGAACTCGAATTTGAACTTCCAAGGTTGTCTAGGGTTTTTCTTCTCTATCTCGTCCTTCCCTTCTCCTATTTAAAGACCATGTATCTCTTCTTTGTTTCTCATCAAACATTTTAATCAAAAACCTTTCTTTTACTTGTTTGATTATGAGAAGTGTGTAATATCTTCTCAACTTGTTTTCTACTTAGTGTGTCATATCTAAGTTGAATTCGAGCCTGAAGTCTAAGAGATTTCCATCTCTCTTAGAATTTCATTTCAATCCCCCTTTTCATCCGCTGCATCATTTCACCTTTCATCCATCTTCGATCCGCTGTATAAACCACCCTTTCACCTTCTTCGTCGATCTTGTCTTTGCATCTTCGACCCATTGTTCATCACCACTTAGTCCGATCATCTTCAAGACCTTGCGAGTGTGTTCTTGGGAGCAGATTCCTCTCCAGGATTCTATCAAGGACGGTCTTCTCTTCCTTCTGCTTCATATGCTCAACCATCATACGCAGAATTTCTGTGTAGCGACGCTTTGACTCTGCCTCGGCCGCGGCTCTTGTTTGAGAAATGGTTTCGGACACGGCCAATTGTGATTCCTCTTCCCACTCGTAATCTGGGACTCTTGCTGGCGATAATGCTTCGTCTGCCTTGCGTTTTTGACGTTTACTGGAACCCTCTCTGTCCATAGCTCAACTATCAAAATAAAAACAACCGTCACCAACTGATAGGTGCAATGATCGGAAAATATGCAATAGATTGAGAGGGGATGGAGAGGAGACTTACATATGCAATGATCGAAGGATATATTGATATTGGTTGTAGAGGAGATTTGTAGGTGCAATATATTGTGAGCGGAGAAGAAGGAAACGATACAATGAGTAAGAAACCGAAACGATACAATGAATTAAGAGAATATAAAGGAAAAACAATAGGAAAACGAAAGGTCACGTCGATTATTAGGTTAACTTATGGTTTCCCGCCAAAATATTGCTTTACAGCTGAGTTATAGTTTTACGGATTCATGTGATGGCTGAGTTATAGTTATCAAAAGAAAGGTCGCGTCTATTATTAGGTTAACTTACGGTTTCCCGCCAAAATATTTCTTAACGGCTGAGTTATAGTTTTACGGGAAAACGAAAGGTCTCGTATATTCATGTGATGGCTGAGTTATAGTAAGTGATGACTGAAATATATATATGACTTGACGGCTGAGTTATAACTAGGATTATTAGTATATTACAGGAATAACTTATGGTTTCCCGCCAAAATATGCTTAACAATAAAATTATTAGTCTATTTATTACCTCTCATCTACAAATAGAACCAAGTGTCTGAGTTATAATATTCCCGTTTTTAGTCTATTACCTCTCAACTACAAACTAGAATAAAATTATTTTTTAGAACACTATGTCTGCTCTAGCACCCAAGATGCCGGATCTCCCCGACGACGTTTTCATAAAAATCGTTTCCCTTGTTGCAGAATATGCTGCAAATTATGGTGGATGATCCTCACTTGGTTCTATTTTAAGGGCTGGTCGTAGGGGAAAAAATGCAGTATACAGTAAAGAAGTTCTAAAGACAACTACTATCTATTGCCTTTGTACTGATCCCTCATAAGAAATCAACACATCCAAAGCCCCTGATGGTGGCCTCCAAATTGAAGGGCGGCACATGCCTTTCTTCGTCAGATGCTTTGAGGCTGGCAACCCCATTGCCATTTACTACGAAGGGCTAAGGGTTGTGGCTGAGGATAGAGATATCCAACGTGGGATTGATATTCTAGTCGTATTGTACCAGCCGATGCTTATGCCACCTTAGCATGTGGGGTACTAAGTATTTATCAAGGGAATGAGGTTATGGCTGTCCATTACCTCCAGCTGTTTGATGCAAATCATTATCCTCTGATGTCTTCGGATGCCATGGTAACCGGTAATGATTTTCTGTTTGATTTATCTCGTTATCATACGGCCCGGAAAAACTTATACTCAGCCACCCATCGCTATCCTGACAGCCCGCCACTCCCTAAACCCGCTTGTGCTGTGATGTGTTGTTTGGATTATGGTTTACATTCTCTCCGCTATGGAGACTATGAAATCATGTGCAAAAACTGTTACCTTCTGTGGTTGTCCCTCAAAGTATTGGAGATCCTTTAAGGTTTCCAGTAGTGATTTCCAGTTTTACCTTATCAATTCGTGACTCTAATTTCTGTTTATTTTAAAATAATTATTTTCCATTTCTTCGTCTAGTTTCCCATCTTTTTTCATGTATTAAACGTCCTTTTTTCCTTCGGCTAATTCTATGTATCCACCTTTCATGCTTCCACATTTTAGTATCTACTCTTACTTTGAGGATGAGTTATAGTTTTAATGAAACACGAAAGGTCACGTCAATTCATGTCACGACTGAGTTATAGTGAATAACGGATGAGTTATCAAAATGAACAATCCATATGGCTGTGTTATCAAAAGAAAGGTCGCGTCTATTATTAGGTTAACTTGCCAAAATATTGCTTAACGGTTGAGTTATAGCTTTACGGGAAAACGAAAGATATAGTCGATCATGTCATGACTGAGTTATAGTGAGTTATGACTGAGTTATCAAAAGAAACAATATGAAAACAAACGACTGATTTATACGACTGATATGAAAACAAACAATATGAAAATTCTATGTATCCACCTTTCATGCTTCCACATTTTAGTATCTACTCTCACTTTGAGGCTGAGTTATAGTTTTACGGAAACATGAAAGGTCACGTCGATTCATGTGACGGCTGAGTTATAGGGAATAACGGATGAGTTATCAATATGAACAATCTATATGGCTGAGTTATCAAAAGAAAGGTCGCGTCTATTATTAGGTTAACTTGCCAAAATATTGCTTAACGGCTGAGTTATAGCTTTATGGGAAAATGAAAGATATAGTCGATTCATGTCATGGCTGAGTTATAGTGAGTTATGTCTGAGTTATCAAAAGAAACAATATGAAAACAAACAACTGATTTATACGAATGATTATATGGCTGAGTTATATTTTATGACGACTGAGTTATCGTGATACCGTGTTTCATTAAATGTGTTGCACGGTCTTTTATAGTTATTCTCGGGACACAGCGGAAATTTCGCTGCAGTCTGATTGGTGGACTCACCGGCGGTTACCTCCCATGACTCTATATAAATAGGGTTGAAGGTTGGGGGAATAAAACATTCTAACTTCCACAAATTTAAGAAATAGAAGGATGCCAGCCGCGCCGGAAAATCCCATCCCACAGGAGGTAGGAGAGACGTCCCGATCTCTTGAGGTCGCTCCGAACTCAAATACTGTCGACCCCGGGGTGTCTCCCCTTCAGCTAGAACTCCGAGAGTACCGAGCTCGGCGAAAGGGGATGGGCGCGTATATTCGGGCGCTTCGTGTGAAACTTGACCAGCTCCATAAGTCCTGGAAGACCTTATCGTCGAAGGTTACTTCTTGGCACACTGGCGAATGGTCCGTCTACTCGATGAGCACAAGGCGTGCAAAGAGTTGGTCGATCGGATGGATGTACCCGATCTTCCGGAAGGCGATCGCGAAACCCTGGGGGAAACCGCCTTCCCGTTCATGACGGATTTCTGGGCCTATCGAGCTTGCTTGACTAGGTTAATCCAATACGTCAATTTCCTGCAGTCGTCGTGATGTGATCACGGGATCGGTCATGCGTCCGGGACGCTCGAGCCGGACCTAGGCACCTCTCGGACACGCGTATCACCCGTCGGACAACTTGGAGCCGGCAATCTTAGGATCATTCCCGGTGCAACCACTCGGACCAAGAGCTCATACCGGACTCCAAAATCAAGCACCGCGTTCAAGCGTTCATCTAAGAAGACCAAGAATCGTTTCGGCCAAGGCAACCTTCGGCTAGGTCGTCCGGCCTTCTTCCTTACCAAAGGTCGAGGGCGCCAAAGTCGTTAGAATCATGACTTGTACTCTTTTTCCTACTTTGGGTTTGTCCCAATGGGTTTACCGAAGCGGTTTTAATGAGGCAACGAGTTCTGACGCACAACGCCGCGTTTTGAAGCCAAAGACAAGGTTCCTGCATCCAGCCTAAGGACGTGGCCTATTTTTACCTTTTTCCTTCAGCGTTGCGTTTTGGATTAGTCTAGATCCTTCCTTTTCGAACGTTGGGATAGTGTGACGTGTGTGGCCTTGTTAAAACCACAAAGAGGGGCAACGTGTTCACCGTTTGTGGGGACGCGTCAAGGGCAAACGTGTGCGGACCATAGCGAGTCCGCATGTCCTAGGCTCCCTCTAAACCCTCACACTACTTAAACCCTTCTCTTACCTTGTAAAACGCAGACTTGAAGTATTGAATTAAATTTCACAAAGAGAGAATCTTTGTTCTTGTCTCACCTCTCTCCTTAACCCAAGTCCGAGACTTGGCTCTTGAGAAACCCTAAGAGATTCACGAACCGGGTTCGTAATCTCTTAGTCAACCGTATCACGAGCCGAGCCATCTCTCATGTGTCGTCGCATCATCCCACCCATCTATCCGTCGCGTCCGTCTTCCATCCGTACGCTGCGTCCCATTCGACCATTTCTTCGAGAATCGATCGGTTCGAGTTTCTTACCGAGAAGTCCTCCCATCCGACCATCTTTCCCGGAGATCGCCGAGTCGAGTTTCTCATTGGTCGATCCCCTTCGTTCCACCTTCGCAACCATCGTCGCTTCCCCTTGCAACTGCATCGTGTCCAACGTTGTTCCCCCATAACCACCCGAGGCCACCGGTGTTCCGCATCGCAAACGTTCATAGCCGATCGAAGCCTCTCGAAGCCCTTCGACCAAGACGGAGCCAAACTCGAGGATTTCTCAAACCACTCGTTGGTTTCTCCTCCTCTCTCGTTTCCTCCGTTCTTTTATCCCCTAGAGCTGATCCCCAGAAGCTTGACCGAGGAAAGTCGACTCTTGTCCGACTTGACCGAAGACGATCGATCCGGCCCGTCCCAGACGCGTCCCCGAGTCACATCACGTCGGGTCAAGCCTTCCGCGAGCGCCATCTTCTTGAAGGTCCATGTGCCTTTATAGAGGACATGATGTCCAGAGGCTCCGGATTGCCAATCGAAAGGCTAGAGGCCTTACAACGGGAACGAGAGATCTGGCGAACTGCAGTGAACGAACTCGCAGTGGAGGAACCATTGGAGACTGACATATCTGGCCCAGCTCCCGTCCTACGATTGCAGGACCGTCCAGAACGCTAGAGGGTTGGTGGCGAAACTTTCGGATCGGGATCCCCGACCTGAGATCTGCCGTTTAGGCGTTTTTATTATATATATATATATATATAAATATATTTGTTGTTGTTTGGATGAAGTGTAATGGAAACTAATCAAAACGATTTTAGCGAATTTTGATGTTTGAAGTTTGTCCAACAAGCCCATCCGTTAACCAAATCGACACTCCTAAATTTCGTATCGCACATGGATATACGAGACACATCCATATGCTCTGCAGCTACGATTGCATGGATGCATGGTATTTTCTCGTGGTCGAAACGACGACATGTGCAACTTTTTTATTCTAAATTTACAACATGCAAAGATGATCCATATTTTACTTGGACATGTACAGCATCAATCGTTTGTATCTCCATAAGTCTTGCTCCGGTGACACGGTCCTATTAGGGAGTAGAACAAAAAACAAAAACGTTTTAGGCTGAGTTATGAAAACAATTATGGCTGAGTTATTGAAACAACAATGGCTGAGTTATTAAAACTATAATGGTAATGGCTGAGATAAGGAAACAATTACGACTGAGATCTGGTAACTCTTATGGCTGAGTTATCAACATTGACGACTGACTTATGTAAACTTACCAGTATAGTTTCTCAACACCTCGAGTGAGCGTTGTTAGCTGCGATTTCGCATCCTCTGCCCGTTCAGAAAACCATTTGGTCATCATATCCCGTATCGATTCTAGAAGTCGAACTATGGGAAGACTTCTAGCATTTGACAGTGCATGGTTCATTGATTCTACAATATTCGTTGTCATTAAATTGTACCTTTCACCCGGGAAATGAACACGCGCCCACATTCAGACACCAGCTCGTTGGAGGTATCCATGTAGTTCGGGATGACGTGCTTTAATGTCATTGAAAGCCTCATTAAAATCAGTTAGCCTAAAACACCTTGCCGCTTTTTTCACCAGAGGGAACAAATGTTTTCCTTTGAACTTTACCAAGATGTTCTTATACAAATGGTAAGTGCAAATTCCACGCGAAGCCAACGGATACACTTGACCAATCGCTTTCCCTATTGACTTATGTCTGTCGGAGATTATCGCAAGATCCTTTTCGTCTGGAATGGCAACTTTGAGTTGTCTAAAGAACCAACGCCAAGACTCATCATTTTCAGTGTCAACAACAGCGAAAGCTAATGGGAAAATTTGAAAGTTACCATCCTGAGCTAGGGCTGTTAGAAGCATCCCTTTGTAACTACCATGGAGAAACGTTCCATCGACAACAACAACTTTGCGCATGAAAGCAAACCCAGCAATACTCGCACCAAAAGCAATAAAAACATATTTGAATTTATCTTCATCACCTATTTGAAGACGCGTGACTGTACCCGGATTTTCCCTTTTTAACTTATATATGTAAGAAGGCAACTCGCTAAAACTTTCCTCAGGAGTTCCCTGATCGATCTGCCTTGCATTCAGCAGCGTTCGATATGCCTTCCAATAACCCATCTGTTGACACCAACAAATTAATAAATCAGCCATAATATATATATATATATATATATATATATATATATATAACTCAGTCGATACATTCGAATAAGTCACCCGTAAATAATCACTAAATGAGCCGTAAAATATAAATAACTCAGCCTATACATACCTATAACATTCGAATAAGTCACCCGTAAATAATCACTAAATGAGCCGTAAAATATAAATAACTCAGCCTATACATACCTATAACTCAGCCATTGTTATCAATAAGTAACTCAGCCTATACATACCTATAACTCAGCCATTATTATCAATAAGTCAGTCGAAACATAGTAATTACCTTTAGACTAAATTGCTTATTGAAAATGACTCCGACACTTTTAGGTTTAACAGCCGGACCAAGATCACCAAGATAGTCCCTGTAAAGATCTGCCAGTACATCAGCTGTTGATTGGCGGCATCTAGTAGAACGTTCCGTCACAGAACATGTGTGTTCCGAATCGTATACACGAACATGAAAATCCGGGTCATCCCCTTGTACAGATGCACGAACTCTCCAAAGACATCCTTTAACCCAACACCTAAAAACCACTTGTTTCGGATTTGAGATTGGTACATTAAAATCAAATCCATCCCTAACCGAAATAAGTTTCACGTGATTCCTGAACTGCTTTTTGCTCCTGTATCGTTGTCCTACAGCAATTTTTAGCGTTGACACCTCCAACCTAATAGCCTCCGGATTCATCTTCGATCCGACAAAGTTATCATCTTTATGAGCTTTCTTCTGAGGAGGCGGAGTAGGTGGGTCTTCCACTTTACTCTGAGGCTCGCCCAATACAGAAAACTTCTCGTCATCAGATGACTCACCATCGGAGTCGTCGAAAACATCAAATCGGGTTGAAAATTCATCGTCTTCTTCTTCGTCAGATGCTACTTCGACAGCTCCTTCTTCGTTTTCTTTGTCAACGATCTTACCATAATCAAAACAAGTGCCTTCAAATCCCCCACCGTACACTTCGTATGTAGATTCTGCTTTCGAGTCTCTAGCTCCACTAGTTTCTGTAGACTCTTTCGCCGAAAATTCTACACAGAGACGTAGCTGATCAGTTTTCCATAGCCCCAAAAAAACATTGCAACTGTCGATCATTGGAGACAAAAACTGGTGGAGTATCATGCACCCTATGTTTCATTGCCCTGTTCGAGAACATGTAGCTCATGGCTAAACGCGTCCAATCCGTAGTCTTCAAGAACAAGCTTCACAAGCTTGTCGTGTGTTGTGCCTCCATCTATATGCACAACTATACACCCTCTATCGTCGGAGTTAAATACATATCTCTGTGTCTTTATCCAATTACCGGACACAACTAGTACCGGAACTGGATCCATGAAAGATAATGAAGAACAAGGTGGAGAAGAAGTTGAAGAACAAGGTGTGAAGAAGAAAGTGAAGAAGAAGAAGAAGAATATCGTGAATAAGAAGGTAAATAGTTCACTTATTAACCAGTTGAAGAACAAGAGTCGAACGACGTTTCGTATTTCCGGAGAAAAAAGATGATGACATGGATGCTGCGTCCGACGTGGCAAATCAGCCATCAAACAATACCATAACTCAGCCTAACTAAAACTCAGCCACAACATGAAAAACATTACAGTAATTAAAAAGCAAAAAAATTGCTGCCAAACTCAGCCGCTTCATCAACTGAAAATATGTAACTCAGCCGTATCGTTTGATAAGTCAGCCGTAACTGAATAACATTCTAGTAATTAATCTTTTGCTAATAAGTCAGCCGTCAATAAGTCAGCCTATGACGGCTGAGTTATAGTTTTTTTAACCATAACTCAGCCGTAACAACATCTCATAAGTTAGCCGTTTTTCATAACTCAGCCACGCGGAAAATGTTAACTCAGCCAAAATTTTGATAACTCAACCATCAGGTGAAAACTCAGCCGTAACTACAGCTGAGTTATGCGAAGTACAACTGAGTTATGCGCATAACTCAGCCAGATTTGATAAGTCAGCCGTAACCCTTGGCTGACTTATACGCATAACTCAGCCAGATTTTAATAAGTCAGTCGTCCGCTCTTACTCAAATGTTTTTCCGATAACTCAGCCGCAACATACCTATAACTCAGCCGCAACATACTCTGTAACGCGTTACAGCTGATTTATGGTTACACGTCAGCGATTTCTGACGTGGTAATGGCATTTTTATAATTACGTTTTTTCCGGTAACATAAAACAGGGGCACGTTCGGTATTTTAAAAATACCCGAAACATTCTAGTAATAAAAAAGTTTTTTATAGATTCTGATAATATTACCTAAAATGAGTAACATTTGAGTAATTCACCCTCAGATAAAAGAATAGTTATTTTTGGTTTTAACAATAGTACTGTAGTACTTATATACAGTAACTTTAAAGGTTAACTCCTACAGGCTACAGGTTCAGTTTGTAATTTTTAAATACAAAAATTCATATTTGTATAGAAAAAAAAAGATTCTGTAATTGGGTCTAGGGAAATCATCGGACCAATGTGTTTCAATTTTCGAGATTTTTCTTTTCTTTTCTTATAGTAACTTTCAAGTTAAACCAAGTACTTAATTACTACTCTCTTTGTTTCACATAGACTGAAGTTTTAAAATATTTTTTTGTCCCACAAATATTGATGTTTTGTAAACTTCAAGATGTAATCATCGAAAATATTTAAAATTTTGAATTGTTATTGGTTTAAAATTAAATAATATCTCTTTAGTCAAGGAAAAAATATATTTAAACTCACTAATCATTGTTTTCTTAAAATATGTAAAAACTTGTAAACATCAATCTTTGTGAGACAGAGGAATTAGTTTACTAAATTCGAAATGCATACCAATTTATCAAAAAAAAAAAAATCGTAAACAAATTCATCAATTGGGTTGTGATATTCTAAAGAAGATATGAATTGAATTTACAACATATATTCAGTGAACATGCTAATCTATAGTTACTGTCAAAGTCTAAATAATAGCCATTTAAAACTTACGAAGAGAACAAAAACAGTATCTCATGTCAACACGAATAGAGTTCAGGCCTGATAGAGTTATATAATTTATGATCGTATAATAACAATTAAATTGATTATAGCTCGAAAGACTAGTTATATAAACTAATTGAAATTGCATGTTAAGAAAAAAAAATATATACAATAAAAACTTAGAGATCAAAAAAATAAATAAGAGTTGAACGAAAGCATGGCGCGACAAGAAAACCCGTTTTTAAACATAACGGCCCGCGTCCGTCAACATCAAAATCATTCATAAAGAGATTTCCCGTTCCATTGCTTAACGCTGTCATTAACAGACTTTTTCTATTATTTTCTACTATAAATATAAAAATAAAATCGAAAAATAATTTATTCGAACTGACAGCACGTGATGGCTCCACGTGTAAGTAGGTCCCACCCACTTTTCTAATAACTGTACGCTGTTCGAATTTTGTGGTCCCCACTTTAAATATGGAGATTCAAACACGTGTCTTGTCTCTGTTAAATCTGAAACCTTGACGGCCGTTTTTACGGATCATCCCCTTATCAATATCTCTCTATCCTTTTTCTATAACAAAAAAAAAAAAAAAAAATATTAACTTTTCATGGTTACTACTTACAACTATGTACATGGTTACATATTTTTTTCATGTTACGTCACTTTCGTTTTGCCTATTTCTATAATTTATTTATCATATTTCCTTTTGTTAAATTCTTACTTTCCCTTGTCAAAAAATCATCTTTGTTACTGTATCGATTAGCCCTGGGCATTCGGGTCCGTGGATCGGATCCGGGTAGGAACCGATTGGATCCGGTTCTTTCGGTTACACAGATTTTTTATCTATTTTAGAACCATTAAAATTCGATTCGAATATCAGTTCGGTTCCTCTCGGTTCCGGGTCGGTTCGGTTCTATAATTTTTGGAACCAAATCAGTACCGAAACTTGAATATTCAATCTTTGGTTCGGATAAAATGGATCCATTTGTACCCGAAAGTAGCAAAATACCCGAAAGTAGCAAAATACCCGAAAATGAAAACAAAAACTTGAGACATCAAAGTTCAAACTTATTTCCTAACAACAAGAGTTCAGAGTTTGAAGAGATGAGCAAAGTTCAAAGACATCAAACACCATACAAGAGACATCAAAGTTCAGACAACAAGAGCAAGACAAACACTTGAGACATCACACACCAAAGTAACAAGAGCAAGACAAACACTTGAGACATCACACACCAAAGTTCAGACATCAAAGTATCAAACTATCAAAGAGAAAAGATCAAACTTGAAACTTGAATGGTACTTGAAACGAATGCTACTTGAAACTGTCCTTGTCTCCTTGGCTTGGCTCCTTGCGAGTTGAATTCATTTCAGGTTCAGGAATCAGGATATCATACTCTACATAACAAAACAGACATCAAACTTAACATTCATCAAAGAGATGAGAGATCGAAAGTGTTTCATTTCATCAAAGAGACATCAAACTTAAAATTCATCAAAGAGATCAAAAGTGTTTCATCAAAGAGACATTAAACTTAAAATTTGATTTGAAATTGGAACTCACTCTAGTACTCTACAGTCCTTGCAAGTTGAACTCAGGATCAAACTCTACATAACACAAAAAAACAAAAGATCAATTTTCAGAAATAGAAAGTAAAAAGCACATTTGAGTTAAAAGAGTGTAATAGAAGATATAATTACCTCGCATGAGCTCATCTTGCAACTCCACATCCGCAAGCAATTGTTGGATTGTTATCATTCCCTTTTCATTGATATGAATCTCACATTTCATCCATTGCTCTGTGCACATAGAGACTTCAATCATGTAGTGGGTTAAGCAGCTTCTTTGTGGGTTCAATATCCTCCCACTAGTGCTAAATGCAGATTCCGATGCTACTGAAGACACTTGCATTGCAAGTATGTCTCTAGCAATAAGTGATAGAACAGGGAACTTTGGGCTATTGATCCTCCACCAAGATAGCAAATCATACTCAGCACCATTTAGAAGGGTCGGATTCTCCACATTTTCTTTCAAATATAACTCCAGCTCATTTGATGAATCTTGAATTCCTAGTTCTTTAACCACCTCTTTGTAGATACTCTCCATGCTTTCATAACCAACGGTTCTCTCACAATAATCACTTCCAACTTGTTCTTGAGACTAAGAAGTTGCTCTTTGGGACTGAGTAGATGTCTTCGATTCACCACTTCTATTGACTAAAACACTATACTCTGCAAACATATCCTTAAGGATTTGCAAGACTGAATCTTGAAGATGAGTAGCCTCAACACTGTTCTTACCATAAAGTGTGTCAAAACAAAGCTGAGCAAACTTCATCTTCTTTCTTGGGTCGAATATACTTGCTACTATCAACAACTTATTCATTTCAACCTTCTCTCCAAAAGGATCCCAATACTTCTCTAATTTCTCTAACATAACCAATGCTTTCCATCTCAAATTTGCATCAAGACCAGTACTTGCAGTT
Source organism: Camelina sativa (assembly GCF_030686135.1). Lineage (NCBI taxonomy): Eukaryota > Viridiplantae > Streptophyta > Magnoliopsida > Brassicales > Brassicaceae > Camelina > Camelina sativa. The sequence goes on from NC_141883.1 coordinate 659,934, forward strand.
AGAGCAGTAATGTTTTTTAAGATGGTAACTATCTCATTGTATATCTTGTGGGAGCACACAGAAGTTGAAGCTGATAGTACTAGTGTAGACTTGTAAAAGATGACAAGAAATTGAACCAACCTCTCAACTGCATCGAAATCCTTCTTGGCTGCTGGTCCAACCCTTTTTGTCCCATCCAGTTTTTCCTCAAAGTAGTCATTATAGACTTTGTCTTCAGCTTGCATCTTTTCAAATGCCACCCTAAACCTCAAAGCTTGTTCTAACATAATGTAAGTGGAGTTCCATCTGGTCTTGACATCTAAAGGTATGCTTCCACGTTTAACTATTGCTGTTTCCACTCGAAGATCAAAAGTTTTCAATCTGTCCGTTGTACCTCTCAGATAATTAATTCCATTCCTGATGGCAGCCACATTGTCATCTACCTCTGTCAGACCATCCTTAACAATCAAATTCAATATATGAGTGGCACACCTTAGATGCAAATAATCACCTTTAAGAATAAATGCATCATTCCCATTAAGTTGCGTAAATGCTTCCTTGAATCTCCTTATTGCTGAACTGTTAGCAGTGACATTGTCTACTGTGATGCAAAAGATCTTCTTGATGTCCCACTCTTCCATACAATCCATAAGAACCTTGGAGATTGTTGAACCTTTATGATCCGGAACATTCTTGAAACCAATGATCAGCTTCTTTAACTTCCACCAAGCATGAATATAATGAGCAGTAATGACCATATAACTATTTCCAGTATATGGAGCCACCCAAATATCGGTTGTTAATGACAACCTCTGTTTATTCTTCCCAAGAACCTTCTTCATAGCTGCTTTCCTCTTAACAAACATCTCCACAACATCTCTTGTTGCTGTTCTACGAGAGTGCGCCTTATACAACTATACTTTGGCACAAAAGTGTCTCCAAGCTAAGCACTCTATGAAAGATAATGGCAGCTCAGCTAAAACCAACAACTCATTGGAAGCTTCCCGAAACACAGATTCAGACACTTTACTCAATCTAAGATCACCATTAATACCATATGGACTAAACACATTCTGACTTTTTTCTGTATGTGCAGCTTGCCATACCTTGTACGACTTACATGCAGTTAGTAGATGCTTAGAGAGATTGGAGGTACCGGACTTGCTTGGACATTTCATTTGTTTCCCACAATAATGACAATTGCATAAGTCATTATTGCCCTTCTGTTTAGTAAAGTGTTCCCAGACCCACAATGTCACTGCTTTCTTCTTTGTGTTAGAACCATCCTCAATACCTCCGTGACCATGTTTCCTCTTGTTGTTAGCTCCAGGAACAAAACTAGGTGAATCAACATCATCGTCTCTTTCACCATCATCTTCATCACTCAATGGAAACTGATCATTTGGTGGAAGAGGATCAAAAGACGCCATCTGCAGCATTAAGAAAAAATATTTAGCCATTGAACAGGACAGCTTACAAACAAGACCAAAACATTGAACATTACAATTTACACCAACGAAATAAGAAATAGTAAAAATCAGATTAAATCTTACAAACCATACATCACAAACAGTCAGACATTAAGTAGTAACCTATACTAAAGCTTTAACAGTCACAAACAGTCTCAAAACAGTCACAAACCATACATCACAAACGGTCATTACAAATCTTATTTTTTCAATCTTAGCTTAAAACAGAGAAGGCAAATCTTTTTTTCAATCTTAGCACAAACCAGACAAGAACATTGAACATCAAAGGTTACTACTTACTAGAGCTTACATTACAACCTTGAACAGCAAAGACAAAACTTACAATTTATAAACAAAACACCTGAGCTTACAAAAGCAAATCTTTATTCAACCTTAGCACAAACCAGATAAGAACATTGAATAACCTTGAACAGCAAAGGCAAAGCTTACATTGAACATTGAACATTGAACATTGAACAGGCTAGACCGAACATCATAAACAAAACACCCGAGCTTACAAATCTTTTTTTTAAAAACCTCGAACAGCAAAGGCAAAGGTTGTAATATAAATCTAAACACCCGAGCTATCAGAGACAGTAACTTAGACTACAGGCTAGACCGTACATCATAAACAAAACACCAAATCTTTTTTTTTTAAACCTCGAACAACAAAGGCAAAGGTTACAAATCTAAATTTAAGATTAACAAAACAATAGTTAAACAAATAATCGATTAAGTGGGCTACAGAAAAAGAGAAATGAAACAGATCGAAAGCATACCTCTGAATATTGGTTTCTCGACAACGCAGACGGCGGTGAGGAGGAGAGATTATTTAGGGATTCCAGTTTTCTGAATTAGGGTAGACACTGATATATAAGAGATGACAAAGATGTACGGCTCGTACGGAAACCAGGCTGAATCGAGAAAGACAAAAATCAAAAGCATATGCGGGCCGTCAAAAGTGATGATTCATCACACATGTGAAGGTTTGGGAATAAACGATTAAACGAAGAACAACTAAAGTTTGAGAGTATTAGAGTCTCTCAGGTTCATGGGTACCCATTCAGTTCTCGGGTAATAACCGGATCCGACCCGATACTCACGAATATAAGAAATAATTATCCATCGGTTATTTTGGCAATAACCGAACCTGAACCGAATTGGTTATTTCGGGTCGGTTCCGATTCGGGTAAATGGATACAGTGTTTTTTGCCCAGGACTAGTATCGATAGTAACTCTCTAACTCTAACTATAGGCCTATAGCAAAATTTATTCAGAAACAGCTAAAGATTTACTTTTCCCGGGATTATTAGAGTAAACTTAATCCAAAAATAAAATAATCGAGATTATCAGTTTAGACTTCACAATTATATAAAGTTACAGCAATTTCCAAAATACATGATTTTGTATTTAATAACATAAAATATAATATTTGTTATAAGCATAAAATTTGCAAAATGTAGCACTTTCGGAATATAATTTGATGAACTAACATTTTGCAGAATTTTCTGCTATACAAACTAGCATTTACGATGACCTAGAAGATCATGCTATTAATTATTCTGAGATATATTTATAGAGATGTTCGGTATAGAGTAAATGAGGTGATGTTATAATCAAAGTGTGTCTTTAAGCTGAATCGTTATGGTGTATGGCTTTCAAAACATATACTACTACATTGATATGAATAAAGGAAACTATTCTTTCTACCATAAAAAAAACTTTGGAGAAAAAACTCTCTCAGGCACGATTCCCAAAGAGTCTCCTTTAACCAAGTCTTCCGACGCCGGCGGGGCTGGTGCTCACTGGCGTCGGGATCTACCTGTCTCACCATCTACTTGTCGTCGACTGTTACTGTTAGTGCTCGGTTTTGCTTTTCTTTTCCCCATTTTTTCTCTTTATTTTTTCCTTCTAGAACCCTTTTGGCCTTCACCTCCGATCAAAAATCCAAACCCTTTATGCTCTCGCTGGACTTCCTTTCACCGGAGAGGGTTGCTCGACAAAACTCTCTGTCAGTTTCGGGTAGCTGCTACAACTCCCTCTCAACTTGGCGATTTATGGTGGAACTAGGGTTTTCCCCAGTGGACCTAGCTTCCAAAATTGATTCAACTCACGGTCAATGTCTGATTCCACTCATCCTTCACGCACCGGAGAGGATTGTTCCGCTAATCCCTCCGCCAAGATCGGACAAACATCTTCTTCAGTCCTCAATTAGGCAAACGGTTGTGACTCTAGGGTTCTCCCTAGTGGACCTAGTCTCCAATCCCGAATCAATCCAAGACCACCGGCGATTTTCGCCGACCTATCACTCAACGGAGTTCTCTCTGCCGTTTCCGGTCAGCCGCCATAACCTTTCTCCCCTTTGGTTTTCGATAGTGAAACTAGGGTTTATTCGAGTGGGCTTTGCCCTTTCTACCGGCCCGTTAAACTTATTAAATATAAAGCCCACAGTTCTTGAGCCCAGCCACTCCAGGGTTTTATTAAGGAACAACATCTTGATCCCGCTTTCGTTGAACGGTGGATGCCGGCACTCCTTCAATCCCCTGCTCCCAGACCCCGTGACCTCTGCACCTTGTAATGCCCAATATTGTAACATCGGGGATAACCTCCACGCAATGGCCGATGTATCTCCAAACCCATGTAAGTCCATACATGATCCTTTGTTCCATGTGTTGAAGTCATGTTTTAGCCAATGGTGTGATCAAGATTATTTATTCTATGGTTTCCATTTGATAAGTAATGCATCATTGTTGCTATGGCTCTACATTAATTCCCTGCGAATCATGGTCTTAGTATCCCCTTTGGCATTGTTTTTTGAACCCTCTTGTGGGAAGTTTGTTGGTATATGGATCCTGAATCCAAATGACCTTTATGAGTACGGCTTTGCTATGATCAAAACCAACTTCGATCCTGTGATATCTATAGCATCTATCCTCAAGCCTCTGAGCACCTTCAACCTTGCTCAACCTACTGTCAAGCTGTTGGTCCTTGTTCTCCAACCGGATATAATCTCAGTTTTACTCCTTATCAAACGCCAAACTGTCCTATGACTATGGCTATTGTCTCATCCACTGATTTGATCATGGAAGAGTTTGTTGACAATCTTGACCTCACATGTACCAAGTTTCTCTCAAGGATTTGGCTCAAAACTCTCAAGAATCTCTTGTCGACCTAATCCTACTTTTATCTACTTTTCTTGTTGTTGTATTGGCATTGGGGAATGCCTTCTTTCCTTGTTTTTAAATTTTGTTTGTATGAACTTTATCTCAGTTGAATAACGGTAATGCAAGTTGTTTGACAAAAAAAAAAAAAAAAAAAAAAAAAAAAAAAAAAAAAAAATACTACATTGATTTTACATGCAGTACGAGAATCGTTTGAGTAAATGTGTTTTCACAGTTACATTAAAGTTTATATTTAAGAGTTATACGTACATGACTCATATGTAAATTGAGTACGTGTTTGTTATTGATTTAATTATGTACCTATGTAATTTCTGTCAAATTTTATAAATGGTATAAATATTTAACATTGATACCAAGCACAAATATAGTATGTAGATACATCATGAATACTTGGTGCATTGTTACGACTCCTGCATCATAACACACTAATGTATTATTAGCATACACAAAAATAGTATATATGTACCTCAGTACCTACATCATGAATACTTTGTGCATCATTACGATTCATCATAACTACACACCGATGTATTAGCATTCTATGTTTTAAATGTTTGTATACTTACTTTGATATTATATGAATTAAAATAAAATTACCTAGGTATGCCGATGCAGAGTGAAAATATTTTTTTGAATGCTACATGCAACAATAGTCCCTTTCAATTAGTATTATTCTCTTCTCATACATAGGTTTTGAGACAGCTTTAATTTGCGAATCGTTTTTGTTTTGCCTTGCACAAATTTTAGTTTCATCAACAAAATTACACATAAAATTACCAAACATCGATACCTCAATTGGTGAATATTTTCTCTAACAAAGTATAGAGATCGTTGGTTCGAGAGATGGTGTTAGGAAAGAATCATATAAAATACTCTGGTTTCTGTCTCGAAAGAATGTACGGACGTATGCTCTGAACATTAAAAAAAAAAAAAGATTGCAAATTAATGTTGTATGATATAATCAATGTTAGAAACCGTGTCAATTTGGAGAAATATTTACGATAAATTATTGCTTCTGTGCATGAGGAATTATATCAGCAAATCTGTGTGAATCACTCTTTAAATCATAATAAACGCATTCATTTTATTTTATTTTTCTTTGCCAACTACGAATAATTTATGGTTTTATTTATCTATTTCTGTATACATTGTATTTGTTTGGGGTTTATCAACTTAGATTTTATACACCACCTATAAGATTAGGTGCCTTTTCAATTTATAAAACCATACATAATACCAGTGTTCAAGAAAGCGCTCGGCGGTATGTGGGCGGTGACTCAGCGCCTAGCGCCTAGAACGCCTAGTCGGAATTTTAAACGTTTTTAGACGGTTTAGGCGTTTACAATATGAACATTATATATATGATATTATATATAAAATTATATAAAAATATATGTTAGAAGAAATAAATAATAATAAATCATAAACTAAAATTAATAAAAATACATTTCTTTAATTTAGATTAATAACATATAAACATTTATAAATATTTATATGAATATAAAACTTAAAATTTTAAATATATGTAGTTAAAAATAAAACATACATTAAAATAAAAATTTTGTGATTTTAGGCGGTCTAAGCGGTCGTCTAGGCGTCTGCTGAGCGCCTAGCGCCTAGACGGCGCCTAAACGGCCGCCTAGACCGCTTTCTTGAACACTGCATAATACTACTTCCTCTCAAATTATTTTCAACGCAAAAGTAATCAAAATGTACGTATAACAACAGACACATTAGTGGTGGTTACGCTAACTGTTTAATACACAATCACTGTTATTTAAACATTAATCATAACATATTACTTTGATAAAAAAAATCATAACATATTAATATTATTAGTAATTTAATTAGTAGTACCCGACAGAATATTTATAATTCCGATTTTACTCGTTACTGATATTTTATTTCAACCTGTAAATATATCCTTACAAAGAAACACAAAGATGATAAGAATTCTGATTCGACCCATCAGCCATCGCTATCTCTCTGCTATATCTGTTATTTTTTCACGAACTACAAATATACCTACGATCAATAATAGCATATTTTCCTGTTTTCAGTTGAAATTGTTAAGTGATTTAACTTAAATCTGTTCATTACTGTCCTTTTACTGTGATAATCAACTAGCTAGACATACATCATCTCCGCAATCTAGCTATTATTTTTGTGTAACTGAAATATAAAAATGTTGAATACATCAGCTTCTTTGAGTGTAACCATATTATGTAACGAAGAACAACTCCCAAACATATTTGCCAAAGTTGTATACTAAGGATATTTAAATTTATATTCTGTTCTCTACAACTACAAGTACATATTTTGGTTTTATTTTTTTAAAAAGTGTATATTTTATTAGTGCGTTTAGTAGGTCATTAAAATAATTATTAGATTATCATCATTTAAGCTAGATAAACTACTTCACGATTTTTTATATATTTTATTTTATAGATTGCAATCAAGTTCCCTCATTGATTTCTCCTTCTGGTGGAAGACAGGAAATGACTGTGGTATCAAATCATCTGTCACAAAAATAAAAATAAAACATACCAAAAAGCTATAATAATTGAGAAACAAACACATAAAATAAAAATGATTTAGAAGAAAAAGGAAAAAAAACTTATTTGTTTAAACAAAAAAATGTGAAATGGCCATCAATTGATATGAGGTGGCAGGGAGACCACTCATAGTTGGTAGGGGCACCTAAAAATTGCATGAATACCAGAATTAGAATTATTCCTTTTTCTTTTATCTCACCTAAAACTCCTTTCTAGTATTTATTTTTAAACAACTTTTTAGGATTATTGTTTATTAAGAGTTAACGACATTATTATGGTATATATTGAAAAAGAGGAAAAAAAAAAAAAAAAACAAGGTTGACAATGGTGTGATTGAAGGCATTTACGAAAAAGCATAGAACAAATGCCTTTTAGTCATTTCATTAATGCAGAAAATTCATGATTATCCGAAGCAATTTTTATTTTTTTTAGACTTCAGTAACGCTTTTAAGAGGACCAGCTCTAATTTAAAAGCTCAAAATTGAGAATGGACCCAAATAAATGTATCATTTGTTTATGATATTGACACTGTATGATATCTTGTAGGAAAAAAAAAAATCCATTTAATATACACTGCAGATATTTTGTGAAAAAAATAAAACTTGAAAGATTATAAGAAATCAAATTATCGTATGAAAAATCAAACAGTAATTTATATGGACATGAGAATAATTAATTAATTACTCTGTGTATTATATAATTAAGTGGAGGTGCGTGTAGCTTACGAAGCAGAGAAAGTCGCGACAAACAAAAACAGCTGAAGACAGCCTGGAAATTGCATACGTGTCGTCCAAGCATGAAAGTGAGCACCTTTCCTACTTTGCCCACTGCCCGCATCCCGAGTTTGAACCGCCCGCTTTCTAGTCCCACAAGCCATGTGGCATTTTGTTATTACTCGCTGCAACTTTCTATTAGCTGAAGTAATTCCTAAAGCAATACAATCATTTCTTTTATTTTTGTGTGTTAATTTGGTAACTGGTAGTACCTATTATAATCGAAAAAAATCAGAAATGTATGAGGGAAAATATCACAAAAGTATAAAAAATAACACAATTGGAGATAGCATCACTTTATTTAATTAAAAGGATAAGATTTTCTAAATTAGTTTTGTTAATAAAGAAAAAAAAAATTTTAAAAAATTATAAAATAAAGGGAAAATAAGAAAGGTCCCCTTAAAATTCGGTGGTCATTACTATTGTGCATGTCTTGGTGTAACATTTGATTGTATTGCGATATAAATGAATTAAGCTTCACAGACTAATAATTAAGGTGCAAATATACTATAATTAGCATTGGATCCGCGTTACGCGCGGAAGTTAGATGAGGGTGTTTCTTTAGTTGTTTTGTTAATTTGTTTTTTGGTTATGTATTTTTCTTCTTTGCGTCTGGTTATGTTGTTCGTATGTTTTCCTTTGCTCTTTTATTGGTTTAATTTTTCTTCTATCTTTTTTCAGCTAGTATAATGAAGTTAATTTTAAGATATTTATTATATTGAAATTATCATGATCTATTTTTTGATTAAAAAAAAAGGAATTAGAAGGTAAGTTTATATAGTAATAGTTGATCTCTCGCTTTAGTCGTTCGTTTTACTTAATTAAAATTAATTATCTTTTTGTCGTTGTATTGTTCTTTGGTTTTGTTATATGTGGTTGTAGGTAATCTTTTTATTATTTTATTGTTTAATTAGTTACTTGTAAGAGTAGTTTTTTGTCAATTGTTTTGTGTTTGTAGTGATTAGGTAGTGATTTTTGATAAAAAGTGTATAAAAATCTCGATTACTTACAATTCTGTTTTTCTTTTTTTAGGTGTTTCAGCTGTTAGGCCTTATTTTCTGTAAGCCTTAAAATTGTGTTGGCCCATTGAGCCTTTAGTGGTATGTTATTCAGGTGGGATTGGCTTTGTTCCCTTTGAAAATATGATGTCTCGTGAACGGATAGCAGAAATTTCATTTTTGGGATCTACAGGAAAGTATTTGAAACTATTTCTTGACGCTTGTAATCCTTCTGCAATCATCTCTTTCATCGATGCACAATTTTTTTTTTTTTTTTTTGGGTGTCTTTGGGTGTTTTCCTCTTCGCTTCGCATCTGTAGGAATTGGTTGTACCCTGCTGTTTTCGTTCCAGGTATGTGTTAATTGGTGTGCAAATCTGTTCTTTTAAAAAATTGTTTTGTTCCTTTCATTTCCTAATTAATGTACCCATTGTTTTTGAGTTCTTAGTTCTAAATTTTTGTTTCGGTTGGCCCTAGTGTGTGGGTTTCGAGTGGATGTGAATTTTGTGTTGTCAAATTAATTTTTCGTCTCTATGATGCTTTTTAAAAAAAATTTGTAGAGTGTATATTTTTGTGGCTTGTTTAGTAAGTCTTGAATTTAGGGTTAATGTGAACAAAATGGGGTATTCGAATTTTAGCATCTTTTCCTTCAACTAACGGGGTGTGCATCTCTTACATTTTTTTGCTGTTTGGTGATGGTTTTTTCAATTGTTGGCGAGTAATGTTAATTGAATTTTACTTGTGTTTCCCTGATCCTCTGTAAGTGTTTGTCTTTTTTTCGTCGCAGTTGTTTTTTCTTTAGATTTTTAAGTAGTCCTGTTTTTCAAAGCCAACTATTTTTATTATATAGGTGTCCTTGAAGCTAAAGAACTCTTTGCATATTTCTATCTCCTAGTGGTCATAATACTTTTAGACCTGTTTTTGGGATGTTTTGTGGGAAAATTTTTCAATATATGTTCATCTTGTATGTTCTGGTTTTGTTGTCATTGTAAGTGGTGGACTTTTTTTTTTCTCCAATCGTTTGTATTCTTGCTATACTTTCAGTTATGTTCTCTCGTTCTCCTGTTTAAATTCTTTTGGAGGCGTACGTAATGTCTATGAAAGAGAAAAACAAAAACTTTTATTTTGAATTTTGGAAATTTTAAGAGGATTATAACATTGGTGAACCTTATTGTTATTCCTTAAGCTAAAAGAAAAAGACAAACTTGATCATTTGTTTGTAGTAGTAGCAGTGTGTGCATCTATTCTCCATGTCATTGAGTGTGCAGATGATAGTTTGTTGGACTTTTGCCAATGTATTGTAGTAGGACTGTAGTTTTTGGACATTGACTATGTGTAACGACTTCTTGATATCTTTCCAGCATTGATCACTCCTTGCTTTGTTTTGTTTCCAGCCTAGCTTGTCGAGCCAACATTTTCCTTCTGTTGTGTCACCCATGCACAACTTAACAATTTCGTAAAGGTAAATATCGTTGTTGTAAGAACCTTCTGCTGCCTTTTTCAAGTGTGCCAACCCTTCTTCTGTGTTGTTCTTGTGAAAGTACTCTTGGATCCCTTTAATGTAGTGTATTAATGTAGTGTACCTGCAAATTTCCACTTGCAATGCATTTTTCCATGAGGTCTTGGTATTTCGTTAGTGCTGCTAGTGGATTTATGGCTAGTGGCCTTAGGTTGATTTTCTTGTAAACTCGGTAATTTTGGGCTGCTTTAGCAAGATGTGGTGATGCTTGCATAACATGCCTGACGATTGTGCGTGAAATCTGAGCAACTCGAGAGATAATATCTCCGAACACGTCGTCTGGTAGTTCTTCAATAAAGTAAGCTGTGTTTCTAAACATTTTTTGGAAGTTGTGTGTATTTTAGTTTAGACTTTTTTCAAAGTTATTTATAAGTTGGAAATGTGTTGCAGTTACGTTTATGTGTGTTGTATTATTTACTGTTGGCCTCCCTTTTTTCCTTTATGGTTGTTCCTTTGATATTCACGTATTAATGAGTTTTGCCGTTTTCTTCTTAATCATTAAATTATTGCATAGTGATGTGTGTAGTTTGGCTTTAAATTTATGGCCCTTTAATTTTGAAACCGTTGACAACAACTAGAAGTTTGTTTAGAAAAGAATAATGGTAACACATGTGGCGTACCGTTGAAATCCATTTTAAAAAAAAAGTTTTCTATCAATTTTTTAAATGTATATGTATGATATATTTGTGCCTGATTATATTTTGGTATTGTTATGAACATTAGTAGACATCATTTAAAGTATTATTGAATATTTAGTGTCTGTTGGTTCCATTGATGTGTCGTTTTATTTTGGAATTATATTTCCTCTAATTTTTAGAAAGCCTTTTTTTCAAATCTGTACCTTCTTATTAATTCCGTTTGGTTTTGTGTGTTGGATTATTTAATTTCAGGGTTTTTTGATTAAAGTAATGGGGTTCTTATTTGTAGCAGTATTTTTCAGTGTTAAAATTCAAATAATATTTATGAAAATGAATTTTGGAGTTTATATTTGTAGTTATTATAACCCGTTTAATTTTTTCACATGAATTGTTGGGCTTATTAATCTGAGGGAATTGCTTAGTGGGTTGTGTTGAAAAGTTGGCTTTATTAAACTGAGTGAGTAGCTGATGTGGCAGCATCAGGAGTGAGGAAACTGCATTTTATATATATAGATTCCACCCTTATAATTGCATGAGATCATTTTGAGCAATATTCTTTGAGATAATTTGTCTTGTTTTCTGAAAAAAAAATTGTCTTGTTTTATGTATCTTTCAAGATAAAATGCTAATAAAAGTTCTTGATTCTGTTAGTAATTTAATAAGACAAATAACATATTTTTAAAATAAATAAAACAGTAAACACCTGTTAGATGTTTTATTATATTATATATATGGAAAACCTGACATCACATTTTTGTGTAACTGATGTTTTTACCATCTAACATTTTATTTAATTAAAGCTATCCATAGTTTTCAATAATACAAGGAATTTATACAGAAGTCGGAAAAAACTATGCCAATGTGAACTTCACATTAACATCTCGAAATTCGTTTCCAGAAGTTTATTTTTATAAGCTATATATATATATATACACTGTATATTCTATATATCTATGTGTTAAAAATTCTATAATAGACAAAACAATTCAATATCGTACGATTACATGAATACCCGTGCATGGTGAAAACTGAAAACATAAAGGGTTTGATTGGTGACAATTTTTTAAAGCTTTACAAATATATAGTTTTAATATTTATTAATCACAAAAATTTTACCAAAAACTTTACCCTCAGTTTTTCTGTACAGCTTTTATTTACAGTTTTTTCTTACAGTTTTGCACTATTCCCTAAAATCTTACAGCTCTAGCTTACAGCTTTTTTGTACAGCTTTTTATACGTTACCAATCAGACCCAAAAATAAAATTGGTGAAAAATCGATTGGCCAGATGTGGGGGACACAACGCTTTAGGATAACAAGATTTGAGATCTACGACGTCAAAACGATTTAGAAAATAAATGTATTATGACCTTCAAATTGCTTAATGAAAACGACAATGCACAAAAGAAACAATAAAGTGGAAGAGAAGTGAAGAGAGAGGAGGAGGACCAACGATGTCATGCTTTAGTTGCTTACGTTGGCTTCAGGTGCAAGACGCATGAAGTCCTCATGAAAAAAAAAGTGGCTCCGCTAGCTATTATGGCTTATCCATAGTGTTCGGTGTTTTAATAAAAATATATATCCCTGTTTTTTTTTTTTCTATTAGCCAATCAACAGAGTGACTTTTTTCAACAGAACTCATTTTATTACATCATAACACACATCGAAAGTAATATAAAGTGAATGGTTGCAGCGGTCAGGGCGGCCAAATCTGTCTGCGGACTGGACCGCTTTTAATTTACCATTCAGCAAATATATTCCACAGTAGTGCGGTCCAAATAAAATAGAGACAAGACCACTGCGGACCAACTGCGGACCGTTTTTGTATACAAATAGAGTTGGTCCGCAGCGGTCTGTAGTCCACCCCAAAAATAGAGCGGTTTAGACCACAGACGGATTTGGCCGTCCTGACTGCAGTTACCATTCAAACCCAAAAGCTGGTCTGAACGAAATTAAAGACATTTATAAATAATTATATATGCCGACATGCAGACATGTATTAGATTGCGACCCGAGAAGGCGACATGCGCAAATCTATTTGATAAGACTCGGAATCTTTCATCATAAGATATGGCCTATCTTTCCTCTATTATTTCTCAAAATATGGTTTATCACTTCACTAGCAGTAGTATGTCTGAATTTTGTACGGAGTTATCTTGAAACTGATGAAATTTCTTAACCCAAATCATCTATATTCGTGTTTTACTACGACCACACCAATTAGAAATCTCATTAACTGTACAGCCCAACAACATACCGAAGAGTCTAATTCACAAATTAGGTTCTCTGATCTTGTTTCTTAAGAATATTACTCTACCAATTTATAATCGTATTGTTTATTTTTTTTTTATGATAGATGTATACTCTTTATTCTTTAACATCAAAATGAGATTCCAAAGATTGAACACTGGTGACATTCCAAAGATTGAACACTGGTGAAACTCTTGGCTATTTAATAAGTTAAACGTTGTGTAGTAATCATTTGAAATTTTGAATATGGTCGTAAAAACAATTCAAAGACCACAGTATGTTATTCAACAGCTATTATAGTTACCTTGTTCTCAGTCTCCATCAACAATTTTTGAAGTTTCTTACGCTTTGTTTAGATGTGGTCGCGTGTCTCGATGGTCTACCATGCAAATCTTATTCCAAACGATGTGCAACAGAAACGTAAGAAACTTGTTTGGAAAGTATTCAACGATTCTGAGAATTTATTTTTTTTAACTTAGGTGTTCTAGTTCATAAGACGCAGATTACTATTAACAAATATTGTTCCCTCATGTTTAAATTTCTTCCACATGCAAAAAGGTCTTTTATACGTTTCACAGATTCTAAACTCACAAGCACTATGGTTCCTTGCAGCTCTATGTAACGTTTAGAGCTATAGCTGATGGTGTAGAAATGGAAATTCATAAAAAGACCCTATTCAACGTTTTTTTTTTTTTTGCACGAATACTAACATCAATTAGTTTTTTTTAGTCGTAACATCAATTAATTTAAAACTTCAAATGGGTAAAAATGCTTTAATATCTGATGGTAAAATAATTAAACATGTTATCAACGATGGAGAGGTATTCTATACCATACTAATATATATACTAAGAATGCACGAAAGTCAAACATGATTTGATTAAGTAGCTTCTGGTCATCTTTTTTCCTTTTGGTAACGTATTTAAAAACTAAAAGAACAAAAAAATCTCTTGGATTTACCAAAAATAGATCATAGTCAATTAGTCATCCATCATTCCAAGTCATCAAGTTGACATCAAATCATATTCTTATGCTATTTGCAGATATAATCATATGTAACGTGGATCCTCTTTTTAATAAAAGGGAAATACATAACATTATTTTGGTAGATTTTATAATTTTAATAAATGATTATAAATAGGTTATACATAAATTATAGATTAATCTATATATTAATTGGTTACAAGTTGATAATACATATATTTAATATATTAATGATAACAAATAAAATCTTAATTGTAACCGAAAATCTTAAACGGGATATTCCAAATTGATAGTTCATGGATATTCCAAACTTTATTTTCGGAAGGTCACGTAGTTTCCAAAGATCTACAATCACAATATTACAAATTTATTTTCTTGAGATATTTTTGAGAGACCACAACGTTAACCAAATTATTAAAAGGATAAAAATATACTCTCAATCATAAAAAGAAAGTACAAAACTTTTTTTTTTGTATAATAAAATGGAAGTATATAATTTTTATATATTGGTTACAAAATAGATAATATATTAAATATAGGTTGGTTACAAAAAAAAGTTAAAGATGAAATCCCTGGGTTATATGAAATTACGAATACACTTAAGAATATCTCAAAGAATCCTCTTAAAGATAATATTTCAATGATTTATACAATTTCAAAAAAAAATCTTGATTATTCCATATATTGTTACACCATATATAGTGTTAGACATAACAATATATTATTAGGCGTAAAAAGGAATAAAATCTTGGCAATTAATCACACTTAATCGTGATTTCCGAGATTTTATTGTGGATTTTAAAATAAAATCTGACCTACACCCTTCCAAGCGGAAGGTGAACTGGAAGTTTTTCGGGTCAGTGGGTCAACAAGTCGGACCGATTAAATTACGGGTCAATTAGTTTATTAATTTGATTACATTTTATGAATATAACATCTACTTTTCTATAAATATATGAACAAAACATACATAGTTTTTTTTTTTTTAGTAAGACAAAACATAAATAGTTAAGTACTAAACAACTAAAATTAAACTTTTAAATGATTAGATAAAATAACTAATTGATTCTTTTATAAATAACAATATTTATTTTAATTTGTTTTGAGTTTAAAGTGTGACCAAAATAAAATATTTTAATTTGAGACCGACAACCCCGTCTGATCCGCCGGTTCAACCACCGGTTCACGGGTTTTTAGCGGGGTTTTCTGGTTTTTTGCTGGTTTTATTTGTTAGGTTTTTAGAGGTTACCCGGACCGGAATATCTATCGGGTTGTGGTTGGATCGAACCGACCGGCCGGTCCGCTCATGATTAGAAAAACATTGATATAAATCATTCAGATCTCTATTTACCAAAATACATCTCTCATATTCATACAAAAAAATAAAAAAAAATAACAATCGTTTCTCAGTTTACAATGCTAAACCGTCTTATAAACTATAGTTTATTTTGAAATTATAATATAAATAAAAGGAATTTCAATCTGTGCTCTAGCACGGGTCCAAATCTAGTTGAATCTGTAAAATGTTAATGCAAAGTCTTTTTTTTTTTTGTCAAACAATGCCAAGTCTTATGACATGGATGTTCGACGTCGTTCAGTTATCACCGTTCCTTACTTAAACAAGTAAAACGCTGTCGTATAATCTATCAAAGGACTAAGGGCAGTTGTGTAATTTTATAGACAGCAGAACCGCAGAAAGGATTCAAAGCGAGAGGGGATAGAGTGAGAGAGAGCTTCGATGACAATGGCGTCAGTGAGGGAGGGAGTTTCACAAAGTCGCTGAATCTCGTCTCGATTTCTAGCTCAGTATTGGGATATGGAGAACCGGAGATCGACGGTTGAGATGACAAATCCAAGAATATGTAAATTATGAAAATTGAGAAGATTCTAGAATATATAGTTTAGGAATATTTACATTTATCTAAATATATTATTTTACATTTACATTATCCTAGTTTAGGAAATCTCTTGTGTATATAAAAGAACATAAGTTGTAACATTATAATTATGAGAATCTAATATTAATTCTTCCTGAATACTTTTGTGTTCTTACTCTCATCAAATTTATCATGGTATCAGAGCCAAGTTCGCACATACTCAACCCAATCCACAATCTATATATGTAAATATTTCTAAACTATATATTTTAGAATCTTCTCAATTTTCATAATTTACATATTCTTGGGTTTGTCATCTGGACTGTTGATCTCCGGTTCTTCATATCCCAATAAAAATCTTTATTACAATAATCACAAGATGTTAAAATAAAGACCTTTACAATAATCACAAGAAAACTATCATATATTTATGGTTATGAAAACGTTTATTTTTCCAAGATATTGTCTTCGAAGTTGACGATGGTTATATAAGTAATGAATGAATTAAAAATCGAGGGTGAAGTTGACGCGGAAATGACGATGGTTAATATAAGTAATGAATGAATTATATATGTTGTCTTCTTCTTAATCGAGGGTGAAGACAACATACAAGACATTTAAGATATGAAGACAAAGAGAAGAAAGCACAAATTGACAAACTTATGACGGAGTGCAATGTTTTTATTCCAAAATATTTAAAATCACAAATTAATATTACAAACAATATCAAAAATCACTAAGACAAAACCAAAACTAATTATAAATTTATAATAGATATGTACGGCTATGTGATCTATATCACCTACTAGATATCGCACACAAGCTATCTCACCGAAGTATAAAGATGTCTATTTTCTAAATTTTCAAACTTAAAATGTATAGTATTCTAATATCTTTTCAAAAGTGTAGATTTTGCCAACTTACTCTAAAAAGTATCTCAAAATATCTGGCTTTTTCACTCAATCACAAAATATATCTCTTCATCTCCAATTTTATTCAATTCAAGGATCTTGCTTTTCAACTCCGTTTTTCGAATTAACTTTGTTCTTATGTGTGAACAATAAGAACAAGATGATTGAGAAAGCTAAAAGTATTGGGAGTATATTGGAAAACAAGATGAGTATCTTGCGGACTAACTATTATAGATCATCAAAGTCCGTTTAGGAAACCCAAACCAAAGAATATTTTAGAAATTCTACTGTGATAAAGATAAGAGATTTAGAAGATTTATTTATTCATGCATGTTTATCTATTTTCTGTTCTAATTATGTTAGACATAAGTTAGCTTCTAGATATATTGTATCAATTCTCTTGAGATCAGTAACACATAAAAAAAAGTTTTCCCCCAAATAATTTTCTAGTTTCCATAAAGAGTCAGATGATAGAATCAGAATTCAGAAGCTTCCCCTAGCTCACCTTGGCACCAAGATTTCCTCTTTATGAGAGTCATAAACGTGGGTGCTTTCGTGGCACATTTGGAAGAGGTGAATCGGTGGTTTCAGATGCACGGTCCAAATCTAAAATTAAGTGGATAAAACAAAAGTACTTTGGCGTGGGATATACTAATATCATCTACATTGCATGCACAACCTCTGTGAATGTTTTAACATAAATTTAAATATAAAATGTGTTGTAAGAGCATTTGTAGTTTGTTAGAGATTTTCAGGGTATGAATAGTTGCAGCAGTTGGGACGGATAAATCCATCTGCGGATCAGACCGTTTTTTATTTACTATTTATTATTTGTAGTCCGCAGTGGTGCAGTCTACATAAAACAGAAACAAAACCGCAGCGGACCAACTGCGGACCGTTTTTTCTTACAAATAGACTTGGACCGTAGCGGTTCGCTGTCCACACTTTGAATGGTAACTGCGGCCAGGGCGGTCAAATCCATTTGCGGTCTGGACCGCTCCATTTTAAGGCGGTCTACAGACCGCTGCGGACTAACTCTATTTGTATGCAAAAGTGGTCCGCAGTTGGTCCGTTGCGGTCTTATCTCTGCTTTATTTGGACCACACCACTGCGGACTACATTTACTGAATGGTAAATAAAAAGCGGTCTAGTCCGCAGACGAATTTGTCCGCCTCAACCGCTGCAACCATTCATAGCAAGGAATTGAATGGTAACTGTGGTTAGGGCAGCCAAATACATCTACGGTCTGAACAGCTTCATTTTTAAGGCAGACTACAGACCGCTGCGGACAAACTCTGTTTATATGCAAAAGCGGTCCGCAGTTGGTCCGTTGCGGTCTTGTCTCTACTTTATTTGGATCGCACCACTGCGGACTACATTTGCTGAATGGTAAATAAAAAGCTGTACAGTCCGCATATGGATTTGTCCGCCCCAACCGCTGTAACCATTCATGACCTTAGAACAGAGCGGTCTGGACCGCAGACAGATTTGTCCGCCCTGACCGCAGTTACCATTCATACCCTCATAGTCTCTCAAATATATTATAGTAATATCAATTATTTAGTTTAGTTATTTGTTTAAAATTTAAAAGAAAAATAAAATTTTAAACCAATTATATATTGCCATGTGTATAGATAGTTTCTCATGAGATTTTCAAAAATTCTCATTTGAGAATCAATTCTCACTTCTCACTCCTACTTTTTATTAATTTTTACTTCTTTTATTGGTGAGAACTCATTTGAGAGCACACCACTGTACATGCCCTAAATATCTTAAAAGCAATAACAAATTCAATTAAAATATTTTTATAAAGACATTTTAGATATAGTGTCTCAGACCATCTCCACTCATGAACAACTCATTCAAATTACTTAAAATTAAATATTTAATATTTTATTAATAAAAGAAAGTTATCTATTTAATTTTAAAGTCAACAAAAACTTCAGCATATAAATGATATTCTGAAAGTTCATGATTTAAACATCCCAAATTTGAAAGTTCAGTATTTTTTTGACATTTTTCTCGTTCTTAAAGTAATTAAAGAAGAAACGTTTCTTTAGTTTCTCTTTTCTCAGTTATGCATTTTTAATATTTTTTATTTTTTTTAATTAAAAGCAACCCTCTACAAATAACCAGTGGAGATGCCTCACATTTTCCCAGAAAAATTATCTTACAATATTAATATACATTTTGTAATTACTACTCCATCCGTTTCAAAATATAGGATGTTTTAACTAAACCAAACATATTAAAAAGTATTTACTTTTAACAAGTTTAACCAATCAGAAACAATACTGCATAATATAAAATACTAAAATAATCTAAAAATTGCATAGAAATTTGAAAACATCATATATTATGAAACAAAATACTTTTCTAAAACATCTTATATTTTGAAACGAAGGGAATATATATTAAGACACTCATAAATCTAATGGAGTTGCTATAATAAATAACAAAACATCTTTATTGGCTTCCTGCGAATTTGTTTACCATAATGTATATTTCTCTCAAATCAATTTTTTGAATCATCTTCATTTTTTAATGAATCAGGAAAAAGAAAACACAAATTAAACATTATTAAAAAAAATATAAAACTAGGGTAGTCATTTTAAATAAAAATAAAAGCATGTGTAAATATTATACTTTAAAATGAGAGAAAATAAAAATATATCATATACTTTCAAATTTTAAATTAATTTATTGTAAAATAATTTTACGTTATATTTAGTTTATATGAAAAGGAATTAAATTCAAAGGAAAATTTTATATAATGAAATATATTAAAAATGGATAATAATGTATTTGAGTCTAAAATTCAGCCGAGACGTCCTTCGCGAAGAGGGTGCAGGAGGCTATATATAAGGCTAGGCTCATTAGGGACGTGTTTGATTCCGCTGATTCCTCTTCACACAGTCCTTTTTTTGTTTTCAATCTAATATAGTAATTTATTGAAATACTATCAAGACATTGATCGCTACTTATCTTCGTATTTTTTTTTGTTTGTTCACAAATTGGTTTTGTAGTCAGTAGACAAACCAAGATTCATACTTTTTATTCAGCCACAGTCATCTATAATGTTAGTCTTGCAAGAAAAATCTTATAGTTGTTACTAAAACAAGACTCGTAATGTTATTCAGCCAAAGTCATCTTTAATGTTATTCCCTTTTTTTTTAATTGTCGTTTAAGATTTTTGCACACAAATTAAGGAAATTATTAAATTTTATGTTTTGCCCTTTATTAATATATTTTATAATTTTTTTATTGATTGAAACTTTAAAACAGCAGGGATAAGATTGGAAAATCTAACATCAAACATCTGCATTGAAAATCTAAAACGACAACTAATATGAAACAAAAATTAAGTCATAGAACGACCACTACAAGAAAACAAGCGTTTAGCGACTCCAACAATCGTCGCAAAAACCTACTTTGCGACTACTATGCGACTACTTCAGATAGTCGCTAAAAAATGGTCGCAAAATTTAGGTGTCTTAAAATGGTCGCAATTTTACGACGGAATTATGACTGCTCTTATATAGTCGCTAATAAGCGACTCTTTACAGACTCTTTATTTTAGGAAGCTTCGGTCGTAAAGGTAGTTACAAGTCAGTCGCAAGTTAGTGATTAAATTGTTTGACCATTTTCAGACTCCTTTCTTTCGTCGCAAAATAGTCCTCGTTCATTAGTAACCATTTTGCCACTAGTCTGATAATTTCATAGAAATAATTTTGGTCGCAATTTGGTGACATTTTAGCATATAATAAACCTGTTTTATCTATCAAATTTGGAATGAATCACAATAAATTAAAATTGAAAACCAAATTACCACAAAAGATATCATAATCATTCATTAAACATAAATATTAGCATAGTCATTGTATTAACCAAAAAGATCATCCTAAAGCAAAAACAAGTAAAAAGTCTCAAACAAGCAATTCATGTTTTTTTAGCAAAGACAATGTTTAGAACTTAGTAAGTGGATAAAGGGGATGTGGTGGCTGGTGTTGTGTCTAACTTGGTGGCTGGTGAGTACCTGACACGGTGGCTGGTGGTATGTTGTCTTCAGGTGTGGTTGCTGGTGTTGTTGCTGGTACTCTTGGTCGCAAGGAAGCAATAATAGTATCATATGTTGGATCTTTCTCTTTCACGTCGATGAGAAGCTCTTGATGCTCCTGCTCACGTCGGGCATTCTCAGCATCTAGATGAGCTATCTTCTTGCGAAGTTGTTCATGAAGCTCGAGTAGTGATGGTGGAGAAGATTCTGCATAGCTCTCCTTCCTTTTCCCTTTCCTTAGTGTCTCAACAAGAGATCCAAGACCAAAAAGGTTTCCCTTCTCATCTGTTTGAGTACACTAAAACAAAGAAAAACATCAAGGTTAGAAACAAGTCTTAAGAAATCAAAATGCTCAGCAAATAAAGAAACCATGCGGATTAAGAAAACTAAAATATGGATTAAGAAAGGAAAATACTCATTCCTTTCATCAAAATAAAGAAAGTTACCATTAAGAATAATCATACACACTCATCAAAATAAAGAAACTAAGAGTTACCTTAAGAAAGATATCATTCTTTTCATCAATGCTGAGAGTACGATGAGTTGAACGTTCAGAAGAATTCCCTGAATTTTCTGGACCATCATCGTCCACTTCACACAGTCTCTCCTCTAATGTTTTTTCATAAGTCTCAGCTACTTGTTTAGCTTTTTGATCAACAAACGATCCGTCAGCTCGAGTATGTGTCTTCATGAACACTTCAGCAAATGATACCGGACGGCCCAATTCTTCTTCCTACAAAGAAATTGTGAAATGTTAAAATCATGGAAACAAGGTGTTTAGAGTGTTATAATCATGGAAGCAAGGTGTTTAGGGTGTTAAAATCATGGAAGCAATGTTAAATTACCATTTCTTGATGAACTTGCACATATGATTTCTGACCGGCAAGGTGTTTATGGACTCCAAGACCACCACGATCGGAGTTTCTGCACTGCGAGGCATTTGAGCTCCTCTCCATTACATCAGGTTCGTTCCAATGATCACACATCTCAGCCCACAGTTCTGCACTGGTGATCCAAACAGGTTGTTTACCACTGCTTTTAGCTTGACTAACAATGCCTTTCATTCGCTTCTTGGCTATCTTTAAGAACCCCTCTCTAACAAGCTCAGTAATCCCAGTATCCCAATAGAACTTCCGCTACATATTACAATTGAGTTAAGTTAGTGATGATACTAAGTCAGTTATGAGAGATAATAAAACTTTGAAAGCTATAAGACATTACCGCAAATGTCCTGAAATATCTCTCTTGAATGGGTCTAGGAGTAACCTTCCAGCTGTAGTAAGGACCATCAAATTTCCTTCTAAATATTCCAGAGATCACCCGAGAAATTTTTCCTTTGTGTCTGTTAAACCTGTCACAAAACAAACACAATCAGTCTTAACCAATACAAAGTAACACAATCAGTCTTATCGAAACAATCAAACACAACCTCTAACTTAATCAACAAAACAATCAATCTCAACCTTCCACTAAGAGCAAAGAGAACAATCTCAATCTCAATCTCAAAACAAAACAAACAATCTCAATCTCAATCTCAACTTAATCAACAAAACAAACAATCTCAAAACAAAACAATCAATCGCAACCTACCAAACAATAAAACACAACCTCTAACTTAATCAAACAAAACAATCAATCTCAACTTAATCAACAAAACAAACAATCTCAATCTCAAAACAAACAGTCAATCGCAACCTACCAAACAATAAAACACAACCTCTAACTTAATCAAACAAAGCAGTCTTTCATTAAACCTAATCAAACAAAAACAAAGTCTCAACCTAACTCTAAGAGCAAAAAGAAATTACCATAGAGTCTCAACGCCGGGGATGGGATCGACAGACAGGACTGGGAGATGTTGTCGGCCTGGAAGAGCTAGCAGAACATCTAACAAAGCTTGGTAGTCTTGTTTGGCCGGATTAGGAATAGGGTTTTCTTCTTCGGCAGGATTGGGATTAGGGTTTTCTTCTTCGTAATCCTGTTCCATGTTTAGGTCTGGTTGTTCTTGTATGATTGGAGGAACAGGAGGCGGTGGTTGAGGAGCAAGAACTGGTACTTGAGAACCAACCCGCGGTGGTTGAGAACCAACCCGCGGTGGGGGAGAACCAATCCGCAGTGGTGGAGAAGCAACCCACGGTGGTTGAGAAGCAGGAGGCGATTGTTGTGTCCTCGGCGGAAACTGGGACGGCATAGTTCTATATGAATTAGTCACGGACTGAGAGCCTGATGGATTCGAGGAGTGAGACGACGTTCCGACACCACTTCGACCTCCGCGTGAAGTCGCACCATTCGAGGCGTGATTAACCGCGGCAGAACTGGGTTCCCTCGCACCATTGGAGGCCTGATTAACTGCGGCAGAACTGGGTTCCCTCGCACCATTGTAAACCCTAACACCTCCAGCGGATCTGCCTCCGTGACCCCTAACACCTCTAGCGGATTTGCCTCCGCGACCCCTACCAGCCATTAGAGAGAGTTGAGAAAGAGGAGAGATTTGAGAGAAGAAGAGGAGAGATTTGATCGATTGAGAGGACAAGAGGAGAGATTCGAGAGGAGAAAGAAGAGAGAGTTGAAAGGTTTTCGACACTTAGTGAAAATAGAAAGAGAGAAAGAAGAGAGCTTGTTGTGTTCTTTGCCTAGTAATTAACGAAGAGGAGTCGCAAAGTGGTCGCAAAAGAGACACATACTAAAAAAAGGGGGGAATATTACGCGCCTAAAACTTGGCAAAAAATAATAAAGTGGTCAAATAGAGTAACACAATGGTCACAGAAGGGTAGCGACATCGTCGCAAAATTAGTAGCAAGATAGTCACAATACAAATTTTTGGAATCTATCATTTTTGCACAATTCTATTGATATCAATCAACAATATGGACTCATAATTGTCTTATAGAGTATATGGAATAGTTTATGACCTTTAAATATTGTTTTCATATCTTTGTTTTGCAATTTTCATAAAATTACAAACCTTCTTATGAAAGAACATGTATACTCTTTACAATGATTTAGATATTATGAAATTTTTGTGTCTAAATACTAAAATGGAAAGCTTTGACAAAGTTTATATGACTGATATTGATCAATTCAAAGTGGAAATGTGTATAGAAACATGTTAACATTTCTCTAATGTGAAATTTCAAATTCAACAAATCGAGAGTTGCTAAGGAGTCGCAAACCAGTATCTAATTCAGGTGTTAGACGCTAAACAGTCGCAAAAGTGGTTGCAAATAAGTCGCACATGTCGTAGCACCTTCGTCGCAAAAAATAGGAGTTAGCAAGTTATCGATAAATAAACTTGTGACCGGAGTATAAGTTGCAAAATCGATGCTAATTTGTGATTCTTTGTTTTTTATAAATTACTGTCACTGAACAGTCTCAAATTGCGATTGTGTTGCGACTATAATGTTTCCGTCGTAAAAGTGCGACTGTTTTGCTTCTTCTGTAAATTTCGTCGGGAAACAGTCGTGAATGAATCGCTAAGTGGTCGCTATTTTTTACGACTGAATTAAGAGTCACAATTGGTAGTCGCTAAACGCAGGTTTTCTTGTAGTGGACAACTAAATTAAAACGGAGTGAGTATTTGTTTTATAAAAAAAAAAGACAATGTTGTTTAAATGAAACGTAATAATTAAGGTTTCTTCAGCTGACAATTGACATGGTTAAAGAGAATGAAACGAATATATTTCAGCGGACCCGCCTAGTGAACTCTCTTTATAAGCCTCCGGCCTGCCCGGTCATACTCGACTTGTCTTTCACTTTGTCCAAGCAAAAGCTCCATTGGGATGTCATCTTTTGTAGCTGCTGCATTCCCGTACTTTGCCATGATTGCGTCCTTTCTCTGAGATTTCTGGTTCTCCTTTGCAACCTTAACCCTCTTATAAACCAACTCAGCTTGGGAAGGAGCCGCTTGCATATGCATGTCCTGTCCTTTTTCAAAAGCTTCACATGAATAGGTGTTTAGCTGTTTGAACTCCAGAGTTTGGCCACTTTTTCTATATTGGTTATCTCCTAAACAAAAGTTATCATTCGGATCTGCATCCGGGAGCGGATCTTCACGCATGGATCGAGATTTAGGGTCGTAATAAGCTGAGTTCACATCAAGGTTCACCAAGTATTTTGCAGTGTCTTCTCTGATACGCAGATTCCTTACAGTTCCTGTGCTACCACCATCAGTCGTACGAACACGTTTTGTAACCTTAGCAAAATCCTTATCAAGCTTAACTTCATCAACCCTTAAGTCGTCGTCTTCTTCCTCTCTATCACTTGTTGCATCGTTATTGTTCTTCTCCTCTAGTTTCTTAAGGTGCTGCTCCTTGAGGTACTTCTTTCGTGCAGCCTCTTTCGCGTCAAACAGATCCATCACAAAACGGTAGTTCGAAGGATCATAACCGTTCCATCGGTCCCTCTTACCATCGTAGTCCAATATAATACTCTCGATTTTCTCATCAGGTGCAATGTTCTTGTCTGTGTATTTCGCTCCAACCTTGCGAGGTCTATCCATACATGTTTTAACATCATGCGTCATTGCACCACAGCTCTGACAAGCTCCCTTGCAATATTTCTCGGCTTGGTCAATCTTGGCACATCTTTGATAGTATGTTTTTGTGGAAACGGTTTCGGTTTTCCAATTCTTTTGATGCTCCAGACTCGGGTTTTCAGAATTAGACTTGGTATACCATGGAACTTTTGACAAAAACTGAGGTGTGTGAGGATTGATTACCTTTCCATCCTTGTCTACCTCAGGTGGAGCAAGCCCTGCTTTACGAGCTTCCTCTAATTCGTTTTGCTTCCTACGATCTTCCCTAGACTTAAAACCAACTGAAGCTGTCGCCATTGTTGTTAGGTCGTTTCGATTTACTCTTTGCACAATTGCACGCAACAATTAGAAAGAAAATTAACGGCTGCAAAGAATGAAGTTTGGTGGGATTTGTGATAAGAAACTAAGATCCCTAAATAAACTCTTAAGGGAAAGTTTTATCTTTCTCCCGTGAGCAATCATATTTATAGTTAGAGCTTAACATAATTTTTTAGGAAATTCTTTTAAACCGGAAAAGGAAAAAACTAATGAAATTTCTAATTTAACTAAAACATAATTTGTAAACTTTCCTTCTTGAATAAGAGTGTCCTTTTTCTTTTTCTCGACAGTTGCTTGTGTAGAGGATCAAATCTAAACATGTCTTGTCTTGTGCTTCTCATTGTCTTCTTCAATTCCTCTTTCGTTCTTCTTCCATTTTAAGTGTAGAAACAAGAGAGGAGAAGCCATTATAATATGAAGACAACAAAAAAACACTAAAAACAAAAAAGAAGAAGCACAAATTGAGTATTTGAAAATAATTCAATTCATAAATATTACTGGACAACAATATTACACAAATCACCAAAGCGATAAGTCATATAATACTTTTACCGATTTTTGGTTGTTGGCTAATCAGCATAGGCTGATTCTCAATAATACTGGCTTCAGTTTATCTCTCGTGCTGTATATTTCTATTTTAGCCAAGCTTCAAACAAATCTGAATTTTGTGTAGTGGTTGAATTACCAATAACGCAATAAGTAACCATAATCTTTCTTAAGTTTATATATCCACTATCAAGAAAAGAGACAAGTGCTTATTTTAGAACACTTTTCATAAGTTAGTTAATTATCTATAAATCATCACATACTTCTCCACAACTCAGTTTTAAGTCTCTAAGAACAAGATTGAGCTAATCGCGACTTTGAATTACTCGAAGAGTACGCAAAAACAAATATGAAAAACGAGAAAAGAACACAAGCGATTTAATGAGTTCAAGTCCAGAACCGGGAATGCTACGTCTCGCCGGAGGTATTACTCCGGTAATCTACTAGAACGATAAAGAGAACAATTCTGTTACAAAGCTCGAATCCTCTCTCTCACCTTCACTCTAGATTAAATCACTTTTCTCTCTGATTAAGATCTAACAACCTCTTAATCTCTTATTCTTTAAAGATAAAATCTGAGTAAGATAAAACAAACCCGATCTTAACCGACTCGAGCTTGATCCAAATAGAGAAAACAACCCTCACGTGAAACCCACGTGCTTTCTTCTTTGTAATTAAACCCTCTCTTTGACCGAGAGACTTCTCAACACTTATGCATTCCTTATGTAGAATCTGAGTCACAACACCACAATTCTCCAACTTGACTCTGATTTTCACCCTTTGCTTGTTCTTTTTCTAGTTCCTGGACTACCCCCTCCGGTACTTGAGCTCCACCGCTCAGTGTTCAGTAACCCGGTGCATCTCTAATGCTCCACTCAACTTCTCAATTGGCAGCACCTTCGTAAAGATGTCTGCATAATTGCATTCACTACCAATCTTAAGTACCTTCACCCGACCTTCATTGATAATGTCTCTTATGAAGTGTAACCGGATGTTGATATGCTTGGTCCTCTCATGGTGAACTGAATTTTTCGCCAGTGCTATTGCACTTTCAGAATCAGAATGAACCTCCAC
This sequence comes from Camelina sativa, assembly GCF_030686135.1. Lineage (NCBI taxonomy): Eukaryota > Viridiplantae > Streptophyta > Magnoliopsida > Brassicales > Brassicaceae > Camelina > Camelina sativa. Next base: position 687,595 of record NC_141883.1, read on the forward strand.
GAATCTCTGAGGATGACCAAGCTCACCTGCTAAACCTTTTAGCCAAATAGCTTCTTTAACAGTTTCAGTCAGAGCCATATACTCTGCTTCAGTTGATGAGAGAGCAACTACCTTCTGTATCTTCGACTTCCAACTAATGGCATTGCCTCCCACAGTAAACACATAACCTGAGATCGATCGCTTAGAATCTCCATCTCTTGCATGATCCGAATCACAATAGCCTCGCAATAAGAAATCATCATTCTTTCGATAACAAAGGCTTCTCTTCTCAGAACCTCTCAGGTACCTCAACACTCCTTTAGCTGCCTCCCAATGACTTTTAAGTGGCTTTCCCAAGACCCTGCTAATGACTCCAACAGGATAAGCCAAATCAGGACGAGTATCAATCATTGCGTACATGATACTGCCCTTAGTATTAGCATAAAGAACTGTCTTCATCCTATGAAACTGATCGTCATATTCCTGATCAGTTGCAGCTCTTAACTTGAAATGTGCTCCCAATGGAGTCGCAACTGCTTTTGACTGATTCATATGAAAAAACTTTAGGATCTTCTCTACATAACCAACCGGAGACAACACCAATGTTCCAGCAACACGATCTCGAGTAATTTCCATTCCCAAAATTTTCTTGGCATCACCCAAATCTTTCATCTCAAATTCCTGACCCAACAAAGTCTTCAATTCTCGAACATGAGATTTACCAGTAGATGCAATCAACATATCATCAACGTATAACAACAAATATATATACGTACCATCTTCAAAACTTTTCCAATAGACACATCTATCATAAGCACTTCTGTTATAGCCTATCTCACTCATGAATGCATCAAACTGTAGATTCCACTACCTAGGAGATTGCTTGAGACCATACAGAGATCTTTTAAGGAAACATACCTTATCAGGATGATCTTTATCTTTAAACCCTTCTGGTTGAGCCATTACTATCTCTTCATCCAAAAAACCATGTAAGAAGGCTGTCTTCACATCCATCTGTTGTAGCTCCATATCAAACTGTACAACCATTGAAAGCAGATACCTGATTGACACATGTTTCACTACTGGTGCAAATATTTCAGAGTAGTCTATTCCCTCCTTCTGAGAATACCCCTTTGCAACTAAACTTGCCTTAAACCTTGGTGCTTCAACTCCAGGAATTCCAGGTTTTCGTGTATAAATCCAGCGACAACCGATTACCTTAGCACACTCTGGTTTGTCTCCTAAATCCCATGTGTGGTTCTTTTCCATTGATGACATCTCCTCTCCTATAGCAGCATTCCATTTTTTCCAATCAGGATATGATAAAGCTTCTCTATATGACCTTGGTTCTGTCCTGCCTTTATCCTCAGTATAGTAAGCAAAACCCGCCATATAAGATTCATGGTATTTTTTATTCACCTTGATAGCTCTTTTCCCTCTATCTCTGACCAACTGGTAGTCACTTAAATCTTCCTCGTCATATTCTACCTCTGCATTTTCTTCTATTGTTTCTTCTTGATTTAGAGGTTGCAATGGCACCACTTCTTGTTGATCACTCGTAACTCCACCTTGATCAACTGAACCTCGATCAACTCCACCTTGCTCTAAGGATTCTGACTCGAGCCTCTTTATACATCACAGCTTCTCTGAATACCACATTACGACTTATGACACACCGACCTTCTTCAGAAACCCAGATCTTATATCCATTTACACCCTCTGGATAACTCGTGAAGTAACCCTTCTTTGCTCTTGGGTTTAATTTTCCTTGGTCAGCATGAACATTGCTGGTTTAAATTGTTTAAGCGGAAGTAAGAGCAAGGTTTGATAGAAGTAAAGTAGAGAGAATGTGATAAAATATGAGATTCTATTAGAATAGTGTTTACAATGTCGACTAAGAGCCTTAAATAGAAGAAAAACTAGGTTAACAATCCTATACACTCGACAACTTGTAAATAGGGACATAAAGAGAGAGAAGGGATTGATCCCAAGGCTGATAGCGACGTGACTTGGTCTCCCTAAGGGAAACTATCTCGTGACTTTATCCTCCAACGGCTCCATAACTTCTTCGAGATCCTTCTAATGGGCCTTGTTTGAGTGTTTCACCTCATCTCTTCTCATTACACTCGATAGGCCTCGGCCTTAATGGTATTCGTACGGATGACCGTACGGACAACCTCAAGTCTCGAGTCTAACATGGTCAATAAACATAAGCTAGACAACCAAACCTTCTTAATGAGCTTAAATCTGGTATTCTTGAAGTCCATCTTTCTTCAGGAAGATCACCCTCAATAGCAGTTGAGGGAGATCGATTTATCAAATACACAGCGGTGGAAGCTGCCTCAGCCCAGAACTGTTTCTCCATTCCACTTTCACTCAGCATGCTTCTCACCTTATCCATAATTGTGCGGTTCATCCTCTCAGCAACTCCATTTTGCTGTGGAGTGTAAGCACATGTTCTATGCCTCACTATACCTTCATCCTTGCAGAACTTATCAAAGTATTGATTACAATACTCGAGCCCATTATCTGTCCTTAACTTCTTTACTTTCTTTTCTGATTGTGTCTCCACCATTTTCTTCCAAGTGACAAACTTCTCAAAAGCTTCATCTTTCTTTTTCATAATATAAATCCATGTATATCTTGAGTAATCATCAATAAACGAAATAAAATACTGACAATTACCCAATGATGTTGGATTATGAGGAGATCCCCACAAGTCTGAGTGCACATAATCCAGCTTCTCCTTTGTCACATGTTGAGCTTGAGGAAAACTCACTTTGTGGTTTTTCCCAAATACACAATCTTCACAGAACTTCAATTCTCTGATGACTTCCCTTTTAATACACCCTTTCTTGACCAAATTTTCCAAACCCTTCTGACTCATATGTCCAAGACGACTGTGCCACAGTACAATCTCATCATTCGACACTTCTGAAACATGAGATTCACCTATCACCGTTTCCCCTTGAAGAATGTAGAGTGTCTCCCTCTTTTCTCCTCTTAGAATCGCGGAACAACCCATTATAACCTTGAGAATACCATTATGAGACTTAAACCAACATCCTCTATCTTCAAATGTGCCCAATGAGATCAAACTTCTAGACATTGTTGGTACAAACCTCACATCAGTTAGAATAATAAAGGTACCATTTTGATTCTTGATTTTCACACTTCCAATTCCCTGAACTTGAGACATCGAATCATTGCCCATCTTCACATAGCCTGAGCTTACCTTCTTGAACTCACATAACCAATCCCTCCGTGGAGTCATATGAAACGAGCAACCAATATCCAATACCCATTCATCAGTTTTACTTCCAGATGTAACCAAACTCTCACCAACAGCCACTAGAACCATAGCTTGATCACTTGAATTTGCTATCCCAGCTTCTCCATTGTCAGAACTCTGCATCTTTCCTTTGTTCATCTTAAGCCATTTAAAACACTGTTTCTTAAAATGACCCTCCTTCCCACAGATCCAACATACGCGTTTTCCATCTTTAGACTTCGATCGAGACCTTCCTTTACCTTTGTTACTTTGACCACTGTATTTCTCTACAGATCGACCTCTGGTAAAATGTCCCTCACCTACAGATTTACTGTTCTGAGCTACTTCCCTTTATTTCTCTCTTGCCGCAACCATAACATCATCTAGCCTCAGTTTCCCTCTCCCAGTACTATATTTCAAAGTCTCTACCAAACTATTGAACCTAGCTGGCAAAGAACTCAACAGGATTATAGCTTGTACCTCATCTTAGACTTCGATCTGAAGATGATTTAGATCTGCAACGATCTTCAAGAAATCGTCAATATTATCATCAATCTTCTTACTCTCCTGCATCTTGAAAGTATAGAAATTCAATTGAGAGTAAACCCGATGCGGCAACGTAGTAGGCATGAACATCTTGTCTAGCGTAGACCATGCCTCAGCTGCAGTTTCACACAGTTCAATGTTCCGCAACACCTTATCCGCCACATTCAAGAAGATCACGTTCTTCGCCTTATCACACCGTTCCGATCTAGCTAACTCATCCGCCTCCCGTTTCTTCTTCTTTTCAGGATCTTGTTCTTCCTCTTCCGTGAGTGGCGGAGACGGAGCTTTCTCCACCATCACATCCTTTAACCCGATCACACTTAGATGAGCTCGTATCCTTGTCTTCCATAACGAGAAGTCACCGGAACCATCGAACATCGCAATCGGAACTCCTGACATCTTGATTCAGCTTCGCTTCACCAAAACCGTAGCTCTGATACCAATTGTAAGTCTCTAAGAACAAGATTGAGCTAATCGTGACTTTGAATTACTCGAAGAATACGCAAAAGCAAATATGAAAAACGAGTAAAGAACACAAGCGATTTAACGAGTTCACGTCCCAGAACCGGGAACGTTACGTCTCGCCGGAGGTATTACTCCGGTAATCCACTAGAACGATAAAGAGAACAATTCTGCTACAAAGCTCGAATCCTCTCTCTCACCTTCACTCTAGATCAAATCACTTTTCTCTCTGATTAAGATCTAACAACCTCTTAATCTCTTCTTCTTTAAAGATAAGATCTGAGTAAGATAAAACAAACCCGATCTTAACCGACTCGAGCTTGATCCAAATAGAGAAAACAACCCTCACGTGAAACCCACGTGCTTTCTTCTTGAGCTTGTAATGAAACCCTCTCTTTGACGGAGAGACTTCTCAACACTTATTCATTCCTTATGTAGAATCTGAGTCACAACACCACATCAATCAAAGGGTCTCTTTTGTCCTATATGATATCAGTCCACAACAACTCAGACTGTTGTATTTTCTATGGTAAAATCCATTTTTAATCAGAACTGTACATTCATAGTGCTACACTAACAAGACATGGCCTCAACAAGACTTCAAGACACAGCAAAATATGGCACCCAAGAAACGGTGAAATGAACAATTATGGACAGAAACACAAATGCTTGGAACCAAACCTGTTTTGTCTAATTACCTGCCGTTGAAACAACAGTCTCCAACATAATTTCAATGCGCTAGCTCAAACAAATGCTTAATATAATAAACAAAACTAAAAGTGGGACAATGACAATTAGCACACGACTATAAATTAGCACACAACTTTTAAAAGTTGTTTTCCGTTACATACGAGATTAAAAGACTATGTGGATTCCAAAAATTTTACATGTGTATTTGTTAGTGAGGAGTAGAGCTTTAAAGGTGCCATCGAAATTGAGAAATTCTGCTGGAGGTTGTTCCATGGATGTTTCTACGTCTATAATTTTAAGAAATGTAAACTTGGCAAGATGGTTTAGTGGTGTAGTTGGTTTTCACGTCAGTCTAACACACTGAAGGTCTCCGGTTCGAACCCGGGCGAATCCATTTTCTTTTTAGTTTTCCCTTATAATAACCGTTGGATTATATTTAACATCTTCATACGTAACATTTCTCCAATGTTTGTGATTTGTATTTTTTGAAAATCACCTAAAATCTTCTAAAAATTAACAAAATATATAATATATACCTTTTATTTTGCAATACCTCATTGAGATTTGTGATCAGATACTATAACCTCATTTCGAGCTAATTTCTTCTATTTGGTACGTACGTACCTTTCTCGATAGGGGTCTAATAATAGAGCTAGATTGTTGTATAATCTTATGATTAATGTAGGCGATGCTCCCGGAAGTTTTCCTGGTTGCGATGGACACAAATGCAATTTGGATAAATATAAATGAGAAACCAAAGCACATAAACGAAGGAAGAATATAATCAGAGATGACACTAGCTTACTTGCTTATTGAGCTAAAAAATATCGTTAAGTAAAACTCTAGGCCAAAACAACGTTTACATTTGTTCTTCGTTTCCATGATCTTCTTGTTACCTTATTTGCTCAACATATTTTTTTCTTTGGCCTCTTTTATTACTTTGTGGATTAAATACAAACGTCCTCTGAAATTTTTGTTTAATTTGTTTGTCTATCAACTTATTTATTATATATCATACTCAAATATTAGGAAAATAGTGTTTTTCCAATAGAAAACAGTACTGTATACTCTTCTTATTATGGACATTAGCACTAAGCTGATGAGCGTTCCTTTACCAAATCCCATTTAGCACTAAATTCAAGAAGACATGAGTGTTTTATTTGATGTGCATCATTTTAAAAGTCAGCTGTAATTGATAATCTCACATTGTAAAATTGTAATCAATGCCGTGGGCATGACAGAGTCGTTCTTACATGAGATGTTTAGTTGTTACCAATCTGTTGAATGTTTTGAAGATTTCATTAACCAAAATCAACAATCTAATAAACTTTTGACATGTCCGATTCCGATAGAGTTAAATGATAAATATCACTTGATGAGGAGAGGCTAAGGCTCTACATCTAGGTTTTAATAAACTAGTTTGCTAGTGGAAATGTGTTGTTATGGACTAAAACCAACAATACAAAAACGTGTATATAGGCGAAGTAACGAAGAGGATTTGGGCATCAATATTTTAGGGGATTATAATTGTTATGTGTATAAAGTAAGATAACTATTTGTTTTAGATGATGATGAACTAGGACCATTTGCAACCTCATTCTATTTTGGAGAAAAAACTTCTTCAACCTTACATTTTCATCTCCAAAATAGATATTTCCAAATTTGATATATCTATATTTTATTAAAAAAACTAAAGTTAGTTATTAATTATAATTTCATATTTAAATTTATAGATAACTATGTGAATTATATAGTTTAATAATATTATTAAATACAACAATAACATATATTACATAGAAACAGAAAATCCAAGACAACAAAAAGTACAAACAACATAGCGAACAATTTTTTTTTTGAGAAATACCCTAAAATAGCACTAAAACAAGTTTTTTTCCAAACTTAACATAAATTTTTAAAAATAGCATTATTTAACATATTAAATATTTTTTTTTAGGTTTGGGTTCTCAATTTCACAATTAGGATATAGTTTTGAGGGGTAGGGTTTAGTATTTTGAATTTATGATTTAATTTTGAAAGATTAATTAGTGCTATTTTTGGAATTTTAGAGATGTTGTGGTAAACAAGAGACGAGAAACAGTTTAATCACACACAAGAAGAAAAAAATAGAGATGTTGTGCTAAGTTTAGAAAAAAAACTTATTTTGGAGATATTTTTGAGAATCTCCTTTTTTTTTTTTTTTGGGTATAATTGATTTAACAATAAAATTTAAAATACATAATGAGTACTTAAACTCAAAATTAATATAAAATACAACAATAACTAACAAATGTTTTATAGTGTAATTTTGTTCTATAACAAATTTTAAATAAAAATTTATGGTAATTTTTTGCTTATTTCTTATATAAAATATTTGGGTTGATTATGTAATTTTTATAAAAACGGTCATTAACAAATCAATACTTATATACAATATTTCAAATATATTTTGTCTGAAGTCAAAAATAGATGAATCTGTTGGAGAAAAACCAAATACCAAACTGGAGCAAAAAATGAAGAAATGAGTTGGAGATGCTCTCCTATCATTTTGTTTCGTCTCCTCGTGGTCCAAAGGTTTCTATATCCTATGCAAATAAAAGTTGCATATGTCTTTCCCATTTTTATGAATATTATCTCTCCTCACTTTAAAATTCATCTTATTTTCTTACAATTTTTGCAAGCTTAATTAAATCAAACGGGTACTTCCCCGGCTGACACAATATTTTTTATCATTAGATCTATCATTAAAATTTTCAATTTGGTTAAATTTCTTCGTAGATTAACTCCTCACTTTAACGAAAATTCACATATCTATCTATTCAAAAAATTATAGAAACGAAAGAAAGTGAAATTGGGTTTGGAATTATAACTAAACATTATTTAAAATGTGTGTCGGCGAGGTTAAACAACAAAAATATGTTGTTTGATCTTTTGAAAAGATGAGAGTATGAGACCGATCGATATATGTAAAGGTAGGTGCAAAACCACGTCATCCACCCATGAGTATATTTGGTAAATTTGTCATTTGACATTTAAGTTAACCAGTAACTAAATAAGCAATTATATTTGACATTTGACTAATGACTATGAGTTAACGCGTAATTAGAAAGAATACACAATGACTATATGACTATGACTGTCTGTGCTTATCTTCTTATAATTAAAAAGAGAAAGTACAAATTAGAGAATGTCCAAAATTCCTAATTTAATTATTCAAATTGCCACTGAATTATTAATAAAAGAGACACTTTCTTGAAATCAAGAAGGACAAAAATGACTTAAAAAACTAAAGATTCGATTTTAGCTGTAGGGTCCGCGTGTTTATCCGATTACCCACCGGATAATCCGACAACCTATCCAGCTGCATGGATATTGATTTAAAATTGGGCCTTATAAATTATTTTGTATGCATGTTGGGCCTTGCGTATAGGATAAATCCTGCAAAACAGACAAAAATGTAATAGTTATTAGTTTGTTACTAATCAAGGAATATAGCCTAAAAATATCCATAATTGAGTGGTAATAATGGCATATGTTTAAATGTTAATATCTGCCTAAATCACACAATGCAAATCACTGAAATTTTGACTAATAATTCTCCAGTCACCTTATAATTAGCATACAATTACCATATTTGCCACACAATACACTTACCAAAAAAAACAAAAATAAACATCGAACATAGCTAAATCGATACCAAAAAATCAATGTTAATTATGCGTATCAAAGATTTTTGTGCTTGCACAAGAAATCTATCATTTATTGCTTCTAACCTAAACACTAATATATGAATCACCTATAAATATCATCATGAAACGCATAGACCCAATCATCACACATTCACCAATTTTCAAATACAAGTTTTGAAACACATACCTCGCAATGACTGCATCCTACGAGATGTGAAGCCTTTCAAGACTTCACAGAAAGTGCAATTCAAGGTTCTTCATACCTGGGAGACATATACACCAATGTTTGGTGAAACAATTGACATGATACTCGATGATGCCAAGGTAAGTATAAAGATCTGATATTGTTGTATACATACACATTCAGCAGTATTTATGTTCATAAACCTAACCTACTGTTATGTCATTTTCAGGGTACAAAGTTCACTCTTCTGTGAAAAAGGATCTAATGAACCGGTCCCAAAAATTCAAGAGGAGAAGTCATGCAATTCATATGAATTTAATATTTGAATGTAACATATGATTCAATATAAAATGTTGAGATTTAGAGGTTAGAAGCAACTCTGACCTCCTTATCCTTCTATGTGAGAGTTGGCAGATCAATATGAACTTGAAAGACATGTAGAGTGAGAGAACCAGCCAAAGTAGCAGCATTCCTTGACAGGCAAATGACATCATCTCTTTTAACTTCATCAACCTGCATGTTCGTTTGCGAGGTAAGTCTTCCAATATAGCCATCTAAAAATGTCTAAATTTTAATACAGAGAAACCATCAGACGTATATTTGTAAGATTTTTATTTTATTTATACCTAAAGCCTAACTCATGTTGTGTCACTACCAGTTATTGCCTAACAAATATACTATGAGCAATCGATCCATGCGAAATCCTAATTCGATGAAGAGCTGGTACATATCAAAGAATTAGGATTTTAAAGCATCAAGCAGTGAGAGAGCTCATGGATTTGGAAGGCTCGGATCCTCGAGAAGAAGATGGCTCAAATGCATCTTCGGTGATGGAAGTGGAGAGAGATCTCACGGGCAATGTTTGCTATTTAGTTTCTGATGGAGACGGAGAATGGAATTTTGAAAGGAAAAAAAATCAAAATTGTATTGACAGAGAATATAGTTATATGGATTATATAGCAGAATCAATAATATTGAAAAAAAAAACTTATTTTCACCAAAATAAGAGAATCAAATCAATTTAAGAAGTAGCAAACTCAGTGAGAAAAAGAGTTCTTACACAATTGTTACGGAATAACCAGCCTTGGAGATAGATAAGAGTAGTTCTTTCCATTTAGGTAACCATTCGTGATGGGATAAGACAAAATCGGAGGCAAACACATAGAATTGTTAATTATATAATACATGATTGGTTGATCCAGTGGAGGGAAGGTGGTAAGAAACGAAAAAAGATTGGTAAGAGACCAATTTTAAAGGTCACGGAGGAAGAATCGAGGAAGAGAGGAGGAAAGAGACAAAGGAACAATGACTTTAGGTTTAATGTCTTTCTTCGGCTGATTTTTGTTTTGCTCCAACTCAAAATATAATAAATCTTATTATAATCATACAAATTATATGACTACTAGATTTTGATCCGTGCATACGCACAGAATAATTATTTGTAAAATTTAATATAATAGAATTTTAAATAATTTTTACAACATAATTTGGTTGTATATTATCAATTTATTTTTAGTAATTTTAACAATATAATTTGGTACTATATTATCAATTTATATGTTAATACTAAAAGTAACAATAATTTGTTAAAAGTAATATATTGGTAAGTATTTTACTATATAATTTGGTCGAATTATAAAATATCTATTAATAACGCTAGTTTTTAACAAAATATTAAAATGAGAAATAGGCTATTTTTTTAAGATAAAACAGAAAAAAGAAGAGACCCCATAAAGTAATAAAGTAATGAGAATATTTGTGTGATTGTTTAAAAAGTAACAACTAATGAAAATACTACACTAATTATTTGAATTAGAAGAACTAATTTTCTCAGTTTGTTTTTTTTGGAAAACTCGTTTGGTTTACTGTTAAATAAATAAAAGGAAAGGAGATTACTTAAAACAAAAATCAGAAAAAGGAGATAATGTAAAATCCTCTCCTTCGTCGGAACCATACTACGCCACCTAATTGCGATTTGAGCCAGCGCAACCCATACCTTCTTCTCTCTTTCACCACTGTTCTTTCGCCATACCTCTTTCCTTTCATCACCGTTCTCTCTCTCTGTTATATACATGAGCTGAACATGTATGATCGGGTTCAGGTAATTTCCTTTCTTGTAAGTTTTTTTAATTTAGTAAGAATCACTTCTTAAATTTGACAACGAAGTAACTGACTTGAGAAATAACAGACTCCTATTTAATTTGCGACTGTCCTCCACGTTATCAATTATTCTGATCAATGTTCTCCGTAATCTATTATATTGTATACTCTATTTGGTTTATTAGATCACAACCGATTTGACAATTCAGTTTTGATTTCAATTTGATTCAGTTTTTATTCAACTATTCAGTCTCTGATTATTTATTTATTTATTTAGTTTTTGGCAAACTTCAGTCTCTGATTATAAGTGATATTTTCTTCAGTTTCTTTACTTACCTTCTGTTTTGGGAATGAAATATTTTAGTCAATTTGTTCTATTACTAACTCTATGTATTTCTTGTTTTTAGTTCTGTGAATATTGGACAGATTGTGAACCAAAAGTTGGACAAAATGGTTCGATTTTTTTATGTACTTATTTTATCTCTTTTTATTAAGGATTACTGGCTATTGGAATTGAAACTTATAAACAATTCGTATAAACTTTCATGTCAATTTTACAGCTGAGAGGTTCTAAGAATTTTGGACTACAAACACAACATCCGTAATATGTCCGTTATAGCTCAAGTTGACGACGGTATAATCTTGACCTTCAAGCTCCTCAAGCTCTTCTATTCTAAGACAGATTTCGGCTACATATCTATCCTCAATCTATTCTCTTTTACGTAGACTGATTAACATATATGGTCTAACCAAATCACGATATCTTCAGTGGATGCAGTTGATATTGGAGTAGACATGCCATTGACATTATTGCAGGTTCATTCTATCACTAAGGTATTTATCGTTGCTTGGTTTAACTTTTTAAAAAGTAGCTAAAAATTCGAGTAAGAGTCATGATTTAGGAAAATTAGGAACATTAAACCAAAACAAAAAAAACATAGCAACTGTGTTCTTCAAATAGAAAATTGGATTGCATTGACTGCTATTATTCTTCTTATTGAAGGACACCTAGAGCAAAACATGCATCTCTAAACGTAGGATATAAAATACCATCAACAGTACGTAAATCTTCAAAACTGGTTTCACCTCTTCTATGTGTTAAAAGGATTCTCATGTAAAACTGATCACCAATAGCTGTTGACCTAAATTGCATCTGAGTAACACCTGAATTTCTTTTACGCCTGGTCCACTTTTTAGTAATTCTGTTCCAAACAAAGTGTTTAGGAAACTCAGTGTAAGTCAGCTGTTTTACTTATGGGTTGTGTGTGTTCATCTTCATCCACTCCAAAAATTGAGAACCATGAGAGTAATAGAGAGACATCTTGGAACTGAAAAAAAAAGATTATAATCAATATAAGTAAAGATAAACAGAATATAATAAAAATGGAGAAACTAATTGATTCAATAACTTGAACAGACGGTATCAAGCGGTGACTATCATTCCCAGAGAAGTGAAAGAAGCAAAGGAACAGACGTTATCAAGCGGTGACAATCGTTCCCAGAGAAGTGAAAGAAGCAAATGAATACTGTAAGTACAACTAACCTGGAGTTAAATAGGAGAATAAATCATCTTGCCCTGATCTTTGCTTGTACGTAGTGGTGTTAGTGTCAGAAAATTACGGGATAAGTACATATGAAGTTTATATAAAATAGAGTTGAATATGAAAACAAATACCTGAGAAGTTTAAGTAATCTGATCAATAGATTCCTAGCTACTTAATGGGAAATAATCTTCAACTTTGTTGCTCAAATCAGTTGTCATGAGTTGAGAAACTCTAAGAACATCATCTGGTTCCTATTGCCCAGCCTGCAAAGTTTTGTTGAAAATAAGGGAAGATATCGTCAAGATTTTTCCTTTTAACAAAGAATTTGCTTATAAAATTTAGGAAAAATAAAAGACTTACTGCATTTTAAATTCAGCAATCTCAGATAGGTCTCCATCAAGAAACAACTTTGTAGAGAATCTAGAATTTTGAACAGATACTTTACCTATATAAAAAAAATGTTTTGTTAAAAGGTCGCACAGAGGGATATGCATTGAAGAAAATCATAATTAATATGCATTGAAGAAAAAGTAATAGATATGAACAAAAGCTAAAGAACTTACCTCCAAAGATAATTGTTGTTTTCAAACAGATTTAGCTTTCTGAAGTTGAAAGAGGTTTTCGTGTTTGATCTGGTGGTGCATTGGTAATTGAAAATAGAAGAGGTTTTTTTTTTGGTAACGAAATAGAAGAGGTTTTGAGGTTCGTTTTTTTGTGTTTAGAGAAAGTTGAAGAAAATTTATATAGAAGATGAGAATTGTTGTAACCACCATGAACGTGGATCTGTTAGTGGAGTTGTGCTTCTCGTCGAGCAGAGGAGAGGAAGATGAAAAGGTGAACACACGTGTTTTGATGCTTAGGGTATGTTTGTGGGCTTCATATATTGTGCATAAGCCAAAAACTCAAGGTTCACAAAAAATTGGGCTTATAGCCTTGTACTTGGGCTTAATATACACATACAGCAAATCAAAACCCTATTTAATAGTTCAGAGATTTGCTACAGTTTTGTATAAAAGTTCCTATTTTTTTGCCACGATCTGGTTTACATTTTTTTCCTAAATTAAAACAACAGCAAAATCTGATGTGGCTTTATTCCATTGTTAGTTTTTTTTTGTTTTTTACAGAATTATTTATCCACGATCTTTGGAGTTTTTTTTTTCAGAAATTTTGTTTTATTTTGTTGACAAATTAAATTGAAAAGAATCTGATGTGGCACAATCTTATTGGACAAGTGACTTGTGCTTTATAGGATAAAGGATGTAACCAATGTAGAAAATTCGCTTCCTGTAGGTGGATCATATTTAATTGTTTTATCTTTTAAATTAAACTTACTATGATATCAAATTAAATTACAAGTATTATTGTTAAATAATACGTATTATTTAACAATAATACTTGTAATTTAATTTGGTATCATATTATTGTTAAATAATACATATTATTTATTTAATCTTAGACTAAATTTTTTTTATAAGTATTGAAATAATAGTAAAAAAATATACATTTAAAGAAATTTTAAACAGTTATGTATTTTTTATATTTTTTTTAAACATGTCGTTTATTTTATTTTAGATCTTATGTTTAATCGGATTTGGATCAAAAGATATGCTTCTTTTTAAAGCGGGTCATGTATTTTGTGTATTTTGTTTTTGCAAATAACATTACCATATTACATAAGTAGAGCAGATGCAGCACATGCAGCAGATGCAGACATACTATATATTACACTAGGATAGTTTTCTGGGGTTAAATTTCTTTAATCTGTTGTAGGACGAATCTAGCACGACTGGTTTGAATTATTAAACCAATACTAAAACTATGACCTTATTTTATATACTGTATATTTCTTTTTGAATTAATTAGGTTATAGATTATATTCTTATTTACTATACGAACTACGAAATATATCGACCTACAAATAAGAAACAACACTATACAATAAAAATAAATTAAAACACAATAAGAAAATAAGAACATACACTAAAACACAATTTGGTGTTCCAAAAAAATAAAAATGAATATCAAAATACAATAAAAAAAAACTATCCCACGGTGTACAGCGGGTTCGAACTTAGTTAGATATTAAGATTCTGAGCTGGCATCATCTCTCTATTCATCTTCACTATTATATAATCCCATTATTTGTCCTCTCTTCGCTTTTGATATCAATTCCATTTCAATCTCTTTTACTCATACAAATTTTGTTTCCTCGAAAAAAAAACACACAAAATGAGAAGCTTTCTCTACCTACGCGTAGTAGTGTCCCTCTTCTCATCATATGTTAACGCATGTGACCGATGTCTTCACAGTTCTAAAGCATCTTATTTCTCATCTGCCTCTGCTCTCTCTTGTAAACATTCCTATCTTCTCTCATTACTTCTTTTAAAACTACTTGTTTCTTTCTTTTCTCATGTCTTGATATGTTTTCACAGCCGGAGCTTGTGCTTATGGCTCTATGGCTACCAGTTTCTTCGCCGGACACATTGCGGGAGCTATACCTTCCATTTACAAAGATTGTGCTGGCTGTGGAGCTTGCTTTCAAGTCAGATGCAAGAACCCCAAGTTGTGTACCAGTAAAGGAACCATTGTGATGGTCACAGACTTGAACACGGGCAGCCAAACCGATCTTGTTCTTAGTAGTAGAGCTTTTAGGGCTATGGCTAAGCCTGGTTCTGGTGCTGACAAGTATCTTCTCAAACAAGGCATCGTCGACGTTGAATACCAAAGGTTCCATTCTTGAAACACCCAACTTCTTGGTTTGTTTATGGTCACTTGACTTATTTTGGTACTAATAAAAACATTTTGGAAATGAAAACAGAGTTCCTTGCAATTACGGTAAAAGGAATTTGCACGTGAGAGTGGAAGAAGCAAGCAAAAAGCCAAACTACTTGGCGATAAAGCTTTTATACCAAGGAGGCCAAACCGAAGTGGTAGGCATCGACATTGCTCAAGTTGGTTCGTCACAATGGAGTTACATGACTAGAAGCCACGGAGCCGTGTGGGCTACTGACAAAGTACCAACCGGAGCACTACAGTTTAGGTTCACGGTGACAGGCGGCTACGATGGCAAAACAGCTTGGGCAAAGAGAGTTCTTCCGGCCAATTGGAAAGCGGGGAGGATCTACGATGCGGGCGTTCAGATCACCGACAATGCTCAAGAAGGTTGTGATACATGCAGTCACATATGGAACTGACTCATTACAATTCTTCTTATTTAGGCAAACAACAAACAAGTACCATTCGATTATATATTAGAATTTATTTATACGAAACAAGAGGACTAAGAAGATCTATATATGTGGTATATGTACACGGTACACTGCTCAAGAACCATAGTTCATTCTAAAAAAACTAGAGTCACTATATCATTGCAATGTGCAAGCAAATTAAAGAATCCGACAAGAAAACAAAATAACATAGATATGTTATACAAGCTATTAAACACGCATATTGGATGCAAATGGTTGTCAACTAAAAATATAAAATAATGAGATGAAAAAAAAATGAGTGGAATAAATTGTGACAACCATTTTGGAGGCATCATACATTTTTTTTCTTTTCGTCAATCTGATTTCATTGATCTACAACAAGAGAGATTACAAGAGCTGGCAAGGATATCAATCCTTCCAGAGAACTAAGCCGGCGAGTACAAATACACTCCCGGAGACTAAGACCAAAAGAGGTGAAACAAAAGGGAAAAAACCCAAACATGTAAAATACACTACATCCAGTTTATTACTTCTCAGATCAAGATCTAGAACTTCAAAAAGAGACAAATAAAACCTAAATCTTGGATAAATTAAAACAGATCTGAGATAAAAAAATCACACAAATGGATAAGAATACAAGATTCTCCTTTACCACAGATTAAAACCGAATGGAGATGCCGTGCGACCCTCTTTATGATGCTCCGATGAGAAGCCTCAGAGGCGGTGAGACAGATTCAGAACCTAGAGAAATAGAAGGAAGGAGATCTAGATCTACAAAGTGAGATTCTTCATCTAAGACAGAACAGATCCGGTTGACGGCTGCCTCTGCCGTGAAAGGGGACAGCCAGATCCGAAGCTGAGCTTGATGGAGATTCAAAGACAAGCACCAGGAACCCAGAAGGCGATAAGGTTTAAGATTCATAATCTAGATCTGAAAAAACCAGATCTGATGCCGTTGGAAGAAAACAAAGACATAGATGAGCCGAAGATTAAGAAAAAACAAGACTAAAAGAAAGAAAACCCCAGCTCCGGTGCTAAAGAAGCCACCGGAGCTGGTTAGACCTAGGCGGCGGCAGATGTTTTCTAGAGAGAAGGGAGAGGTTTTGATTTTTAGAGAGAGAGAAAAAGGACGTAAGTTGGAGGCATCATACTATAGTGAGGAAAATGAAAAAGAAAAAAAAAGTATTACATTAAGATATTAGAAAAAAATAATCGATTAAAAAGAATTCGAAGAATAATGACATAAATTTGACAATATTTGTTGTAGCATTTACAACTAAGCACAAGTAGAACATATATAGACAAAAGTTACAACTTAGAGCAAGGCCATTGCATATCCTGTGGGATGTCTTTTGGTTTTTTTAATAATAAAACAAAATAAAAATAAAGTTTTAATTGTAAAAATACACAGATCTGTGTCTCTGCACCGATGAGTTTAGATACCCAGAGACACTAAACGTGTCATTATTCTAGTGGTTACTCTTTGTTTTGTTTTATTTTGTTTTTTTTTTCTTTTTGTTTTCTTTCGGTTGCTTCCCTCTCTCTCTCTCTCTTGATACCACTGAAACGAAGAAAGTTAAATCAATTTATCCAAATCGATGAAATCAGAACAACATAAGTTTTGATCGGTTTCCAGATCAAATATATCTCTCGTTGTCGTCATCTTCTTCGATCCAAGTCTTCGACCTATGGAGAAGGCTGTGGAATAAAAGAGACTTACGACCTCGACAAGGAGGAGAAGTTGCAGCTAGTTGAAGCAGAGAAGAAGAAGATTAAACAAGAGTATGAGAAGAAGGAGAAACAGGTCGATGTCAGAAAGAAGATATGAGCTCTCATCAACATCTCTTTTGTTTGTACTGTGGTCTGAGAATTATGTGTTCCTCTTTTCTTGCTTTAGATATATATTGGTTTCTTGCTTGTTCTGTAACAATGATTACTCAATGCAACTGAATGCTTCATTTTTGTTTCTCACATGGTAAAGATACTCATAATTGAGGATGACTAATGGGAGGAGAAACAATAAAAAGAAGTTAGTGAGAATCTAAAATTAAATTAGTATTATTTTAAAATTTAAGACATTCATGTGAGTATTATCAATGGGAATGCCTTTAGAGCTCTGTTTGAATTTTTGTCCAAAAAAAAAGCTCTGTTTGAACACGAGTTGTTAAAGAACTGGGAGCATTTGGCGGTTTTGATACAGGAAGAGCGAATTCCTAAGGAGATATGCAGATCAATACCATGGCTTATGTGGGAAACTTGGAAATGGCGGAATAATTTTGTTTTCCAAGGCAAACAAGGCGACATAAGAGAATTGGTGGCGAAGGCTTTCCAGGAATTCTTTCAATGGATGGCAGCTCAATCAGCTTCTGGTAATCTAGGCCTTCACTGGGAGGGGAGATCACCAATCATGGAGGTAAAATGGCGGAATCCATTGGTAGGTGTTGTTAAATGCAATATTGTTGTATCTTGGCATAATAACACAACAATGGCTGGTGGCGCATGGATTGCGAGGAATGATCAAGGTGAAGTATTGTATCATGCTAGACAGGCATTACAGCCTACAGAATCACAGGTGCTAGCTTTCCTGAGATGTTCCTTATGGACACTTGCTTGAGGCATTGCATACTCTACATGTGGATTGGATTGAAGTGGTGTTGGATAATACTGCGGCTGTTGAGGCTATAAACAACCCACAGGAGTGGCCACGATATTGATTCTTACTAAGGGAAATCCAGAATTTATTGTCAAGCTTTAACGTTTGGGAGTGCCACCGAATTGCGGCTTCAGCAAATAAAGTGGCAACGGCTATCGCGAATAGTGTCACACGTGATGGGCGTCTGCAGTCTTACTTATCACTTGGGGGTCCTTCTTGGTTGCTTGACCAGGTGCGAAATGAGGCAGGTGCTTAAGTGTGTCGACACAATCATACAGCAGAGGGAATGATCAGTGGTTTGGTCATGCTGGGTGTTGCTCCGCTGTTTCAACTGGTGCACTTGGAGGATCTTCTGATCTCAGTATCAAGTGAGAACTGGTGGTTATTTTCTTTCAAGTTTTCAGATTTTTTCCATTTCCTGCTTGTAATCACTACAATCTTTCGCTCTATGAGATGACAAAAAAAAAAAAAGAACACGAGACATCCCTAGAAAACTGCTTAAGTGTTTTTTGCTTTATATTTCAGAAACAATTTAATAATTATATATACATATAATACTGTATATGGGACTAGATATTGGAGACAAAAGAGAAACATTATTGTTTTTATTATTTTCAGTAACTCAAAATTTGGCAAAAAGGTTTTGTGGTGTAGTTGGTTATCACGTCAGTCTAACACACTGAAGGTCTCCGGTTCGATCCCGGGCGAAGCCATATCTGTGTTTTTGATCATTTTTCCTTAAATGTTCCCAACAATATATGCGTTGAAATGGAGATTTTAATTCTGAAACCTATAATTTTTAGTACTTCGATAACTATTAGTTATCTTTGATTTTATCCATCTTGATGAAATATTTGTATAACTCCAATACACAAAAAGTGCTGGAGACTTTTGAGCTATAATAGGATTCTTTAATCTAATGGGCAAGACTCAAACACATACTTAAAATGCAGTTTAATTATCTCAGGTAATGCAAAACTGTTTGTGTGGGACAAAAATAAATCGGCAAAAATATTCTTGCTTATGTCTAACTGTGGTGATGTCTAAATTATAGGTTTCAGGTAATACACATGGTGATGTAATGTCTCATCTAACTTTATAATTTATTGGCTTTTGTCCTTGGTGTTGATTGAGTTTGCAATTATTTTGATCTTCAAGCAGGCCAAATATAGCTCGATCGTAAGGGTTTGGAGTTTTTTTGTATGTCACACTCACACGCAATGCAACCATTGCAATAGTTGTTATCAGAGACATTAATGATTCTTTTATAATACCGCCAAAGAGAATCCAGCAAGAACAACGGAACGAGCACTTTTGTATTTTTTGTGAAACATCATCAGGTTTTCGACAGGGATCCCCTGTGACTCTTCATCATACGTACAAACGGCTGTTTAAGTCCATCAACAAGCAAGCACAAGTGTTGCCTTAACAGAATCATATTCATATCATATTTGTTTTGTTTTGTTAAGAAATACTTTGCAAGTCGGAAAAAATTATCATGTTGAAAAAAAAAATCTAACAAATAACTGATTTGAATATGTTTAATTTCTAAGAAATTTTTATTAGCAAACTGTTTTTGGAAATTCTTTCAAAATGTTACAAAAATTAAGAGTCACAAAAATAAGTGTAGCTCTTTTAAAACATTTTAAAAATTGGCTTGAATTAGCCGAACTAGACGATGTGCTTACTTAAACAAAAAGAAGGCTAAGATTAGGTGAGAAAATGCATTGGTTTTGGCATTAGTCATGCTCACCTCAGTGGACTCTTTCGCAGCCCCACCACTCCAAAAAAATGAGAAGAGGATCTCAAAGATATACTCTTCTTGTTACTAGACATTAGCATTTACCAAATCTCATTAAGCACTAAGCTCAAGAGGACATGAGTGTTCCTATATGTTGATACGCATCATTCCCTTTAGTTTACCACTCAGTAATTGATATAGAATCTAGAGAAAATAGAATCGTAATCTTATATTTCGTATACCCCCGACAATGAAACAAAAAGAGAGGGAGTAGTATGAAGATATATATTCACATGTAGTAATCAATGCCATGGATATGACAGAGTCGTTCTCACATAGATATGTTTAATGGTATACCTACCTGTTGAAATATTTTGAAGATTTCATCGACTTAAATCAACAATTTAACAAACAAAATTATAATATGTCCGCTAAATGATAATTAACTAGAATATATCCCGTGCTTAAAAATTATTGTTTTATTTAAAAAAAAAAATTATAAGTATTATATGAAAGTTCTAAACAATTTGTAAATAAAATAAAATAAGGATGATAAGAGAATCATAATTTGAAATCTTAACAAAATCTTCAATTTAATTATTAAAAATAATTGTATTGTATACTTGGATATAAAATCTTAGTTTTCAAAATTCTGATTGGTTTATATATATTCTTTTAAAAAATAATTGGTAATTTCGTCCATAATTTATTAGTGAGAGAAATTATTTAGATTTTTTAATATTTGATATATGAGTGTTTTTTATTTTTAATTTAATTATATTTATTTAAATAGTTAATTAAGCTTTATTAATTTTTTTATAAATTTTTACACATTTTAAGGTTAGTTTCATACTTGTACTTCTCAATTAATATAGTAGGATAATACTAACACAGACATATAAGAGTTTAATGATAAATCTCTTGAAAATCAGAGGAGAGGCTCTAGTGCTCCACATCCTAATTATTATTTGCGTTTATACTTTATACACCTGAGTTGTTATGGACTAGAAAACCTAATCCTTTTAGTTAAGTTCACGTACACCTCTCATTTCCTTGTGACTTTTAACAACAAATGTAGGCTTCAAATGGTGATTAACAAACTGAACCAGCTGAATAGGTTAATAATGATGGGTTGAATAAAAATGAGCTGAACCATCAAAATGAGCTGAAGAAACTGAATGAGCTGAAGAAGCTGCAGAAAAATAAATTAGTATGTTAAATGGTGACCATTAAGTTGAATAGCTGAATACAAAAATATAATATTAATAATATCTCTATAATAGTATCTGAAATTATATATTTTAAATATAAGAAATATATTTAAAAAAAAATAATATATTATTAGTTTTTATTTGGAAATAAATTTTTATTGCATAATATTATTACTAGAATATCTTTTATTCCTAACAAATAATTTTAAATTATTTAGTTTAATATTGAACATTAAATAATGTGAAAAAAAATTTGCAAACAAAAAATATATTAGATAGTGATGATTCGTTTGTTACATATTTCAAAATATAAATATATGTATAATAATTAAAAAATATAAATATAATTTTAAAAACTAATTTTTAAACTCACCATCTTTAACTTTCCTAGATTATCGAAATAACAATCTAGATTTCCACGTTTGTTTTGTTAATTGATATTTTTTTAAAAGCTAAAATATTAATTCAAATATGTAAATTGAGACAATGTAATTTTTTTTTTTAAGTTTTCCATTTCATTCAATCTGTTCATCTCCTATTTTATGGTTGAACAATTTTCAGCCAAAAAGTGCTATTTTTCAGCCATGGGATGGAACCCAATAAATTTAGGTTGAAAACATATTTATCTTAAATGGTGAGTGTTTGGTTGAACAATGTTGAAAAGCACGTTCAACTCATTCAACCAGGTTGAAAAATACAACCATTTGCAACCGTAGAGTTCTTTCATAAAACAAAAGTGAGAGGATTTTAATTTTAATTAGTGAGGAAGACACATATATAGTAGTAGTAATTAATACAGATATAAAACACTTGGGTAGATTTATCATTTTTACATTAACCAATGATACAAAAACTTGTGTAAAGGAAAGTGATGAAGAGGGTTTAGGGAAAAAAGGAAGAAAGTGAAATTGGTTTTGGAATTTGTTCTTATCTTTACCCCCTTCGCAAAGCCATCCCCTTTTTAGGTTTCTCTCTTGTTTTAAAATGATTTTATAGGGTAAGACATGTTTATGGATATACTCAATGATTTAAATATCAAATGCATGCTCTATAAAGTAATAATAAAAATTGGGATTCAAATTTTTGTATATTTCTATCTGAAAATACTTTCAAATCACTTTAAATCAAATGTGAAATTAAACTTTTATTAAAATTAAGTATCGTTAAATAAATAATATCCAATTTCAACTAGTAAATGAAATTATTAAAACAAATAGTACATGATTTTTTGTAAAGATTTTAAACAACAATGATCTAATAATACATGATTTTGTTTAGATTTCCAAATCAACTAAAATCCAATAATCATACTATTTTATAAACAAAGTTCTGGCTGGCACATTTCCGAAATTTTGTTTTTATCACCAAACAAGAAATATATGTTTGCGCCTTCAAAATATTAATAATCAACTACAAAAAATATAATCTAAGTATTTCCTAAGGTTACAAAGGAAAAAAACAAATACTTATGGGTTTGTTTCGTTTCTTAATTAGTTTTTCAATACTCTACCATATGTTTGTTACCTAATCAGAAGACCGACATGTACAAAAGGCTAAAAAGAGCCGGTGAATTGGCCATGTCATCGTCCCACCCCATGACTCATATTGGTAAAACTAAAAATCTTCTCTCTTTCACACTTGTTCTTTTTACTTTGGTTGGACTAATGAAAGTAATTAAATATCATTTTATTAACATACGAGTAAAACGCGTAATTAAGGAAGCTACACATCACACACATAGCTATGACGTGACCGTGTGTGTTAGATATGAAGACGCTGAGCTGGCATCAACTCTCTCTTCAATCTTCATCACTATTATATAATCCCATTCTTTGTCCTCTCTTCTCTAAACTCATGTTATTCACATATCTCTCTTCTCTCTAATTTGATCATATAGATATTATTTGTTTCTTCAAGAAAAAGAAAACACAAGAATGGGAAGCTTTCTCTACCTTGTTGTAGTCATCTTCATCATCTTCTCTTCATCAGTTAACGCATGTGATCGATGTCTTCACCGTTCTAAAGCATCTTATTTCTCCTCTGCTTCAGCTCTCTCTTGTAAAGATTCAATCTTCTATTCTCTCATTACTTATATAAGTTACCATCTGTTTGTTTATTTTTCTCATGTTTTGTTTTCTTTTGCAGCTGGAGCTTGTGCTTATGGCTCTATGGCTACGAGTTTCTTCGCCGGACACATTGCAGCGGCTGTACCTTCTATCTACAAAGATGGTGCTGGTTGTGGAGCTTGTTTCCAAGTCAGATGCAAGAACCCTAAGCTATGTAGCAGTAAAGGAACCATTGTGATGGTCACAGACTTGAACAAGAGTAACCAAACCGATCTTGTCCTTAGTAGCAGAGCTTTTAGAGCTATGGCTTAACCTGTTGCTGGTGCTGACAGAGATCTTCTTAAACAAGGCATTGTCGACATTGATTACCAAAGGTTTGATTCTTAAAACAACACCTAACTCTTTGTTTTTCTTAATCACTTTAGTTATTAATAAGAAGCAATTGGTAAATGAAAACAAAAACAGAGTTCCTTGCGATTACGGGAACAAGAACATGAACGTGAGAGTAGAAGAAGCAAGCAAAAAGCCAAACTATTTGGAGATTAAGCTTTTACACCAAGGAGGTCAAACAGAAGTAGTAGCCATCGACATTGCACAAGTGGGTTCTTCACGTTGGGGTTACATGAGCAGTAGCCACGGAGCTGTGTGGACGACTGACAAAGTACCAACCGGAGCACTCCAGTTCAGGTTCATAGTTACAGGAGGATACGACGGCAAAATGATTTGGGCTCAGAGTGCTCTACCAGCTAATTGGGAAGCTGGTAAGACTTACGACGCTGGTGTTTAAATCACAGACATTGCTCAAGAAGGTTGTGATCCATGCGATGCTCACATCTGGAAGTAATAACTCAATTCCAAATCCAAATTCTTTAGGCACAAGAAAACACACTCTTTGATAGGATTATATATATATGTAATGTGTAACAGAGCTGTTTATTCAACTGAGTTTAAAAGAACAAAAACACAAATCTTGATTCCAATAGAGTTCATAAAACATTACTTTACAACTGGGGGAAACGATAATTAAAAAACACAGATAACAAACGCAAAGTAGAAACCCTAAAACAAGATTTTGAAAACCCTAAATTCCCAATTTTTCAAGAACTGGTGAATTTGGTAACAGCCTTGGTTCCTTCAGAAACATCGTGTTTTGCGAGCTCACCAGGGAGAACAAGTGATGTGACCCTGAGACGCGGATGCGGATCGATGAACAGTTGCGTCTTCGGCCAAGTCGAAACCGGTGAAAGTTTCCTTGGTCAAGCCTTGGAGGTTTGAATCTAGGGAAGATTCAAACGACAGAAACGGGAGAAGAGGAGATTCCAACGAGTCGTTTGCGAGAACGGTCGTGAGGCCTCTTCGGAATGTACGAATGCGGTCGGATGAGTTGGATGCGGCTATCGGGAAGATGCGATGGAAGCGACGGTGGAAACGAATCGAGATGGAACGATGGAGAACTCGAGGACTTGTGGATGAGAACTCGAGGTTGTGAAGAGGAAACGATGGAAGTGAAACGAGAGGGGAAATGAGAGTGGATCGAGTGACGACACAAGAGGCTTGGCTCTCCTCTTGATACGGTCGCTAACAAACGTTGAACCCGATTCAAGGTTTGCTAGGGTTCTCTCACTTAGACAATCCCGGATTGAGCTAATGAGAGGTTGGAGACAAGTCAAGAATCTCTCTTGAGAAAAGTTTTATTTTCATTCAAGTCTAAGGAGGTACAATAGCTAAGAGAGAGTTTAAATACATTAGGTCAAGTGAGGGCTTAGGGACACGCGGATTCACTATGATCCGCACAGTTGTCCTTAGACGTGTTTCCCTTGTAAATGGAACACGTCACCTCTGTTGACTTTCAAAGCAAAGCTCTCAATGTTCAAAAGCAAAAGGATCAAAAGACGAATATTCCCAAAGTTCAAATTTAAACCAAAGATAAGAGGGAAGAGAGATAACCGCCTTGGCCTTGCGCGGGAAGCAACTTAGCCTTAGGCGTTGTACACCAAGCTCCATGTCTCGTTAAAACCTCTCCGGTAAACCCATTGGGAAAAACCCGGAGTAGGGAAAAGAGTACACTTCCTTGCTTAAGTGACTTGATCGTCTTCACTCATGGGTAAGAGTGAAGACTAAGCGAATGGAACCTTCGGAGTCTTCTTGGGACGGTTGAGGTTGGATGAACAGGTTGAGCCGTTGCTTGGCCGCCTTCGCTGAGCTTCTCGAACGTGTCGTGGCTCCGGAGGTGATTGCCGGTGCTTTGGTCGCCTCGGTCGCTTGCGTCTCGGACAGGTTCGGCGTCTCCGGGTCGTCTTGGTGGTCGCCTTGGTCAGCCTCGTGTCTTGCGATCACATCATTCCCTCCCTCTTCAAAGCGTTTTGTCCCCAAAAAATCCTCGTCGTCACCTACATCAAATGGGACGAGATCAGTTACGTTGAAGGAGGTAGATGTACCAAACTCACCTGGAAACTCGAGTCGGTAGGCGTTGTCATTGATCTTCTCGATGACTCGGAATGGACCATCTCCTCGCGGGCTGAGTTTGTCCTTGCGCTTTTGTTGGAACCTCTCAGGCCTTAAGTGTAACCAAACCCAGTCGCCAGGCTTGAACAGCATCGGTTTACGTCCTCGGTTGAGGAAGCGTGCGTACTGCTCGTTCCTTCGTTCTATATTGGCTCGAACCTCCTCGTGTAATGCCTTGACCATCTCTGCTCTCGCGGCTCCATCTTGATTCTTGGCTTCATTCGGCGGTATAGGAAGGAGATCCAGTGGCGTCAACGGTTTGAACCCATAAACAACCTCGAAAGGAGACTTCTTCGTGGACGAGTGCACCGCCTGGTTGTAAGCGAACTCGATTATCGGAACACACTCGAGCCAGGAGCCTTTGTTGCTAGCGATTGCTGTGCGGAGTAGAGCGCCTATCGAACGGTTGACGACCTCCGTTTGGCCGTCGGTTTGAGGGTGAGCCGCAGTGGAGTATAAGAGCTTCGTTCCAAGCTTTCGCCAAATGGTCCACCAAAAATGTCCAAGGAACTTGGGCTCTCGATTGGATATGATGGTGCAGGGCACGCCATGAAGCCTTATGACTTGACTAAAGAACAAATTCGCCAATTGCACAACATCGTTGTTCTTGTGGCACGGGATGAAATGAGCCATCTTCGAGAACCTATCAACAACCACCATAAGACTATCTTTATGCGCCAAGAGAGGTAGGCCGAGGATGAAATCCATGGAGAGATCGATCCATGGTGCGGTTGACACTGGCAAGGGCATATAGAGGCCATGTGGATGAGTTGTCGACTTGGAAGTGCGACAAACGATGTATCGACCAACGTGCTTCTCCACCATACTTCGCATCTTTGGCCAGTATAAGTGCTCTTTTAGCACGGCCAAGGTCTTAGTGATACCGAAATGACCCGATAGTTCTCCACTATGAGCTTCACGAACAAGCAACTCCCGGATAGAACCATTTGGTATACACAGCTGTCTTCCCCTGAACAGGAACCCCTCATGAAGGTAGAAATCGGTGGAAATTCCCTTCCCATGGTTCTGAAAGCAATTCCCAAACTCAACGTCTCCAACATAAGCATCCTTGATGCTTTCAAAACCCAACACTCGCGCGTCCATCGTGGTGATCAGTGTGTGTCGTCTTGATAAGGCGTCGACGACGACGTTCTCCTTGCCTTTCTTGTACTTAATGACATAGGGAAACAACTCGATTAACTCCAGCCACTTTGCATGACATCTCTTGAGGTTAGTATGACCGCGGAGATGCTTTAGAGTTTTGTGATCAGTGTGGATCACAAACTCTCTCGCCAGTAGATAGTGCTGCCACACCTCCATTGCTCGAACGAGAGCGTACAACTCCTTGTCATAGGTCGGGTAGTTGAGCGCTGCACCACTAAGCTTCTCACTGAAATACGCGACTGGTCGGACTCCTTGAGTCAACATGGCTCCAATCCCAACTCCCGAAGCATCACACTCGACTTCAAAAGTCTTGTTGAAGTTAGGCAACGTGAGCAATGGCGCGTTCGTGAGACGTCTCTTGAGTTCAGCGAACGCCTTATCTTGTTCTTCTCCCCAATGAAACTCGCTGTTCTTTTTGATCACCGAGGTGAGAGGCGCGGCCACGGTACTGAAGTCTTTCACGAACCGCCGGTAAAAACTTGCTAGGCCGTGGAACAATCTGACTTGACTGATGCTTGTTGGCGTGGGCCATTCCTCGATCATGCAAATCTTTTCCTAGTCCACCTTAAGATCCTGCGAAGACACAACAAAGCCTAGGAAGACCAACTAATCAGCAGCAAACATGCACTTTTTCAAGTTTGCGTAGAGTCACTCTTCGCGGAGAGTAAACAAGACTGAATTTAAATGTTCAACATGATCAGCCAAACTCGAACTATAGACAAGTATATCATCAAAGTAAACTACTACGAACTTATT